>NW_027186304.1:26393675-26502900 GCF_028583685.1 Petaurus breviceps papuanus | reverse complement strand
GGTTGGAGGGGGGTGCGTACGCGCACGTGCGGGAGGAATGGGGGAGGGGTGTCTATTCAAGATTATATTGCAGCCATCTTCTGCCCTCTGCTGGAATTTCAATGATATTGGCAATTTTCCCTTGACAGAAACTTGGGATTTATGAAAAATGAAAGCATTCACATTTCATTTTGCCTTTATTATACATTGTGTTGTTTCATTTATTGTTTTTAAGACCCAATATACAAGAAAATGTAATACTGTCAAGTAATCAGTAGGGGAAAAAACTTACTGTAAACAGTGATTAAGCAAACTTTGTTTAGAGACCCAATTAATTCTATAAACATTCGAGACAACTTAGTAGAGGTGTCTGTTGTACAAGCGATTTTCGTTTTAAACACAAATATGAAACTTCTCCCTGGAAATGCTTGACCTGAGTTGGAAAGTAAAATGAACCAAGAGTTCACAGTTACATTTGTCTAAAATTGAAATATAACAAAATGTTCCTCGACCAGATATTTTTTCTTGGAAATTAGAGCTCAGTCCCAGGGCAGGAATGAGGGAAGACTCCACGGAGGTCAAAGGCTTTGCTGAAGTCAATGGCTTCCACTTGCTGACCCTTAATCAACGTGAGCTTTCTCATACAGCCCCGGAAGGAGGTGCGGCTGGTCAGACAGTTTTGCTTTGTATCAGCTGTTTAAAATAAAGAAGAGGACACAAAAGCTTGTCAAGTTTTACTGAAATGACTAACACAGAAAACTGAAAATGATACAAAATAAAAACAATCACAAGACAAGTGATTTGTACATACAAATCTTTTTTCCCCCTGCTTTTTGGAGGGGGGAAGGCAGGGCAATTGGGGTTAAGTGACTTGCCCAAGGTCATACCATTAGTAAATGTTAAGTAAATGCTGGATTTGTCAGATCCTCCTGACTCCAGGGCTGGTGCTCTATTCACTGTGCCACCTAACCACCCCTATACATCCAAATCTTAACACAACACTGCCCCCTCCCCCCCATACTCACTGCCTCCTTTAGTAGCAACATAAGGCTTTGGGAGTTCTGAAAATGAATGTTATGAAAGCTAAGAATGGCTGGATGCCATGGTTTAAATTATGTCTCTCCTTACCTTTAGATATGTCCAATGAGATCATTTATGTAAAGTGCTTTGTAAATTTTAAGGTGTTACTAATAAATGTTAGTTATTATTATTGTTAATAATCTATACAGAAATATATTCTCATTTAAAGACCATGGCTTAGGGGACAAAGAGCTTCTCTCAGAACTGAAGTTGTAATTTGATGGAGACAGATTTGGCTTAGTTAAGAGAGCCCCTAATATGCAACATATAAGGAATATAACAATGCTTTTGGTCTAACAACTCATTTTATTCAGTGAAGGTTTATTTCCTTTGTGAAAGACACTATTAGCAATAGAGGATCAAAAATAATTATTTCTCCCTGTCCTTAAAAAGGTTTAATTCTAATGGATTGAGAAGCATTCTACAGGATTGAGAAGGACCTTCAAAGTCATCCAGTTCAACTCCCAAGGCAGCTACTAAGGACCAGAAACTTATCCAAGGTCTTACAGGTAGTAGTGGCAGGGCCAGAATTCAGCTCCGTTCCTGTGACTCTGCTTGTAAGATGCTGCCTTGAGATACACATGTACACAGACAAGCAAATGCTATCAGAGTCAAAATAAAGGAGTCATGTGTCAAAGCGATAGCAGAGGAGAGGACTTGTATAGGAAAGCGGCACCTGAGCTGAGCTTTTAGGAAGTTAAGTATTCCATAAGACCTGAGAGACTATCTGTGCAATGTTGTATAGATTTAACAGCTAGCAGATCAATTTCACCAGGTCAGAGACTATGTGAAAGAAATAACACGAATAACTGAACCCAAGGGAGATGATGAAATCACTGAGGGAGGACAAGTAGATAGTATAAGAGAACAAGGCCCAGGACAGCCTAGCAATATGTAATGATATAGTTTCATGTCTATCATCAGATGCCCTTCTTTTGACAGGAATAATGCAGAATGTACAGGCTGCCCAATCTCGGTACAAAAGAGGAAAAGACATCTAGAATGCCACACATAAACATTCAACATAAACACACACCTAATGCTTTTTAATCATAGTTGCTGATTTAGTGCTTTAGCAATTTCTTTTTATCTTTCATGTTATGATTTGAATTTGGTAGAATGCAAGTTATTTCACTTCCCCCAAATGCCCAATTTATACCTAGAATTATGTTTATTCACCCAAGAGAACCAGCTTGCTACTGTGCAAATGACACATGAGGTTTCAAAATACCTATCAACACGGCAGTTTACAGCATCAATTTTAACAGCTGCTTGGAACATTTTTAATGCAGTACAAATCAGCATGGGCATAATAGGCTACCTTGTTGTTGAGTTTTGAAATCGGTCTGGTAAAGGTGGTGGACTTAGGAGGTACTCGTATGTACTTTCATTCTCAGAGGAGATTTATGGAAACTGGCAGTGCTTATGTTTTCCAAGAAAAGTCCTGTCTGTGCTTAGGAACATAATTCCCGAAGGTCTAAGCCCATTACTAAGTTATGCTTGTGAACAATTTATTCCTGCCAAAGTGTGTGTGTGTGTGTGTGTGTGTGTGTGTGTGTGTGTGTGTGTGTGTGCGCGCGTGTGCGTGCTTGCTAGTCAATGTTTAACAACCAGCTCTGGAAAATGTAGCTACAACCTACTTTTAAGTATAATCTGCATCATTACCAGCTTCTCCATCACTTAATTTAGACTGATTTAATGCTGATTTCCAAGGAGTAAATGCTCACACTGGAAATTTAACAATCAGGTCTTGAGAGCCTATACAAACTAGTTCCAGCATATTCCATTTCCCCTCAAGGAAGAAGATTCCCCATATAGGCACAAGGTCCTTCCCCCTGGGGAAAGGTCCCCTTAAGAAGCTGTAGCCTGAGTGTTAGCAGTTATTTAATCTCAAGGAATTCTCCAGAAGAGCTCTCTCAGTAGGAAGATAAGGAATACCCCATGGAGGAGTGGGTGCCTGAAGTGGTAGTGATTGCTTTGGAATCAAAGGTCCCACCACCAACCTATCATGTCTCTCCCAACTTGAAGAAACCATTGCTACTAATAAAGGAGGCAGAAGCATGTATCTAGCATGGGTCCTAGTGTTTATTATCTCTTATTATAAGAGGCTAATAGGTACTCAGGACCAGAGCCAGCTCCCTTGGGGAATCTCCATTCTTGGGAGATGGAAGAAAAGGGAGGAGAGAATTTAGCCACCTGTAATGAGAATGTAAATTTTAAAGATCTTCCCTGCCCCTAGGCTAAAGTGCACCTGGAGCCTGGGGTGGGAGGCTTGTTTTTCGGTAGATACTTTTTGATTGGCCAGTGGGTCCAAAAGGTTGTTACATTCTCTGAGCCAGGAGAAGGCTATATAAGCCCTGATGTGAGGCTTTGTTTTGGGGGCTCACTTTGAGAAGTGTTCTGTGATTTGATATAGATTCTGGGAAGCCGTTGTCCAGAGGGGCCCCCCCCCCGGCTTTGAAAAACCCAGATGTTGACTGGGTATGGATGTAATGGTTGGACAGTTTGAAATCTGTCTACTAGATCTGTTTGTCTTGATAATTCTGCCTGTATACTTTGAAGTTCAGGGTGCTGACCTTTTCCCCTGAATAAGGTAAATGATATATGTCTGACTGATTAAAGTAAGCTTGTTAACCCATTTTGAGTTGCTTTCCTTTAACAAAGCAGATCTAAGAACCTGTGGTGGAAGCAACCCTGAGGACGCTTGGGGTGCTTGCCGCTACACCACCAAAGCTACATCTTTCCAAGGAGTGTGGTCCAGTGGGAACCATGCCCTCAGCAGCAGGCAGGCAGGCCCTGCTGAGGAATGTGAGTCCTATACGGTTATCCATTTCCTCACTCTGGAAGTGGGGGTATCAGGTTGGAGGAGTATTTGCTTTGGTCCCCCAACTCTTTTTTTTTTTTGGAGCAGGGAGGGCAGGGCAATTGGGGTTAAGTGACTTGCCCAAGGTCACAAGGCTAGTTTTTGTGTTAAGTGTCTGAGGCCAGATTTGAACTGAGGTCCTTCTGATTCCAGGGCTGGTGCTCTACTCACTGCGCCACCTAGCTGCCCCTGTTCCCTCAACTCTTACCAACCCAACTCCCAAAGTCCAGCTTTTGTCACTTAAGAAAATTATACTCTCTGAAAGATGCAATTAACTTAAAAATGACTGGGAATTTTAAAGCCGTAAGGTTCCATAAAAGTCACCCTCCTCATTTAACAGATGGAAAAACTGAGCCACAAATTTAATTCAATTCAACAGACATTTATTAGATACCTACTATGTGAAAGGTGCTGTGCATAAAAAGCCAGTATCCAAATGGTCCTTGCCTTCAAGCAGTCTTTTTTTTAAAAAATGACGTTCTACCTTGATAACCTCCCACCACATAATTTTTAACATTTGTTTTAGAATTGAGTTCTAAATTATTTTCCCTCCCTCTCCCACATCCCCAGCATTGAGAAGGCAAGCAATTTGATATAGATTATACATAAAGCAGCTTATTTTCTGCTGGCAGTTAGGTGGTACAGTGGCTAACAGGCTGGATCCAGAGTCAGGAAGACCTGAATTTGAATCCCATCTCACATATTTGCTAGTTATATGTTTACCTCAGTTTCTTCATCTGTAAAACTGGGATAATAATAACTTATATTATTATATAGTAATATATAAAATAGTTGTAAGGATCAAATGAGATAAGAACTATAAAATGGTTGGCATAGCACCTGACAATTAAAAAATGTTATATAAATTTTATGTTCTTTATCATCTATAAAATTGGGATAACAATAACACTGAGCTCTCAGAGTTGTGAGGGTCAAATGAGACATTTGTAAATCACTTTACAAACTTTAAAAGGCTACATAAATGCTAATTATTGTTATCATTGAGGAGATAGAATGCATCCACATATAAACAAACCCTCACTAATTTGAGGAAGAAGGAAGGGAGAGAAAGAAAGGGCGGGAGACAAACAACCAGCAACTGGAAGGATCAGAAAAGGCTTAAGGAAGGAATTACCTGACATAAGGCCTGAAGGAAGAACAAGAAGAACATAGCACTTTGAGGTTTGGAAAAAAAAAAACTTTATATAGATTCTCTTATTTGAGGCTCCCCCAAAAACCTATAAAATAGGAATCACTTTGTATTATTATCCCCACTTTACAGAAAAAGGAAACTGAGACTCAGAAGAGACTTCCCCTTGGTCTTATAGCTATTGTGAGGTAGGACTGAACCAAGGTCTCTATGGGAAGAAGCCCATCCCCCACACTAGGATGCCTTAAAAAAAAGACAAGGTTGTCAAGCACGAAGGGGGGATATGGGCTGCCCAAGGTCACACATCTAGCAGGTGTTATTGATAATTAGATGAAGACAAGAGATGACATGCTCATTAAATTTGTGAAGTAATGGAAAGTTGGAAGAACTAACATTTTCTAGGAATGAATGGGATCCAAAAAGATCTCAATAGGCTAGAATGATGGGCTAAATCTAATAAGAAAAAATCATAGCTGTCTTCAAGTATTTGAAGAGCTGTCATGTGGAAGAGGAATTAGGAACTTGTTCTGCTCGGCCCCAGAGAACAGAACTAGGAACAAAAGGTGTAAGGTACAAAGAGGCAGATTTAGGCTTATTAGAAATAAAAACTTAACAATCAGAGTCAACCAGGAGTGGAGTGGGCTAACTTGAGTGGCAATGAGTTCCCCACTCACTTGAAGTCCATAAGCAAAAGCCGAATGACCACTTATTGGTGACAACGTTATGGAGATACCTTCAAAATATTTTGTTTATGTATCTATTTGTTTATTTATTCATTTGTTCATATATTGGGAATGATTTGTGGTGCTTTATTTTTCAACAGTTTAGTGATTTTCAAAATGATGTTTCTCCCCAGTATTTTGAAGGAAGGGCTGGACTAGAACATAACCCCATATGGAGTCATGACCCACAGTTTAAGAAGTGCTGAAGTGGTCGAGAATGGGAAAAGCTTAAGAAGCTCCGAACTTGATGGTCTCTGAGTCCCCTTCATACTTAGGTTTTGTGATCTGTGAAATGTATAGTCCTATATTTAGGATGAAAACAAATCAACTGTACAAAAGAACGGGGGAGGCCCGGTTAGACAATTGTTTACACATATGAAAAAGACCTGAGGATTTTGTGAACTATAGAATGAATGTAAATCTATAGTGTGAAGAACCACCAAAAAATTCCATTGTGATCTCCTAGTAATGGTTCTATTTTTTCATCTATAATCAGACCATACCAAACTCTGTAGTCAGCTCAGGCTGCCATCTTTTAGGTAAAAAACTGAAAAGCAAGATGGTGACTAAAGGAAGGCAATTAGGATGGCAAAGGCATTTGAAACTATGTCCTACGAGAATGGGCTGAAGGAACTAATGACGTTTAGCCTTGAGTAGACTTAGGCTAAGAGCAGGATGGCATGATAGTGTCTTCAAATAACTGACAGGGAATAAAAAGGATCAGTCCTGTTCTTCTTGTCCACATGGTGTAGAACTAGGAGCCCTGGGTATTAGGCAGATGTAGGTTAGATGTAATGAAGAACATCCTAATTGTCCAAAAGTAGAATGGCCTTCTTTAGAAAGTAGTTTCTCATCCCTGGAGATCTTCAAGATGATACCGCTGGGGCAGCTAGGTGGCACAGGGAATAGAGCACTGGCCCTGGTCTCAGGAGGACCTGAGTTCAAATCCAGCCTCAGACACTTAACACATACTAGCCATGTGACCTTGGGCAAGTCACTTAACCCCAATTGCCCTGCCCTCCCCCCTTCAAAAAGCAAAAACAAAACAAACAAAAACAGGAATAAAGAAGAAAAAAAAGTTCTACAAACCTAATCAAACATAAAAAAAAGATGATACCCTCATTAGAAATTTTGAGAAGATTCCTATTAAAATATAAGTTGAACTAGATAATCTCTGTGTTCCTTCCAACTATGAGATTCAGTAATTTCCAGTGGTAGAGTTGGGACGTGACTCCTGTTTAATCCCTCTTTTGACTACCATGCAATGTAAGCTGAATTAACTGGTTCACTTTATGTCAAATAATACTTACTTTCAAAGCTACCTAATGGTTTATTTATTAGTATATACTATTTGAAATTCTTCCTCCTACACCTGTGTACTTTAGTCATTTTTCAGAAACAAATCATAGAAAGAGGAATCTGTTGTGAAAGTAGAATTTATATCTGAATGTCCCAATTACACAACTCCAGACAAAGCTATTTTCTATAACTTTTAACCTTGAAATTAAAAAAAAAAATGTTTTCAGTGTAGAGGTGGCTAGGTGGCTCAGTGAATAGAGCACTGGCCCTGGAGTCAGGAGGACCTGAGTTCAAATCTGGCCTCAGACACTTAACACATACTAGCCATGTGACCTTGGGCATGTCACTTAACCCCAATTTCCCTGTCTTCCCCCTCCAAAAAAAAAAAGAAAAATAATTGTTTTCCGTGTGGTAACATTAGTCAGTAGCACTTGGTCAATTCAGAAGGCTTCATACAAAAAACTGGACAGAGCATTCTTTAAAAGGAAGGGAGTCAGATTTGAAATATGGCTAAATAAATGAGCCATCAACAAGTCATCAACATTGTAGAGAGGCTGCTGGACCCAAGCAGGCTTTGTCTAGATGACTGAATTTATGTGAAAATTAGAAATAATTGACAATTTCCAGGAGGATTACATACTCAGGATCAGCATCTAAAGATGACTTTTGGAGATGTGTATAAGAGGCTGTTCCCTCTATAGAAACTGATGAAGACACAGAGGAAAAGATATCTAAATCACCATGCGAAATATTTTGATGCTATCTCTTTCAGATGATGTTGTGCCATAAATAATCTCTCTGTTAAGAAATGACTAAAACCAACAATTTATAGCATATGGAATACTGGAGATTTTGGACAATAGCCTTTGCATATAAAGATGGTTTTCAAAAGAGGAACCTACACTGCTCATGTTTATTATAAAATAATCTAGGATCCTTTCCATCCCTAAAATGAGACTGGCTGTTTTTTTAAACACTTAAATCCCCAACATAACTGGAATGGCATCCATTATTAAATTTCATGAAACCTAATAATTGATGTAGGCACCATAATACATGAGTCTTTAATAATGAGCTAATTTCTATTGGCTTCTCATGCAATAATATAAATGTGTGTGTGTGTGTGTGTGTGTGTGTGTGTGTGTGTGTAGTTTTTAATATAAAGATGATAATAAAGGCCATACATACCAGGATATCCCCCAACATAGATGGGGTTGTTGGTGTCTGCAGATGTGGACTGAGTGTGTGGGCTTTCAGCAGGAATGGCATTTCCATCAACAATTAAAACAATCCGGTGTTTGCTCTTGTGGGCTTGAAGCTTGTGCCACTTTCCATCACAAAGGCTTCTTGCAGATTTGGGTTCATATGTAGCTGTAATCCTACCCGCTCCATTGTTGACATGGAATGAAATCTGAGTAAACAATCAAGAGATAAGTGAAAATTGGGGCAAATGACTTTGTTGTTGTTCAATCATATCTGACTCTCCATGACCCCATTAGGGTTTTTTTTGGGCAAGAATACTGGAGTGGTTTACCATTTCCTTTTCTAGCTCATTTTACAGAGGAGGAGCTAAGGCAAACAGATTTGCCTACAGTCCCACAGTTAATAAGTATCTGAGGCCACATTTGAACTCAGGAAGATCCCAAGATCCTGGTTCTACGCTCAATGCTCTATCCACTGTGCCGCCTAGCAGCTGAGAGTAGATAAAATCATAATCCTCTACTGAAGAGGAAAACTATATTTGAAATAAAATATTCAGTCATGAAAAATTACTTGTAAAAGGAATCTACTTCTGTGCCCTCTCCAAATTAAAAAAAAAGACAATGGTCATGTTATGAAAAAGATTCCCAACCCCAGAGTGTGTGACAGTAATCAGGTCTTGCCAGTTCTTTGCAGGCAGAAGTTGCTTGAAGTTGCTCTGAAAATGATTGAGATTACCTGGCTGTGTGGATCCAGAGAGGAGCTAATGCATCCTGTTCTGGATCATCTCTTGTGTGAATTTTTTAGCCTAAAATGGGACCCTCAAGTTTATGTATGAGGACTTCATCTGAACTGAATACTACAAATATTGCTTTTCAGATCAAATTCTTAGAAATAAATTGTCCTTGGGGATATGCAATTGGGAAATTCACAATATGTACAGAAGAATGATTGGAGTTTGACCTCCAACTTCATGAAGATCAGAACCTGAGCTGAAAAGCTTAAAGAAGGTGAAGGTAGGTTGATCGAATGAAGAGATGATACCTAGTAAAGTGCCTCTGCCAACTGTTCCTTTAGACCAAATCAGTTCATTTTCTGAGTAGGAGCAGAGGCCATTTCTGGTGTTGTTCTAACATCATACTACCGCCAGAATGGCCAGTTATCTTTTTTCTCTCTATTGTTCCACTCTGATCTTTCCCTTTTCTTTTTCTTCTACTATCTTTCCTTCTGCCACTTCCCTTCATATTCTCTTCCTCTCCATCTCCAAACTTTTTTCTTTTCTTTGTATTAACTTATCTTTGCACATATTGTATCTCAAAAACGGAATATACAATGCAGTTTCTGATGTTACCGACTTTATATCCACGGCACTTAGCAAGATGCTTTGTATAAAGGAGATGCTTATGGTGAATTATAGTGAATTGCATTCTTCCTTTTTCCCTCAGTACTCACAGACTCTGCTGACACCAAAGGCTTATGAATAGGTTACTGAAAACTCTTCTAGTTATTGGGAGGTTTAGAAATATGAGTTTTCTCTGGAAGTAGGTCCTTACTAGTTGTACAATGTCAGATAAACCTCTTAATCTCTCTAAGCTTCATGTTCTTCATTTCTATAATGAGAATGTTAGTACATGTAGGGTAGTTGTGGAGATCAGATGAATTCATGTATACAAAATATCTTTGTGGCCATAAAGTCTTCTGTGAATGTGAGCTATCACGGTTGCTATCCTGTTGCTATTATTCAAGCAGCATTGTAACATGGAGCAAAATTTGCCCCTTTCTAGATAATTATAACATACAATGTGAAAAAAAACCACATTGTTTATCCTATATGTCAAATTTATAAAGTAAGTTCTGATTTTAGGTAAGATTACATTCTTTCACTCCATAACAAAAACTACTTTAATTATCTTATTTTACAGGTTTAACTATTTCATTTTATTCATTTAAAACAGTAACAATATTTGCTTTTCAAATCTAAGATTAAATCAACTGTCTTTCTTTATCAAGATTTGGCAAATATGCATTATTGTAATAAGCGTTCACACTATTTATAAACAACAGTAGAGATGTTACTCTCTAAAATGGAAATAGTTCAAATTTTACCCCTACTATTTATGTGAACTTACAAACTCAGCAAGACTCAGGAGATGGGAAATAGCAAGTACCAGGAAAGTCAAACTAGCACCTCCACCTTGACCACCGTCTTCCCTCAGATCCCGATGGAGACATCCCAGGACCATGAAGAAAAGAGCCTTGGGAATAGAAATGCTTCCAGCACAGCACCCACAAGCACCATCTTGGGGAGCAACCCCCGTGGAGATGCAGCCTGGCTTGTTAGTGGTATTCCTCTGCTTATGAATCTTAGGTAAGTTTATTTTATGTACAAAATAAATTGTAGAACTTGCTTCAACAAAAGCAAGCTACCAGTGAAATGGGACTTCTGTTTAAAAGCGAACAGAATTTGCAAGTTCTAACAAACTCTTCTAACTCTAAAGTCTTTATTTCCAGCGTGAAAAGTCATTTCTAGGTCTGGGGGACCCATCTTTACAATTCCCTATGAGGTCTTGATAATTACCACAAAAAGGCAAATCACTAAACAGTATTGATTTCTTGCCAACTATATTACTTGCCAGGCACTGTACTAGGTTCTGGGGATACAAATACCAGGAACAAAATGATTCTTACTCTCAAGGAACTTACATTCTAATGAGAGAGGCAGAAACTTGTTTCCTTCCAACTAATATCTTACAGCCTAAAACATACCATGGTAATAAATGTATGCCAGTCTTCACCCATTTCCTTTTCAAGAATTTCATTTGTCAGGCAAGAAAAAACACATTGCCTCCGGCTTGACCAAAAAACAGTGAATTAGGACAGGAAGTGTGAGTTTTCCTAAAGCCTTGCAAATCCAATCCAATACAGTTTTAAACTGTAAAACAAGGAGATGATGTAGCTGAGAAATCAGTTATATCTATCTAGCAGAGTGAATTCCAGCTATAGGGAAAGGAAAACAGTAGGAATTCCAGAAATACACCAGAGACGAAGTCCAAAATTGGAACTAACAATAAGATCCATGGCCTCAAATGTCCATTTCCCAAAAATATGAGGTATGAGTAATGAGCAAAGTCAGAGTTCAATAAAGAAGACAAATTTGACTTCTGTTCTACTAATATGAAATTTTTGAGGACTTGAATCTTATGACTTGTGCGGTCAGTGAGCATCATCAGAAGAATGCCAATTTTGAAAAAGATAGGTGTGTACAAATAAAACTAATTCATCTAGCATAAGAAGGGAAGTAATTGAATAAGAAAAATGTGTCCATTTTCTCATATAAAGATTGGTTATCCAAGAGATATAAATAATTAACATATATTTACACACATTTATGTGTGTATCTTATATATGTATGTCGAAATCAAAGTCATTCCCCAATAGATAAGTAGTCTGAGATTTGAACAAACAGCTCTTAAAAGAAGAATTGGAAACTGTTAGCAACCATATGGAAGAATGTTTCAAATCACTAATAAGTGAAATGTAAATCAAAACAAACTTGAGGTTTCACCTCATGCTCAGAAAATTTGTAAAAATGACAAAAGATGGGAGCAAGTCAATGCTGAAGGGATTGGGGTAAGATTCGATGCACTAGTGCTTTGTTGGTTGAGTTGTTAATCAGTACAACTATTTCAGAAAACAATCTGCAATTAGGCAACTAAAGTGACTGAAATGTTCATACTCAAGGAATTGATTGGTAAGAAAAGCCTCACATAAGGTGGCTAGGTGGCACAGTGAATAGAACAATGGCCTTGGAGTCAGGAGGACCTGAGTTCAAATCTGACCTCACACACATAACACTTACTAGCTGTGTGACCTTGGGCAAGTCACTTAACCCCAATTGCCCTGCCTTCCCCCTCCAAAAAGGAAAAAAAGAAAAGAAATGCCTCACACCAAAATATTTGTAGAAACACTTTTTGTGGTTATCAAGAAGTGGAAATAAACTAAATAGTTTATAAAAATTTTACTTTTACTTTTCATACCTACAGAATGTTCTTGAAATATATGTAGATAATTCTCATTTTATATAGATGGAGGTATAGGCATATAGATTAGTTGTTAAGGATATTCTATCACTTTTTTCTTAGTTTTTTTTTCTATACTATACCTTACCTTTCCAAATATTTAAAAAGGAATCCCTCAAGATTGTCTCCTCTAGCACAGACATCCTCTGTTTGTATTTGTTGTACTCCAGATGCACATGCTATCTTTTTTGGTTTTCCTTAGTGCCTTTTCTACTTCCTCATGTAATATTTTGGCAATTAAAATGTTAAGAGTCTTGGGGTGGCCAGGTAGCACAGCGAGTAAGAGCACTGGCTCCAGTGTTGGGATGACCTGGGATAGAATCCGGGCTCAGATACTCAGCACCACACCCAGAAATAACTGGCCATGTAACCTTGAGCAAGTTACTTAGCCCCAATTGCTTTAAAAAAAAATTTTGAGTCGAAACATTATCATTGATGGAGAAAATGACTTGCTATAGAAATCTTTGAAGATCATTTCTTTTTTTTCGTCTGTTATCCTCCCTCCAGTGTTATCCTTAAATGTTCTCCAGATGATATGACTTTATTGACTCTCTGTCCAAGTTTTCAGGTAATCTGTTTTTCCTTCCCTTGCTCTTTGCTATTTTAAAACCATAATTTTTTCACCATTTTCTATAAGATTTTACAATGATATTTTTAAATCAGTCCAGTGGCTGCTTTAATTTCTGTTTGGCAAGGATATCTAGTGATTGCAGGAGGAATTGGTTTCTAGGCTTTTTTGGTACTCTTGTATTTAGAATGCTCTACTTTTTTCAATGCCATTCACTTTTTATTTATCCTGGATCTTTTGTAGTAAACTGTGGTGCCCTTCCCTCTACCAAAGAGCCAACTTGGGCTTCTAACAGTACCATCAAGTCAGAAACAGGGGAATATGTGTGGGGGTTTTTTTCATTTTAAATGAAATGCAAAGAATTTTTTAGATTATTATTTAGAATTAACCAATTTTTTCCCCTTCAAGAGTAAAGACAATCAAAATTGGCTCTGTGTGCTCTTGCTATTACTCAACTACCCTGTTACTGTTATTAGAATAAAACCACCATAATGAAAACAAGTACCTACCTTGCCATTTACCATCTCTATTCCAATAGCATCCACTTTGGCACTACTAATTCCAAGGAGAACACCATTCATCGCAGTGGTCCGAAACTCTAGTGTGATATTGACATCTGATCGAACTTTGTAGCCCTCTTTGACTAGAAAACAAATGTAAAAGCTATGATGGAATAGGATGTGAGGAATGTAGAATGCGCAAGACAGTTCAGTGAACAAAGAGATGGCTTGGTTTGTTTTTCTGAATGTCAGGGTGTTTTTAAGTACTCTATTGTTTACACTATCACAACAGCAACAATAATAGCTAGCATTTATATAGCACCTTAAGGTTTGTACTTTACAAACATCATCTCATTTTATCTTCACGACAATCCTGGCAGATAGGTGCTATTATCACCCCCATTTTACAGATGAGGAAACTGAGGGAGAAAGAGAGAGAGACAGAGAGAGAGAGAGAGAGAGAGAGGTTAAGTGACTTGCCCAGGGTCACACAGTTAGTAAATACCTAAGGCTAGATTTGAATTCAGGTCTTCCTGCCTCCAGGTCTAGCCCTGCACCAATTAGGCTACCTTTGAAAACATACCATTATTTAATCTCATTACCTTACTGCTTCTAGATTTATTAATTGTAAATTATCCTGGTTATAAACATAACAAATATGGAAATAAGAGTTAGAGAAAGGAATCTTTCATCTTCACCCATGGAAAAGTCTGGTGCCTCCCATAAGTTCCTTGTTTTGAATATCGAAATACTTGAGCACTTTGCTTAAAAAAAAAAAAAGATTCATGTTACCCCTACATGATTTAAATAGAGTCAATTTGATTTTTACTAAGATTTACATAATGCCCATTTTTATACTGAGATACAGAATGTGTAAAACTTTCTTCAAGACAAGTATGTGATGAAGCCTAACCTTAAGGCATTTGCATTCTTAGGCAGCTTGCAAGTACAAGATCTACTTTTTGTGGATCAGGATTTTGAAAGTCAAAATTAAATGTATACCTCCTTTCGAAGTAAGAGTGGAAACAAAGCATTATGTAAATCTGAGCAAGATCAAATTGACTCTGTTTAAATCACAGAGGGGTGACATGAATCAATTTCAGCTACCCTTCCTTTGGGACTCCTTTTAATAGAAGTTATCCACCATTCTCCCTCCCCCAACCCTAGTTACACAGCCTAGAGAATTTAGTGTTTTCTTTGATTCTTCCCATATTTAATCAGCTACCAAAGTCCTGTCACTTTGACCTCTAGAATTCCTTTTGCTTCTGTTCCCTCTTTTCTATTCCTATTACTGCCACATTCATTCAGGTCCCCATTTCCTCTCACTAAGACAGTTTCAGTAGAATTCTCCCTAGTCTCTCTAGAGACTCTCCCTCAAATCCATTCTTCTTGCTGTGGCCAGATTAACCTTTCTATGTATAGGTCAGCCTGTGTTATTCCACTGCTCAAAAAAGGAGTTGTATTGCTGCCTACCATAGTAGGTGCTTAATAAATGTTTTATTGACTCACTGACTGCTCCCTGGACACACACTTCACTTCCTTTCTTTAATGCCATTGTTTTATATACCATCTTCCTACTGAGATCCTACCTACATATCCTTCAAGACCCAGCTCAAAATGCTCCCTACTTTATGAAGCTTCTTCTGATCCTTTTTATTTCTCTGAACTTTCTTAGCACTTTGTAATATCTGATGTGCTTATCACATTCTATTTTGCTGTGGAGTAATCACTCAACTTTGGTGGACCTCAGTTTTTTCATCTTTAAAATGAGGGGATTGGACTAGTTGATCTCTAAGAAGACTTAAGTCATGGTTTGCGTTATTTACATGCATAGACTTTAGATCTAGAAGGACACTCATCTAATCAACCCATCTCATTGTATATATTTTCCCTCTACTAGACCACAAGCACTTTGTCTATCTTTGCATCTTCCTCACTATTAAGAATAACCTTTTGCACTTAGTAGGTTAACAAATGATTAATTGAATAGAATATTACTTACCAAGTGCAACAAATCCACTTCCTTCGAAGAAAGTACCTTCCTGTGCCATTGTATAGCATTTATTTACAGAAGAAGCAGAGATCGGGTTGCTTTTGTCGAGCTGTTTGCCGTTAATCATCACCTCCCCAATGCAGGCGGGGATGCCATAGGTAATCTGAACCAAAAGAAATATGACAGTATGTGAAGCAGATGAAAAGCCTTATGAAACTGTCATATGGCACTGCCCATTAGTACAGAACCTCAAGATAAGGTTGAGTATTTATGTTGCTAATATATTAGAAAGAGTTCTGTATTTATTGTGAAATACTACTATTTATTGTGAAAGAAATGTGTAGGGCATGGGGCCATCACCAGTATAGATTGCAAAAGACCTTTGTTTTCTGAGTTTTGTTCAAATTGTTACAATACCATCAAAACAACCAACAGTTTGGTCTTAGTAACTAGTAAGGCTGGTTAGAATTCAGAGTGTAGTTAGAACATGCAATTTGTAAACATCTTTTATAAAGTTGGGCCCCTTCTGAGACAATTTAAAGCAACTGAAAAATAAAATTTTCAAAAGAGTCTTCCAGATCTGGGTTATGAGGACTCGCTTCTTGGGCAAAGTGAGCACATGATCAACTGAGACACAGTGCTAACACGATTAGAGAAGGCTTCTTACATTTCCAATATTCTTGGCTCTATAATTTAATGGAAGGCCTCCAAGGTAAAATTTTCCTTCCACATCTAAGGTGTTACCATCTCCTATGGTGGTCACCATCGTCGATTCTTGTCCATCTATTGTGATGAAGCCCTTTCTCTTAATATACTCTGTTTTCACCTGAAATTTAAACAAAATCTGTAGGTTAGATAAAATCTGAGCAAACCATAACAACCTCTTTCTTCTTGTGACAATAGCAATAATTCCTCACTGCACACACAACGCAGAAATAGCAAACTACAACAAATTAGAGAAAAGGAACTCTACCCAACAATCAGAGATATAGAAAACTTAAGGATAACACCACTTTTCATTTTGTTCTATTATGACCCAACCATGAGGGGAGGTCTCTACGGGGGAAGGGGAAGGTGGGGGGATGACTCTGAGTCACTTTGCTTTCTCTCAGTGGGTTCATTGTGGGATATGGCTATGAACAAGTAGTCCCAGCCTGGATTCCTCAGTTTATACCCTAAGGAAAGAGACCTCAAAGGGGTCAGGAAAAATGAGCCCACTTCTTTGGATACTCGATGGGTAAGATCATACTGGCAGGCAGCAAGTGAGGAGTAATGAATGCATCAATTACACCTTAATAAGGCACAGAGTACAGAGGCAGGCAGTGAGGGAAATGGGGTAGGAGAAGAAGGCCAAGAGTATGAGGAAAAGACAGAGGGAAGGGAACGGGGAACACCAAGTGACCTAACTGTGGATCAGAATTAGGGGCACTCAGGTAGCATGGACTCATTACAGGTAGAGGAGTCCGTGAGGGATGGGGTTTGGGGCCTCATTCTTAAAAGATTATGACAGAGGGAGTGGTCTAACTCTTCTTCCATCTTAACGTTAGCACATCAGCATATCAACATCCTTTCCAAGTTATTAGTACCAGGTTAGGGTTATTACATTTGTACAACATTGTGCATGTTTAGAGCTGATCTGTAGCTTACAGACTGAGGGGCTATTACTGGGACCCAGGGGCAGTTATAACGGAGCCTGCCTGGCTTCCCCAAATTTAGCACATAGTCTCAGAATACGATTTTGATTAATTAATTTAATTTAATTTAATTAATTTAGTAGGCAGTTTTGAGACAGTGACTGCTATGTTCCTATTTCTTAATTCCCATTTCCTATTTACTGTTCTCTTATACTGGTTACTTCTGTATTTACTATACCAACTGGGAGGGTAGTTGGGGAGAGCATAACAAGATATTATTTCAATACACATTTGTGTGCCATTTGTTAACTTTTTCAAAGTGCTAATACATCTAATTCCCATTCCTCACCTAGCACATTAGCCACAACAACAACAAAATACAATAAAAATTGTTAGCAATTATACAGCACCTACTAGCTAGGCACTATGGTAAGCATTCTATAAATATTATCTTATTTGGTCCTCACAATAACCCTAGGAGACAATTTCTGTTATGATCCTCATTTTATAGGTTAGGAAACTGAGGAAGACAGACATTAAGGGACTTGCCCAAGGACACACAGCTAGTAAGTATTTGAGGCTGAATTTGAGCTCAGGTCTTGATTCCAGGTCCAGGGCCCTTATCAATCAGAAAAAAAGGAATCCAGGGATGGTGGCAGCCACTGAGTGAAGGTGGCACTTGATAATATTATTATTATTATTATTTTTTTTTATTTTTAAGCAATCGGGGTTAAGTAACTTGCTCAAGGTTACACGGCCAGTTATTTCTGGGTGTGGTGCTGAGTGTCTGAGCCCGGGATTCGATCTCCAGGTCGTCCCAACACTGGAGCTGGTGCTCTTACTCGCTGAGCCACCTGGCCGCCCCAATAATATTATTTTTAATATTAGACTATGAGAACCTATATACTGCAGCCCTCTCCCCCAATTCTCCTGACGATCTCTTCCCTGGCACAATGAACACAGTAGGGAGCTGAATGTCAGACTGCATAATCAGAATCTTTGCACAACACTACCCGGAAGAAAAAAAAAGCAAAAAGCCAGAAAACTCCCTGAGCATGAGAACTTTCTAAGCAGTCCTTACCCTGGGGGCCTTACCCTGGGGGCTCCTTGAGGCCAGGGGCTATCTTTTACTTTTCTTTGTAATCCCAACATTTACCCCAAGGCCTGGTACATAGTAGGTACTAAATAAATGCTTATTAACTGACTGACAATCCAGTCCCTTTCAGAATAATCACAATTTTCAGATTAATATATTCTAAACGAATGTTTTCCTTAATTCAAGGTTCTATTTTGCATAAAAGTCAGAATAGAAGTTTTTTTTCCCCCCATTCAGGCTATCATAAACATTCTATTTTTATTTAACTCATAAATCTTGTATCTTAAGAGAACAGAGATACAGTTTCCAAGTCTACATTTATAGTAATAACTGAACAAAATGTACTTCTTTTAAAAAGCTATATGTTTACAAGGATCTTATCAATTCCTTCTAATATAGCTTTGATAAAACTGAAAATCAGTTTTAAAAACGCTAAATTTAGATATCCATTTCAGGAAAGTTTTTTCTAAAAGTTTTGGTAAATTTAAGTCACCGAGTGGATACACTTTACTTCTCCTTAGCTTGTTGACATAGCAAGTCAGAGAACTGTTTTTGTTTAAGTAAAACATGGGAGCGGCTATCTGAGGAAGTGAATGGAGCTTTGGAGAAGAGAATCCAGATGTCCTGGTACTTACCGTGTGCCATTTTCCATCACTGAGGAAGGCAGGATGGGAGGCTTTTGTTCTCCCTTTCCCGAGATCAAACATGAAATAGAGCTGACCCCCATGAAGCTGAAGAGTTGCATAATCAACCTGGTTCTGATGAGCCACGTAGTAAATCAGACCACTTGAGGCGAAGGTCCGGATAGTCAGATGCACTGAAAGCCTTGTGGGGGAAAAACAGCTTAGTGTTTATAGAGAAAAGCAAATTTAATCTCTTTGTAAGAAGAGTAAGTGGGTAAAGTGCTGGACTTATAACCAGAAAGAGAGATCTGAGTTCAAATTCTGTCTCAGATACTGGGATTTGAAGAGAACTGAAATCAGGTCTCTCTAGGGGCAACAAGGTGGTACAATGGATGGAACACTAGGCTTAAGGTCAGGAAGACCTGAAATCAAATCCAGTCTCGGTTACTCACTAGCTATGTGAACCTGTACAGATTTCTAAGTCTGTTTGCTCAGTTTCATCATCTGTTCAATAGGGATTATGATATCACCTCTGTCCCAGGGTGATGGTGTGGACAAAATGAGGTATTTGTAAAGTGGTTAGCACATTTCACATGTTACATTAATATGTAACATGGTTACATATTAAGTGCTATAGAAATGTTAGCTATAGGTGGCGGCTAGGTGGTGCAATGAGTAGAGCCCTGGCCCCGGAGTCAGGAGGACCTGAGTTCAAATATGGCTTCAGACACTTAATACTTACTAGCCGTGTGACCTTGGGCAAGTCACTTAGCCCCAACTGCCTTATCGTCTTCCCTCCAAAAGCAAAAAACCCCAAACAAATAAATAAATAAATGTTAGCTATTGATATTATTTATTATTATTCCTTACTCCAAGTCCAACATTTGATATTAATTAATCTCATTAGAGAACCCAATAAGGAAGAAAGGAAAGAAATAAGCATTTATTAAGTACCTACTATGTAGGCACTTTATAAATATTATCTGATTTGATCCTTATGATAACTCTCAGAGGTAGATGTTTATTATGATTTCTATTTTACAGTTGAAGAAACTGAGGTAGAGAAGGTTAAGTGACTTGCTCAAGGTCACATAGCTAGTAAGTTTCTGAGACAGGATTTGAATGCAGGTCTTCCTGTTTCCAGTCCCAGAGCTCCACCCACTGTACCACCTAGCTACCTCTAAAAGCAATAATAAAATGAATACCAGTTGCTTCTTTGGGAATGACCAAAATCCCACATCCTCAAAGTACTCCTCATAAGTTAAACCTAAAGGGATGGACCATAAAACAGAATTGAAACACACATACTTCTTTCTGATAGCAGACTGGTCGAAAGGCAAAACCAAGTGACTGCCTGCAGTCAGCCCAAACTGATGGGCATTGGGGACATAGTCTGGCTCTCCATCCACTGCACACTGCTCCTGTAATCAAAGACAAAAACAAAAAAACTTCAGAGGTCCACACATCTACAATGCGTGCATCGAGCTCACCATTCCCTTGCACGTCAGGGGTCTGTCACCTAGCTCTGGGTGAGTTAAGAATAGTTCATACATTTAAAAGTTTAATTGCATTTAAAAATGCAAAAACCATCATTACTCAAGGGTTGTACAAAAAAAACCAGCAGCACAGATTTGACCCTCAGGCTGTAGTTTGACAACCTATGCCCTAGTGTATAAATAAAATGTCTATTAATACTATTTCTTTCTTCTTTATGAAATTAATCAGATTTAAATATGTTTGGACTAGAAAAAAGGCACATTTGTCAAAACATAGCGATAAAATCTTAGCTTGATGGACAGTTCCTTCTTACATAGAAAAAGGAAACTTCAATTTGTACCGATAAACCTTTATTCCTTTCTCCATATTCTCCCGAAGAATTTTTATTGGCTCTTAAGAGTGTTTCATGTAAAAAAGTATCATACTAAGGGCATAGGGTCCACTGGTACATCCCCCAAAGACAGGCAGCATTCAGGAGATGTTGACTGTTGCAGATTAACACAACTGTTGTCAATTTAGAAAAATGCAATTGTAACAACAATGGCACCAGAGCTCCAGACCTCCTATTGCTGATGTATGGTTTGAAATATGACTGGAAGGGAGAAAGTCAGGTAGGAACATGGTTGAGAGTCCTTGTAATGGCAAGAAAAGCAGTACTTTGCTGCTTGTTTCAGCTATCCAAGTGCCTTTGAGACTCGCTTTTGATTGTGTCAAAAGTCTTAATAGGCCTAAAGGAATTTGGAGACCTTCCCTGCCCTTAATAGGCCTCATGTGCCCATGGTGGGAGCAGCTTGCCAAAAGAGAAGAACAGGAAGGAGCAGAGTAGAAAAAGGCTCAAGCAGAGCTGGGATCAAGCAGAACTGAGAGGGAGGATGCTTGTGATTCCAGCACTCTGATAATCTGTGTTACCTTATGGAAACAGAGACAGAATGCTTGTGATTTTGGTGGTCTGTTGATTTGGGTTACTTTCTGTGAACTGAGAGAGAGAATGTTTGTGATGTCAGTAGTCTGTGGCATTCTGTCTGTTGGTCTGTCAGACAAAAGCACCCTGTCTGTTGTGCTTAGAAAGGAGTCCTGAAAGAGGACTTCACTGCTGTTACAGAAGTCCCGGGACTTTACTGTTGATTTGTGTTTGATTTCTCAGACAGAAGCCTTGTCTGTTGATTTGTGTTACTTATACAGAAAGTGAATTGAGATGATAATGCTGACAATATATGTAAATATTGCTGTAGCTCTGTTAAGCTTTGTCTTCCTAGAGACAGAAACTTTGAAGAGCTTGGAGTGGAGCAGTCCCTGTAAGCTGAGGTTTGAAACAGGAGCAGACATCTGCCTACTTTTGAGTCCAGGCAAGAGTTGTGTGAATCTAGACCAAAGTCATGTGAATCCAGGCAAGAGCTGGGAGCAGTCAGCCTGTGGAAGAGGAGTTGAGGGGTTTGGAAGTCAGCCTTGAGTTAAGATGAAAGAAGACTTTACTTGGGTACTCTGTACTGACTGATGAGTTTGTGACTTACTGAATGAAGGATACATTTTGTTTAAGATTATGTGGCCACCTTAGTAAAAAATTGTTGTCTTATATTGTTGTTAATGTTGTGCTTTAGTTTCTTGAATGTTTTGCTTTAGTTTATTGCTGAATAGAGAGTTCACTGTACTATGCAATTAGATCCTTAAAGTTATTTACAGCAGCAGTCCTCAGGAGAGCTGCTCGTGATTGACTTTACAATCAAATGGATTAACAAACCTAAAAGGGTTGGAGGAATCCTGTAACCTCTTCCCACTGGAGAGAATGGGTCAACAGAGTCCCTGAAGATTTATAGGATCATAGATCTACAGTAAGAAGAGACTTGAAAGTTTTTAATCTATTCCAACTTACTTTACTGAGTAAAGTAAAGACTCAGTAAAGAAACTGAGTCTCAGGTTATGTGACTTACCCAAGGTGACACAGTTATTAAATGGAAAAGCTGGTAGTCAACTTCAGGTTTTCTGACTCCAAATCTGGTGTCCTTACCAATTCATTGCATTTGTAACCATCCCTACACTAACCATAGGAGTTGAATGATGCTATATAGTTACTGTTTCTAGTTCTGGATAAAAGCAACACCAGAGGGGCGGTCAGGTAGCGCGGTGAGTAAGAGCACTGGCCCCAGAGTTGGGATGACCTGGAATCGAATCTGGGCTCAGACACTTAGCACCCACCCAGAAACACCTGGCCGTGTAACCTTGAGCAAATTACTTAACCCCAATTGCTTAGGGGAGGCCAGGTGGCTCAGTGAATAAGAGCACCAGCCCCAGTGTCAGGATGACCTGGATCGAATCCCAGTCTCAGACACTTAGCACCCACCCAGAAACACCTGGCCATGTAACCTTGAGCAAGTTACTTAACCCCAATTGCTTTAAAAAAAAAAGCCAATACCAGGGGTCCCAAAGGCAGTAATTTTGAACTCAAAGATCTCAAGCATATTAGTATACTATTTTTAAGCTGAGTATTGTATTACTAGCATGATGTTAGCGTCCATTTTGTCCAGGAAAAAGTAAAAAGTGTTACCAAAGAGAAATATTGCTGTTCATTTATGTCCAACTCTTCAGGACCCCACAGACCATAGCACGCCAATAATGTCCATGGGGTTTTCTTGGCAAAGATACTGGAGAGATTTCCCATTTCCTTCTCCAGGAGATTAAGGCAGAGTTTAAGTGACTTGCCCAGGGTCACACAGCTACTACATGTCTGAGGTCAGATTTAAACTCAGGTCTTTTTGACTCCAGGCCCACTGCTCCATTTACTGATTCATCTAACTGCCTCCAAAGAGAAATATTAAATAACAACAAAAATATCTTCACCACAAATTAGATTATATGAATCCAATACTTTTTTAAAAGACTGTTCAATATTAGCTATTATGACATATTTAATTTTTACGTTAAAATGAATGTGCTCTTGTGCCAATATTTGTTAACTTGTCAGATTGCATGTGAACTGTCATGGCTTATGATTGTAGCAATCAGGGTTTGATTACACAGAGCTATTCTTACAGGACTTGATAAGGGGTGAGCCTCTGGCTGAAGCTCAGCGTCCTCTTCGTGGATCACTATTGGTCGAGGCTTTTCTGAAAGCAGGCAGCTGTCCATGTCCACTTGCTCATAACTAATTGCACTGGTGAAATCCAAAAGCCTAGGCAACAGAGAGGGTTCCAGAAATTAAACTACCATGCCACAAAAATATGCTGAAAGAATAATTTCTGATCCTGAATTACCTTACAAATATTTTAAAGAAAATAAAAACTATGATAACATAACCGATATGATTACTGATTAGTTTAATCTTTTTATAAAGTAGTTGAGACATATCATGACATTATTATAAAGATTCATGTGTTGTAGGCCAGGACTGATTCAGGCTATTTGGGTGCTTCAGATTGAGAACTGAGATGAAATAAGATATTTGTTGACCGTCTAATACTTTAAAAGAAAAGAAGGATTATGGAGCTATAGCTTGGAAAGGATATGAAACAAACATGGAGCATTGACTCAGTTGAGCACAGTTTCCCGGCCTCCATGTTGGCCAATTCTGCCTCCTTATGGTCTGACTTTTATACTCATACCTCCAGGAAGCTACATCAGTGTCCTGAGCCTTGGTCGCTCAAGCCAATTAAGTCTCCAGTATGGTTTTAATCCCTTTTAAGAAAAAACTAGCCAAACCACGAGTCAAATCACAAACCTTCAACCCTAACCCTAGATTTAGTAAAAGCTTAATAATAACTCATTTTTACCACTTATAGGTACACAAAGCTTGGAAGCTGCCTTAGTTTAAACAGGGCAATCCATTTCTGCAGCTATGATTTTGGTGATGAACTCAACAGAGCAATAAACCTGCTGCCCAAGGTCTCAACATTACTTTCTTCTAAATATTTACCAAAATTTTAATTTAATCTTTGTAGACTCTTCTGCAATCATAAGGAATCAGTAATTAAAAAAACAAAACAAAAACCACCATTTCATTCTCTTCTAAGGACGTAAATAATCTGAAGTGGTATAAATAATCTTGGTGGCATAAATAATCTGAAGTCAACTTCCCAGAGTTTCAAAAATTGAGTTGAATATTTGAATAATTTTCATAATATACCAAAGTCTGTTTGTGAATAAAGTACTTATAAAGACCTCAATGATTCTCAGATACCAAAATTGGGCTATCATAATTATGGGGTATCAAAGTTCCATAGAATTTGAATTTTGGGATTTCTATGCAATAGAAATGGGTCATAAATAACTAATATTCACATTAGAGTAGAATGTTATAAGGACAAGTTATTCTTTTGAAAACCTTGATTATATTAGACTTACTCCATGTTGAAGATCAAGTTTTTTATACAGCCGTGAAAAGATTTTCTCATTCTGAAGACAGAAATGCCCTCTCCTTCTGGGATTCCACCTATATACAGGTTAGATACATTTATAATCCTGGTTTCTACCAATGGCCCAAATCTCATTTCTGTGTGATTAGCCTCATCTACTTGAATTGTGATGATTCTGAAAATTCAAAGAAATAAGCAAAAAGTTGAGTTTTCTGTTTCTAAATGGAAAAATGAATAACAAAGGATAGACCCATTTCATTAGTTTACTAAAACAAATTTATTAAACAATGTATGAATCACTACCAAACAATGTATTAGTAAAATGGTAGTATGATTTCTTCTTGAGGATGCATAAATTTTCACAACTAAACTTTAGTGATTAAAATACTTAAGGTTTAAGTGACATTAAGTATTAAAAACAAAGATTTTTATATTTTCTTGCTCTTTATCCTTTAAACAGTTCAACACACACACATCCTTGTGTAGGGACTAAATTAGGAAAATTGGTCACTCTAAATATTCCTACTCTTTTACAACCCTCTATTGCAGTATATACAAATATCCTGGCACCTTGATATAATTATACCTTGTGGCAGGGAACAATTAAGCATAAAGACATTCTGACATGGGTTCCAACCAAAAGACGGTTTATCTATTGCAATACCAAAAGGAGTTTATTATAAGGCAGTCACACTTTTAAAGGAGCCATAGAATATGGGTTGCTAAGAATGGTATCATATATACTGAGACCTCAACATATCATGAGATAGTAAAGTCTCTGGATACTTCCATCTGTGAAAATAAATGTAAAGATTATTTCAATGTAAGAATCATTATAACTAAGTGACTTCTGATGGGGACATTTTTATCTAATGATGATACAATTATTACACAAATGTGTGTGCCTGTGTTTCTTTATGTATGTTTTTAGTACCTTTTATTCCTGATCAAGACAATGGAATGTTCCTGCCCATCACTGTATGTTCCTGTGGCTGAATGAAGGGTGGCTTTTCGAGTGCTCATTCCATCCCCAGGATTAATATGTACTTCAAGATGACCCTCGATCAGTACGATGGAGAAGAAGGGCTGTGAAGATGTCACATTGAGAGGTTTTCCACAGGACATAGGTTTTCTCGTTTTAATTTCTAATGTTCTCTTTTATGTAATCTAATTATTTATTTTTCAAGCTTTTTTTCAAGAAAATAACAGCTTGTATTCTTATAGTGAAGGTATATAAAATGCTTTACATGTTTGATTTGATAAACAAAAAAATAGCATATACTAAAGATATTTTCTTTATAATTCAAATAAAAACATCCAAATTTGAAAATTAATTGAGCTTTAAAATGGCAATTTCAAAAAATTAGGGAAAATTCTTGGTATTTTGATTATTTATAGAAACAAAGTTTTTGTAAAATTTGTTCTACATGGAAATAGCATGCATATTTATTCAGTGTTATAATTTTGGTTAAAAAGAATAGCTGTTTCAGAACATGTGAAATTATTTATTAGATAATACCCTGTAGATGTAACACTCAGACTTTTAATACATACCCAAACCCTAATTATTTCTGTTTCCTGATTTTTCATGATCTAGAATGACATGGTTTAATCAATTAGGAAAAATAAATCATAGGGAGTAAAGCTGATAAATTGGAGAATCTTAATCCCTCCTTTCAGGTAATTTCTATAAAGTGAAACTAGGGAATTTTAGGGACAAACTCTAACATATAGGGAGAGAAATGTGAAATAACTCTAGAAAGGTAGTCTAGAACCAAATTTATCAGTGAGATAATATTTGTAAAAAAAGTTTTTTGGCAACATGGCTGACATATAGTAAGTGTCATATAAATGCTTAATCCCTTCCCCGCTTTATAGTCTGACCAACTAGAAAACTTAAGACTTCTAGCGAGGCCTAACAAAGTTCTTCATGCTCCAAAAAGCACACATTAACACTTCCATTCTGGGAACAAACTCAAACTCATACACCAGAAAAGGAAGACCAGGATCCTCAACTACAGTGATAAGTTTCCTTTAGGACTTCAATCTTGTATGAGTTAGCCAAATTGTATCGCTGAGCCTTTTGATTAGTTCACCAGCTGTTTTATCATGATTCTGTTTTTTGGGGGCCACATTGATGGTCTTTACTTGAGTAGGACCATAGAAGGGGTGGACAAGTTCCATTTACATACTACCAATATTTCTTCTCAACTACAAGGCTTTCCCAGTAGCCTTTCCATTGTGGGTGTGGCTTCTCCCTACTTGTCTATGACACAATTGTTTCTGTAATGCTAATGATAGCAATTAACCTTAATTATTTGCCTTAGTTTTCTTAGTGTGGTTGAGGATCATCTATGATTCTGTTAAGAAGGCACTTTCCTGTCCATCATTCTAATATGGTTTACTCATCAGCATATTTTCCCTTACTAAAACATTAATGTACAATAATGATTTATTTTTTGTTTTTTAACTTATTAAAAAAATTTTTTCCCAAGACAATCAGGTTTAAGTGACTTGCCCAAGATTACACTGTGTCAGGTGTATGAGGTCACATTTGAACTCAGGTCCTCTTGACTCCATGGCTGGTGCTCTATCAACGACCTAGCTGCCTAAGAATAATGATTTTACTTCCACTTATACAAGTTTTAGTTTGTAGAACTTGACTCAGCTTAACTTAAATAACTTTAATTTCCCCTTGCTATTTTTAATATTTTATATATATCAGAGGTACACTTTTTTCCCTGAGTCTTTCAGGTACAGTGTGATGGATGAGGACAATGGATAGTCATGTTAACAGTACTCTAATAAAAATTACTAAAATTCAATTCTTGACATTTTAACATTACAAATGAATAGTAAGAGTCATAAAATACAGGAATAGAGTTGTATGAAAAAAAGGGGGGAAACAATCAACCATTTTTTATGCTTTTTTCATTTTCAGTCACTTAAAGTAAGGATCATGCAATATAAGGAAACCACTGCTATGTGCAAAAGCTTCTTTTTTAATTAATGCAAATCATGACAGAAATGACAAGGAATAATACATTACATTTTCATATTTTAAAGCAATCTTAAACTTCTTAGTTTTTCCAAATGTCTTGTATCTTTTATGGGAATTATTATCCTTCCAGTTACCCAGCTTGTCAGCCAAGGGAAGCAGTCCTTCACTATCCCTTAACCCTCACATCCAATCACTTAACAAGCTGACTCTGCACACCCCTTGCATCCATCTCCTTCCCTCGCTCACAGGGCTACCCTCCTAGTTCAGACCCTCACAACTTTTCATCTGGACTGCTGTGATAGTTTCTTAATTGGTCTTCCTGGTCCCCTCTTCAATTCACCTGCCTCACAATTGTCTAATCTTTCTAAAGCCTAGGTATGGCCATGCCACTGACCTTCTGAAGAAGCTTTAACAGTTCTCTATTGCCTCTTGTCTAAAACCTGTTGTTTGTCTTCATTTCAAAGAGGATCAATGACATCAGAGCAATATTTGAATTTAAGGGAGGCAGAGTTGACTTACTCTTTCAGAATCATGAGAGTCCAGTGGCAAGACAAAAGTCAAGATGACTGGGAATGGCCCCGGATGAAGTGGACACCCTTGGCATTTTGGATGTCTGATTAAATGCTACTCCCTCCACCTTAATGACCATGGAACATATTGTTCTAATCCACCCATTCTACTGGAGGAAGTTTTTACACTTTGAGTAGATATCCCCCCTAACTCAGAGAAGGGTTTGAGACTTGTCAGTTCCCTTCAATCTGGTTTAGCCAAGATGGCTTACCTGGTTGTGACCACCAAGCATGCTGCAGCTTCTTGGAGCCACAGGTGAGAGTTGAGTGCCAGGTAGACAACAAAGGTGGATAAGTGGCCCTGAAAAGGGCTCAGCAAGTCCTCAAACCAGAGGTATGGAACAATCCAACTCTAGCCTGCCTTTCCAGAATCACTGTACATTACTTAATCTCATACATTCCACCTGTCAGACATACTGACCTACTTGCTATTCCCCTTCACCACATTCCGTCTCCTGCCTCTGTGTGCATGTCTAAAATACCTTCCCTTCTTACTATTGCCTTTTTACATTTCTAACAACTGTTAAGGCTCAGCTCAGGCGCTACCTTTCTTCATCCCCTAAGTTGCTCTACCCTGACCAAAATTACTTTGTACACATACATTCGCATACATATTGCCCCCCCCCTTTTCCTAACCCCTAGTAGAATATAGCCCCTTGAGGTCAAAGACTCCTTTTTTGTTCTTTGTACCTTACACACAGTAGGCACCTAATAAACACTTCTTAAACAGAATTTAATCCAATCTGTAGCTTCATAGTATTTAAGATAACTTACCACATGGGCCTGTCGACGACTTCTCTTGTCCTTTCCCTTGCTAAGGCCAGCCAGGATGATGCCACTACTATTCTTAGTTGCAAATGTTGCCATCAACTCACACTCTACTGACAGTGGCTTTGGTGGCAATTCAATGTACCCATCATTCAAGATGCTAATGCTTCGGATAGGCTGTTTTATAAAAGAGAGCAATTTATTACTTACAGCTCATATCTACATAATTCTTTAAGGTTTTTGAAGCACTTCCCTCACAACAACTGTGTGAAGTAGGGAGTGTGAGTATTATGACCTATTTTATAAGCACTAAGGAAAAGTAGATAGAGCACAGGGCCTAGAATCAGGAAGGCCTGAGTTCAAAGCTAGACTCTGGCACTTATCAGCTATGTGACCATGGGCAAGACACATCCCTGTCTATTTTGGTTTCTTCAACTGTAAAATGAGGGCAATAATAGCACCTACCTCCCAGGATTGTTATGAAGATCACATGAAACGGTATTTGTAAAGCACTTAGCACAGTGCCCTATGTACAGGGGTAGCGTATGAATGCTAGATATAGTGATTATTAATCATGATGACAATGAAATACCGCAAAGTTGTGAGAAGTTAAATTATTTGTCCTGGTCACACATCTGACGGGTGAGGGGAGATGGATGGTCTACACTGAGATCCCAAACCATAATTCTTAAGAGCCAAAAGGACCGAGCCATTATGTGAATGTTTTATATGGATACACACACACACACACACTCATGTATATGTTTATGAAAAGAGGGCTTTTCTTTTTCTTTTTTTTTTAGGTGGGGAGAGAGGAAGGGAGCAATGGAAGTAGGGCAGTAATGATAATTGTACTAGAAAAAAAATTAAGTGTCAATGAATCATTTAAAAATGAAAGAGCAAAATTAATTCAGGAGAAATAGACAAGTAGCGCAGTATTAGAACTATATAAATTTGAATTCTATAATAATTATTTGCTGAAAAAAACAATAGAAATTCAGTTTCACATACAATTCCATATATATATATATGCATATATATGTATGTATGTGTGTGTATATATATATATGTTCATGTTTGTAGATGTTTTTTAAACTCATACTGAAAAAAGAAAGATATTTTTAAAAGAAAAAAGTTATAAAAATTCAGGCTGAATATCCTGAGGTAGATGACCTACAATGGATATAGAAATGTCAAGGGTTTTTTTATGTTGTTATTGTCATAAAAATTAGCTATTTGCCCTAAATGTAAGAAAAAAAAAATCTCCTCAAACAAAATCAGGTCTTCTGATTGCAAAACAGCCTTTTGGGTCTGTTCTGTACCAGTATAGCCTCAATAAATTCCCCCCTCAGGATAAATCAATAGTCCAATTACAGCAATATAATCTTAATAAAAATACTGCTTACCTCCAGTAAACACCCTTTTCTCACTCCATAGGAATTTCTGAGTAAGTCAAATGTAGATCTGGATATTTCCAAGCTTTTAATACAGCCTACATATGATCTGCTAGTAAGTCCTTTTCTGAAGGGAAAAGAAAACAAAAAAGCAATAATTTAGTTCACTTTGAAATGTCTAATTTTTGAAAGGAATAGAAATAGACCTAATATGGAGAAGCTACTTCCTAGTGTAAAAAAATACATCTTACCCAGAAATGAACACATGGCTAAGATGAATTTCAATTCATTACACCCTTAAGTCAACAAAAAGATTTTACCCAGGGACAAAAAGAATGAAACTAAATCTGCTTTCTGTAGTTATATAGATATCTAATGATGTTTTTTGACCCTCATGAAACTATAACTAACATTTTTTTTTACCACCTGTAATAAAAGAGACTAAGTACTTAAAAACCACAATCTGTCTTACAGAAATTTCATCACAATACTTTTGGCTATCACAGACTTTCATGTATGCCCAAAGGCCCAAACATGGCAGAACAAAACCTCTCTGAGGGCAAGGGCTGTTTTGTCTTTCCATCCCCAGCATCTAGCACAGTGCCTAATAGATGCTTGCTTAAGGGAATTTAACTAGGATACAGTTAATTTGATTTCTTTTGGACATTCAGGTGGCAGGAAGAACCAATGAATACCATCCGTGTTGCTTATACATGACCCTGTCCAGAAGTGGAGAAGCTGTGGCCTTCTATGGCCTCAGGAGCTTGGACTGATTCCAAGTTTTACAGAACAAATCATTTTATTAAAGAGATTTGTTCAGTGAAGTTTGGATTTAGTAAAAAGGCTGCACTTGAGGACCTTGAGGCCACCGGTTACCCACTCATGACCTTGTCCTTCAGATAAGAATAACAACTTCATTCCAATTTCTCTCTCTCTCTCTCTCTCTCTCTCTCTCCCTCTTGCCCTTTTCTTCCCTCTCCCCCCCCTTTCCTCTCTGTCTGTCTCTCTCTCTCTCCCTCCCTCCCACAATGAAGGAACTTAGAGCATGCTCGGGAGACAGAAATCAGACCACTTTGGCTATCCTTTCCTATACGGTAAATAGTAGGAGGGCAGTGTTACATAAATCTTTACTTGGGGCTAGCAAAGGATTGAGAATAGAGAAATGAGAAATAGAGAAATGATCAGGTCTTTATATGCAGAAGATCAGATGGTAGTAGAATGTGGGATGTATTGGTGGATGTGGGAAGAGTCATGAAGGAAGCAGTACAATCAAGCCTGGGGATGACTAGGGCTGGGAGGAGAAGAGGAGAAAAGAAATGACAGATGTGAGAGATGCTGGGAATGTGTAATTGACTGGCTTTGGCAACTAATTGTATATGAAAAATGAGGGAAAAGGAAGGTGATGAATATGGGAGAGACTGGGAGAATTGTGGTACCACTCTCAAAATTAATTATGATAAACACTGTTCATTTTAACCAACAATTTCTCCTCTACATAGCAAACTGGTTTGCTGGCTAAAAATCAGGTAATCAATAGCAGAAAAAAAAATTCTATTTTCTAATGTGATACCTTACAACTCTTGTTCTGGGCAATCCACCAACATAAATTGGATCCTTATTCAAGCGATTTAGGTCAGATGATCCCCCAGGAGATTCTCCTTGCTTTGTTTCTTTAGAAGTGGTATTATATGCATCAAAAACTGCTAAAAGTCCTAAAATGGGAAATGGGGGTGGACAGATAAGAAAATCAGAATAGCTTTCTAAACCAACATTTTTATTGTTAAATTCTATCTTTATTCCTAGTCTAAGCAGAGACGTTTCAAGTCTCAAAGTGTAAAATCTTCTTAAAAATACTTTGGCATCAACTTTGATAAGATTATGAGTTTATAAAGCTACCTGACATCACAGTACAAAATTTAATATATTTGAATATGCCTCTCTATTTGTCTAAAAAGTAGTTAGCTATATTGTATATATTTAATATCCATTCAATAAATTTTATGATCATAGAAAATAGGATCACAGATTTAGAGCTGGAAAAAATTTTAGAGGTCCTCTCATCCTCATTTTTTAGGTGAGATCCAGAAATATTAAGAGCTTTGTACAAGGTAACACAAGTAAGAAGTAGTAGACTTAGGATATGAACTCAAGATTCTCTGGTCCAAATTCAGTACTTTTTCCATTGCCCCATGCTGTTTCCTTACATCAATTGAGCCTCTAATAAACGTAATCACTATGTGGTTGATTTTTTATTTCCTTTCAAATTTTAAAGCTGGAAAATATACTATTTTCAATGAACAAAGCACAGCATTCCATTTTATTCAACATCATTTTAATGTCACCATAACTTATAGGACAAATATTACAGAAATTATTTTTATTACCATACTGTTCAGAAACATTCAAAATAAAATAAAAGTTATATTCCAGGAAGTAAAGTCTTCCTTATAGCTACAATCATTACAATGCATTCATAGTGTTTCTTACCTTGCTTTTTGTTACGTTGGAATGCAATCTTGTACCAGGTTCCATTATTGTAACGTCTGTCTGTAATAAGCGCAAGAGGCCCTGACCCCAGGTCAACAGTGAGTTTAACTTTACCATCGACCAGTTCAATAGAAAGGAAATCTCTCTGTTGAGGAAAAAAGAGGGACAAAGGCTGTTATCTACTGGTACATTTTCATGATGAGACTTTTCACTTACAGTAATACCTTCAAAGAAAAAATCTGAGAAGACTAGACGCAATCAAATAACCAACCACCATGCTATTTGTTGACCTGACAGCAGTCACCAGAAAGTGCCCATCTAGTATCTTACAAAAATCCAATAGGAACAAAACTCAAATTTTATTGAAAGATAGGATGCTATCGAAGGATTTTACTGCTCAGCATCCTTCTCTAACGGATTACACAGAATACTCTCATACCCTATTGTGAAATTAGTCTTCACTTGAGACTTGAGAGATGGGTATTTTGGGTACAGAAAATTACCATAAAGTCATAGAATCTCAGACTTGTTGAAGCCTGCTAATGTTAAAGTCTTCTAGTGAAAACTGCATCAAAGATGGGCTCCAAAATTGGTCTTGCGGAATCCTCTTGAAAACCTTCAATTGTGAGGAACTCATGATTTTCCAAAGAAATGCATTCCCTTTTTAGATAGCTGTAGTTAGTACAAAGTTTTTTCTTTTCTCAATTTTCTCAATTCTCATTGAGAAAACAGGCTGACATCTGTTTCTTAGCATGTTATACCCAGTGCTCTTAGTTCTGCCCTCTAGTCTAGAGCAAAACAAATCTAATCCCTCTCCAGTATGCCAGTCTTTCAAATACTTGAACACCTAGCAAGTTCCCTAAGTTAAAAAATTCCAAGCTCCTCCAAATCAATACTTCTCACTTTTCTGTTTGCCTTGTTTCACCCCCAGCTCCGATAGGACATGTTCCACTTTTTAAATATTCTTCCTAAAATGTGCTGCCTAGGTGTGAACATAATACTGTAAGGTGGTGGGATTATACTAAAAGACAAGGGGATCATCACTTCCCCTAGTCTAGACTCATTTTTTTTTTTTTTTGGCTGGGAGTGTAAGGGGAAGCAGGGCTAGAAAGGATCCAGAGTTATGATTTCATAAAAGTAGGAGAATTACCGCGTAGAACTTCCCTCCATCAATGTAGATCACAGGCAACTTAACAGTCTTACAACAGTGTTGGAACAAGTTTTTCAAAGAACATTAGATGGCCAACTGCAAAGTTTTGGATGTTATGCTATGGCAGATAGCAGAACATTTAGAAATGATTTTATTTAATATAAATTCTACACACCCAGCATATTATGATAAGTGTAGTATTTCTAAAACAAATACTACTTGCCTATTACATGTATCTCCAACACTCAAACACATCTGACCTCGAACTCACAAAGAACTCAGTAAAACTTGGCCTTATTGAAGAGAAACTGTGTATATTGCCAGACTATACAGGCTTATGATTCTTTTTAAGGTTCCCAAATCTCCCACAGTGTTGTCAAACGCTGAAAGTATTGCCCTGCCTCCTGGCAAAATATATTGTACTATGAGTTTAAAAAGTTTTAGAACCACTGTCCTAGGGGCAGCCAGGTGGCTCAGCGAGTAAGAGCACCGGCTCCAGTGTCGGGATGACCTGGGGATCAAATACTGGCTCAGACGATCAGCACCACACCCAGAAATAACTGGCCGTGTAACCTTGAGCAAGTTCCTTAACCCTGATTGCTTTAAAAAAATAAAAAGAGCCACTGTCCTACAGAATCTCCTGAGACACTGACAGGTTAAATGCTTTCCTTAATTAAGAACCTAGCTAGTAGAGTCAGGACTAGGACTTGACTCTAGATCTCTCTGACTATAAATAAAGCTAGCCTGCTAACCAGAAAACCATACTGTGTCTTCATGTCTGTAAATCCTCCTTCTATTAATGCAGTTGTGGATTACATTAGCCTTTTTGAATGCCATGTTCAACTGTTTATTTGTATTGAGTTTGCAAACTCTTTCAATGAGATGAGATGGGTTAGATGAGAGACTGGCGCGTCAAGGTCCAATGGCAAGAAATTCACAAAAAATCCTTCTAGGCAAACATTCATTAAAAAATATGCAACAGTTGGATGTAAAATACACAAAGAAACAGATGTGTTTATATAACAACCTAAAAACACACAAATAAAAAGTTTCTTACTGTGCCATTAGAAGCAAGGTAGAGGAGAAGCCCATTAGGTGAAAAGGTACTGAAAAGCATTATTATCTGAGTCACAGTAGACCGTAGTGTCTTTTCCACAATTGAATATCCACTACCATCAAAATAAAATGAGGAGTCTGCATTCTGTGAACTACAAAATAAAAGAATCAATAAAATACAAAATCTGTTCCCGGATAGATAGCATGTGTGGGTTTGTTTTGGTTTTTAAAAAATCATTAACTCTATTTTTATTTTTCCCATACAGATTTTGGTATAGATATTATGTTCATCATTTGATAATAATCCAAATGTTAGGAATTTGATGTTTAGCATGAATGAGAGAAGCAAGTCATTTAAATGTCCATTTCACTTACATTACTTCAGATTTGAGAAAAATTGGAAACGAGAAAGAAGGAAGTTGATGTATCTTCAACAAAAAGGAAAATTCTCAAAAGGATAAATAACTACTGTGATTTTTTTCAACCTAAAGAGAAGAACATTATTTCCCCCCTTACTACTTTTCTACTTTTTGCATTATCATCTATTGCCCTCTGCTGGTTCTAAGTAATCCAACAGCTAAGCAATATTTTAGAACACAAATGTGCTTTTAAGTACCATAGAAATTATCTACAAGTGATAGATATTGGAAAATTCTTGCATTGTGTTAGTCATATATTTCAACTGATTTCAAAGGTTTGAGAACTCTCTTCACCTATGCTAACTGCAAGAAACCTGTCTATAAATTGGTAGTTAAATCTTAGAGATTTACCTGGGTCTTAGTCATGCATAATCACAAGTGTTCTTGTCTTCATATCTAGCATCCTATAGATTATACCACCTAACTCAAAAATCCCATTTTAAGGCAATTTCTTAGACTCAGAATAGAATATAAATGTTCATTCCAGCCAATTTGATCTCCTCAACAACAAAAAAAAGTGAGGGGGGTAGGCAAGATAGGATGTATATTGCATTCTAATTGTTAGACAAATAAACAAGTCTCCACATTAATAAAAAAAAAAGTTGTCTGGAACATACATTTAAATTGTTTACTGAAATGCTCTGAACTTGAGAATTTATTCGTGTCATATATTTCATAGGGAATAACTTTTTTTTCAATTTAAAGTTACAATTTCAAGTATTTGCACTAAACAAAACACATTTAAAACAGAAACACCAGGAAATAATGATAAGGAGGCGGGATCTGTAGTGTGGAAGGTCTGAGTTCAAATCCTAATTCAAACACTTGCTATGTTCTCCTTCCTCTGTTCCAACTATTTAACCTCCTAGGCTTCTGTTAAGTCACAACTAAAATCCCACCTTCAGCAGGAAAACTTCGCTAACCTTAATTTCAGTACTTTTAAATATTTCCTATTTACCCTCTACATATAGCTTGTTTGGAACATATTTTTGTTTGCATGTTGTCTCCCCCGTTAGATTGCAAGCTCCCGGAAGGCAAGGACTATCTTTTGCCTCTTTTTGCATCCTCAGCACTTAGCACAGTGCCCAGCACATAGTAAGTAAGCATATATAATGTTAGACTATTTGTTTTTTTAGATTGTAAGTTCCTTAAGGTCAGGGACCATTTTTTGCTTATTTCGGTATTCCCCAGTACCTAGAACAACAGTGCCTAGCACATAAATGTTTACTGATTGATTAATCTTAAGCAACTCCCGAGTTTCAGTTTCCTCATTTGTAAAATAAGTGATCTGGGCTCAATGATCCCATCCAACTCTTGATCTATATTCCTATGAAACATTGCCAGACTATATAGGTTTGTGACTGTTTTCTTTTCCCAAAGGTTTGTGGAAGCACCAAGAAGAGAGAAGAATTCAGGGGAATTCGGATGTGTATCTGTAGGGATATGTAAAGTTAAAAAGGAATTAAGTATATGTATGTACATGCCTGTGTCTAAGGTCTCCCAGAGGTGGTTCTGGAACCAGCTTCTATTTCCTGAGAGTAATCACATGATATCTAGAGCACCAAACCTTACATTCTGGTTTTTCCTTGTGTCCTACTGTGTGCTATGCCTGGAGCCCATTATTTCAAGCCCAAGACCAACATCCTTTCCCAATTCTCAGAGCCCTAGCTCATTCCCTAAGATGATCCTGATGCTGACTATTAATCATCTGTCTCCTTTCTCTGAATTTCAGCTAGGATGCACGTGGGCTGGGTGCCAATCTGTAGACTTTGGTGCCTATGTCTTGGGAATGAAGTACTCCATCAGTTAGGCACATACAGATAGGTCCTGGACTCTGGTAATAAATAGGCTTAATTTTGTTGGAAAGAAATAGCTCTGCCTCTACTGATTAGTTAATGTCATCACCCTTATTTGGTCCGTCTGTTACTTCAGTCTGGGAAAGAATGAGCTTTTCTGGCTGCCAAAACCTTCCTTCTTCTCTGTCTTCATAATGGATACTCAGGGACACTTTAAGAGATTTCCTAGGATGTATGCTTAATAATCCCAGTGAAGGCTAAAGTTTTCCTGTATTCAATTAACTTCTATAAACTTTGCTCATGAAGAGAGTGGCTTGTGTATTTGCCTACATAAACTTGCAGCAAGATACATGGTGGTATACTTCTGTTATGTCTTATCCCATATATTGCTACTTTTAATATGTTCAGTACTATATATTTAGGGATATCGGTACTCCAATGATCATATGGACTATTTGTGGCCGATCTGAGGCACAGCATTGCAAGATCATATTGGTCCGATCAGCCACAGCCAATCCTTGACCCCACCACAGTGATGTCATTTTGGTCTTTTGAGAATGAACGACAACAAGCAACCAACTATATCTTTTAAAATGTTCAAACTATTTTTGGAAAAACAAATAAAATTACCTTACAGCAGGTTCGAAAAAAAATCTTAGACCCTTTTAGCAATCTGTTAAAGCCTTACGTATGCCTTTCTCTGATTAAAAAAAAATCATAATCGAAGTAAATGCTAAGTTTGAGGTTAATGAAAATAAAGGAGTAATTTTTTCCTATCCAAGTATATTGACACTTTGAAATCTATCCTTAACATTAAATAGGCTGAAATATGATTCAAATTTAATCATTTAAAATCAGAACCATTTCTTAAGCATTTACTGTGCACAGAGTACTCACAATGATAGGTACTGGAGGGGATACAAATGTGAGATGACACTATTCCTAACCAGTTACTTACAGGTGGATCAGACAAAAATAGATAACAGGTAATATCGTGCTTCATCAGTGTGACTGGGTACTAATTTCTCTGATAGTACCTCTTCCATGATCTTGTAGAAGGTCTTCACAGGTTTTTGTTGTTCGTTCATTTCTGTCATATCTGAATCTCCATGATCCTATTTGACATTTTCTTGGCAAAGTTACTGGAGTGGTTTGCCATTTCCTTCTCCCAGTTCATTTTACAGATTAGGAAACCAAGGCAAACTAGGTTAAGTGACTTGAGCAGGGTCACACAGCTAGTAAGTGTTTGAGGCTAGATTTGCACTCAGGGAGATGAGCCATCCTGACTCCAGGCCCATCAGTATTTGTTGTGCCACCTAGCTGCCCTTCATGGGTAGCTGTGGCCAAAAGATTCATTACCTTGTAAGTCAATTTGCTGCAGAGCTTTTCCTAGTTTGAGAGGGCCAGTCTCTGGACATCAAACCTGTAGTCTGTCATAAGGTTCATAAAGTCCCATCTGCACTTCACTAAATTTGTGATCTCTTCATCTATTGATTTTACTTAATGTCCCCAATATTCCATTTCCCACCCTTGCTGTCTTTGTAAAGGCCTGGAAGAGATTCTCTGTTTCCTAGAATCTCTTCCCTGAAGACAGAACACAAATGTCTCCCTGTCATAAGAGCTTTCTAATTCTTGAAACTGCCCAATAGTGTACTTTATAAAACTTTGCATTTTATATATCTGTATACATGTTTTCTCTCTTCAATAGAATGTAAACTCCTTGAGGGCAGGGACTATTTTTTGGTTTTGGTTTTTGTATCCTCAGAATCATACACATAGAATGTTGTAGATAAAAGGTACCTAATAAATGCTTGTTGAATCTGATTCTTTAGTAGCATTTGGATTAACAAAATGACAGGCAGAGAATTGTGCCACTGTCCTTCCAGAAGAATTAGCTTCTTGAGGCCAGGAATAGGTTTACTTTTGCCCTTGGGTCTCCAATTTCTGACCCCTAATAAAGCACTTAGTAAATGCTTGTTGAATTGAACTGGAGTGTTCATTTACTCAAACAAGGGAGGAAATTGGAGAAATGTTTGGCCTTGACCTTCAAAACCCTGAAACAACAAAATAATAATAGAGGCCAAATGAGAGATCAATGTATTCATGAATTCCACAAGATGTATGGGACATGATTGTATTTAGATTACAGTTTATAAGAAAAAAACAACCAAAACCAGATATTGATCCAAATCAATACCAAATCATGTGGGGACTGGAAGGGGGAAAAAGATTTGATGTAACATGAGGTTAATTGTCTCATTACACTGAAAACCTTGATCCTAACCTTTTGCCCAATGAGCAACCTAAGGCAATTAGAAACATCAGATTTAAATGAAAAGGATTCAATTAATTTAACAGGATGGACTGAAGTGGGCTTTAAGTCTGAAGAATATTAAAATAACTGAAATGAGTAGTCAGATAGGTCTAATAATAGCTCCATGTATGAAAAGCTTTCTGTTAGCTTAATCCACGTGTATCTGACCTGCTTAATTATAGGAGCACAAAATCACAGATTTAAACCTGGAAGGAAACCTTCAAGGGAATCGCATACAACTCCTACATTTTACAGATGGATGAACGGAGACCAAGGGAGGCTAAATGGTTTGCTTGCTGTCACATGGATAGTAAGTGCCAGAGGTAGGGTTTGAACCCAGATTCTCTGGCTCTGAACTTTTTTTTTTAAGCAATTGGGATTAAATAACTTGCTCAAGGTTACACAGCCAGTTATTTCTGGGTGTGGTGCTAAGTATCCGAGCCTGGATTTGATCCCAGGTCATCCCAACACTGGGGCCGGTGCTCTTACTCGCTGCGCTACCTGGCCCAGAGCCCCAGGCTCTGAACTTATTCACTTTCCATTGCACCATGCTGCCTCATGAGGAAGATGCTGGGATCTGGTAAAAAGTATAGGATTCCTAACTTTGAAAAAAGGAATTGCTAATAAAATGGAAATATGACTCATATTCCCAAATGCAAGTGATAGTTAATTGCAATAAACCTACTAGAAAACGAAAGATTAAGATGGAAAATAATGGGCAAAGGAAGTCGTTCTAAATGGTTTCCAACTTCAGAAATATCTTAGAAGTAGATAGTCTTACCATTGTTGTTTCAATCAGAATTTACAACCAAATCTGGCCCCTTTAGATTGTCTGATTATCATCACCAATTAGCACATTTTAGATTATGCCAATATTTTAGAAATCATATTAACTGTCTAGTCATGTCATTGCTCAAAAATTTTCTCCCTACTGTCAATCAGCTAGAATTCAAACCTAGTATTCTGGATCTTACAGAATCTGACCTCCCTAGCAAGCATCCATGCCTTTCTCCCTGCCCCTCTTAAAATTACCATCCATCTTTTAAAGTCCAGTGCCACCTCCTTCACGAAGTCTTCCACAAATGCCCCTATCAGTACAATGTCCCCCTTTGGACTGCCACAAGAACTTATTTCTATGCTCTCTAGTGCTCTTATTATATAGTAGTGCATATTGTAGAAGAAAATGGCAAACCGTTCTAGTAGCTTTGCCAAGAAAATCCCAAATGGAGTCACAGAGTTGGACACAACTGATAAAGACAACTGCATATTACTGTTAAACCCCCTGTGGCATCCCTCTACTCAACTGAAAGTTCATTGACAGCAAAGATTATGACAATTCAACAAAATTCAATTCTACAAGCACTTCTGAAACCCCTAAAATGCTAAGTGTCAGGGAGACAAAGGTAGAAAAATGGCACCATTTCTGCCATCAAGGGGCTTATCATTTAAAAAAGAAGAGCTGATACATGCTTAAATAGTATGATAAAAGGTAGAATGAATTGAGTGCAAAGAAGAAACACAGACAAAGTGTCCTAGAGAAATAAGGGGAAGAAGTTGGTCGCTTTCATTTGGATGCAGCTGGGAAGACTCCATGGAGGAGATGATAACTGAAATGGAACGGGGAGGGCAGCACAAGTGTAATAGAACATAATCAGATTTGGGTTCGAATCTTGGCTCTAACATTAGAGAACCTAGAGAAAAATTACTAATTTATTTGAGCCTCAGTTTCCTCATCTATAAAATATGGATAATATTCACACTACTGAATCTCAAATCTTATTATAAGAAATGTACTTTGTAAATTTTAACATAAACTATGAATGTGAACAGAGAATGTATGAAGGGGAATAAAGGAAAGGGAAGGGAAAAGGCATTTATATAACAATGGTTATGTGCCAGGTGATGCCTGCATCAAAATGGGCACAGGCCAAACTGAGAAGTGTGGAATGATGGACATGAGCCAAAGCAGGATCTGTCATAGCAGTTCCAATTTATGGGTCAAAGGGCAGGGTTTATATAATGAATGTAAAACAATTATCTCTTTGGTCCCCATGAGAAAATGTTTAATGTCCTTGTTCATTTACGCACATCTGTATGTTTTAATGTCCTTGTTCCCTTGCATGCATCTATGTCTGGGTCACTGCTCAGTTATCCCATCCCAAACTCCTGCAAGTCAGGAAGAGATGGTGAGCCAATCTTCAGACATAATATAGCCTTCATGCAGAGCTGGCTTGGGAGAAATCCTGGACTAGATTCTAGATTTGAACTGAGGTCCTCCTGACTCCAGGGCTGATGCTCTATTCACTGTACCACCTAACTGCCCCTCTTCAATAATTTCTTAGGTCTAGATAATCAACAAGACAATGAATCAGACCCTCATTTGTAGTGTTTGCTGATTTCCAACATGTCAATACTAATACCAAAAATTTAACAATCAACTCTGGAACCTTTTGAGTTGGCTCCAGTGTACCCCTACATCTCTCTCTCTCCATCCACATTACATTATTCTGTTATTATAGCATCATAGATGTAGACTGGAGAGGACTTCACATTCTGTGTAGTCTAATCCCTTTATTTTTACAGATGAGAAAACTGAGATTGGGGGAGGTTGTGATTTGCCAAAAGTCTTAGAGATTGAGACGGAATTTTAGCCTATCTCCTTGGCCTCTAGACATACTGTAATAATTTTCACTGTCCTCAGGCTCCTTCTCCTCTTACAATAACCTCCTAATTGGTCTCCTTGCTTTCCTCTTCTCCTTTCCCCTCTCCTATCCATCCTTTATAAAGCTGCCAAAAACAAAGAATGTTTCTAATTAGCAGGCCCGATGATGACCCTCTCTTGCTCAGAAATATCCACTGACTCTACCTTACCTACTGTATAAAATAGACACTTCTCATTTTGGCATTTAAAGGTCTTCAACAAAGTGACTAGAGTGATCAGCTCAGTGTCAGGAAGTCCTGAGTTCAAATTTGACCTCAGACACTTACTAGCTGTGTGAACCTCTGCAAGTTATTTAATTTGTTTGTCTCTGTTTCCTCCACTGTAAAATGTAGACAATAACAGCCCCTACCTCTCAGGGTGGTCATGAGGATACAATGGATAATATTTGTAGAGTGCTTGGCATGGCACCTGGCTGTTGAGGGCCAGTCTCTGACCTGGTCCATAGACTGCTGATTAGAAACATTCTTTGTTTTTGGCCAGTATGGCTACAGCACTGGCCCTGGAGTCAGGAGGAGAGAGCTTGACAGAGCCTAGGGGCAGCATGATAAATCAGCAAACAAGACTGAGGAGGAAGAGCTAGAGAGGCAGGAGGAAAAATGAGAAAGAGGGATGTTACAGAGGGAGAAAGCATGCCGAAGGAATAAGTGGTCAACAGCGCCATGCAGCAGACAGCTCAAGAAGGATGAAGATGAGGAAAGAGCACTGGATTTCACAATTAAGAGGTTGCTGAAGGACCCTGGAGAATGGGGATTCAACAGCATGGTGAGGAAAAGTTACCCAGAAGTGACTGAATGGGGGTGGGGGAGGAAGTAGCGAGCGTGCATGGAGAAGACTCTTTCTAGGCTGCAGCTAAGGGCGCAGAATGACGATGTTAAGATGCCCGGGGTGTTTCAGATCCCGCACTCTCTTCCAAAAGGGGCAAGAATCTCAGTTGCTTAGGGTTCAGATCCCTTCTTCTTATAATCTGCTCTTTTGGCTTTTCATAATGGGAAGGATTAGCAACCAAGCCACAAATCCTATGACCCATTATATGTATACACGCACACACATATGTGTGTATACACATACAGATATACATGCATGTGCCTACATGTGCACACGAATGCAGCTACATACACATACACACTGTATAGCAGTGTTCTTGGCCTCCATACTCACTCACTTTTCACTCTGGTCTCATGTCACACCCTGGTGCTGAACCTCACACCTGCCTATCTCTCTCAGAACAAAATGTCTACCCCAAACATTCACTCAGCAGACCCACTTCCTCAGCCATAGCCTCTCCAGACACACTGTTATAGTCACAGCACCCAGGATGGGATGCATTCACCCTAAATGCCGCACACACCAGTCCTTTGCTTTCTTTCAGACACCTTTAAACGTCTCTGTGGAATTAGCCCTCCTTTGCAACCATCCCCATAAGAGCAAGAGCTGGGACAAAAGTATTCTTGTGAAAAGAGCACCTGGGTCTGGTTTACTCTGCCTAATCTCTCAATAAAACAAAACAACTGAAGGATTGGCATCATCAAGGACAAGGTTTGTTTAGTTTTTGTTTCAGGGTTGTGGGGAATGGGAGTAATAGGCTGGTGTATAGGCATGGGGAAGGAACCAACAGAGAGATGGCAGGTGAGAGAGTGAACTTGGGAGGGGTTTCTGTGTTCCAAGCAGGGTACTCAGTAACTCCAGTAGAAGGGAAGAATGGAGAGGGTGAGGGCAAAGCAAGCTTCATAGAATTATACTATTTATACTTGGAGGGGACCTTAGAGCTGATCTAGCCAGATCTTCTTATTTTTACAAATGAAAAAACCAAGGCCCACAGAAGGTAAGTTATTTGCCCAAGATCATCCAACTACTAAATAACAGAGCTGGCATTTGAAATAAGGTCCTCTGTCTCTGAATCTGGTTCTTTCCACTATGCTCTAGCAATGCATCAAGTAGGTTTGGAAAGACAGGGGTAATGAAGGACAAAGAGAGTAGAGGGTTAAGGGTGGAGAATAACGCCTTGTTGAAATGGCTAATAACAGGGTCAAGACTAAGTGAGGGAAATGAAGCTAGAACATGAATGATTAAGAGATCAAGAGGGTTTAAGTCTGTATCTCCTTCAGGGCTTGATTTAGACCTCTGTGTGGATAGGTTCTTAGTTAATGCTGGTTGAATTTAATTAAGAAATAATACTGATACTTTGAGGAGTTAAACTAGAAATACACAATCTCATGACAAGAAAAATTTACATTATCTACAAGTACATAAATACAAACCCATTTGGCATTTCAACTTTTAAACAGTAATATAATAGGAAATAGTGACCATGTAAAAACCTGAATTAAATAAACTCTAAACTATAAATCACATAATACAAATGCAACCATAATGGTGACTTAAAAAGTAAATGGCATCCATAAAAATGACAAAAAGAAGGAGTTTCAAGATGCAGTATTGGTTGCTCAATGACTTGTCTTTTTTCTAGTTAATTATTATGTATCTGAACCAAAGCACATATTCGGGCTGAGTTCCATTAGGTTTTATAGAAATTGAACCCATTAAATGGGTGAAACTATATCATAGGCTCATATTTCGTTAATGGTTGAAGGAGCTCCGCCATGGTGGCAAGTTCTAGACAATATGTCCTTTTTGGTTAAAGAGAATAAGATTGCTTTGGATTGAAAAGAGAAGCACAAGGGAAGGTTAACTAAGTAAATGTTGCAATTACATAGGGTGTCTAAAGGACGCTGGACCATTGTTGTCTATTTCCAGCAGATCAAAAGCAAGAAACTGATTTTTGAGTATAATAAAATTGAGTTTGGTTAGATATTAGGAACATCTTATACATAAATATGGTTGAATTAAAAATTAGATACTTTAATTAGCTAAAATCTTTATTATCTATCTAGTCTAATGTAATCTAATACTTTAAAATCTACCCAAAGATAGGTTTTAAAAAGCCATATAGACTTCTTTATGCTAAGTGGCTTAGGTATTTCATAGGGCAGCTAGCTGGCACAGGAGTCAGAAGACTAATTTTCTCAGGTGGCACAATGAATACAGCAGCAGGTCTGGAGTTAGGAAGAATCATCTTCCCAAGTTCAAATCTGGCCTCAGATATTCATTAGCTGTGTGACCTTGGGAAAGTCACTTAGCCCTTTTGCCTCAGTTTCCTCATCTATAAAGTGAGCTGGAAAAGGAAATGGCAAACCACTCCATTTTTGCCAAGAAAATCCCAAATGGGGTCATGAAGAGTCAGACACAACTGAAACTACTTAAAAACAACTAGGTATTTTATATTCAGAGACAGGGAGATTCTTATAGACGAAGTTTCAAGATCCATTTATATGTGTAGAAATTTCAATTTTTTTATGATTTGTGTATAAATTAAGCAATCCTACAGTATTCCATACTGCTACAAAGTACTATATTTCTTAAGAAGATTTAAAAAAATGAAATATGCTTCCAAAAAAACCCCAAAATTACTATAAAATTTATCTGGCAATGGAGTAGCCGGCATCAAACATTTGTCATTCTTTTAAAAAATTGATATATGTACACATAAATATTCAGAGAGGTAGAATAATATACTGCCCTAGCCATGGGACAATGGACAAGTCACTTAAACTCGATTTCCCAGACATTTCTGCAAGATGATCAGTTTGAGACAAGTTGCTTATCTACAACCATGGAGAGGGTTTCCATATTGGAAGCAGTCCATACCACTGAAATTGCAGGTACAGCCTTAACATCAATCAATCAATCAATCAGTCACATTGTTATTGAATACTAAAATAGTAACATTCTACATGTTATAAAACATTACCTTCCAAAACAGCCATTGCATTTTCCCTCTCTTTCAATATAGTTCCATAGGCCAATAGATTTTCCATTCAAAGATGCCTCTCCCATGCATCCTTTAAAATGAGTAACTTTCACAGCAGGTGACTTCTAAAATAGAAAAAAAAAGACACAATATTTTGGTGAAGCAAAACAATATTAAATACCATAAATGTTGGGGTGGCTAGGTGGCTCAGTGAATAGAGAACCAGCCCTGGAGTCAGGAGGGCCTGAGTTCAAATCTAGCCTCAGACACTTAACACAAAAACTAGCAGTGTGACCTTGGGCAAGTCACTTAACCCCAAATGCCCTCCAAAAAGCAAAAAAAATACCATAAATGTTTCCAGGTAATAAAATAATATCTCTAAAGGGTCTCAAACTCAGTACCTCCAAATTCAGAAAAATTATAAAAACAAAACAAAAACAAGCAAATGGCCAGAAGAGGAAAAATACCCTAGTTATAGACTCTTCAGCTGCTCTATTCTCTTAAAAATCTATGCAGAGGTCAAAAGGGAGTCAGCATGAGCCCATAGCACTCCCCAATGTGGCCAGAACCAGATTAAAATAGAATTGGGAAATATTCAACAAAGTAAATCTAAAAATACAATAAAACACAGATAATATTTTAAGATCAAGTTACTATGTCGTCAGAATTGCAGCCCCTGTTTCTACTTGAATTTGACGATTATCCCTGCCTACTTAAAGTAACTGGTGAGATCCAAAATCCTAGATACATTTATGAGGTGAGAAAACAGTTTAATTGTTCCCTGGTGTGAACAGCATCTAAGCATCTCACTAGGTGCTAAAGAAAGTCTATTCTGATTGAGTGAGGGGCTTGGAAATATTCCATGTAATTCAAAGGAGCTACTTTAGAACCCAAAGAGTTGAATTTTTGAAAGCATAAAGGAGAGAACATTCCAGCTAATCTTCTGAGAAAGGCTCTCTTGTGGCCCTGAGAAGGCGAGTGGAGAGGGGCAGCACAGAGGCCCGGGTCTTGTCCTCAGTCTTGGTCTCACTCCCTTGGCCAGAGGAAGATGTGCTTACTCTCTTATCTGTCTTTCCACCTGCATCCTAGCAGCACTGATAGTGTCTGCACTATAAGCCAAGGAGAGGGGATGCGGCTTCAAGGCTGCACAAAGTTACATCACACCTAAAAGGAGAACCTTGAGGACTCCAGCAAGAGCACTTCCAGAACCTGGGAGCCTGTGCTACACGTGTTCTAGCTTGAGCCCACTTTCTCTCGCAATGCATTTATCACAGATATTTTCTGGGGGATGTTTTGTACAAACTGTTCAATACCCTTTCTTAACATCTAATTACTTCTAGATGATTGGTTGATACCAACTGATAATTATAGCAACTCAGCAGAGGCTCGTGAGTTGTAGAAAGGAAATACAATAAACAATAATAGAAGCAATAGAAAACATCTCCCAAACTCCTCAGGGCTCTCTGTCCTGGAAGGGAGAGGAAGGAGCCACCTTTTATGCCAGTTTGAGTGGGGGTAGGGATGGTCACGTCAGAGTATGAGCTGCATCATTCTTCAGGTTTTATTTGGGGAGAAATGTTTACATTTCTCAGCTAAGTGGTATAGTGACCAGGGCTGGAGTCAGGAAGCCCTGAGTTCAAAGGCAGCCTCAGACACTTACTAGCCATGGAACCCTGGGAAAGTCTCTTAACCTTTGCCTGCCTCCATTTCCTCATTTGTAAAATGGAGATAACATAAGCACTGACCTCCCAGGATTGTTTTGAAGATCAAGTGAAATACTATTGGCACAGAGCCTGGCACATAAAAAGTACTTAGTAAATGCTCCCTGATGAATTCAAAGATGCTCCTGGATAGCTCTGATCAAAGCACAAAACCAGCAGATGGGACAAAAGAGATCCTTGTGCAAGTATGAAATTCCAAAACCTCAAATTTTCTGCCCCCTTCAAAAGTGACTCCCGACAACAAAATAGGCCATGGGTTCCTACTTCACAAGAAGACCATTTATTTCTTACCCTTATACCCTATCTAAACCGAGCACAAAAGATGAGTCTTTTTTTTTTTTTAAGCAATCAGGGTTAAGTAACTTGCTCAAGGTTACACGGCCAGGTGTTTCTGGGTGGGTGCTAAATGTCAGAGCCTGCATTGGATCCCCAAGTCATCCCGACACTGGGGCCAGTGCTCTTACTCGCTGAGCCACCTGGCCGCCCCATGCAATTGAGGTTAAGTAACTTGCTCCAGGTTACACGGCCAGGTGTTTCTGGGTGGGTGCTAAGTGTCTGAGCCCAGATTCGATCCCAGGCCATCCCAACACTGGAGCCCGCCGGTGCTCTTACTTGCTGAGCCACCTGGCCGCCCCTAAGCAATTGGGGTTAAGTAACTTGCTCCAGGTTACACAGCCAGGTGTTTCTGTGTGGGTGCTAAGTGTCTGAGCCTGGATTCGATCCCAGGTCATCCCGACTCCGGGGCCGGTACTCTTACTCACTGTGCTACCTGGCCACCCCTAAGCAATTGGGGTTAAGTAACTTGCTCCAGGTTACACAGCCAAGTGTTTCTGGGTGGGTGCTAAGTGTCTGAGCCCGGGATTCGATCCCAGGTCATCCCAACACTGGAGCCGGTGCTCTTACTCACTGAGCCACCTGGCCGCCCTGACAAGAGTCTTAATTGTTTAGGAAGTAATTCATTTGCAGGGAAAGTCATCGTGTTATACAGAACTTAATAATTTTTACCTTTATTTGTCCTCCAAGTCCTCCAACAAACATTAATGTTGACTCGTTTACATCCAGCACATTAGCTGTCCCAGGGGATTTAGCAGTTTTGGTTAATGGCTTCTGGGTAGAGCTCATTTCCTTTATACTCAATGAGCCAGTGTTTCCAAATCTAAGAATCACAAACAATTGCATAATAAACACTTCCTGAAGTTCAACTGAGTTCAACTTAACATATATTAAATATCCACTCAGGCCATAGCACTATTCTCGGTGCTGTGGAAAACCCAGTTCCTCCCTTCAAAGATCTTACAATCTAGTTGGGTTATAGGAAGAGAAGTCAACAAGACACACAAAAAAGAAACAGATAAACAAAAATACATAACCGTTATGTGATTAAGTGCCAAAATATGCATCATAGGCAACATATAGAAGTGATGAGAGGAAAAATATCATCAGGAAGAGCTGAGTTCAGATCCAGCCTCAGACACTAGCCGTGTGACCCTGAACAAGTCACTTGTCTTGGTTTCCTCATCTGTAAAATGGGGATAAATAATAGCACCTCCCACCAAGGGTTATACTGAGAATTAAATGGGATAATAATTGTAACGTGCTTAACATAGTGACTGGTACATAGTAGGCACTTTATACATATTATGTTTTATTATATAAAAATAATAATATAATAAATAAGTAAATAATCATATGTAAATATTATTATTATTATGGGCTAGAGGCATCAGAAATGACTCCAAAGACGAAGGAGAACATGAGTTGGATTTTGAAAGATAAGTAAATGTTTGATCTATAAAAGAGTTTTGAGGACAGAAAGTTGATTGCAGTAAACAAGGTAGATTACATTTTGCTTCCTCTATACTGGCATAGCAATCTAGATACCTCAGACAATCCAAAATTCTAATGATAACTGAAATAATGTATTCTTTGACACATAGATATATATTAAAAAAAAAAAAACCTTGCCATTCCATATAGTTGAGAAAAAAAAAATTCATCAACATATACACTTTCCTACTAACAAAGTTGAAGAGCTTTGAAGCTCATTTTAGCATAATTACTTTAAAACATCTCCATTACCTGGTTGCATATATCCGGTGCCATTTATTGTTATCTATCGGGAAGTCTGAAAATTCCAGTCTTGCAGACCCAGAGCCTACATCCCAAAGGAAGGCCACCTTGCCATGCCGCATCTCAACAGCTAGGAAGTCAGACTAAGAGGGAGGAAATGGGGTAGAGAAGGCATTGAAAATGAATGAGTTTTGCATAATGGTAGGTTTTGTTCAACCAATTTCATTTCAAAGCAAGTGTTCTTTAATTATTTCATATTTTAAAAACAATATACATTAATTCTCTTTTATTAGTATTCACACACACACTTTACCAGCAGCTATAGTAACTCTTTACCTTGGAAATCCATTATCCCAATTCTCTCCTGCAAACACACACAAACCCCCCAATAAATTTTTGTTTCCTCAAGGTCACTTGTAGCCTGAAAAGTGTTTTTCAAAGATTCCTTTCCCTACTTTTATCTTGGAAGCACCAGTTGAATCTGACTCTGTATTGTAGGGACAAAAAACAATAGTAAAGCATATCATGGACATGGATGGACCATAGACACATTTTATAAGTTAATTCCTGAAGCTACATTTTACTGTGATTGAATTGGACACTAAGAAAAGATGACATATACTTTTTCAACAATACAAGAAAAGCTTAGTCCCTTCAAAAAATTGCAGGAGTTCCCTTAGTAAGGCAAAAGTTTAAAGTGGAAATTAATTGCACATTCAAAAGTGGTATGTTTATCTTCATAGGACTATAGATACTTTTTGGGTAATGCCATTACTCTGGTAAAAAGATGGTTTCGTGGAAGCCTAGTGATACTACTCTGCTAATCTCACCAAACCCCTATCTCTGTCACCCACAAAAAAATGAGTTGACTCTACAGGAAAATAAAGTTACAAGTCAATTCTTAATTTGTATTCCATAACCGTGATTGCTTACACTGACGCTGCTACCCAGGTAGAACAGGAGGTTATCAGGTTCACTGGTTTTAACATTTAACATTAAGGTGTTATAGTTGGTAGAGGATATCTGAGGCTGGTAGGCACGGATACAGTCTCGATCTGCAGATACAGCCACTTTAATCTGAAAAAAAATTAAAGGGCAAACATTTTTCAGTTATTTAACACCAAATGCTCTCAAATAGCCAAAAGTGAAAAGGAGAAATGTGATTTAGTAATTGATTTTCACTAGAAGTCATGGGCAAATGGGTTTCCTCTCCTGACAATTAGATAATGCTATGACTTTCACAAAGTGTGTGAACAGATCAGATTTTTTAAAAATATAAGAAAGCTTAAAAATGGGAATTGCATACCTGGATGTTAAAACACTATTTTATATAGGAAACATTTTTAATGAGTGTTTTAGGCATTTATGATCAGGGAATCTATACAATTACCTTATTAGCTAATTTGTAAAGGGTTTTAAATGCCAAGTTGAGAATTATTTTTTTAATCACAAAGTAATTAAGCGGCCACTGAAACTTCTTGAGTAGGTAGGGAATGATATAGCTAGATTTGTGCTTAGGGGATATCAATTTGACAACATTATGTAAGACAGATTGGAGAGGTGAAAGGTTGGTACAATGAGAATAATGAGAAGTCTATTCCAATAATTCAATTTAGAGGTGATGAGAGATGGAATTAAGACAGTGGTCACATGAATGGAAGAAAAAAAAGTCTTCATAGATTACTCTAGCTGAAAATAATCTCTCCCTCCTTTGAATTCCTATACCTTTTTTTAATAACCAACTTCATTGGTGGTTGTTAAGTTTTTTTTTTTTTCAGGCATATCTGACTCTTTGGGACCTCACTTGGGGTTTTCTTGGCAAAGATACTGGAATGTTTGCCATTTCCTTTTCCAGCCCATTTTACAGATGATAAAACGGAGGCAAAAAGGGTTAAGTGACTTGCTCAGGGTCACACAGCTGAGTAAGTGTCTGAGGCTGGATTTGAACTTAGGAAGATCAGTCTTCCTTACTCCATTCACTGTGCCACCTAGCTGCCTACTTAGAATATTATAAATAAGAGACAGGAGTAAAGTTACAAAGTAGCATATGTAAAATAATTAAGCTGATAAATCATACTGATTCTCAGACCCATACCAATAGGCTATTGAATGAACTTAAAAAAACCACAGGAACGAGTCTGCATTATAAGACTTTTGTGTGTTATGACACTTCTATAACCTAGAGCACAAAAGCAGGAATTCAAAGGCATGAAAGCTGAAAGTCTTAGCTTTAAATATTCTTCAAATGAAAAGGGTACAAGGAATTCTTTATCACTGAAAGCTGTTTCTGTATTTTTGTACTTACAGATGCTGCCTGCTTTCGGGCCTGACTGATCAACTCTTTAATTTCAGACAGGTTCCTGTTCAAGTTCTCCTCAAGCATTTTCAAAGGCTTCAAACGATCAAATAAAAGACTGGCTTGTGTTTTCACTTCTTTTACTTTCCTTTCAACCAACACAGCTATGAAGTAAAAGAAAGGAATGGAGAGAAATTAATTGCTCATTACTGGAATGCATGGGACAAAATTCTGGGCAACTCAACAACCTTTAATAGACATGTGAAAAATTCACACAGAACACAAAGAACTAAAGAAAGTTTATTTTTAAAAGTCTGCAGTCAAGGCATTCTTCTTTTCATTATGCAAACTCTTTTTATCACAGACTGAATCATGATTTTTATGTCTGGCAACAGCAAAATTCTGCATTTGAGCAAAGATTTTCCTAAAGGAAAGCCAGACTTACTAGTCTGTGATGAGTCACTGAGAAGCTGATTGGTTTTTCTCAGGGTTTCATTAACCCTGGCCAATGCAGATGAAGTGTTGAGTAGCTTCTGATTGAAATCCACAATGTCACTCAAAGTGCTTGTGGCGCTCTCATTGGCAGCTCTCGCCATCTCTTTGGTCCTTAGTCCTTTTTCCTGGGTACCTGAAATGCAAACATATATGCACCCCATCATGATCACACAAACTGATTGACCCCTCTGCAAGAGGAGAAAACTTAATTTCATACATGATCACAATATGGTAATATTCCTCACAAGTTATGGGAGACAAGGCTGTAAATCTCTTAAGGTTTCCTTTTGTAGAAAGTTTAGAGTTTTACAGCAACTATACTGATCTCTTCAGTAACAAATGCAATACTTTTAGTAAAACATATCACAGAATATAAACTTTCTTTATTAGAGGTAAATTACTAAGTACCTTTAACTTTGAAAATAGGGCCAGCTATTTTTAATAACCGCAATCAGGAAGACCTCATTTCAAATCTAGCCTGTGACACTTACTAGCTGTAAGACCTTGAGCAAATCATTTAACCTCTGTTTGCCTTAATCCACTGGAGAAGGAAATGGCAGACGTTTCAGGATAAATTTGCCAAGAAAACCCCACAGAGGATCATGAAGATTTGGATATGGATAACAACTGAACAACACGTTTTAATGAGCTTTACTTTTCAGTACTCCTTTTCTTCTCATTTCAGCCTTGGAATAAGAAAGACCCGAGTTCAAGTCCTACTCCTCACACTTGATTTCTCATTGTCCCCTCCAACTCTCAAAGACTATTATGAGTTGTAGAAGGAAGGTCACAACATCAATGAAATCACAGGTCCTACTCATAATTATAACAAAGGCAGCAAGTTACGGTGGGTAGAGAACAGTTTTGAAGTCTGAAAGAACTAGGTTCGTCCTAAATCTTATTCATACTAGCTCTGTAACCATGAGTTGGTCACTTATCAGTACCCCCAATTAATTCTCTAAGAATCTAATTTGCAGGTGAGTTGCTCATCTGCATTAGTGGAGAGAGCTTCCACCGTGGAGTTTTCCATACTGAAGAATTCATGGGTCTGAACTTCCTCATACCCCATTCCAAAGATGACTAAGTTCACATTTCCATAGATCATAAGGTGTAAAGATCTAGAAAGGATCAGAAATGTCTATCAGTCATCACCAAAGTAATAATAAATAAGTGACATCTATATAGTACATTCTAATTTGTAAGCATCTCCTTGGAGCCCCACAACAGTCCCTATGTGGAATGGAACTAAGGATATTTGTTCAGTCATTTCAGTCATGTCTGACTCTTTGGGACCCTGTTTGGACTCTTCTTGGCAAAGATATTGGAGTGGTTTGTCATTTCCTTCTCCAGCTCATTTTATAGATAAGGAAATGGAGGCAAACAGGGTTATGTGACTTGCCCAGGGTCACACAGCTAGTAAGTGTCTGAAGCCAGATTTAAATTCACGAAGATGAGTTTTCCTGACTCCAAGCTGACCACTTCCCACTGCTCCATCTAGCTGTCACTATGGTTATTACTGTACCCATTTTACAGATGATGAAACCAAGGCTGATTGATAAGGTGACTTGCCCATGGTCACAAGGCTATTAAGTACAGGGACAATAATTAAACCCACCTTTCTCCGTACTCTAACTTCAGTGTCCTTTCCACTATATAAATCTAAATCTATTACTTTAATCTAAATCAACCACTTCATTTTGCAGGAGAATAAACTGAAGTTTGAATAGGTTGAGTGGTTTAATCATAATCATACAACTAACAAGAAACAAGACTAAGATTTAAATCCAGATTCAAATCAGAATTCTGATTTCAAGTCCAACATTAATTCCATCACTTGGATGTATGACATCACCATATTTTCTGCACTTCATTTTGAAAGGGATTTTTAGAGTTTCAGTTTGTAGATTGAATTATGTTGTGCTGAAAAGACAGTGTGTTCCCATACACCATTAAGAATATTGATAACAGAACAGAATAAGGAATTATTAATCATCACAGAGAAATCAAATTCAGAGATAGTCTAGACGATCTTGACAATGAACTAGCCAGTTAAAATGCCATTTTACAAATAGTCCTTTATCACTTTATGACCATTTTGTCCTTTTCAAAAATCCCACTGGTATGACAAAGCTCTGTCAATTTAAAGATTTGAGTTTTATCAAGTTTCAAACAGTAGGGCATTCTCTGCTTAAGGTAGGAGGCATCCAGTTAGATTAAATTGGGAAGAAAAGTTAGCATCTCAGTGGGGAAAGGGAGATTGCTAAATAAGAAAGATATGAATGCGTTCTGAATCTTAGTGTAATCTATTTGCCTTACATTTTTAATGCTTTTAAAATTTTTAATTAATGTTATATTTCCAGCCAACCAAGGCTAAATGTGACTTAAGAGCATGAAAAGTCTATTTTAGAATGTTTTATTGCCTCAGTAAAGGAGATCATGAAGCAGCAATTCTTGAAATTCACACATTTATGACAGACTTAACATTCTCATGTAAGCCTCTAATGATTAAAAAAAAGAAGAAATACAGATTTTCATAGTGTTTTTTCTTTATCTTTCTGATAGTTTAACAAGTTTCTCATTCCTTCAGAGACTTGTCTTTTGTAGCATAAAGTGTAAGGATATATATAAGACTTATCACATTAAAAAAATCAATTAAACACATCTTTATTAAACATCTCCCTTGTGCATATTAGAAACAAGCTCCTTGAGAGTAGAATCTGTTCTTTGTGTCCTCTGGGTTCAGCACTTCTGGTTTCAGCAATTATATATTACTGATCACTTATACAAGGATTATTTGAGGATTTAGAGAAACAAACAAAAAAAAGAAACAAAACAAGACAGAGTGGCTGCCTTCAAGGAGCTTGCAATCTAACATCAAAGGAGATGTCAATGGAAAATTTTGTTAGAGAAAAACCGTACCCTCCACTCCAATTCCTACTCTGATACTTCATTGCAATACTGAAATGACCCTGAGCTCTCAAAGGCTATGCCAGCAGATCATATCTAGTACATCCCATTACACTGAAAAAGATTTGTGGATGGATCTTTTAATTATGGACTTCGTGTCTTCCATGTGAGGACCAGGTTGGCTAAGTTCATGAGCCATGTCATCAGATAAGTTTAGCCTCCAGGTAACAATTTTTTTCTGGGTCACAGCAGCTCATTGATTATTTCCGAAAGCATGAATGGGTTATTAATAGAGAGAGCATAGATATGGATGCAATCAGGAACCCTTGAAGTTTTGAAATAAGTAAAGAAACTTGAAAACGAAGCAATTTCAATGGTTACATAAAATCTATAACTTGGGTCTTTTGTATTTAAGAGAACAGATTTTAGCATCACAGAAAATGAATATCATCACTCCCAATTCAGAATCCTTTTACAGAAAGATACTAAATCAGTTTCCAGGCTCATTTACAACAAGGGTTCTTAATCAGGCTTCAGACAGGACTTCATTATGCTTGTCAAGTAATGGCTTTGCAATGAGAAGGTTTTCATTAAATCAGGACAAATCCCTCTCACTTACCATCAGGCATCATCACTCCAAGCATCAGCAGTGAATCATTAAGTTGCTTAGTAAGTTTATGAGCACGCTCCTGAAATCTGTTTACCTTTTTTTTCAATTCACTCATTTTGGACATTACACCTATCAGGGCAACAAAAAGACATGGCTTTTATTTAAACTTTTTCCTGAACTTTCATTCAAAAATAAATGTAAGCAAAAGCTTTACTTAATTGTTCCAAGACCATTATAATAAGGCTTAAGACTTTTCCCCACAAAGCCTACATGTCCTGCATTATGAAAATTAACTAGTGGATCTTCTTAGTCTAAGTCTCTCTGACTTTGATGGCAGAACCCTTCACTAGCATTGCCTCTTAAAGTCTCCTCTGAAATTTAATCAGGGCTCAATGGTATGCAAGCTAGGTCATATGAGGGAGATGCAACTCACTCAAATCTCTTCCATATTTACTAATGTCCTCCCTGTCAAGAGAGTGAGATGCTATGGATTTGGGAAGAAGAGGTAAGGGAGTTCCCTCTACTGTTGTCATAACTTCAAGAGCAGCTGAGGATGGAGCAAATGAGTATAAATATTTGGGGGAGTATTTGGAGAAACAAGAAGTAAGCACAATTTTGAAATAATGATAAAGCCTAGCCTGGGTGAAGAGAATGTTCAAGTATGGCAGGTGTACCCTACCAGTAGTGATGGTGAAGAGAGTGCAAGGTGGGAAAGGCAAGAAGGTGTGGTGGCTAGCACTTTGGTTCACCTTTCCCTGTCACTGTGGAGTGTGTGCATACACCTGTGTGTCTATATGTACAGAAATGTAGACACATTGGATGCGTATGCATACATTTATGTATGTGTCTTATATCAGTCATTTGTTTTAAGAATTTGTGACTTGGCTTCTCATAGACTCATAGATTTAGAGCTAGAAGGAACTTTAGAAATCCAATGACCTCATTTTACAGATGGAAAAACTAAGGAAAAGACAGGTTAAGTGTCTTGTCCAGTTGCATAGCTAGTATGTAAACCTTCCTGACTTGGGTCCACACTGTGGATATGGGAAGAAGGGATGATGGTAGATAGCTGTGAATTCAGGTTCAGTCTAGTACAATATCTGAAATGTGTCAGCTGAGCTCACTTCTGGTTCCTGTCCCTGTAGAAACATGCCTTGGGGCCTGGGGGAAGGTATTACAAGGTAAAAATATGTGATCCTCAACCAAATCTTCTTTCAATTTCTTCTATCATTTCTAAAAAGCTTCATTTGGGATTCTTCCTTCTGACTCAGATAATCTGCTGTCCACCCCTGCTTTTGCTGCATTTTAGGATTTTTTTTTTCATCCCTCAGGCTAACGAAAACAGGTAAAAATTAACCTTGCTTCCCCTCTATCAGAAATCCTTTTTACTCCCTTGCAAAGTTTCTTAAATTCTTTCTACTTTTTCCTCCCCATTTATAACAGACTATCACATTTGGATTTTAAGGGGCTGCTGTAACACTAAATCACTGCTGAAATGCATTATCTTCAGATGATAGCTCTGAATTAAACATAGCCATGACATTCGTATTTCACAGGCTATGAAATACTCTTCATTTTAGTATAAACTGAGAGTATAACTCCCCTCCATTTTCTCCTGGGGCTTCTAGTCAATGCTTGCTTTATTTTTTCATGTGATGACACAAACAATTCTACATGTTTTGTCACTTTGAAAGAAAATAATTGTTATTTTCTTTGTACTGCTCATCCACTCATGGGAGAAGACAGAAGCCATGAGGTTCTATTATGGAAAAGAGACTAGTTTAAGAGACAGATTTGATTGTGACTCATTGCCAGTTTCTGGGGGAAAATGTTTTGATGGGTTTGACATTTAAATAAGACAGTTAAGGTGATAAGTACATTCTGGGTCATGAGAATCGGTAAGCTTCTACTGATATATGACTTGTTTTTAAATTATCTTCAAACATAAAGTAATTTTCACTTGTTAGATTTCTCAAAGGAATGACAAATGAAGCATATTAGCTTCCTGAAATTCATGATATGAGTCTGCTATCTAGGGGAACTGCTGCCCTGAGTAAAACTTCAGATATTAAAAACAATGAGAAATGAACATTAAGCCATGCAAATAGTGTACTGAGTGCCTACTATGGGTATAGGTTAGCACTGTGTCAGACTCTATGGGAAATTCAAAAGAAATACTGGAACACACATTTGTAACCTTTCTGGAGGGCTATTTTTTTTCCATCACAAACAAGGGATTTTTGATGATTGAAGAACAACCATAGTCATTGAATGTGATCAAATTTATCTAATGTGTGTGTAGAAATTATTCTTTGGACAAAGAATTAAATATAATAAATATTAATTGCCTCAGTTTACTTTTATAGAGTAGAAAGGAAAACAACAAATGGGACCGATTCATTATAGTCAAAAGAGCAAGGAAACCAAGTCCCTACTTTCAATTACAGTAGCATTGGGGAGCCAATACTTATACCCATGAAACGATGAAAGAACAATGGAGGACAGTATACCATCAACTGCTAAACACAAATATGATTAAATGTCTAAGAGGATGACAGGTAATAAAGGCTTTTGGAGCTCAGGATGGGAAGAACTCAATGTTTGCTGTAATTATCAAGATGGATTATAGTGACAGAAGAGAAATTGTGAGTGCATAGTTTAATGGATACATGTACTGTGACTTAATAAGCAGAGTTTGCTTGATTTTGAACTGGAAAAAATGTGATGAAAAATGTTAATATTTTTCAATTAAATTTTGGAAATGGAAAAAAAGGGCCTTTTTAATCATCAAAAAGGTATGGCTCCTCTCATCAGAACAAAGGAGAAATAGCCACAGGACAATTTTCATAGCCCATGCATAGGATTGCTCATTTTTACAATGATCTGAACAGGGTCCATTTTAAGTGACTGACCTTTAGTTTTTCCATCCAGATTGTTGGCCTCCCTTAGAAATTTGGCACCTCTCTGGAGAGCTTCTTTCCCATTAGAAACAAGGGGTTCCACTGACTGAAAATGAGAATTAAGTCAAACATGGTTCCTTGTTGGAGAAAGTAATCATATTATTAAAATGAGTAATTATATTATTAAAACTGTTTGAAAAGTACTTTCTCTGTAGAAGTCCCATGAGAAACAAATTATTATCCCCATCTTACAGTCAAGGAAACTGAGGCTCAAAAGAGGTAAGATGAATGGCATGCCCAAGTTCACATATTTTGTCAGAATAAGTACAGGCTTTTTTGCGGGGGAAGGGGAGAAGGTAGGGTAATTGAGGTTAAGTGACTTGCCCAAGGTCACATGGGTAGTTTTTGTGTTAAGTGTCTGAGGCTGGATTTGAATTCAACTTCTTCTGACTCCAGGGCAGCTGCTCTATTCGCTGTATACCTCTTCACCTCCTAAGTACAGGCTTTTTTACTCTGACACAAATCTAGGTCTTGATTAGTGCAAATAATGAATCCCCTGAAGAGGTCACATTATTTGAATTTGTGGAATTCAATGCATATTTCCATTGGGTGGATCTGATGACTATATTTTATAGAAATATAATTCTAAATCAAATTTGAATAGATATGATCTATTAAGATAGATATGATCATTTAGGGGGATACATTATTGTTGTTCAGTCCTGTCCCACTCTTTGGAGTTTTCTTGGCCAAGATACTGGAGTGATTTGCCATTTCCTTCTCCAGCTCATTTTCTTTTCTTTTCTTTTTATTATTTTTAAGCTTACATCATTAATTTCCACAAGATTTTGAGTTACAAATTTTCTCCCCATTTTTCCCCTACCCACCACCCCAAAACTTCAATCCCACTGAATATTCCTCCCTCCAACTCATTTTACAGATGAGGAAACGGAGGCAATTAAGTGACTGGTCCAGGGCTACTCAGCAGTAAGTGTCTGAGGCCAGATTTAAACTCAGGTTTTCTTGACTCCAGGGCTGGTTCTCTATCCTACTCACACTAATCAGAACCTAGCTGTATGCCACACTGCCAGTCTAGTTGGCCCCAGAAGTAAGAATATAAGGGGAGGAGGTGTTTTAAAAATTCATGAAGAGAAAGCAGTCATCAGTAACAAAATTGGGCCATGCATAAAGGCATATTCCATATCTGGAATAATAGTCATATTATAGGAAAGAAAACAGTAGCTAGTATAAAAGGGTTTTTTTTTTCTCTTTGTAGGCAGCTAGGTGGTATAGTGAATAGTCTTGAACTTATCATCTTTGTGACTCTGTGTAAGTCACTTAACTGCTCTCAGCCTCAGTTTGCACATTTGTAAAATGGGGATACTAATGCTGCACAATGAAATGGTTTGCTTTAAAGTGCTATATGAATGCTAGCTACACCATTATTTCCCTAATCATTTTTATTGTTTTTAATAAACATATTACTAAAGCTAGTTAAAAATGTTTCATGACACTATAATTCCATACAATCTATAAGAGATATAATGTTGCCAAGCACAAACTTGAGGGTCTCAGTTACATATTTTGTGGAATGTTCCTGAAGAGAAGGTCCTAAATAGCAAAAACTACTTCAAGTGCAATGGTTCTTCCTTACCAAGTGTGTAATTCCTGTTTTCCTGAGAGCTTCCACTGCCAATTTCTCTGCACCTTCTATCAAGCTTTGGATGCTGGAATGGGCATGGACAGCATTTGTTGCATTGAGAGAAACATCTCTTACATCTGTAAGACCCCTGCAGAGGCAACAAAATTAGAAAGCTCTTGCTACATATCACACAAATAAAATAAGCTCACAAAATTATAAATAAATGTGTCTTAATTGCCAACTGGAATGGCCTTTTCCTAATCCCCATCCTTCCTGATTTCTCTGCAGCCTTTGGCACTAAGAAATCGCCCTCTTTTCCTAGATAATTCACTCCTCTCTAGATTTTCAGGACATTGCTCTTTCCTGATTTTCTTACCTGTCTGACCCTCCTTAGTCTCTTTTGGTGGATCTTGTTCATTCAGGACACTCCATTAATCATGGGTTTCCCCCATGGCTCTGTCCTGAGGCCTCTTCTCTTCTCCCTTTACACTATTTTATTTGGTATTGAATTAGTTTCCATAGATTCAATTAGCACCTCTTTGCTGATGATCCTTAGATCTCTATCTATCCCTAACATTTCTCCAGACTTCTGATCTCACATCTCCAGTCTCTTGTTGGACATCGTGAATTGGATGTCCTGTAGACATTTTAAACTCAACATCTCCAAAACGAACTTAATTATCTCCTCCCCTCCAAATCCTTTCTTATCCCTAACTTCCCTATTATTGTTGAGGGTACTGCCATCATCCCAAACATCCAGGCTCACAAATATCTGATTCATTGCCATGTCTTGTCAATTCTACCTACACACTCTCTCCTCTGACATTACCACCACCCTGGTGCATCCTGTCGCTTCATTTGTGGTGCAGTCTTTTCAGTCATATTCAACTTTTTTGTTTCCCCTTTTGCAGTTTTCTTGCCAAGGTACTGGAGTGGTTTGTTATTTCCAGCTCACTTTGCAGATGAGGAAAATGAGGCTAACAGGGTTCCAAGGTCACACAGCTAGTAAGTGTCTGTGCCTGAATTTGAATTCAGGAAGATGAGTCTTCTTGCATCCAGACCCAGCACTCTATCCACTGTGCCACCTAGGTACCTGCCATCACCTCATTCCTGGACTATTTCAATAGTCTTCTGATTGATCTCTCTGCCTCTCTACCTTTCTTCTCTATATGTCCTCCTCTTAGCTACCAAAATGATCTTCCTAAATTATAGGTCTGACCATGTCACTCTGCTACTCAACAGAAAGCCAGTGGTTCTCTATCCTTCAGGAATAAATAGAAGATCCTCTTTTTGACTTTTAAGGTCAGTTCTTCACCACCTGGTCCCTTCTTTCCTTTCCATGCTTCTTATACCTTACTCCCTCCTCAACATACTCTGATCCTGTGATACTTACCTCCACCTCCTGACTCCATGTATTTATAATTACAATCTCTTGTGCCTGGAATTTGCTCTTTCCTCATGTCTTTACTTCTTGGCTTCCTTCAAGCCTCAGCTAAAATCTTACCTTCTACAAGAAATTGTTTCTGATACCCCTCAATACTAGTGATTTCTCTCTGTAATTACCTCCAATTCAATCCCCAATTCCTCCCCCCCTCTTCCCATTAGATTGTGAGTTTGAAGGCAGAGACTCTTTCTGTTCTTCGTTGTGTCTGTCCTTGCTGCTTAGCATAGTGTTTGACAGGATCTTAAAATAGCTTGTTGACTTGATCTTAAAGCTCCTAATATCACTTTTCAGGGCAGCTAGCTGACGTAGAGGGTAGAGAACCAGGTCTGGAGTCAGGAAGACCTGAGTTCAAATTTGGCTTCATACATCTACTAGGTATGTGACCCTGGACAAGTCACTGAACCCTGTTTGCCTCAATTTCCTCATCTGTAAAATGAGCTAAAAAAGGAAACGGTAAACCACTCCAGTATCTCTGCCAAAAAAAAAACCCAAATGGGGTCATAAAGAGTGTGAAACAACCCAACATAAATTTACAAAATAAGTTTGCCAAGTGTTACCACTATCTCCTCTAAACAAAGAGCTATCTGAGGGGGAAGGGCAGGAGCCTTAATTCTTCTGATCCCAGCCGCTTAGTCATGAGTTTTGTTTAACTTCATCCAGGGAATAGGGGCCTTCTACTCTGCCACAACTCTTACTTCTCCTGCCCAACCCTCTCAGCTCTATCAGCCCTGGTTTTTCCTTATCTTGTTCTAGGCCTTTAGCCTACAAATGGGTAAGGAGTGGTGGGTGAGGAGGAGAAATGTGCCCTGCACAAGGATACCGATTTCACTGCTCATTCCATATTCTCTATCTGGTTCAATCATTTTCAAATAACTGCGAGGCACATATAAAGTTGCTTCTCATTCAACTGGCATGTCCTAATTTGATAGGATTCACTTGAGGTGTTTTCTGGCTTATCAGTTGATATTTCAATCAATTGGAATTCATTTTCAGTAGGCAACAATTCATTTATGAACTTTCCAATGGGTGGATGGTACAATTTCATACCATGCTCTATCTAGAAAATGAAATCTGACAATCAACATATCCCCTAGGCCTGCAGAGTAAATCACTCCATTTTCTTTCCAAGGTTATTGAGGCAAGTCATCCCCCAAAGAACATCAGCATTTATTACTAGCAACTATTTGGCTGGTAAAATTCGATGATTTATAGGTACAAGATGGTAATCATTTGTATTTTGAGTTCAATTTCCTTTACCATTCATACATTAAGTAATCAAGGCTATAACTTGGCTGTAAATGCAGTGAGATTACCTTTTATTTTCCTCTTTTTTAGGGATGGCTGAAAAGAGTAAGGAAATAATATAGCACCAAATTCAAATTTTCTCCATTGATTCTGTGTTTTGTATCACACAAATAAATGGCTGTGCACTATCCAAGATCATGTTGCTTTTTAACCATTTTATGTGTTTAAGTCTTGTGTTATGAATAGTAAGTTGATCCTTATAATAAATAAAGTATATTCTTGGGACCCAAATATCTCTTTTATATGCCCTTCCCTGGCTTGATGGTGCCTCTCCTTTCCTTATGATAACCTCTTAATCTCCTAGCTAATATCAAGATAAGCTCTCAGGAAATAGTACAGAAAAAAAGGAAATTACATTTGGCATAAACGACTGGTAAGATTTATGTTTCAGGGCTATTTTTATTTTTCTAGGGAACCAATACAAAATAATGAAAATAGTGGAACATTAAGCAACAACAGTGAATGAGGTAAGTATTTTGGACTGGCCCAAAGACATATCACGTGGGTCTACAATGTGACTACAAACTCTTTTAGGACAAGGACAATGTATTTCATTTATTTTATGTCCTCCCAAAGAACTTCAAAAAAGTGCTGGGAACACAAGAGCTATTCCATAAATACTTGTGGCAAGTAGGTGGTGCAGTGGTCAGTGATCTGGAATCAGGAAGACCAGAGCACAAATCTGATGTCAGATACTTAATAACTATATGACCCTGGCCAAGTCACTTCCCCTCATTCAATCTCAGTTTCTTCCACTGTAAAATGGAGATAATACCACGCAAGATTTTGGGGAGGATAAACTGAGATAAGATTTGTCAAATGCTTCACAAACCTTAAAGCATTAAATAAATGCCACTATTATTGCTTATGGTATTGATGCAGGAGGGTAATATCTTCAAGATCTTATTAACTATTTGAAGAAATTTGCTATAAGTAAGTTGTAAAGATGGTAAGGATCAAAAAGAACTAACAGGAAATGACACATTCCTAATCTAGGGTGGGGGAAGGGGGTTGACCTGGACAATTACCCTACCCCACTTAGAGCAAATCAGGTGAGAGCACATCCTGGTTGTTCATTAGATAAGAAAAAGGCCTTGACCTCTGACAAATTAGTCAGCCATAGGCTTTAGACTATGTGTAACAATAATTTAAAAAATAATCATAGCTAGCATTTATTATAGCAATAAACTTATAATAATAAAAACAGGAATAGCTAAATGTATACAATGTCTACTAGGTGCCAAGCATTATGCCACACGGTTTACATATATAATTTTATTTGATCCTTACAATTTTGGAAGGTAGATGCTATTATTATATTCATTTTACAGTTGAAGAAACGAAGGTTGTGTCACACAGGCCCAGAGTCACAGAGCTAAGTGAGTATTTGTGGGTAGATTTGAATTCAGGTCTTCAAGACTCCAGGCCAAGCATTCTATCTACTGCACCCACTAGCTACATGCAAGAAGACCTTCATCAATGTAAATGTTCTTGAAAGTTACTTGATGAGCTAGAGTGGTGTTGCACAGGAAGTCTGATTGGATTGAGTTACATCTTACGGAGCTTGCACAAACAAGCCAGAAAGTTGGAATGGGGAGCGCAAGCATGGGATGGATGGAGGGCATCTCAGTCTCCTCTTCCCAATTTGCTGGGAGGAAGACATTGTGAACTAGAGAGGGTCAAGGGTCTGAGGATTTGGATTTTTAAAATTGGAAACCTGGTAGAGTCCCTGAGAGAGCACTGGCTGAAGATAGTATCTCTATCAGGAAAGGACGATAGATTAGGCATGATGAGAAAAGGCAGATTGAAAGCTCCAGAAGGAGTCCAGCAGAGAATTTATACCATTTAAGATAAAGATCTCAAAGACTCTAGCAAAAAAAGACTTTCTGAAGCTATAATTTGCCCTTCTTTGCCAAATGCTCTTTCTAAGCTGGAACCCATTTCTCCCTGAACTCTGTATGTACTGGTTGGAAAATGTGTCATAGACTTTTGAAGGTTCTTTTTGCACCAACTGTACTTACTTTACTATCTTAAAAAACACATCCTTCTAGGACAGCTAGGTGGAGCAGTGGATAGAGGCCTGGGCCTGGAATCAGTTCAAATCTGGTCTCACTAGCTGTGTGACCCTGGGCAAGTCACTTAACCCCTTTTGCCTCAAAAACAAAATAAAACAAAACAAAAAGACCTTTCTAAAAGCTAAGTCTGGCTGACTAATTTATATCAATCAATAATCATTAAGGGGTAGGGTGGTTAAAGCATACCAGTGGGGATTCTCTTGGGCAATAGCGTAAGAAAAGTACTTTCCAGCCCCTTAGGGTCCACCAAAAACTTTAGCAGTACAAGAAATATCCTGGTGCTCTGGAGACCCTACCTGTCTGTGCACGTAAGGTTTGGGAGCATGAGCTCAGATCATGTGCTTTCACTTAAATATGAAAGGGTTTCCCCAAATTTTACACAAATGAAAAAAAAAGATAAACCCAGCATTTAAGAATTAACCAATCTTTTGAAAGCATGCCCAGTCCTTATATTTGTATCAACTTACCTGTCTAGCACATCTGCCAGTCTCATCAGCTCAGCTGCATGATCCTCTGCCCTATAGACAAGGTCAAGGGCTCCTCTCTTAGACATCTGCATAACTAATTCATCAACATGGTGTCTGATTTTGGCACTCCACAAGAGCAGCTCATTCCGATGAAGCTCTAACTTCTATACAGATAAATAAATATCTTTAATGTGCACACATGGATGCATAAATATCTATGAAAGGATATTCTCATATGCATTTACCTCTGTAGCATTTTTGGCATCCTTTGCAAGGGCAGCAATGGCTGCTATGAGTCCTTTTCCTTTCTCAATCAATGTAGATGACACATTTTGGTTTTCCAAAACATGCAGATTTTTATCCTTTAAAAGAAATCATCTGTTAATAGAAATATCATAAACCACCTTCCCCCCTCCCAGATTTGTCTACTCAATGCTACTATTTTGCATTTGTCCTTAATTATATTTAAAATTTTAATATATGTGTGTGTGCATGTATTCATTTAAATATGAGGGGTTTGGGTAGATTAGGTCTTTTTATTCCTAAGCTCCATAACAAATTTTATTAATTGCATCTAACTCTTTTATAGAACATAAACAAAACTCACGTTCTGTACTGGTATACTAACCAAAAGAGGTATAGTAAATCACAAATGTTTCTCTTTTGATGACCAATCCTGAGGGTCTTCCCCATCTAGTTTGATTTTTTTTTTTTATTAAAGGGCCCATCCCTTGACTCACTTCTTAAAGAGGCCTGTTCACTGAATGGGCGTTACCTCACTCAAAGTGATCCTGAAAAGACCTTAGCTTAAAAGGGCCAAGGTCTCCCCATTGCATCCTGAGTCATTTCCACTCATCATGATGAATATCTGGCCACTGGACCCAGATGGCTCTGGAGGAGAAAGTGAGGCTGATGCCCTTGCACAGCCTCCCTCACTCACATCCAAGTCAACTGCAAGTCATGTCACCCTCTCCCTGATGTCATGGTCCTCTCCCAGAAGGAAGGACAGACACAACAGCCAACGACAATAGAAACTCTAATTTTGTAATCAAATTTAGAGAATACAAAGAGTTTATTTCCAGATTCACTAGGAAATTCTCAATGTAATTTTATCGTAGGCTTTCTCAGCTTTTAAAACAACTCGATCATACTTACATTTAATTCTTCTAAATTAGTAGTGATAATAAGCAACAGACGGTTGGTCTCTTTGGTTTTGGCGTCTGCTTCATTAACTAAAGCTTGTGCTTCCTGCAGCTTGTTGCCATACTCCAAAAAGTGGTTATTTGCTTTCTCTTTTAGTTCCTTAAGATCTTGCTGTCGTTTCTGAAAAGTCTTCTGAATTCGTGATAATAAATTCTTGGCAGCTCTGATAAATGTCAATGATACAAATGATCAGTAAATGGCTGCCTTGAGAAGAAGGTTGTCCTAATAAGTGTTTTTTAGGATACATACACACACCAACCCCCTGCCCCGCACCAAAACCCTACTCTAATTGTACTAAAAACACACTAATTTCAAGTGGCAAGGTGGCGCAGTGAATAGAGCACTGCTCCTGAGGTGAGGAGGACCTGAGTTCAAATCTAACCTCAGACACCAAATACTTACTAGCCGTGTGACCCTGGGCAAAGAGCTTAATCCCAATTGCCCTCCAAAAAGCAAAAACAAAACAAAACAAAAAAACAACCAAAACCAAAAAAAAAAACTTATACTAATTCAATGAGGTATGAAATCTATGAATAAAAGTAACATGAGCACAGGAGAACATTTTTCAGATTCAACATGAAATTATCTGTATATTTCAATAGTATGACTTTCTGTTATCCATTGAGAATTTTATCCTATGAAATGAAATGTCAAGTTCCTTAAAAATCACATAAAAATCATTTATATAATATACCAGAATTGTAGGAAAACAAAGGAGTGTCTCTACTCCTTGAAGAAAAGGCAACTGTTTAAGTCAGTTTGAACTTTCAGGTGCAAAACATGATAAACTCTCTACATGGCAATCTCTCAGTGGTAGAATATAACTTGTTAGTAATTAATTTATATGAAGCTTTAACATATTCAAAGTACTTTACCAATATTATCTCATTTAATGCTTATAACAACCCTGTAAGGCAAATATTATTATCCTCATTTTATAGATGAGGAGACTGAGTCTGAGATATTAGGTGACTTGCTCAGGGACACAAGTGTCCAAGGCAGAATTTCAATTCAGGTCTTTCTGACTCCAATCCAGCACTTTATTCACTGCACCTATTAACTATTTCTATCTGTCAGAAGAGTCTTTAAAAAATTTAAAAGTTCTATTACAAAGTTCCAAAGCCTGAAATTATATAGATGTCAGCTTACCTGAATCACAAAGAATGAAAATCTATTTTAATTTGGAAGGTTTGAAAATAATTATTCCACTTATTGCACATTTTGATGACTTTCAACTCTGACTGAAAAGATTATTAATTAGACAATGTTACAATGTAGAAGCACTTGAAAAATTGTATGGGAAACAAGCATATTTCTGGCATCTGACCTCAATATATCATCATCAGCATTATCCTGATGATCAATTAAATTCCCAGTTTTGTCACTTGCTATTTTCATTACCTTGGGCAAGTCCCTGCCTATAAACTAGATAACCTTTGAACTGTCACTCTAGGATTATATGCAATGCAGCAAGGGAGGACGTATATTCATAGATAAATTTTTGTCAGACCTATAGTGTAGTCAACGTTATGTGACACAGTCAGGTCATGAACACACACAGTCCTAACCACTAATTAGCCTCTTTTCTAGATTTCAGTTTGTTGTCACGATAATAATAGCTCACATTTCTGTGAAGTTTACAAGTCACTTTACTTATATTACCATGTTTTCCCCCTCATAACACTCCATGTGGTATTATTATCCCTATTTTGCAGATGGGGAACCTGGGGCTCAGAAAAGCTACATGATTTGTCATTGGTCATACAGTTAATAAATGAATAAATACTGGAGGTAGGATTTATAGCATATTAAAATCAAAAGGGATGAGGCGGCCAGGTGGCTCAGCAAGTAAAGAGCACCGGCCCCAGTGTCGGGATGACCTGGGGCTCAAATCCGGGCTCAGATACTTGGCACCACACCCAGAAATAATTGGCTGTGTAACCTTGAGCAAGTTACTTAACCCTGATTGCTTAAAAAAAAATCAAAAGGGAGTGTGTATGCCATCAGATCCAAACCTACCTGAACAAAAATCCTTTCTATAACATACCCTACAAGAGGTTTTCCAACTTAATTGAAGATCAAAAGTGAAGAAGAACCATTGGCTCCCATATTAGCCCAAACTCTTAAACAGTTTAAATTGTTAGGAAGTGTTCCCTGACCTGGTCTAAGTTACCTCCTTTGCCATGTCTATCCATTCCTTTTTTTTTTTTTTTTGGCTTTTTGGAGGGGGGACCCAGGGCAACTGGGGTTAAGTGACTTGCCCAAGGTCACGTGGCTAGTAAGTTTCAAGTGTCTGAGGCCAGATTTGAACTCAAGTCCTCCTGATTCCAGAGCCAGTTCTCTATTAACTGCATCACCTAGCCACCCCTATCCATAACTTTCTGTTCAAATACTTGGAGATAACTGTCATTGTCCTCTCCATCCAACTAAAGTCAAGTCTTCTCTGAGTTAAACACCTCAAATTCTTACAAGCAATCTTCATCCGGTAAGATTCCTAGGTCCTACGCCATCCCAGTTGTACTCCTTTAGATACTGTAGAGCCTATCAATGTCCCTCCTAAAATGCCTTTTTTGCACAGCTCAGTGGGTCTGGCTACAAGAAGTATGTGTGGGGAGGATGCAGCAGGATCATGAATAAGCAGCTGACATTTTGAGGGAACAGAGGAGGCAAGTGCAATGCTGCTTCTTCCTCTGATGTGCCACTGTGTCCACTCTCCTTGTTCTGAAATAAACTAGCTATAAAGAGAGAATCAGCAGGAGTGTCCAGTCAGTGAGAGTCATTTGAGGCCAGTAAAGGCACTGACCTTCAGGAGTTCCACACCCCATTCTGAGAGGACCCAGAGTTCATGAACCTTCATTTGGGAACCAGTCTTATTGGATGTTTGAGATAAGCTGCATTTGAGAACTGACCTGTAGTGTCTGCATTCCTTTGCCCATTACACAGAGTACCCTAAAGAATTAAACTGTCTCCCCTGGTATCCCTGAGTTCAGAAGAGTTTATATGCTCTCTATGGACTGCCAGCATCTAGGAGGGGTTGCATGGCTGCAATATTTTATTATGCATTGTTACTACAAATGGATTGTGTGCCTTTATTGATTCTTTGCCTAAAACAAAGTTATCATCTGTGGTAAAATGTGTTCATTGGCTTTGTGGGCACCCATTATCATTATGCTGAGGTCACATGACTGTGGCTCTATGAAATGTAAGAAATGTATGGAGAAAGTAGGGTTTTCCAAAAGTGGGTCCCAGAGTGATTTTGATTTTTAAAAATGTAATAGTCGGTACGACCCCTAGAGAGGGAAGTAGAATTTATCTTCCTTCAAGCTGCTAACTCTTCCGGAAGCCTCCATGATTTCTCTCCCAGTTATTGACACTCTCTACTTCCTCAAAATTACCTTATGATTATTTATCTGTGGCAGTATAGAAAGAGATGTGAAGTAGAGAAAGAGAAGAATTGGGAATCAGACGACAGGGTAAAATTGTGTCTCTGTTACTTGTTACCCTTGCCTCTCTGGGTCCTAGTCTTCTCATTTCTAAAGGGAGAGGTTTGGAATAAATGACCTCTATGTCCATTTGCTCAAAGTTATATTCTATGTTATGTCCCTCAAGGAAAACATGAGCTACTTGAAGGTATGGACTATTTCATTTATGTCTTTGTTTTCCCTACAACTTAATTCAATTCAATTCAATTCAACAAGCATTTTTAAGTGCCTACTTAATGAAAGACATTGTGCTTGGTTCTGAAGATAAACACCCGAATAAAAAGATAAAGACCAAATAAAAACAACTCCTCCCCATAAAGTACATTCTACATCATGAAATTCAGCATTCAGAGGAAACTCACAGGTCACCAGATAAGTGATCATTAATCTGATTTAAGATTCAATCATTAGGAACTCACTAACCTACAAAGCAGTCCATTCATTACAGGATAATATTAATCCTTTGGAAGTGGTTGGGCTTTTTTGTTGTTGTTGCTGGTACTGGAGCTAATTCTGTCCTTCAGAACCAAGCAGAACAAGTCTAATGTTTCTTTCCTAGGACAACCTTTTAAAAATTTAAAGATAATTGTATTCTTCCTAAGTCTTTTCTTCAGGAAAACTGTTAGAATTTCCCGAAATTGAGCTTTGGAAGGCATGGTTTTGGATTATCCAAATTATCCAGTTATCTTGACTGGATGCAACAGCCCTTCTGATGGCACTCCAACTTGTCAATTTCTAAATCATAGGGTCTAGAAACAAATCAATTACAGTTATCTCTTCCACATTGCAACTTTCCCCATCAAGATTTTAATATATTGAGGGTCAACAAAAGAAATTACTGTAAATGCGAATTTTTCTTAGGAATTTGGTGGAAGCCATCAACAACAACCGAAGGCCAGTGGACAACACAGAAAAAGTATAGAAACTCAGAAATGTATAAAATATGCCTGTGACTAAATACTTAATCCACATTTTGAAATAAGGTACTGTCAACACCCCACGAAAGAAAAAAAAAAAAACAATCAGATTTCTGTTCTGGTATGAAAGGAAGGCCAAAAATATTTTACATGGATTTTTCAGATTGTGAGGGCTCTTTGCCCTTAATCCCCATGGTGTGGAAGGGATAAATGCAGTACAGATATGAACCAGTGAAGGCAGCATCCTGTCAGACTATGGTTTTCCTAACTCTGCATATTATATTTCCTTTAATGCCATATTAGTGGGTTTTTTGCCCCCAACAAATTTTATAGTCCACTAAAAACTCCATGTGATTTCCACTTTACGAAAATCATATAATTCTTTGTCAATGTGGCTCAAATACACAGAATGAATTATGTGTTATCAATATGCATATTAGCTTGTACTAAACTTTTAGCTTTAATTGGCATTTCCCATAATTTGCATTTCTCTCTAACTCAAATCCCTTTTGACCTTTATTTCATTCCTAAATGAGGACTTGTTACAATTTATTCATTTCTTGTGAAAATTCCTTACCCCTTTTTCCTCATTTGCAATTTCCTTTCCTCATACCCAGAGTAAGAGAGTTCAGGGTGAAATATGATTGCTTGGATTCTAAATGACACTCACTTGAGCTCAGTAGTAGCATTTTGGTGCAACTGCGTGAGATTCCTTTTCTTTAAGACTTCCAGCATGGATGCAAGGTCCTCTTGCATATTTCGCAGAGTAGAACTGGGAAGCTGTTCATTGATACTCCGTGTCTCATTGAGGGCTGCTGCTTCTTCAACAATGCCTATAAAGCAAATGAGTCGAAGTGTTAATAAGTCATTGATAACAGTATGGGAAAATCATTAGAACTACCTGTATTTTTTGTCTTATTGTTTCTAGTAATCATATTCCTCATTCAAATATGTTTAGCTTACTTTTGCCCCCTAATGCCTCATTTTGGCATAACACAACTCCTGTCTTTATTCTGTGCTTATTTATATGAAAAATTAAAATATTCCCAGAAGGGCAAAAAATAACATGACAGCTTAGATTTCTAAAATGAGAAGGGATTCATAAGTGTTAATATTTTGGCTAAATCATGATGTCAAGTTTAAATAAAACAAAAAGTGGTTTTCTTGGATGTTGTCAAAAATATGAATGAGTTTGGGAGTACAGTGAAATTTTTGGTTCTCACATCTACTCTTATGATACAATAAAATACATTTTTAAGCCAGGTGTGCTCTCCAAAATTAAACATTATGCATACTACCTTTTATATTGGTCCTCAGTTTCTCAATAAATGTGGCTAAATCTTGACTCTTCTTCAACATTCTTTCTGTGATGGCATTCAAATGCTGGCTACTCTCTAAAACCTGAGTGAGCTGAAAAAAAAAAAGATAAAATCATGGTAAAAATAATGTACAAAATTTAATTTAAAAAAGGAAACAATATCTCACGCCTCTCATTTTACAAAACTCCACTCTTCCTGTTCTAGGCACCATCATCCTTTTCCCAGGTTCGTAACCTTGACATCATCCTCAACTCCTCAATTCTCCCTCACCCCACATATCTATTCAGTTGCTAGATCTTGTTATTTCTACCTCCACAATGTCTCTTGCATTGGACCAATTATTATTCCCCCTCTTACATAGTTACTACATTAGTTTGGGCCATCATCATCTCTCAACCAGATCATAGGAACAGTTTCTTAAAAGATCTCCCTGACTCAGTCCATCCCATACAATGCTGCCAAAATAATCTTCCTCAAACACAGATACATTTACATCATTCCCCCTACTCGGTTATGTTTAGTGGTTGCCTGTTACCTCTAGGATCAAATATAAACTCCTTTGTTTAACCTTTAATACCCTTCAGTTTCTCTCCCTCCTATACTCTGTAATACAACAAAATTTACCTTCTATCTTTTACCTTATACATCCCCTTTCTGTGCTTTTCCACTTCCTGTATGAAATCTTTCCTGATCCACCTAACTTTTGGTATACTTCCTTCCAAATAACTTAATTTTAACTATTTAACTAATTTTAACTACGTCATATAAATTACTTCTTTATTTATTCTGGATATACACTTCTATATGTACCTGCTGACTTCCCCATTAGAAATTAAGCTTGTGAATAGGAATTATTTCATTCTTTGTATTTGTATTCCCAGTGCCTAGCACAGCATGCCACAGAATAAGCATAAATGCTTATTGATTGAAGCACTAGGAAAAATTATTAGAATCCCTTTCATACAATATCGAATTTGATCCTCACCATGACCCTGTGAGGTTGACAGGCAATGCAAAAATTATATTATCTCTATTTAAAGAGAATGGAAACTGAAGTTTACAGTAAGTAAAAAACCTTCTCCAGGAAAACAAGGACTACAGTTTTATAGTTGGAATGAACTTCAGAGAGCCCATTTTACAAATAAGTATACTGATACTGGAGAAGTTAGATAGCTGTAGGACCTTAAGTAGATTGCTGAACATCTCAGGTCATGAATTTTGTCATATCTAAAATGAATGCATTGGACCATAATAGCTGGCATTTATATAGTGCTTCAAGATTTGCAAAGTACTTTGTAAAACAGATGAACTCATTCCATCCTCACAACTTTGGGAAGGTCCAAATCCATTTTACAGAAGAGGAAACTGAGGCACAGGGAGGGCCACACAACTGGCAAATGTTGAAGGTGGAATTTGACTTCAGATCTTCCTTTCTTAACCACTATGCCCCAAGTTGCCTAAATAACTTTTTAGGACCATTCCAATGCAAAAATTCTAGGATTCTATAGGCAACTTGCCCAAGGTCATCAAACTAGTAAGAAAAGGAAACCGGGGGCAAGTAGGTGGCACAGTGAATAGAGCACTGGCCCTGGAGTCAGGAGGTCTGAGTTCAAATCCATCCTCAGACACTTACCACTTACTAGCGGTGTGACCTTGGTCAAGTCACTTAACCCCAAATGCCCTGCCTTCTCCCTCCAAAAAGAAAAAGAAAAGGAAACAAAATCTTCTGAATTCTATACTAGTGCTATGTCCACCACAACAAAAGTCTTACAAATTTAAAAATTAGTTTCTTTAACACAGAGTTCAGAGAAACTTCCTCTAGAACAGAGGTGTCAAAGCTCAAGCAGATCAAAAAAAAAAAACCCAAAACTTCTACATCAAATTAAAATGTGATTTGGAAATGTTTCACAAAATAAATAAAAATGTAACATAAAGAAAATGTTGATTTGTAGTTTTCTAAGTAAATGTGTGACCCACAGGTGTTCATTTCTGGTTAAGTTTGACACCACTGGTCCAGAAATGCTTCTCACATGGCTATCTTCATGGAAGGAATAAAAAATTTCATGACTCACCTCTTTCTGCAAATTATCTGTGTCTTCTGAAATGCCTTCAAGTTGTTTTTTTGCCCTTTCCAGTGAAACTGACATTTTATTACTTACGAATGACTCCTACAAGGGGCAAAGGAAACAAATTACAATTTTTCTATTGAAAGTTTCTAGTTCTCCAACACATTTTCATTGGAGTCTTCTTTTTTAAATTACTGATTTCCTTTCATTACAGACACTCTTTTCCTAGAATTACATTAATGAAAGATTAATTGAAGTCCTTGTTTTCAATTATAGCACTTCCATTTTGCTATTTTTAAATAATTATAACATAAATCCATACTAATAGTCATTTCTCCATAATTCATACATTAACTTGGACAAAAAAACCAATTCTATAAAAATGGACTTTCAAAATTAATTTTTTGAATATGCACAAATATTTTTGAAAAACCAAATCTTAAGTAAAAAAATCTCATGAAACTGATAAGATACTAGTCAAACATTTCTATATTTAACATTCAGTAAATCTTGGGTGAATCAAATAGATGAAAGTATTTTAAATGATTATACTGAAGTGGAAACTGCTCTATTTTTCTTACAGAAAATGTATTATCATTTCTATACCTTTAACTAGATGTGTTCAAACTAAAATTCTCAAAATAAAAAAAAATATTTAGCTGAAAGCAAAAAAATTATCCTGCAACCCAAAGACAAAATTTATCATATGGAAATATAAATATATACATACATATCTATATGACATATTTCTACAGATATATAGATGCATATGTAAGTATATCTATATATACATTTAGATATATCTGTACACATATCTATATATGTATTTGTGTGTGTATGTTTATTTAGCATATATATAAACAAATTTTCAGTATATCTGCTATACAAAGCAATGAAAAATAATTCATTAAGAAGATCAATGATCCCAATTTAGTACTAATTGTAATTCAATACAAATATTTATCTGATGCACTAAAGATAAAAGATTAAATTACATCAACACTATCCAATCAGAATGATATTTATAACACTAGAAGTTATGTTTTGAACTAAAGAAAAACCTAATAACAATGGAGAGCCTAAGAATTATTTGTTTTGCATATGTCAGCATAAGGGGTTTTTAAACATTTTTTAAAAGTTTTTATTTACTTAGAATTTCTGGGATTATAAAATGGTTTTCAACTATGATTTTTTTATTACTCAAGAACTTTGGATATTTGTGAACATTTACTCAAATTTCCTTCTTTTAGGCAATACTAGGCTACTTAAACAAGATACATCACAAAAAGGCATATTCCATAGCTGCTGTGAAGAGGTAACTACCTTCTTAACCATGAGCTGGATTTCTTACATAAGCATGTAGTTAAAAGGATGGGATCATCTATTTTGAGACCAAATGGCATTAGAGGGAGTGGAGTTCAGACCTTTCATTTTATAGATAAGGAAACTAAGGCTCAGTTGGATTAAATGTTTTCCCACAGGCCTCACAAAGTCAGAATCAAGATTCAAACCCAGAATCTCTGACTCAAGGTCCTTCTATCATTACTTCCCAAAATGTAAGCTTCAGTCTCCAGAAAAAAACTAAAATATGAAAAATAAATTTTAAAAAGATAGAACTTTCTTCTTTCATATTGAAAATCCCCAGAAAACATGAAATCTGTCTAATGTAGTTACTCTGTAGAGTACTAAACAAGCACCATGGGCCAGTGGACAATTTGCTGTTGAGTTGTTTTCAATCAAGTCTGATTCTTCATGACCCCATTTGGGGTTTTCTTGGCAAAGATACTAGAGCAATTTTGCCATTTCCTTCTCCAACTCATTTTACAGATGATGAAATTAAGGCAAACAGAATTAAGTGACTTTCCCAGGATCACACATCTAGTAAGTGTCTGAGGCCAGATTTGAACTCAGGAAGATGAATCTTCCTGACTCCAGGCTCTATCCAATGTGCCACCTATCTGCTCAGCGGACAATGAATGATTATTTAATTGCTTGGATCTGATCTCCTGTGGCATTCATCAATCAATATAAATGTAATCGATGCATCAATATGTCCAACTATTCTCATTAATACTAATAATTATAATACCTACCCTGAGATTTTTAGTAGTATTTTCCAGGTTGGATAAAATTCCATGTGGGACAGGAATGATGCCAGTGAGATTCACAGAGGAAATGGCATCAGTGATATTATCCAAGTCATTTAACAATACACCTACACATTCATCATCACAAGCTAACAAAAAAAGATGTTTAAGTTAGTTCAAAGTTGTTTGTGAGGGAAAAGGATCTTTAAATGCATTTGAAAAACAAAAGATTGAATTTAAATCATTAATGGAAAGAAAAAAAAGCTGTTGGGATTTTCTTTGCCACAATATGTTAGTATATTTTGCTTCTACCAAGCTAAATTTACTATTTGACCAATTCCAACTAATTCTGAAACTTTTTCTTTTTTTTTTTTATGATGAGGCTATAGATTTCAAGGTCTTCCAAAGATATCACAACACAATTTTCCAGCAGATGCTGATGGAACAGATTACTATAAATCTTTTTTTTAAATCATGGAAAATCCTTATTGTAATGTCCTTGAACTTAGAACCATGTATTCACATAGTATTCCTACTTTCTCCAAATACTTTGCTGTTATCATGAAGAAAATCTCCCAAATCTTCTACCTGAGTTTTTGGGTTGCTGTTGGCAAATCACGTCTACCAAAAAAATCTGTAATATTAAGTTGAAGGACACACAGGGAATTTGGATGGCACAGGTAGACATACAAAAATTATTTTTCTTCCACCTGACTCAACCTTTGTTCCATGTAGATAACATTAACAGATTTACAGGACAAATTATAAAAGTGAATAAAATATGTGAAACTTCAAAGTTTTCTGAGGGATGTACAGAAATATACCAATACATTAAGCAACTATGATTTCATGGTGTGAGAACTTGCTCCATCCATACAGAAGAACCCACTTAGAATTCAGTAGATTTAAGGGAACTCATTGAGGTTTAGAACACTTGAGACACTTGTCCAAAAGACAGAGACAGAATTTGAACCCAGATCTTTCTGACTACAAGTCCAAAACTCTACTCTGCACACCATGTAAATATAATTATTCTAGAGTCTTCCTTCCTTTCTTTCTTTGTTTCTTTCCTTCCTTCCTTTCTACTGGGGTTAAGTGACTTGCTCAGGGTCACACATCTAAGTAGTGTCTGAGACCAGATTGGAACTCAGGTCCTCTTGACTCCAGGGTTGGTGCTCTATCCATTATGTCACCTAGTTGCCTCTTAGAATCCTTCTCCTTTACTCAAAACTATCCTACTGAAAGCTGAACCTATTCTAATCTAAGACTAACTTAAAAAAAAAGCCACTCTCTAGATCCTGGAGACACATCATACCATCAAAGCTATTCCAGTCTTCACAAATTGTCCAGCTGAACTGATTATAAGAAGCATTTAAAAGATTTTAAACATCAAAGGAAAAATACATACAAACACATTTGCTTTCCACCAGGATATGCCTTGGTTCACATTCATCACAGGCACGACCAGCCACACCTGGCTTACAGATACACTTCCCAGATGTCGCATTACAAAAACTGTGAACAGAACCATTTGGATCGCAGTCACATGGCTGGCAACTACCGCCCACCTTTAAAGGGTTTCCAAAAAAGCCAGAGGAGCACCTAGGGAAAGAGAAAAAATAATAATAAATACACAATTCAAATCAGTAATTTTTACAGCTTTTTTTCCACTAAGCATCTCCTTAATTTTTGGGGAAAGGGTATGATAACAATTAGTCAACATTCTTAACAATATCATGGCATAGAGGTGCCCTGGTTCTTAAAAGTTTGGAATTCATGTCTTGTCAAGCCAACCATCTGTGGGATAGCAGAACTAAGATATAAGCAATAGGTAATACATTTATCTTAGTGATAGTAACTTATGAAGACTGTATACAAAGGAATGGAGGGAATGAAGCCTGCTTTGATTATCCACACAGATGAAAATACAGGTCTCAAAATAATCAAGCGTGGAAGTTAGTTTTGATAATCACATGCCAACCAAGTAGAGTAATTCAAAGAATGTAGGCTCTCTTATTTTCTTTAATATTTATTTTCTAAGAGGGAAGATTGTGTGGAGGGCATTTATTTGTCGGGCCAAAAAATGAAGGACTTTGCTTCATACCTTTAACATTCATAATTATTAATGCATGTGTCAAATTTAAACGGTCTCCTATGCTATTTCAGTAATGACATCTCTATCATACTTTAATACCTTATACTTATCATGATAATCATAATTATATAAACACATGGATAATTTATATAAATGAATGCATTTTCCAAAGTTATGGATTTATTACAGAATTAAAGATGCAAACCTGTACAAAAATTACAAGATGATGTTATGGATTTATTACAGAATTAACTATACAAACATGTATAAAACTTATAGGATGATGTCTCAACTCACTTTTCACAATATTGGCCTTCGTATCCCAGAGAGCAGGCGTTACACCTGAAATCATTGTCACCTTCCAGGACACAGGTTGGGCTATAACTGGAGGAAGAAGAAGATTTAATCATTGTTCTTGAGCTTTCAGAGATCCACTTTCAGAACTCCAAATATTTCTCTTAAAATTCACATTTTGTGATCTTAAAAGTAAATATTGAGGGACAGTTGGGTAACTTGCATTACAGTTGAAAGAATGTCCATTTGTAAAATACTTTAAAATTATTTTCATTTACACTATATTTTCACATATATTATCTCCTCTCAGAATTAAGTAAAAGAGTTATTATTCTCTCAATTTTACAGATCAGGAAATTGAAGTTCACAAAGACCAAGTTCACAAAACTAGTAAATATAGGCATCCCAGACTCAAATAAAAATCTACAAATCCAATGTTCTCTTCAGCTTCTATTACATATTATATGTTGTAGGGATCATACTAGACAGACACTTAAGCATTTGGATTAATAATATTTTAAAAATACAGATGCTCAGGTAATCAATGTAAATAGAGACATTTACAATTTGCCAAGTTATTATGTGTATAAGGGACTCTCAATAAATACTTAAATGAATATACAGAAAATATATGAATTTAGAAAAAAAAGGATGTTAATAGATTAGTGATTGATCTATATTATGAAACCTTTCCAGAAGAACAGTTGAATCTTGAGTTTTGATGAGTAGATTTCTCAAATAAATTATCAGAGTAATGGACACTTTCTAGTTTGTAAAAGTAGAATTGTCAATGCCCTTTAAGGAATAAAATTTATACTTAGGTGGACTAACTTCTTGTGTTTAGATGACGCAAAAGACATATATTTTTATCTGATTTAATTTTTGATAAAAGTGAGCATATTAAACTGCATAAATGACATCCAGTTTATACTAATTCTTTGAATCAGTAATAAAAAATTCAAACCATTCTTTCATATATGAACTAGGTGTACAAGTCAAAGTGCCATTCATTTACCTTTAGTATGTAGAGAAATCTGATCAATCCCATACTTACCTGGCATTGGTTCTGGGACAGGCACAAAGAGAGCAATCATCGGCAAAGCCAACTACTTTTCCATAGTACCCTGGAGCACACACATTGCAATGATCACCAGCTGTATTATCTCTGCAATTCTATTATCCAAAAATAAAATGTTGATAACAAAAAGGTAAGAATTTGATGAGTAAGTCTTTGAATGGACTTTTTCTTCCCTATGGTCTTTCTCTGCCACCTCGATAGGGTGGCTTTTAAAAAGGTATTATGGAAATGTGTGTGTGTGTATGTGGGTGCATGTGTGTGTACACATACATATACACATACACACAGATATAGATGTATATACACACAAACACATTTTTTACAAAAATAATCTAACAAGATAGTTAATTCCTCTAACTGGATACATTTCCAATGCAAATGCAGAATGCAGCATTAATGTTTATCTGTAATGATTCCTTAAAGTCCTCCCTCATTAAGGTTATAAGCCATTTAAGAGATTACATTTCACTAATTCCAAAACCTAAACAGTGCAGCCTTGTTACTTAGGAAGGCCATTTTCATAATCACCCCTTTGTCAGGGCAAAGAGGAGTCTGGTGTTGAGGAGAGAAAAGCAAATAGGGTTCGAAAAATATACAGACAGAAGTGTAAAAAGAAAAGAGGATTGAGGAAAGTTGCTTGAAGTTAAAGCTCCAGGCCTGATGCAGGTGACATTGGGGTTACATAGGCTATTCCAGTAGCCTCTGATGGGTGATACCAAGTTGGAAGGGACTCTCGCCAAGACTGACGACAGACTCCATTATCTAATAATGAGCCCTGATACGTTTAGCCCTAGATGGTTAGCTCTGAGACAATTAAAGTCCTCCCTCTCACAAATAAGATGAAGATGGATTGAAATACAGTGGGTGCAGAGAGTACTAGTAAAATCATAAATCCTTAAAACGTATGATCTTTATCAATCATAGGCAGCTGAGAGGTATATATGGCTAGAGTGCAGGACATGGAGCTAGGAAGACTTTAATTCAAATTCCGCCTCAGATCTTTCCTAGATCTGTGACTCTGAATAAATCACTTAAGAGCTGCCTGCCTCACTGTCCCCATCTCTAAAATGAGATGAATATAGCACCTACCCCCCAGGGTTGTGACGCCCAAATGAGATAATTACTGTAAAGCACTTTGCCACCCTTAAAGTGCAATACAAATGTTAGTTGTTGCTATTCCTGCTATACTCAGTATCAGCATATTTTGTTGTTCCTAACACATAGCAAAGGAAGAGAAATCTTCTGCTCCGTATGCTTCATTATCTTTTCCCCCTTACATACATTTTGTGGTATGCTCACTTCATTTCTATTCTGGTCTTAAAAGTTTTTATTATGGATTTTGAATAATTCAAAAGGGACTAAAAATAAATTGGAAAATTGAGAAGAATTGAAAAAAATTTCATAGTTGCTCCCTATAATCTATGTGTTATCAGAAACTTAGGAGTACATTTTACTCTGAAAAGGAAGGAGTGAAAAAAATGGGCAAAGTGGGTGCTTTATACCTAATGACTTTATTAAGCAATTTATTTAAGCACTCCAAGAATAGAATGCATGACCTGCATGTGGTAGGCTCAAAGTAATTTTTTACCTTTAAGAAGTTTAATAACATTATGATAGAATCACAATATTATTGATGGAAAGATTTGTCATGAATATCTGCAACTAGAAATAAGACATATTTATCACTACACAAGCTGCAAAGTCCTTAAGGTTTTAGCCATCACAACTCCTTTGAAACATCCTCTTAAGTTATAGGGGTATTATAGTATGAGGAAAAAGACAGAGAATGAAGACACTGTTTTATGAGAAGAATTAAAGAATCTAAAAGGATAAAGGACCAGAGGTTTGTAGTTTCATTAACATGGGTAATTTCCAAGCAAAGAAATCTCTCTACCAATGCAAGTTATTAGCATCTTCTCTGCAACTTCATAGAGAGGTGCCCAAAGCAATGAAAGATTAAAAAACCTGCCTAGTCAGTATCTGGCAGTGGAAGGCTGGCTTGACTCTGAGGCCAACCCTCGATCTACTATTCCATGTTGATTCTCTGCCAAATACAGAAAAGAAAATTAAAGGCCAGTAGCCCCAGGACACATTCTGCTAATTTGCTTTGAAATATAGATTTTAAAAATAATTTATGAGAATGACAATGTTTTGTCATCTTTTTATATTTTGTACACATTGTGAATGTTTCATCAGGGTTGTTTATGCTGCTGTATTACCACATTAATGCACAAATTATTGCCCAAAAGGAGACTTCAGGAGTGCAGAAGAATGCAGGATTAGAAATAACATAGTCAAGCCTGATCTAAAAGGATGCTTTGTCTTCATTATCTTCCCACTTCCAGTGTATGCACTTCTTTCCACCATTTGAGAGAATGAGGACTCTAATGTTACCTGGCGTTTGTCCAATTCTGGAAGAAAAATATCTCATAGAAATTCAAACTAAAGCTTTTTAAATTTTTTAAAAAAATTTTATTACCTATTATATAATCTCATCCCATAAATACTTATATTTTACAAGGCAGTTTCAAGGAGAAGGTTATGCTTTACACAAAGAAACTAATCTCTAAAGGTAGAATTTTGATATTACAAGGCTTGAATGAGGTAGTCACTTTTGAGACCAGACTCCTCATCAAATCAGATCACTTAGGCTGGTCTAGAATATTAATAATCAGTGAGACTAAGTATGAAAAACCAAATGACTCATATTATCAAAGTCTGCCATTTTGATATCTGCAAGCAAAAATTCCATAAAAAAGCTAAATTCTCAAGATTGGTCTTTGGTCTAAGAGAGATGGCCAAATGACTATCCTTTTATTGATAACCTGCAAGCCTTATTAATAAAATGACTAAATTACCCAGAAAAAAAGATAATTCCATTCCACTAATGACACAAGCATATCCATTAAGGTCTTCTATTAGAAATAACCATCAGATTTGAAGTTTAGGCAAAAGAAGCTCAGTACACAGGCATGTGTATGGATGGAGATGGAGAATAATCGTTAAGGAATAAAGACTTTTAAATCTAGCCAAGTAAGATCATCTGAAACAAACAACCTACCAGGCACTTCCCAGTTTCTGGATGACAGGTTTCAGTGTGGTTGTTGCAATGGCATGGAACACATGGTGCTATCAGAGGGCGAGGTTCTCTGACACCAGCTTCTGGAAGCTTTGCCCTGTGGTACCCAGAAGCACAATCCTGTGAAGAGATAGAAATGAAGAGAGATTTGAGCTTGTTTAGACTGGGTAGTGACAGTGAAGAAAAGTATTTTTGCTCAAAATAAGGAAATACTAAAACCATTTTCAACAGTTATTTGGTACCTGGCATGAGAGTCCAGCAAATCCAGGAGGGCAGTCACAGTTCTCTAAAAGGTATGCAACCTGTCTATTGGAGTGCATCTCTTCAGCCTTTACTCCAATTTCCATTGAGATATTTGCAATTCTAGGAAACAGAAGTTAGAAAAAAAAAAGACTTGGATACAAGTGTGATGAAAGCAACTAGGTGGCACCATAGTGCACGGAGTACCAGACCTAGAGTCAAGAAGACTCATCTTCCTGAGTTCAAATCTGGTCTCAGACACTTTACCAGCTGTGTGACCCTGGGCAAGTCATTTAACCTTGTTTACCATAGTTTCCTCATCTGTAAAATGAACTGGAGGAAGAAATGGAAAACCAATCCAGTATCTTTACCAAGAAAAACCCAAATGGGGTCATGAAGAGTCAGATATGACTGAAATGATTGAGCATCATCACATTATAAGTATAATGTGAGGTCATCAATTGAATCTACAAAAAGAGAAAATCAGTCAAAGAAACCCCAAAACTTTATAGGAATCAATGGGGTAATCTTATAAATATCAAACATATTGGTGAGTAAACTAAGGTCTCTAAAAATTAAATGATTTTCTAAAGGTCACATGACTAATTAGTGGTAGAATCAATCAGGAAGAGGTAACACATATAAAGAAAAGCATTAATTAAATATAGAAGCAAGGCAGGAGATAGAGAATCATTTTCTTTATTTCTATCTCAAGGAGAAGAGAGATATTTGAAAAGTTTAGAAGTAGCGTAAGTTAAGAAGGCCCCTACCTGCTCTGTATTAATCCTTGACCATATGAGGCCTTGATAAGAATATAATCAATGTTGCTAAGAATTGACATAAAGTCTGAACGTGTTACAGACTTTTCAGACACGGAGTTAAAATATTTCCAAATATTCTGTGAATGAGAAATATATTCGATCAAAGAAAAATTCACCCCAAAAAATCCCAGTGGCATATTCATACATAAAGAAAGTATTCTTTTCATAATAATTCACCAAAATACCCATCTGTACACATTTCTGTGCCTAGAACCAGCCAAGTTTCCTCAACACAGAGTACACTAAACAATCCTCACATTCAAATTAGACTTGGAGACCTTCCTCTTGATCATGTTCGTGCCCTAATGACCATCATACCATGAAAAGATTTCAAGAATCCTTTACTACTGAACCTAATTAAAATGAACTTAGATTCCTTTGAGGCTATAAAGTTTAGACCATTTTCCGAACACCTCCCCAGTCCCATAGAGTTTATAATTCATGAAAGACACTGTTGGTCTTTTTTCATATCTCCTGTACCATAATTTTACAAACTCACTAAAGGAATAATAGTTTAACATTTCTCAAAGAATCTAAGGACTTTTTAAATTTTATTTGTTTATCGATTTATTTAATTTGTTCACCTCCTTCAAGTCTACTTCTTGTTCCTTTCTCACTCCATTCTCTGGAGCAGGGATATTCATGTAAATGACAAGCTTACTGATGCGGCCACCCTTGATCAGAATCTGTGGCTCTAAGTTGTAAGTCCCAATGCCATCTGATGAATAAAAAGCCACTGTGTACTTCAGTTTTCCACCATAGGCCATGAGCTGTTCAAAAGATAAATTGTTATATTTATTTCTGTAAAAGAGTATTGACTTTAAAATATTTCACTTTAAAGTTCCTGCCATTATTTTTTAAACTTACAATAAAATTTTAAGAATTTAATTTTAAAAGGCCTTTCATCAAGGTTATGTAGCTATTCTTAAAATGCATAATATTTTTTCTCCATGTCTTTAAGTTGTCAGATGTTAAAAGTCATGCAATATTTATTCCCCAGTATTTCCTACTTCTTAGAATTTCATCTTCTTTCTTTTCAAATTTCCTGTCCAAATTTTCTTTATCATGAACCTCACAAATAATATTAAACATAAACATTTCCATAAAAAAAAGAAAAACAGAAAAAGAGGGTTGAATAGGAAACCATGAATCTCTATTACAAACTAAGCTTTTTTTCTTAAGAGTACTCCATACTAAGTATTGTACACCTGCAGAGGAGGATAATTTTTTTAGAAAAAGTTCTCATGAACATTTAGTTATAGTTTACAACTTCATTTTAATCATAAGATTGGGGACAATCATTTTTAGGACACAAACTTAAGTGCATGAAAGAATTTCCCCTTCTCTTTCTGGCTAATCAAGACTGACTATAGCAATGGTTCTTCTAGGTGATATCTCAAAAGGCAGACAATAGAATTGTCTCAAAATGAAGGTTACTGAATAATCATTTTTCAAGTTCCTTTGTTTTAGAAAAGCATTTTCTTGGAAGAATTTTATTTGTACTTCTAATTGCTTTATGTTTTGAGCAAACACATGTGATTCTGATCTCAGTATGATCTAAAGGTGAATGCCACTTTTTTCACTATTTATGTTTTATTGTATTATTACGTATTTTATTAAATAGTTCTCAATTACATTTTAATCTGATTTGGGCAGCCCTCAAGAATGCTGTGGGCCCTGAATCATGTGTTTGTCACCTCTATTGTAGACTACTTAGAAGCCTCACATTTCTATGTCATCTCACATTTCTGTATCATTGACCCTTCCTCCTAAAAGATCATAAAACATTTGTTCCAACTCTTTGCGAGATCCAGGGAATAAAGGGACTTGCCCATATTCACATAGACCGTAAGGATCAGAAGCTGAATTTATACCCAAGTTCACTGGCTCCATTTCTAGCCCTTTCCCCACTCTATCATCTTTTTTTTTTTTTGATTGCCAATGAGCATTTATTTTTCAAATGCTTTATTAACTAATGATTTACATCATTCATTTCTGCCAGATTTTGAGTTACAAATTTTCTCCCCGTTTTTCCCCTACCCACTACCCCAAAATAGCAGTCCCACAGGATATCCCCTCCTCCAATCTGCTCTCTCCCATACCCCCTTCGACTTTTCCAGTAGGGCATGGTGGATCTCTATGCCCCAGTGCCTGTATAACTTATTTCCCAATTACATGTAAAATAGTATTAATAATAGTATATATATATATATATATTTTTTTTTTAAATGTTTGATTTTACAACTTTGGATTCCAGATTCATTCCCTTCTTCCCTTGTCACCCACCCTTACTGGGAAGATAAGCAGTTCAGTATAGGTTGTACATGTGTGGCTAATGCAGAACAATAACATAGTAGATGTATTGTAAAAGACTGACTATATTTTCCTCCCTCCTATCCCACCTCCCACTTGTTCTATTCTCTACTTTGATCCCATTCCTTTTCAAAAGTGAGTGCTTCCAACTTCCCTCCCCCCCAGCCTGCCCTCCCTTCCATCATCCCTCCTCTCATCCCCTTCCCCCCTACTCTCCTGTAGGGTGACATACCCTATTTAGTGTGTATTTCATTCCCTCCCTAAGCCAAATTCAATGGGAATAAGGTTGACCCATTCCCTTTTGCCTTCCTGTTCTTCCCCTGCATTGTAACTATTTTCCCTTGCCTCTTCTATATGAGATAGTTTACTCCAGTGAATGCCACTTTTAAGGAACAATAGGGAAGAAGAAAACAAGCATTTATTAAGTGCCTACTGTTTTCCAGGCTCTGTTAATCTCACTTTACAAATATTATATCATTTGATCCTCCAAACAATCCTGGGAAATAGGTACCATTATTATCTCAATTTTACAGTTTTAGAAAGTGAGAGTGAGAGAAACTTGCCCGACGTTACACAAGCTAGTAAGTATCTGAGGCTGGCTGGGAACTCAGGTCTTCCTGACTCCAACCCTAGTACTTTATCCACTGCACATTTAGTTGCTTCTAGATAGAAACTTCTATCAGGTAGCTTCATTGTAAAGAGACAAAAAATAAAAATCAGTAACTTTGGTGAAGTTTTCAAAATTTAATTCAGGACTCCTGACAGTTATTATCTGTTTAAAAAAAAGTTCCATTAGTCCATAAAGGAAAAATGATATTTTTCTTAATTTATAAATCAGCTAATTATATCTATCCATTCCAATTTTAAATTATCTTCTCTGCCCTCAAGAAAATCTATATTGCCTCTAAATGTCATCTCTTACCTGGTCTCCCAGAAACTGATTGGGTAGCCTCCAGTAAAAAGGTTCTGCATTCACATGCTGTCTGACAGTGGCAGCATCCAATAAAACCTCAGGGTGCTGGTAATACACCCCTTCCATTGTTCCCTCAAGATTGCTTTGGGAAACCACACGCAGAATAGACTGATCTGGGGTCAGGGTTATCTATATATCAAGGGGAAAAAAAGTCACTTGATTGCAAGTGCTAATGAATAATGCATATGAATTTCAAGGACAGAAAAGAGTTTTACAAATAAATAAGTGAACAGTAAGATAGAAGACAACTAATTTGTCTGATTAGTACATGAAACAATTACATGTTTAACATAAACACAAGGATTAAAATTCTTGAAAGTACTTCAAGCTGCTGTACCCTATAAATTGTTATATCAATAACGATCAGTTATATGACCTGAGGGGGCAGAACTAAAAAGTGAAATCTCAAAATCATTCTTTAACACGTTTCAAGCCTCCTGTACCACTATTGTTTATTTCATTCATTAACAAGCAGGAAAACAGAATGGGCTGGGATCACAAAGACCTATTCAATTCAATAAGCATTTACTAAGCCAGACACTGCATTAGGTACTGGGGATACAAAGGAAAAAAAAGTTTCTACCCCCAAGAAATTTACAAAAATTCTACTGGGGAAAAACAATCTGTACATGGATCGTTTTTTTGTGTGGGTTTTTTTTTGCTTTTTTTTCAGAGGGGGGAGGGGAGGGCAATTGGGGTTAAGCGACTTGCCCACACGGCTATTAAGTGTGTCAAATGTCTGAGACCAGATTTGAACTCAGGTCCTCCTGACTTCAGGGCTGGTGCTCTATTCACTGTGCCACCTAGCCACCCCATGTACCTGGATCTTTACAAATGAGATGAAAAAAAAAAGTGATCTGAGAAGTGCTTTCAACAGGGTGGAGGAGGTGAGGTCTCTTAGAAGAGGAAGCAATGAACTGGGCCTTGCAGACAGCTGGGATTCCAAGTGGGGAGATGAGAAGGGAGAACTTCCAGGCACAGAAGACAGAAGGTGCTAAAGCAAAAAGGAAGGAGATAAAATGTTGCAAATAAAGAAAAAACAGGCTGTTGGAATGTAGAGAATATGGAAGGAACAAAGTCCAATAAGCTTAGAAAAGGAAGTTGGAGGTGTGATGCTTGCCTGGATGAGGGATGTTTCTATGTGAATAGAGGGAAAGGCATGGATGTGACAGATGGTGGGAACACAGACAAAATTTGGCAACTTTTTAGACGGGATTAGTGCAAGTGAACAGGTGTAGACCTAAGTGACTGGAAGATGTCTTCTTCGACAGAAATAGGGAAGTAAGGAGATTACAGTGGGAAAAATAATTCGTTTTTTATATAGTTGGAATGAAATGCCTATGAGATAGTCAGGTGGGGATATACAGCAGGCAGCTGGTGATAAAGGACTGGAGCTCAGAGGAGAAATGAGCTGTGGGAATTATCTACATAGAAATAATCATGAAGACATCATGAAAACAGAGTATACAGAGACAAAGTAGAAGGTTAGGGCAGACCCTGGTGGCCCCTCAATGGAGGACCAGACATGGAGAATGACCCCACAAAAGAGAATGAGACAATTACTAGTAGAACCAATGGAATGCATGAAAACCCGGGAGGCAAAAGTATCCAGATGAGGGGCTGGTCAATAGTGTCAAATGCAGCAAAGGAGTCAAGAAGTATTAGAAATGAGGAGAAAAAAAAATCATGTTTTCAATCAAGAAAGAACCTCAGAGATTTTCTATTCCATGATTCTCATCCAGTTTCCTCACATTATAGATGAGGAAACAAACTTTGACATTAAAGAACTTGCTTAAAGTCAGGCAGTGAGTTGGTAGCTAAAATCTTGCCATCCAATTTTCTAGGTTAAGGATTTTTCTAATATACTGTGTTGTCTCTTTTCTGTTTCCTTTTATTTCCACTGCCCATTAAGAGGAGCAAAAAAATTTAATGATTCCAACACCAAATGCCAAGTCTCTGAAAGTTGTCTTGACAAAATAATAAGATTTAATTTACTAGCCTTGATATCTCTGCAAGACCCTCATTCCTGCTATGAAAAAAAATGAAAAAGGTGGAAAATAGTTTCCAATGCATACAAAGTTGCAAAATTCAAATGTAAAGCTATATTACTTACAGGGATCCTAACATATCCTTCTAATTCTGAACAGAAGCGTGTCATCCCAAAACAGAAACAAGGAGAACACCCCAAAGGATTGTCATTGTGGAGGGCAAAAGTTCCCATCTTACATTCACTGCAGTGAAGACCAAACACATTTTCCTAAAGCAGAAAAAAAAAAGATTCAAACTCTTTTACACTGAGAATTGGAAAATGTTTCCAAAGACATTATATGCATTTTGGTTATAAATTCCAAAATATTAACATTAAGCAATTAAAGTCTTCAAAAGTCAGACCTAAGAATCTATAACTGTTTTCATGAATTTTTATAGATACAGTTTCATAAATATAATCCAATATGCTAGATTAACTTGAAAAACAAAAGTTTCTGATCCTTTAAGACATACTTAAAAATATATATATATATATATATATAGTGTGCTTTAAGTTTTGCAAAGTGTTTTACAAATATAGTGTGATCCTCAGAACACTCCTGGGAGTTGAGTACTATTATGTACTCACTATTAAAATATTACTATTTTACAGATGAGGAAACTGAGGTAGAAAGGATAAGTGACTTGCCCAGGATCACATAGCTAGTAAGTATCTGAGGCTGAATTTGAACTCAGTTTTTACTGACTCCAAGTCCAGCACTCTATCCATTGTGCTATTGTGTTGCCTAAAAATGTACTTCAAAACTCCAAATAAAAACTATGTCATCCATATCACAAACTAATTTTACATCGAATTCACAGTATTCTGTCAAATAAAAGTAATTGAAATAAGAGATGAAAGATTCTCCAACAGCCTTACAAACAAGCATAGATCAATTTTTGAGATATTCACCAACAAGATCGACTAAGGAAAATGTAAAGAAGGAAAAATCTTTTCTGAAATTTTCTAAGTAGACTGTGTGTGTGTGACAGACAGACAGAGAGAGACACATAAGAGAAATAGAGGGAAAGGGGGTAGAGAGAAAGAGGGAGAGAGAGAGAGAGAAGTAGAGAGTAGAGAGAAAGCAGAGAATATATATGCAAATGCCTTCTAAATAAATAATAAAAGGTAAAGGAAATCATCTCTAAAACAAAGTAGTTTGTTTTTAGTGTCAGTTCCCATTTTTTCTTTCTTCTAGGTATTCACTATAAAATTCTTTTCTTTTTTACATTTCTTCCAAAGTATTAAATTCAATACAACAAATATTTATCATGTCCTCTCCATACAAGATTCTTGTAGAAAGTGTGGAGTGTACAAAAGCAAAAATGAGATATATATTCCATTCCCTCAAGGAACTGATAGACTTACACAGGGGACAGAACAGGTACCTCAACAAGTAAATAAAAGGAAATCTGAAGCTGGAGAGATCTCTAACATCTAGGAGAATCTAGACATTTGGTGGTACCAAAACTGTACCATGAAGGAAGCCAAGCATTGAGAGGCAGAGACAGGAAACAGTACATTCAAGGTACAGGGAACGGTTTCTGTGAAGGTACAAAGATGGCAGATGAAACATAAAGGTTGGGAGACAGCTGACGTCCACTGTGGCTTGAATTTAGAGTACATTTTAAAATGATGAGAATTAATGTATTTTAGGAATTAACAGGTACTATTTAATTTTTAAAAAAGCAAAATTAGCTTTGGCATTTTATTTTAATCACCTAGGGAAAAGTAGAATTTTATTACAAATAAAATATTATTTCAAACTGATTTTTTTTAAAAGTATCCCTACTGTACAAAACAGGTAGAAATAGTTAGCTAATATGATACTGCTTTTCTATTTTTCTAATCAAATACAAAATATCTGTAAATTTTCTTCAGTTCTAGGCCAGCACATGTAATGCAATTTAATCACATAAGCATTATTCAACCACAAATCTTCTTGGCATTCTGGGTAATCTATTTTATTCTTTTGTACTCACAACAGATTAGTTACTCAGCCAAATGGAACTAATGAGAAGTCAGTTTGTGTTGTTCAGACTGGTACTGTCAACTTTGACTATTGTTATAAAGCATCACAATCCCATTTAAAGAAGACAGCCATTGTTCAGTCAAAGTGCCCACTGAGTTTAAGTTATAGAGGACTCAACATTTCCATTAAATAGGACCCAGTTACTGCTGACTCTTCTAAAATGAGCTGCCCCTGAGGGAAAAGTTTCAAAGTATGCAGTTGATTTGAAAAGGGGGAAGAGGAAGGAATATAAAAATAGAATAAGGGAAAGGAAAAGCAATTTGTTTATAGAGGATACCTTGCAAAAACAGGTGCCTGTTTCTTCTTCACAACTACAAATACCTTGGTTCTCATCACATGTGTCTCTTTTTGTACCACTTATTTCACAGTCACAGGAGACACAATCTGGGTAGTCTCGGAAACCTGCGGCACACTCACTGCAGCTTTGGCCTCCATATTCCTGTCTGCAGGGGCATTGGCCAGTTGACAAATCACACTGACGATTGGTTGATCCTATGCTACTGCAATTGCAAGCCTAAAGGAAACAAAATTAATTGTTTTATGGAGCTTATCTTGTTGCTGTTGTTTTTGAGGTCTCATAATGTATTATTAGCATTAGAGGAAAAACCTTATCCTCCCATGGCATCACTTTGCATTCTATGTAAAAAAAAAAAAATCCTTGCACTAGTCTTAGACATTTGTGATTCTTCTGGACACAGTCACATTTCCCTAACATTGTGATTAATCTGCAACAGAAGCAATTTTAGTGTTAAAATAATGGAAATAGAATTGCTGGTTGATTGCTTGATTGACTAAAGAATTATCTTAGAGCTTATGCAACTGACCTTCACTTTCCTTTGTCTTCAAAGTGGAGTAAGCTTAACTGTCAGAATTTTAAGGATAATTATATCCTACAAATATATAGACCTCAGCAAGATGCCATTTCATTATTTCTGGGAAGCAAATTAGGTAAGAATTTAATATCACATAGGAGCAAATGTCTTCAAAATGAAGCCATTTACTTCACTTTTCACTCGAAAGAATAGGTTCATCACATAATTACATCTAAAAGGGAATTAAAATATGGAACCTTCATATTGTGAACTCCGATTTCTTACCATCTCTAAAAGAAACTGAACTATTCATTTTATAGTATCAGTCATGATTTGTTGTTATTCAGTTGTTTCAGTCATATCTGACTCTTTGTGACTCCATTCTTGGAAAAGATACTAAAGTATATCCTTCTCCAGATAATTTTACAGATGAGGAAATTGAGGCAAAGAAGGTCAAATGATTTGCCCAGGATCACACAGCTAGTAAGTGTCTGGGGTCACATTTGAATTCAGGTCTTCCTGACTCCAAGTCCAGTATGCCATTCATTTTTTCCCCTATCTGCCATTAATCATGATAGATGTTCATAAATATCATATGAGATTTAGAATCAATTATAAACAAAATTCTCTGGGAGTAGGGCAGCACGGTAGCCTCGATGTCCACAATAAGATCTTGCCAAAATATAAAGACAGAATGAATTGGTTGTGGGTGGTTTATTTTCTTCCTTCTGATTTGATTCCTGAAAGTTAAATCGACTTAAAAATAAGTATACCTTAGAAATATTTTAAGACCTTTTAATACTTAATTTGATTAGTAAATAAGCAAATAAATGAATCTAAGCAATGGTAAAGGCTTCCAAAGTAAACCCACTTTGAGATTAAGAAAGGGCAGGCTTTAATGGCATATAATCATCATGGCATCAGGTGGGATGCACAATTTTGAAATGTACATTTATTAATTTTTCCTTGCAATTTTGACGGCTCTAACCATCACTAGATACCTTGCATCCTAGCTCAGGATCATGTCCCCAATACTCATCCTCACAATTTTCACACTTTGATCCTTGAGTATGAGGAGGGCAGATACATTCTCCAGATTCTGGATCACAGGTATTATGAGTATGAGCACAATCACAAGCTGCAATAAGAAAAAAATGATTTTTTTCCCTGAGTGAAGATTTGGAGAGGTAGCCATTTAATGAAAATGAAAAAATGAAAACCAAAGTTAAAACCAATTTTACTTAATTGAATAATCTCAACAATATAGCAATTGTATGGTGGTTTCTTAAAATGGAACAATATAACAGACTTTCTCTCCTCTCAAAGGGTCCTGTGTAAGACATGCTTGAGTCAGTCCTCAAGGCCAGAGAGATGCTCATTGGGAAGGATGTAATGAGGACAAGAAAAGAAAGAAAGAAGGTAGGAAAGTTGAAACAAATTGAAGAGAGTTTTATTTGGCAAATGATTCATATGATTTATATGACAATGATTCATTAGAGACTTGAAGAAAAGACAAAGAACCAAAGAAAGTTTGTGATGTTTGATGGTACTAGCTCAAAGACGAGAGGAAAAACACATGAGTGAAGGAAGAAAGATAATGTAAAAATGGATATGAGATCAGCAGAATATGGTAAGAAGTCAAAGACTAGAATGAGACACACTTGTCTTTGTAGGAAAAGTTTAGAAACCATTATTCTATTAAATTAATACCTTTTAAAATATATAATAAATATAAATATATTTTATATATAATAAATATAAATATATAAAAATAAATGTAATAATACCTAATTAAATTAATTACCTTTTATTCATTATAACAATTACCTTTTTGAAGTTATGTCAGTACAACTAAAATCAATGTTTTTCATTTTCACTAAACAAAGTACACGTTGATAAAATTTTTCAAAAGCCTGAGATGTATAATACAAAAAAATTGTAAAATTCATCAGTTATGTCTTCTGAGGTCCCTTCCAGCTATAACCCTATGATCCTATGATCTATTTAGCAGAAATCATTATCATAATTTTCATATTATAGGATAATTGCAAACTTTTATTTTAAAATGACCCCCCCATATAACATTGGGAAATTTCTTTTTCCAAGATTTCAAACTACTCTCTACAATAAAAGTCCATTTTTTTAGCACATGCATTTCCCTAGTAATATTGTATGACTTTGACACCCAAAACACCAAATCTTAGATTTAACACCAAAATCTTAGAAGAAATAAATTCAGAGAAAACTAAAAGAACAATAGAAAGATGCATGGTGGTTTTGAGAAGGCAGAAGAATTTACCAGTGATGACTTCTGTGTAAGATGCAGTGATTACAAATATTATCAGCAATATTTTTTGGAAAGGATGATGGATCATTTAACCCCAATTGCCTTGTCTTCCCCTCCAAAAGAAATGGTGATAGACAAGGCATGTGGTGAGTATGAGAGACAACTACTGGAAATATGAAAAGGTTACACTGGTACTCAGATCAAAAGAGTATGAAAAGAGGAAGGACCCCAGAACATTGAGTGGATTCTCTATAGAGGAGTTAGGGAAATACATGAATAAGGATCACAGAAGATGAAAAGGAGATGCAGGGGTCATTTCTGCATTGGTGGAGCAATGAACTCACTGACAATCACAACTCCAACAAAATAAAAATATGAAACAAACATTATGGTGATTAAGGGGAAAGAGAATCAATCCCACTGTATTTTTAATATGAATAACCTTTTGTTTCACTAATTATACACAAAAATTAGATGGCATATGTAAACAGAGAAGGCTAACAATTTTTGTAACATTAATTCTGCAAGTATGTGAAAGACCTAATAAAAATTATTTAAAATATAAGTGAAAATATGTAGGAAAAATTAATTATTTCCTTTATGCCCTTAATTTAATAGTATTCTTAAAAATTAATTTGCTTTTGTTATGGGAATGGGAATTTAAGATCTTCCCTGCCCCTAGGCCCTTTGATAGGCTTAAGTGGCTCTGATACCATTTCCTGATTTGAAAATATACTCTGTCCCCAGTAGGCTGGATGTGGTCACATGGAGCCTGTGGAGGGAGGATTGGTTTTCAGGAATGCCCACACCTTGGTGCTGTGTGATAGGACAGTGGGTCAAGAGGGTTGTGACATTCTCTGAGCCAGGAGAAAGTTATATATACCCTGATGTGAGATTTTGTTTTGGGGCTCACTTTGAGAAGTGTTGTGTGATTTGACCAGACAAGACTCTGGGCAGCCGTTGAGCCCCCGGCTTTGAAAACCCAAATGCTGGTGCTTCCCTCTCTGGTAACTGACTAGGTATGGATGTAATGGTCAGGCAGCTGGAAGCCTGTTTGCTGAATTGTTTCTCTGTCCGTTTGTAACTTCTGCTTGTAACTTCTGTCTGTATAGTCTGAAGTCTGGGGTGCTGACTTTTTCCCCTGAACTAGGTAAATGATATGTTTGATTGATTAAAGCAAGATTGTTAACCCATTTTGAGTTGCTTTCCTTTAGAAAAGCAGATCTAAGAACCAGTGTTGGCAGCCACCCTGGGGATGCTGGGGTGCTTGCTGCTACAGCTTTCAATGCCAACTGGGATATGTCCTTATGTTAACACTCTTTATGTGATACATAAAACATCAGTAAATCATCACAGGTTCCTAAAAACATTTAAAAGAGGTATATAAGTAATTTCCACTGTCATTTTCAACACCATTTTGTTCCCTCACAAGATGTATTTTAGAAGGGGCAAATGACCCTGAGCTACCAAGAAGTAGACATTCATTCTGAAGATTTACAAAATCTGTAATTTTTCAATTGTCGATGCAATTGTGTTTGACTTGTAAAACTGAAAGTATTAAATAAAGAACAAATTAAAGCTGTTAGATAAACTGATTAGGATTGCTTAGCCTTAACAAGTTATTATGATTGCTTAATCTTAATGGGTTATTAAGCTTGCTTAATCTTAATAACCTTTTCCCTCTACTTTTCCTAATTCCTCACAAGCAATTTTTCCTTAGCTCTTAAAGAAACTTAAAAAAGTTTGTTGGAAAGTATGCCCAGAGTGAAAATACATAAAAAGGCTCACAGAACATAATACTTACGTGTGCAGTTGCCATCTCGATATGCATAAAAGCCATGAGCACACCGGTCACATTTTTGCCCAGCAACTCCTGGCACACAGTGACACTGCCCTTCATCACTACAATTTTCAGACAGTGAACCTAACTGGCTACAGTTACAGGGCAGGCAACCAAGTCCTGTGTTCAAACCATAATAGCCACTCTATTCAAGAAAGTAAAGAAAAAATTATTAAAGCAAAAACATTATTAAGAAAATTTATACAGGGTGTTTCAAAAGTTTTAGTGCAGTTTTAAACAATCTTTAATATAAACAGGGTGTTTCGAAAGTCTTAACTTGGAATACCATCTATGTGCGTGTGCATGTGCACATACCACCCACACACACAGAGAATCCTGCATTTAATAACGGAAAGAGTTGACTGGAAACACAAAATCCAAATATTTCACTCTATTTCATTCCCATTTTGTCCACATTTCTTACCAAGCATTGATCACAATGTTGTCCAATTACATTTGGTTTGCAGGCGCAGACACCAGTCTCATGATGGCAAATACTGGAAAGAGAACTGCTTCCATGGCATGAACAAGCTAAGGTATCCCCCAAAAAAGAAAAAAAAATACTTCTTTACAAAGACTCAAGAAGATCATTTCATTCTTCTCTCTCTGTCTCTCTCTCTTTTTTTGCTTTTTGGAGGGCAATTGGTGTTAAGTGACTTGCCCAAGGTCACACGGCTAGTTTTTGTGTTAAGTGTCTGATGCCAGATCTGAACTCAGGTCCTCCTGACTCCAGGGTCATTGCTCTATTCACTGCTCCACCTTAGCCACCCCTATTTTATTCTTCTCTATGACAAAAATCTTTACATTATAAGTACACACAGCATATTTCAGTGGGACATACACCCAATGAATTTATACTTATACATTCATTAATGTGAACAAAATGAAAATGTATTTCTCCCAGGACAGTTACAGCATCATTATTTTTCTCCTTTTTGACAAAATTTGGATTATAGCATCTCTACAATTCAGAGGTGCTTCACTCCCCCCTTCTCTGCCCTGGTCACCACAGTCTTACTTCAAAATTGCACATATATATGACTTTCATATCATAAGTTTGCTACCCGAGTATGCCAATAATATACTTATTTTACTGAATTTTCCTAAATAATCTACCTGTAACCATTTTAAAGTCAAAAAAGAAAATGGTGCGTATTTATTGACAAGGGCTTTGCAAATGTGCTGCTAATATGGATGGCTTCCTAGTTTAACAGGATAACTCCCATAAATAGCATAAAATTCCATCCATTTAATTAAGTCTAGTTAATACCTCTATTACCAAGAGGTTGTTATTGTTGCTGATTTTTTTTTTTGGCATTCATCCTGCATCATGCTAAGTCAATGTCATAACATACATAACCTTCCCTCTCCTAATACATAATTGATTTTTTTCTATGTATTTTAATTTCATTAGAAATCAGGTAGAAAGGAGAAACTGATAGTCTTGAATTAACCAATTTGAAATCTAGGCAGAAATATCAATGACAGGGGCCAAATACAATTATTCTATAGCGTGAAAGATGTTTTGCCACATGAAGATTGTGTGATAATTAACAGTCTATTTCCTTCATTATACACTCACCACGACAATTTTTAGCAACAAGAGCGTCCCCATAGAACCCATCAGCACATCTCTCACAGTGAGGGCCCTCTGTGTTCCCAGTACACTTCAAACATTCTCCTGTGACTGTATCACAGTGCCCAACTTCTAGGGGATCCACATTGCCACTGCAATCACATGGGACACAGGATTCCCCAGGTACCGTTGGATTTCCATAGTAACCATCTGCACATCTGTATAAACGATTGAGAGCAAGGTCAAACTAAGTGCAATTGTCCAAGGAGTTTCCCCAACAATCTAGGGATTCTTTGACTAGTTATTCAATCAAGCTTACTCTTTTGCAGAAGATTTATAGAGACAGAAATACAGCTCTTTTGGTTTGGTCATTCAAAAACTTAATTCACCCTTTGTTCATGATTTAACATTTTAAAAGAAGAGTATAACAAAGTGCACCCTAGATGTGACAAACGTAAATTCTAATTTGCTCAATTAGCCTTGGTTTGTCAAATGACCTGTAAACTGAGAATTCCATACAATGGTCTTTTAAATATACATGTGTAAACACATCAATGGCTTCTAAGTCTGATTTTGCAGCATATTAAAGAAGCTCTTGAATTATTTTAAGGGACTCTCATGAAGATCTCAAGAAAATGTCAAAAAGAAAATAAATTTATTTTTTAAAAAACAAATATGGAAAATTGCAACCCTTCAAAATGTTAAAACAAAACAAAACAAAACAAAACACCACATTGTACCAACCTCTCACACCACATTCCTGTATATCCCAGTCGGCATTGATCACAGATAACTTCATCTCCGTCATCCAAATGGCAAGTAGGGCTGAAACTAACAAGAAGTATAGAAGAAAAGGTGTTTTTCTGCCTCTGGATAATATCACATTTCTAAACATTTTAAAGACCAATTTCCTCTTCCATATTCATGTGATTACTACCTGATCAACAGCAGAACCTGGCAAGGAGGTGGGGGAGGGGGGAGGTTTCTTGCAAAAGTTTAATTAATGATCTCTTTCAAGATTTGAATAACCACCTCTCACTGTAGTTTTCTGAAAATTAGTTTCATTTTTGACTAGGTTAAATATCAATGCTTATTATGTGTGAGTGCATGTCTATGTCTATCTATCTTGCATGCATGTACACCTACACATAAATACAGGTTATTCCCAAAATACTTAGTGTAGTTTAAGGCTATTAAAGCTTAATTAAATTATGCTATTAATTGAATTAAATCAAGTTATTAAACCTTAAAACTGAATCAAGACTTTTGGGACACGCTGTATATAAACATATTTTCATTATTATTGTTCAGTTTTTTTCAGTCATGTCCAACTCTTCCAATTCTTCATGACCCCATTTTGGGATTTTCTCAGGAAAGATACTAGAATGGTTTACCATCTCCTTTTCCAACTTATTTTACAGATGAGGAAACTGAGGCAAATAGGGTGAAGTGACTTGTCCAGGATCACACGGCTAGTAAAGGTCTGAGGACAGATTTGAACTCTCCACTGCACAAGGACTCAAGAAGACAATTTCATCCTTTCCCATGTCCTTCCTTCCATCCTTCTCTAGCAGCTCCATAAATAAACACAAATATACAGCTACATATACATACCCACATATATGGATGTTGTGGTAAATACATGTGTACATATATGTATATGTACCACAGCACCCATAGACTTCTATTCTGATTCCTCTTTGTGGTATGGTAATACGCACAGCCTCTCAAAGACTATTCCAATGGAGTCTAAGGCCTTGGCCATTCTAAGGAAGCTAGAAAGGCTTCAAGTACAGACAGAGCATGACTGAATGTTCATCTTCAGCCAAGACCAGGCTGGATAAGTTCAGAAACACTCTTTCAGTGGCCTGACCAGGATACCATGATGCAATTAATTTTTGTGCCTTTGCACTAGCTGTCCCCAGCATCTGGAATGCACTCCCTCCTCATTCTTATTTCTTGGAATCCCTAGCATTATGAGAAGAACAGTTCTATCATATCCTATATGAGACGTTCCCCGATTTTGCCTTTTTGCCAAATTTTCCTGAAGATATTTATTTAGAATATATTTATATGTTTATTGTGTACCTGTTGTCTTCCCTTACAGTTTCTTAAAGGCAGGGACTGTCTCGTTTTTGTCTTTATATACCCTTTCCCTGGCACTTAGTAGACACAAATTAAAGCTTGTTGATTCACTTATTGCCAGACCAATAAAATCTCAAATTTTTGAAATATTTAAATATAAAACATCATTTTTTCTCTAAAGATTTCAGCATATATTTGGATAGCAAAGCCAATAAATAAAACCAGATCATTTTTCTTGGGGATAAGTAATAAGTTTTCAGTGACAGATTAATTTTTTTTAACAAATAAATAGGAGTAAATTTTGCTGCATGGGAAAGGAACAATATGAGGCAGTCAGGGCTCTTCACTATGGAACTAGCCACTTACTTGTTGGAGGCAGTTGTAAGAGGACACGCACAGGGCTGGCAGTCTTCTGATGTCCCTCTGGAAGGATTCCCATAGAAACCTGGCAAACACTGGTCACACTGAGCCCCCATAGTGTTGTGTTTACAAGCCTATCGTACAAGTAAAGAGGAGCAGAATTAGAGGAGCATATATCTATTCGGAAGGAACTTTGGAGGCCATCCAGACAAACCTTCGCATTTTATAGATGAAGAAATGAGGCTCAGGGGAGGTAAACGACTGGGTCCAAATCAATAAGGCAGTAAGCCTTAGAAACAGGATTTCCATCAAGTTCCCTTTGATTTCAGAGGGAGTCCTTTTTCTACTGAATAATATTACTTCCTTTGCTTTCCCCAAAGGATTTTAAGGTTATTATAATGGGTGTCAAGATCCAAGTGAAAAATACAACTCTTTTTCTCTCTTCTCTTTCTGTCTCTCTCTTCCTTTCTCCTCTGTGCCTTTTTCCCTGGCTGTCCCCCATGCATGGCATGTTTTCCTGCTTTGTCTTGGCCTCCTGGCTTTCTTAAGACTTAGCTGATAATTATACGCAGGTATTAAAAGGTTTATGACTCTTAAGAAGTGGTTCGCCTACCACCTTAGCGTCCTAACCCCTTTAACATTTCAGCTTCTTTTGTGTGTTGTCTTGCCACATCAGATTGTAAGTTCCTTGAGGACAGGGACCATCTTTCTTCTTCATATTTATATCCCTAGCACTTAGCATAGCATGTAGCACATTGTAGGTGTTTAATAAATGTTGATTGACACTGTGTCAATCACTGGAGCTGCTGTATATAAGGCCAGAGATACCTTCAAAGTCCTACAAATGACTGTATAGCTTCTCTTTTTAAGCAGGACAACAGGTTTGGATTAAGCAGTGATAAATATCAAACTATACACAGTTCTTTATATTGTTCTAAATTATGAATCATTTGGATTGAAAGAACTTAAAGACTGGTTAATATTTATGTCTATTATTTTTATATACACATATAAGTTTTTAAATTTTTTGCACAATTATATGTTAAAACAATTCCTTAAACATCCTTTTAAAAACGTTTCAAATTCCAAATTCTATCCCTCCTCATTCTCTCCCCTTTCCCTGAGAGGGAAAGCAATCTAATATAGGTTATACATGTTCAGTCATATAAAACATTTCCATATTAGTCATTTTGTACAAGAAGACTCGAATAAAAAAAAAGAATGAAAGAAAGTGAAAAACAGCACACTTCAGTCTGTATTCCAACAGTATCAGTTCTTTCTCTGGAGGTGGATAGGAGGCTGCATTATGAGTCCTTTGCATTATTGAGAATAGCTAAGTCATTCATAGCTTTTTATGGAACAATATTGCTCTTACTGTGGACAACATTCACCTCATCTGCTCACTCCACTTTGCATCACTTCGTGTAAGTCTTTCCAGGTTTCTCTGAAATCATCCTGCTTGTCATTTCTTATAGCAAAATAATATTCCATTGCAACCATATCCCACAGTTTGTTTAGCCATTTCCCAATCCATGGGCATCCCCTCAATTTCCAATTTTTAGCTACCACAAAAAGAGCTGCTATATTTTTGTACAGATAAGTGCTTTCCCATTTTTTGACATTGTTGGGATACAGATCTATCAGTGGTACTGCTGGATCAAAGGGTTTTTTGCCTCTTATTTTCAAAATTAGAAAGACAGCATGAGAGAGTGGCTGGAATGATAAATAGGATCAGGAAGTTCAAAGTGGAGCTCTGATACTTACTAGCTGTGTAATTGTGAGCCCTTCAGAGCCTCCAACAGCTCTCTCTACTAAGTCATAAACAGGTTATAAAGTGCACTGATTAAAGGCATTCACAGACTTTTGACATGTTTTTATAGTGTGTCAAATTCTCTCTCTCCCCCTTTCACACACACACATAATAGACACATGTATGTATTGCAAATATAAGATTTAGTAGAATCCCAATAGAATAAAATCATTATGGGAAGAAATGGGTGAAATTTTGGCTATGAAAGGTGGGAAAAAGGTGGAATACATACAATGTTTTCCTACAAAGGTGGGAGACTAGGTGGGTGTTAGTGCTACGTACAGAAAACGTGAGTTGGAAGATCAGTTTTAGGCACAGTTTTAGGTAGTAGTGGGACATCCAGGTTCAAATGTCCTGTGGACAGTCGGAGACACAAGTCTGGACCTGCAGAGAGAGATTAGGACTGTAGACGCAGGTTTGAATAGAGGTGATAGTCAAAAGTCATGAGAATTAGAGAGATGGCGAAGGGATAAGAAGATAGAAAACAGGACCAAGGACAGAATACAGGAAATATTTGAAGAAAAGGATAAAAAACTAGCAAAGAAGAAAAAGAGAAGTTAGAGAAATAGGAGGCCTAGGAAAGTGTGGAATCACTGAAGACAATGAAGAAAAAAAATCCAGGATCAAATGGTAAAATGAGGTTAACAAAGATAAGGCCTGAAATGAAATATCATTGGATCTGTTAACTATACTTGATGGGTCATACTAGAGACAACAGTTTCAACAGAGTGGTGGAAGTAGAAGCCAGAGTACCAAGGCTTAAGATAAAGATTATGTATTATAAAAATGGAGACGCTAGTGCTATAGGAAGGGAAAAATCTACTTTCAAAGGGTTAAGCTTGCAAACCCCCAAAATAACCCTTTCTCATGTTTTTGGCCGACATATAGCTGTACTCTGTATAACATCTCAATCAATATTTTTTTCACAGTAACGTCACTAATATAATCAAACTTGACCACCAGGTGAGGATATTTCTTTATGACGTCTTTAGGTTGATTACATGAGACCGAATAAGACCACCCTTCAATTGTGCTCCTATCCCTGCCCTCTCATCATGATCTTTAACCTACAGATTTAGACTCAACATGCTCCTTACATGGGTGGCTCTCACCCCACTCAGCTCAGTTTGGTCTTATAGAGCTAAAAGTCTCATAGAATGGTGTTTTACCTAATTTTATGTATTTGTGGAACCAATAACAAATAACCCTAAACAAGTTATGATCACATTTAAAAAAAATTGAGTCTGGTATGACTGGGTTGTATTTCTGATTTCGTTATTTCTGTACATTCCAGTCAAAACTTTCCTTAATTGGAAAATGGGCTCTGAAGATAAAACACAACATACCAAATCACTATGATATGACTTATTTCTTACAAATTCTCATTATTCTTTTTTTAACCTTATGCCTCAATGAGACCCCAGTTTTAAAGGTTACTTTATGTCTTGAAAAATGAGAAGCTCATAACCTGTACTTTCTTCCTCTCTAGGAATAATACCATAAGAATTTGACTTAGAAGGGGTTTAGAAGTCATCTAAACCAGCCTCCTCATTTTACAAATAAAGAAACTGAGTCTCAGAGAGTTAAGGACCCATGGGCATTTAAAGAGTAAAATTGGGTAGTATGGGCATAGTGATAGGAAAAAGTATTAAGAGTACACTTGATTGAGGTAGTTAACAAACCTAGAGGCAGGAGGCACTTATTTTAATGAGATTGTCTGGAACTAATATAAATACTAATATAAGTGAAGTGCTTGGTAAAGCTTGGCCATGCTACAAATACTTTACTTCATAAAAGTCATTATTTGATCCAATCTCTGTAACATGCTTTATTACAGACACCACCAGTTTATTTCTAAATGGATTCCATTTTTTTGCTAGGGAAGCTGTAAAACTTCAAAGGCATGAGTGACTTCAGGCAAGTCAATATTTACCAAACTTAATACAAAATTTGTTTGAATGTAAAAACCCTAGAGCAACAAATATAAGGCAAAGATAGTAATAAAAACAATCTTCAACTGAGGACTAATGCTCTAAGGTCAGTGAACACATTTAACAAAGCTTAGGGAGAAAAAAGTCTTCAATCCGGTCATTGTTATAATCAAAGAACTTCAATGAGTTTCACATATTCCTTTCCAGATTACAAGTTCAGGGATAGCCTTAAGCCTAAGGAACATGGGATCATATCCAGGATAAGCACTCTTATCAATTCTACATCCTAATGGCTCTAGGGAGTCAGTCAAAATTTCAGTAATTAAAGGAGACTTACCAAGCAAGCACCATGAATATCACATTCAGTAGCGTGGCCGTGGCACTCACAGGGTTGACAGATTCCTCCAAAGAGTATTCCACCTACACGGTAATACCCTGGGAGACAGGACTGCAAGAAAAACACAGGATAAAGGTAAAATGAATGCAACTCAGAGAATTATGCAAATCATCTACTTTCCAAAAACAAAAACAATCTTTCTATTTTCCCCTAAGTAGTGATTCCTCCTTACTTTTAAAAAGGCAGAAGTATGCAGATGAAATTTAATGAATATCATGCCCACTTTAAGTATTCTAAATTGTGTTTCCAACACAATATTCTCTACTTATTTATTTTTAGTTTTCAACATTCACTTTTTTTTTAAAAGCAATTGGGGTTAAGTACTTGCTCAAGGTTACACAGCCAGTTATTTCTGGGTGTGGTGGTAAGTATCTGAACCCCGGTTCGATCCCAGGTCATCCTGACTCTGGGGCCGGTGCTCTTACTTCGCTGTGCTACCTGGCCACCCCTCAACATTCACTTTTATAAGATTCTGAATTTCACATTTTTTCCTCTCCCTCCCTTCAGCCCTCCCCAAGATGGCATGCAATCTGATATAGGTTATATATGTATATATTAAGCATATTTCCACATTAGTCACTCCAACACAATAGTCTTAAATTAGACATTATATAACATTCTCTTAACCAGTGCTTCAGACCTCCCATTTACCTTTTCTTGCCTTAAACTTACAAAGAACCTTTCCCAGTACAAGTTACATTGATTTTCTTTTGCAAATGTAGTTATGCTATTTTCAGATGGGCCATCCAGGAAGCCACAGGGATTGTACATTGAAATCTGAGGAACATTCTCCCTTTACACTTCATTTTCTGGTAAGGAATGGGCCTATAGTATAACCTACATTTCTATGTTTCAAATGTGAGGAGGGAGTAATAGCAGCCTCCTGACAATGCTGCCTAAACCCTAGGAAATTTTGGCAAGCCTATTTTATAGACATTATCCAAACTGTAAGAGCAGTGAGGTAGCATGGCAAATAGAATGCTGACTCTAGAATCAGGAAGACCTGAGTTCAAATCCAGCCTCAGACACTAACTAGCTGCATGATCCTGGGCAAGTCACTTAACCTTTTTACCTCAGTTCCTCATCTATAAAATTAGCTGGAGAAGAAAATGGCAAACCATTCTGTGTATCCTTGCCAAGAAAACCCCAAATGGGGTTGCAAAGAGTTGGAGATAACCGACAATGCTAAACAACAAAAAAAATTCATATCTTCCCTTAGAACATGACTATCACTAAATTGGACCTATTGTTTATCATGAAAATAAGTTAATAGTTTTATTAGCAAGCAAATCATTTTGTTCCTCTCTCTTTCGATACAATCCATAGTAACATACATTTAGAGATGGGTGGAACTTAAAGGTTCCATCCAGTCCAAACTCCTCATTTTAACAGAGGAGTAAATTGAGATCTAGCAAAGTTAAATGCTTTGCCCAAGGTCATACATGTAAGTAAGGGTCAGAAGCAGGATTTCTTCCATATTTTCTGACATCAGAACCAGTGGTCTTTATAGCCACCAATTTACATAAGGAGTAAATAAGAGGAAATTCCCTCATTCATCTATCCATTCATCAAACCTTTGTTATACGTTTATGAAAATGGTATTCATCAAGAACAGTCAAGACTCATACACAGGATTGGGTGGTATATTTTGTCATGGGAGTTCCTTACTACTATGTGAGAGAATGTATATTATATAGTGTTGAACACCTAGGTAATAACAGCAGTTTAGCTGTTAGGAGAGGTCAAGGCTATGCAGGTAAAAATAGAATTATTCTCAAGATCATCTATTATCAACCCATAGTAAGATGACTAGTCAAGAACTAAAGCAGTTTTCGGGTGTTGGTGTGTCCCATCTGATTGCCATAAGGTTGCACAAAGCAACAGTGGGACCAGAAGAGAGGGAGAGCTGGATACTCTCCAGGTAATTGATAAGTATCAACAGGACAAGAGTGGTTGGGTAAAGTCCAGAATGCAAGCCTTATCAAAGCCAGGGAAAACAATAAGCTCAATGAGTAGGCCTAGGGGCATATTCAAGACTGCAAGCAGAGATCAAAAAACCCCAAGTAAACAAACTGAAAGAGGAGCGGGTCAAGCAGAGGAGATCCAGTCCCAGAGAAAAGGCTGCCAAGGGGCAATCTGCTTTACGTGTAGTTCAGAGTCTGATTTGATCTCTGCTGCGGAAGAAGTCTGGCCACATCTGCCTATTCTACCTAATGCAGGGCAGCTGTCGGCTCCCCTCTGATGTGGGCAGAGAGCCACAAAGTCCAGCAGTTTAACTCAAGATCTATGAAGCAGAAAAACAAAAGGAGTCGGATACCAGACTAGTCCTCAGAACTAGCTTCTGGGTTATCTGGTATTCATGCCTTCCTGACAACAGGTCACTGCTGCTTAAAAGTTAAAAATAACTGGCTTCTCTCCCAGAGAAGAAAGTAAAAGGGCTTAGGGAAAGTTTTCTCCTCTTCTTCCAGATAATCAGAGTGTATAACTGTTCCTTGACAGTGTAGAAAGAATAATTTGGCAAAGGAGTCAGGAAAATAAACACACACACACACACACACACACACACACTATTCTGAAGAAACCATGGGAAACAAAGCCAGTATCAAGAGACTGAATGAAAGAATATGAAACAGAGGAATCAACCCAAGGAAAGGAAACTCCACACATCATTAGTGCTATAGAACAAAGATGGCGATCTGCCCACAAAAAGGGGAGATTGTGAATCTTAGGAAGAAATAACAGAAACCCATACTCAGTATCACAGAATCTCAGAGGAAGAAGAGACCTCAGAGAACATTTATTTCAACCTTGACCTGGGGGAAATCCTTCTACCTTAGACCCAATAAATTGGGTCATCCTGCCTTTATTTGAAAAGGTCATCTATATGAGAGGCGTCAAACTCTGGCCACTGCTCTCACATTAAAAAAAAATGCAATATAAGATAGATAATGTTAACTTGTGGTCTTCTATGTCAATATGAGGATCACAGGGATGCAGTATTTGAGTTTGACACCGCGGATCTGGCATAGATCTCTCATTTTACAGATGAGGAAATTGAGGTCCAAAAAGGGGAAATTACTTACCCAATATCAAACAGGCAATAATTGGTAAAGGAATGGAATGATAAGGAGCAGATATAGGTACTAGGTAGTGAAAGGAAATCATATCACTGCCCCTGGGGATAGAAGATATGCAGTAGTGTCTAAAGAAAAAAAAAACCCTAGGAAAAAACAAAAACGAAAACTGGCTGGCAAGAAGAAAAAAAACATATAAGAAATAATTAGAAGTTGTCAGAGAAGAGAACAGGGAATGATGCTTATGGCCTAGATGATTATATTTTACTGTATAGATTACAATGAACAAAGTGCAACAAAATGATATTTTTAACAGTTAAAGGCAACCTAAAGACTTATTGAAATGGGACTTAAGAGAAAATTATGTCAACAGAATGGTATGTCGTGTTCAAAAGGAATAGCTCTAATAGAAGAGGAGGAGGAGTAGCCTATTTTTTTAAAATATACAGCTACATAGAAACCCAAGACTATAAGGGAGAAAGAAAAATGTATTTAAATGTGAATAAGATGAGACGCAGGAGGGTCATCAGGAAAACAATCTACAGACTAGTCAGTCAAAAAAAAAAGACAAGGATGATGCTCTCCTAAAAAATATTACAAAATTCAAATAGATTGAGTGCAAAGCTAATGGGCTTCCACTACCTAAGTATCTGTTGGAAGTCTCAATCTGCTATAAGGTGCAAATGTTATCTTCTTAACTTGCCTTACTGACAGTTACATCCCCAAAGCTATAGAAAATCATCAGTGGAACTGGTTGTAATGGTAAGGGAATTTGAAAATCTTCCCTGCCCCTTAATAGGCCTAGGGAATTTGAAAATCTTCCCTGCCCCTTAATAGGCCTCACTTGGAGCTCAACAAGAGAAACTTGCTTAGGGGAGGCAGTTCATCATGAGGGTTGTGATGTTCTTTGACTCTGGAGAAAGCTATATCTATATCTATCTATCTATCTATCTATCTATCTATCTATCTATCTATCTATC
>NW_027186304.1:26383056-26393665 GCF_028583685.1 Petaurus breviceps papuanus | reverse complement strand
TACACCCTGAGGTGAAATTTTGCTTTGGGGCTCACTTATGGGAAGAGTTGTGTGACCTGGCCAGATGAGATTCTAGGTAGCCTTTGAACCCCCCAAATTTGAAAACCCAAAGGTTGGTGCCTCTCTATCTGGTAACTATGTTTGTATGTAATGGTAAGACAGGAAGAAGCCTTGTCTGTTAGTCTGTTGAATTGTGTTTTTTCTTTGTCTGTATTTTTTGTCTGCTTGTAATTTCTGTCTGTATTTTCTCTGAAGTTCAGGGTGCTGACTTTTCCCCTGAACTAGGTAAATCATATATACAACATATATTCGATTAAATAAGATTGTTAACCCCTTTTGAGTTGCTTTCCTTAAGAATAGTACAGATCATTTTGACCAAAAAATGATAGGGGGAGAAGCAGAAATGAAGACAACATTGAGAGAAATCTTTTAGTTTGCAAGAGTAAAGGAAAGAAATAATAAAGCATTTACATAGTCAGTCATACAAACTAGTCCTAGACCTTAAGGAAGGAGACTTGTTTTTTGTTAAACATTAAAGCAAAGAAAAAATTCCAAAAATGAATATGGCTCAAGAGGTTAAATGGCTTTGAAAATGTCATTCTGACAGTACCATTGCAAAACATTAAAGTGAAGGAGAAAAGGTTTCTAATAAGATTATATTTTAAAATTCAAGGTACATAAAAGGTAGGAATAAATGGATATAAATATAAAAGGATAATGTCAAGAAGACTAAAAGCCCAGTATAAATTAAGGATTATGATAAATGCTAAATGCAACAAAGTTTCCTTAGTTTTGCTAAAAGCAAGAAATGTAATGAAGAAGGTATAATGTTATCAGATCCTGGAAAGACTAAAGATCTATCCAACTCCTATTTAGTTTCTATCTTCTAAACAAAAGAGAACAATCTTCACATTGGGAGGTATATAGCAAATGTCTTTAAAAGGAATAATTAAACTCAAATAGACAAGAAGAAAATTAGAACCTAGGAATTTATATAAACCAAAGTCCCCAGGCTCAGAAAAAAAAAACCCCAAAAAGTCCATAGAAAACTTGCAGGTGTGATAATAGAATCATTGAATGACAGGAAGTAAACAGTGGATACCAAAGAGCATCTTTGAGAAATCATAGAGAATGGAAAAGGCATCACCATCTCTCAGGATATCATGGAAGGGAAGACAAAGAAATGTGACCTGAATGATTTTACGATAAGGCGGAGTCATAGCCTGTTGAACAGCCATATCCAATCCGCGCTGACTGAAGAAGTACCTTTAACCGTCACTTTGATAGTGTAAACTTGGACTCTGTCCTTGGTCCTGTCCAATATAGTGATCTAAGCTTTGGAAGGCCATGGATGCGACTGTCAATAGGATGGGTGCAATCACTGGATATATAAAAAAAACAAACCAACCCAGAATTCAAAATTATCCCGATAGCCCAGATCTATGGGCTAATTATCAACAAGATGAAACTGTGCTACACATCTGTCAAGTCTTGTGCTTAAATTTAAAGAATCACTTAGATAAGAAATCAATTGGAGAGAGGGCTGTTGGGGAATTAAGTCTCTTGAACAGCAATTCACACTAAAATAACCTGACCGTTTTAGCTAACTATAAGCTCACTGTGAATCATCAGTATGAAGAAGATGCTAAAAAAAAAGCTAATAAAAATTTAGCAAGGTAACGGTCTTATTACATACAATTATCTGCCTTGATCAAGACCACACCTAGAATATTGGGTTCAGTTTTCTGGCATTACATTTTGCCAGATCATTAACAAACTGGAGTTTATCCAGACAAGAATGATAGTGAAAGAGCTTGAATCACAGGAGAAACAATTATCTTTCAGAATTTGTTTCTTCATTAATAAAATTGGAGTACTGGACATGGACTAGATGATCTTTAATCTACCTCAGAAGTCTATAATTGTATAGTAACAAGGTTCTAGGTTGAAGAAACCAAATGTGTTTAGCCTGGAGAAGAGAATTAAGGTAGGATATAATATTTGTTTTCAAAGAGTGGAAGGGTTCTCACATCAGAGATATGAGGATATTATTCCAGAAAACAGAACAAGAATGAAAGTTAGAAGGAGGTAAATTTTCATTCAATGTTGAGAAGAAATTTCTGGCAATTATAGCTGCATAGCATCCAAACATGCTACCTTGCAAAAGAGTCAACTCAAAAGGTATTAACTGAAGACCTCACAAGAAGTTTTTAAGTAGAAGCTCACAGGTTATCTGCCAGTGATGTTATAAAAAAGGATTCTTGAATTAGAAAGGAGGTTGAATTGGATGATTTATAAAGTCACACCAAAAGTAAAAATTCCATAACTCTAGGTCTATAATGTTATGTTTTGTAAATCCCTTGTCTCTTATCTCTATATTTCCAATATTTGGATAATGTAACAGTTCATCAGGAGGTGTTCTGCTATTTCATGAATCATCTTAATTGACCAGGAAAGTCAATCCTCTTCAATAAAACTATTTCATAGTGTTGATTCAAATAACCAAATCCCCATTGGCAAAGGAAATATTAAATCAGAGAAAAACTGTAACTCATACCTCTGTACTCCACTTACAACACAGAAATCAGCTCTTCTTTATTTTGGTAAGAAATAAGAAAATTAAAGACCAGAATAAATCATAGATTGGTAGGAAAAATGCTAACAATAATGAAAACAATTCCTTATTATGTTCAAAACAATAAGGTAAACACAGAAAGGATAAGAACAACACTTATGAAAAGTGCTGTATATCCATCTATCTATCAATCAATCAGGTTAAAATAATGCTAATGGACTGATGTTAGGGGTGGGGTGAGAAAGCTAAACCTTTGGTCAATATACCATATACATGGAATATATAGCTTATTTATATCCAACTTTCATAGCCAAGAGAATGAATGAAGATGAAAAAGAAGGAAGTGATGAAGACCACTACCTACCTCACAGGAGATCCCAGTATACCCTTGAGGACATTCACAATATTCTGCATCAGTAGCCAGCACCAGATCTATGACATTTGGGTTTGCAATGTCCAAAGTCACAGCATCTAATCTGTAAACAAACAAGAAGGTATGAACTGATGCTGATTTTTTTTAACTTTATTGGGACTACTATTCTAGAAATAACCTAATTTCAAATGAAATGTATTGATTTCAGTATTACCTCATCAATGGATGAAAGTTTTCTGACTATAGGCACTAACTCCCTAGATCTCATCACCATCCCTTCCAAATAAATTATTTTCATGAAGTTGTAAAAGAAGGTAGTGAAGATACCACAAAGCACTAAAGAAAAATCATTACCTGCTGTATCACCTCTCTCTACACTACCCCTACAAAAGAAGTAATCATTAAATACTGGTTTCTTTTAAATGGTTAACCTACGCCCAACTTATCTTTTTTTTTTTTTTTTGCTTTTTGGAGGGCAATTGGGGTTAAGTAACTTGCCCAAGGTTACACGGCTAGTATTTTTGTGTGGATGTTAAGTGTCTCAGGCCGGAACCGAACTCGGGTCCTCCCGACTCCAGGGCCAGCGCTTTACTCACTGAGCCACGTAGCCGCCCCCCAACTTATCTTTTATATTTGACCAGACTTTATAGGAATTTGTACTCTCTCAAAGTTCCAGTTGGATGGCTAAGAGAAAATATAGCAGGGCCAAAACTATAAAGATTAGTGATCCAGTATGAATTTTGCATAGGATTTTATTAACTTACTTATTTCCTGAATAACTTACTTATTTCCTGAGTATCTTTCTATTTATCCTGAATATCTTTTAGGGAATAAAATGAGAATATCTTCCCATTTTACAGAAGAAGATCCTAAATATCTTTCAACATTTTCTATATTATATTAAGTCCATTCATACCTTTAAATGTTTGTAATGATTATTCTTTAATTCCCTCCTTGGGAATAATTTCCATTTCTGATAGGAATTATCTACACTGATATTGTTCTGAACTGCTAGGACAGCCCTAAAATCCCCTGTGTTAGAATTATGGAGAAAAAATTTTTCATGAATTTTAAGATCTACAACCATGAGCAAAGACAAGATTTTTGTTACTTTATAAGCAAAGCACACAAACTGGAAGGCCTTACTTCTTTCTCAATACATACCTATACAGGGCCTTTTTTGCAGTATTATAATTGGCCCTGATCAAAAGATGAGTCACATTGGCTAAGACAGTCATCAGCTGGTCCCGGTCTATTTCTCTTTTGGTATTGTAATCTCTGAAGTTTTCAGGCACAAGTTTCACCACATTAAAGTATTCTTCATAAGGTTGTAATGACAAGCCCTCAGCCCTGGTGCTTAACGTGAGTCCATTTCCCTGCAATGCAGAAATAGGAAAAGAAAGTATTTGGTGTTGAAAAGTAGGATCAAATTTTATATAAAAATTAAGTTAAACTTAGGTTCAGTCTGAAGTGAGGATGCCTATGACCTTTGGACCCTAAATTCTTAGAAATTTGTACTCCTAGTCTATCTTTATTAGGCACTTACTATGTGTTAGGCACTATGCTAAGTTTTGGGGAGGGGGAAATATAAAGGCTGACAAAAGCATGGTCCCTGCCCTCAAGAATCGTACTGAGAATAATAAGATTAAAAGAAAAAAAAACAAACACAAGCCCATAACGATCTTTAAAGTGTTACAGGGAAAATACGGCATGTATGCAACTAAGTTAAAAAAAATGACAGAATGCGATAGGGGAAAAGGGGAGATAGATCCTACCCTAAGTCAGCAGTGATAAGGAGAGAGGAAGAGAGACATATGAAATACATTGTGGAGGTAAAATCAATAGGAATTAGCTATCGATTGGATGTGAGGAGTAAGGAACAGGACAGGATACATATTGATTCTGACGTTTAGAGTTTAGGGAACATGCACCTACTACATAAGCATCTACTATTAAGAAAGCACAATGCTAGAGGGTAGGAGAAATGCATCTAAACTTAGGAGCTTTCAGTCTAGTTGAGAGATTTTAGGGAGATAGAGATGTCAGTATCTAGAAAGATTTGATAGATTATTTCTCTCAAATCTCTCTCTCTAGATTGAAAGCTCCTAAGGTCCAGTCCTTTGTTTATTTTTCCTTATATTTATGCATATATATATGTATATACATATATACACATACATATAAATATATATAAATGTACATATCTTTCTAGACTTTATCTTTCTAGATTGACTGTATATTCAGCCTATATATATATGCATATATATATAACTAGATAAAATTCATATATTTGATCTGTACAAATATCTTGCTAGATTGAATATGCACACATTCAATGTGTTTAGATGTATATGTGCTATGTAGACATACAATAATACTCTGTTGCTGCTCAGTTGTGTCCAGCTCTTTGGGACTCCATTTGGGGTTTTCTTCACAAAGAAACTTGAGTGCCTTGCCATTTCCTTTGTCAGCTCATCTTAAAGATGAGGAAACTGAGGCAAACAGGGTTAAGTGATTGCTCAGGGTCACACAGTTAGTAAGTGTCTGAGTCAAAATTTGAACTCAGGAATATAAGGTTTCTGGACTCCAGGCCTGGTGCTCAATCTTCTGTGCCACCAAGCAGCCAGATAAAAAGAAGCAACACAATTTCCAGGAAGATGAGATCACTGTAGCCTCGGGAAAAGTAAGTTAGAGTTCTGGGAATAGGTTCATGGTCAAGGTGACATTTCAACTGGACCTTAAAGTTAGTTCACTCAGTTGGTAATTGTTAGAAGCAGATCTTCCTAAATTTATACCATTGGTGCCTCATGATATCAACAGGTAGGGATGGGCAGAAAGAGATTCTAGATATATGGATGAACAAAGCTACAGGAGGGAAGTACTGTTTGTTTTTTGTGGAACTGTGAGTGAGTAGTCAGTCTACTTTGATTAGAGCAGATTACATGAAGGGAAGTGGTGTGAGGAATGTAAAAATGAATAATTAACTTCTGCCCAAGAGATACAATTGCTTCCTTCAAGTAGAGATAGCATACACAGGAAAAAGAGGAAAACAAGGATTCAGTATCACCAAAAGACTGATAGGATCCCTCCCCCTTCCCAATAACAAGAAAGTCCCCCATATCCCTCTTTGATCTGGACTGAATTTTGAGGAATCAATTCCCTGGTCTAAATTCATGGAACAAAGAGAACATTCCCAGAGTGACCTCACAACTCACAAGAGTCCAATAGAGGGAAAGTCCTCCATGGTGACTACTTGCTTCTCCATACCTTGTAGAGCCCAACAACTGCCCATAAAATTCCCAAAAAGGAAATCTGAAAAAGGTTACCTTAATAATAACATCTGCATGAGACATCAAGTCACTGTCCACAGTCTCCATTGGAATGTCATAAGACACAGTATATTTCAGGTTTCCACCAAAGGCAGTCAACTGAAACAGTAATATTCAAAATATAATGAATAATCTATTCATTCACCTATTTTTTGTAAGCTTGGCCCTGGTGCAAGTGATAGTAATCCTTGCCACAATGACACTTCAAAAACCCAAGCTGAAAACTAGTCAGAAAGCCTGGAATATTCTTTTTTTTTTTTTAAAGCAATCGGGGTTAAGTAACTTGCTCAAGGTTACACGGCCAGTTCTTTCTGGGTGTGGTGCTGAGTATCTGAGCCCAGAGTTGATCCAGGTCATCCCGACACTGGGGCCGGCGCTCTTACTCGCTGAGCCACCTGGCTGCCCCATGGAATATTCTAATTACAACTCTGCACATTAGCAAACACAAGATTCATTGAATGATGACTCCACATTTCCATAATGCTATGACGTGTCCAGAATATGTTTCAAGCATAATCTCATTCTACTTTCACAACTCTGTGAGAGTTAAATAGTATGTGTTATGACATGACATGCTTTTTTTTTCTTACTTTCTATGTTTCAATATTTGAGTTTATGTTTCTTTTTCTTTTTTCTCTTCTGTATCTGAGTTCTGCTGTTTGAGTCTAAATTTTAAAAAATTATAGGCATATGATTATACTTATTTTACTGATGGAGAAACTGAGGCTCCTCAGAGGAATTAAGTGAATTAACCCTGGTTACATGACTAGAGAGGCAATCATAGCCTACTAGATAGAGAGCTGCCCTCAAAGCTTACAGGACCTGGATTCAAGTCTTACCTCTGCTACATGCTGGCTGGGCAAGTCACTGAATCTATTGGTGCTCTAAGTAACATTTAATACTATCGGTTGTAGAAAAGTTGTTGGCCTGAATTGTTAGCAAGGGTTTACTCATCCGGGAGTTTCTTATATCAATGGAATCACAGAATACAGTCCCTATCCCTATCCCATCATATGGCTAGAACTACTAGAGACAGGATTTGAACACATATTCCTTCAGACCCCAAGACCAGGACCCTTCCTATGTATCATAATGACTTTCATATAAGTATATATGAAATTATCAGATACAGTAGCTGATAGATTTTTACCTGTGACATATTGTTTAAATGTGGAAACTCAGAAATATTTAACTCAATTTACATGTTCAGAGTAAATTCTACTTCAACTGGATATTGTCTAAGATAGACACTTAGATACTTCAGCTAACAACATTAATAAACCCATAATTCAAGCCTTAAAAAAAAATCAACATTTTGACCCTATATCTCAACTATTGCTAAAAATTGTATGTAAAGTAATAAAGGCAATCTAGAAGGTTACTTTTACCTTTTAAACCTCTGTATAGGGTGTTCCAAAAGTCAGTGAAGTTTTAAGTTACTAAAACTTAAAATGATAAAACTATTAAAACTTAAAATTTCATTAAGATTTTTGGGATACTCTATTATATTTCTATAAACTAAATCTATCCCCTACATTATAAAATCAAAATTGTATGTACAGAAGTTGCTTAAAATGAAGAATTATTGTATTTCAAATGTGGACTTTTCAGAGATGGGGAGGTGATGAGAGAAGACTGGTCTAATACCCTTGTTTTAGAAATAAGGAAACTGAAGCACAAAAATTGAAATGATTTTCCAAAGGTCAATAGGTATTAAGAGACCATGTTTTCTACAAATCCGATGCACTTAAAAAAAAAAAAAAAAAAACTAAACCACACTGCCTCCTGGTAACCAAATAGTACAATGACAAAGGGAAAATTGCTTGTAAAAACCTGTATTTTAATAGCACAATGAAAAACACAAAGTAGAATAAATAGATTCTATACAGCAAATCTAAGGTGAAATAGTGAGAAGATATTTTCAGACATTTTCAGTGAGCAAAATAAAAATATTCCACCTTTATTCTTTGAGTGCTGGCATACCTTTTGTTCAGGTACTAGTCGTGATAATAGACATCACGCATATGGATGGGAGGAAACAAAGCACTGTTTAAAGCTGTGGTTAGTATTGAATGCCAAACATGCAAAACTATACCTGCAAAAAGTAATGAGGCTCTTTAACTTCTTTCCATCTACAAACTTACTTTATTTCCAAGATATGCTATTGGAGCTGACCAGTAATACTTGGATTTTAGCATCTGCATGGCCACAGTGTTGTTGATAGTTATTTGATGAGGTCCATCCACCTGGTTTTGCTGAGACTGGATATTATTTGAACTGGACAAGTCAGTGACCAACCATCCAGACATGTCAGTCACCTTAAAACAAAAAGAACATAGATTGTTAGAATTGGAGGTGACCTTAGATGTTCTTAGTTCATAGATTGAAAGTTAGAAGTGATTTTAGACAACATCTAGTCCAGGGGTGTGGAATCTTTGACTGTCAAAGTCCCACACTTGAGGACCTAGAGGGCCACATGTGGCCTCGATTGCCACAAGTTCCCTACCCCTGATAATCTATCTCCCTCAGTTCAGAGATAAGAAGAATAAGACCCAAGGAGGTTTAGTAACTTGCTCAAGTCACTAAGTGACAGAATTACCATTAGAACCCAGCTCTTCCCTTTCCCAGCTCAATACCCTTCATCTCTCAGGGAGATGACAAATCTAGTAGGCTTGAATTATCTCTAATAAAGAAAAAGCCGATTGCAAATAACAACAAACAAAAACCTGTATAGCCCATAGTAATGTGTTTTAGAGTTAAAAGGAAATCAAGAAAAATTAAGGGAACACAATTATAAACTTGAATAAAATGTTTTTTTTCCTACTCCACCTTCCAAGAACAAACACAACAAACAGCCCACATTTTCAACTCATGCATTCCTGACTTTAAATCTTTTAACCAAAAACCATTGCAAGTGTGTGGCATTAAGGATTTTTCCTTGCTCTTTGATGCTACTGAGAGACAGCTCCCTCTCCTTTCTGCTTGGTGCTTCAGTAGAGACACTCCATAACTTAGTAGATGATCCTTAAGAATTGTGATGTCCTACACGCTCTAGGCAGGAGCAACTTGGTGATGAACCTCTCTGAATTAGCTGGGCAGGATCCATTTTGTATACCGTACTCAGGTTCTTTCCTTATCACTTCTCACCTCTTCCCAACTAGTGGGATCTTTGTTGGTAGCAGAGGAGGTGGCAGAAAGAAAAGAGGGAGGGAAAAGAAAACCCTTGCTTGAAGCCCCTCTTCCCATATGTTCCTCAGCTCCCATCTCTATTCCTCATCACCTCTCTACAACAGTCCTCAAAAGAAAAATGTGGGGAGAGGATGAGAAAACTAAAGAGAAAGGAAAATCTTTATATATTCTCTCTGGTCTTCACAAATTCCAGTCGGCCCTAGAACTCTCCCCTTTTAGAACTTTAGTGCAGAAGAAGAATGTGAATAGGAGTAGATATGAAGCATCATGCCTGCTGTTTGTTAGTCTTCACTAGGTGAGAAGCCCATACTCCTATCCTCATCCTTCCTAAAGCTTCCATTTCACTGCTTGCCCCAGATTCTGTGCAACTTATCCCTTTGAAGCCTCTACCCTTGTCTTTTTGTATTCCATACTCAACCCTGCCCAAGTCCACAGGAACCAAGAATGGTGATAGAGTTCTCCAGGTGAGTGATGGGTAGCATTCTTCATCATCAGTCCCCTAGAATCATGGTTGATCACTGCACTGAAGAGAGTTCTTAAGAATTTCAAAGGCTATCTCCTATTATGTTTAATGTGGTTACTTTGGTAACCCTAAGGTCATGGGCATAGGATCATACCTGAGTGACAGGCCAGGAAAGGCTATCACAGACGTCAGAAACACCAAAGCAGAAACACTCTGTGCAGCCCTCGGGGTTCCTTTCTTTCAGATTATAAAACCCTGGTTTACAACGATCACATTCTTCCCCTTCAACATTTTCCTGTAAATCAGCATAAGAATCTTTTTTAACAAAAACAGGTACAGGCAGGTAGATATATTGGTGCTTCAGCAGAGGCCCTCCATAACTTAGTGAATGATCTTTAAGACTTTTGATGTTCTACATGCTCTAGGCAGGAGCAACTTGGTGATGAACCTCTCTGAGTTAGCTAGGCTAGATCTATGGGGAATGTGCTTCCAGTTCATCCTCAGGGTCATACTTAAGGCCTTTCCTATTTAGTAATACCTGTCAGAACATGTATTTTGCTAACATAACCATCATTAACTCAGTGACTCTTGAGAGCTGTTTTACACCTTTGTTTGTATCTCTAGCACTGAGTACCTGGGAAATAATAGGTACTTAATAAATGCTAGTTTATTATATAAAT
>NW_027186304.1:26346479-26382656 GCF_028583685.1 Petaurus breviceps papuanus | reverse complement strand
GAGGCCATCTCTAGTCCTGATCTCTATTTTGCCACTGGACCCAGATGGCTTTGGAGGAAAAAGTGAGGCAGGTGACTTTGCACAGCCCTCCCTCACTTGAATCCAATTCATTTGCAAGTCATGGCATCACCTTCCTGATGTCAGGGTCCTCTTCAAGAACAAGGGACAAACAACAAACTAATGCTTGGCACATAGTGTCTACTTAGTACACATGTATTGGATGGGTGGTTCCAAAATGACTGGCCGCAGAGATGCTGAAAGACTAGAGACCTCCCACAGTTAAGTTGATTGATTTCTCATCAAACCATATTGAAGTCCCTTGATTCATAATCTATATCTTAATAAAACAATTTTGGCTGGGATATTTTTGTCCCAATTGTGCATAATGTAATGTAACACTTCCATACAAAAGACTTCTTCTCTACCTTCAGTAATTCATTCAATTATTTACACCAGAAAAAAAAAAGTCTTTTCCCAAGGGAACCCAAATGAAAAATCTCTGCTCATTTCTTACCTTGGTTCTGCTCTTACCTTACAAAGACAAGGCTCACTGCATGGGTCATCATTGATACTACCCGCCAGACTGCAATTGCAGCGAAAGCAATTTGGGTAGCCCTTGTAACCAAACTGGCAACGATCACATTTTTCCCCTGTGTAACCCTCTCTACACTGGCACTGACCTGGCCAGTTCCCTTAAAAGATAGAAATGGCAATGCTCAGTAGTGAAGCATCAAGTGGTTAAGAACATAGAATGAAATGTAAGACATGGGGAGAAAACCCTCTCCAATGCAACCAATTGACTGATAGGATTGTCTATGGCCACACCTGTCCACGTGTGTCAACACAAAATCCTGATTTTTTTTTATTTCAAATGTCCATGAGACGACAGAAAAATTTATTGGTCATAGTAGATTTTTGATTGTCTCTTCATCCAAATACTGCCTCATTATGCATATTTACTTAAGTAACTGGGCCTGCATGTGGTGGTTCAGTTTTCTCTCACTTGAAGAATGGAAATGACGAACATTTATCATTTTAAAAGGAATGCTTGGGAGCATTGTAAAATAATATTTTCCAAGCATTTTGAGTTTCTTGGATAATATTAAATGAACATATTATTAATCCTATGTTTCTATATGATTTTTATGGCATTTTCCTTCTTTTTGAAAATGCTTTCTATACATCAACATAGATATGTTATAAAACTGTCACATTGATAACCTAAATAGAAAACAATCATTTGGAAAAACCAGGTCCAAATAAGCAGAAGAAAAAAAATGTGAACACATACACAACCCAAACACTTACCATTCAACCGGTCAGACTGGTGATCATCCTTAACACAGATTGAACTGAGTGAGCCAAAAGGATCACAGTTACATGGGAGACATGGATTGTTGTCATAAGGAGAAACCTGAAACAGGGACAAATGTCAGCTTCTATACTCCCATACTCCCAGAGGAGTCACTGCAATGAATAACAGAAAAACTGATAATAAACATAATGAAAGTCAGGCTCAGTCCTGACTCAAGCATTTACTGAATAACCATAAGAAGACTTCCAGAGTCTCATTTTTTTCTGATTTGCAAGACAGGAGTGATTATAAGCCAGTAAATGTGTGAGGCAGAATTTAAGGTCAGAAATTCTTGACTCCAGGTCTAGCACTCTCTGCATTGAACCATCTAACTGCCTCATAATAATCATAGGATAATAGGATTATAACAAACAACAATAATTATATCATGAGAATAAACATTTTATGACAATGGTATGGTAACTCATATTCATATTGTCTCATAATCCACTGAATTCCACACTTTTAAAGTCTTTCTGTGGGCTAGAGGTGAGTGACCTTGGGTTTTGGAAGGCCACATTGGTGGAATGCAATCTCCTACAGATCCTACACCAAACTGGAGAAGCTTTGACCATAGGACCAATGATAGACTGTCTGTCACTTGGGGACTGGACTAATTAAATTGAAAAGGCTCATTGCCAGGGTTACCACAGGATGATTCATTTTTCAGGGATAGTAACTCCGGAAGACTGACTATTAAATCATAAGGGATTAGATTTAGAGATCTGTACCAGTGGTACCAAATACTGAAACTAATGAAATTAGGGCTCCTTAAAGTATAGTTTTCTAAGCACCTTCTGTCACAAAACCCCCAAGAGCTAGGATGCCCAAGTACTTCTATGTTCTTTTTTCCAAATAAGGAAACTGAGGCTTAAAAAGTGCCAGGTTACTTGTCTTTGATTGAATAGTTAAGAGTCAAAGACAGAACCCAAACTCTGGTGTTATGAGACTAAATTCTTTTCTCTTCCAGAGCAAAAGTTACAGTAACAATAATTTTTTAAAAATCTTTGTTTTCTGCCCAATACTAGGAGGTAAATACCGAAGATAGAGTATGTTCAATAGTAAGGGAGATGTATAAGCTCCTTTTTGAGAGTGACAGCAATGAAGTTCACTAGCAACACATGACCTCTTAACTTTGCCACTGGTCACCTCTTTCTTCAGCCCCAGTGAGCTCCATTCCATTCCTAATCACAGATTTGGAGCTAAAAGAACCTTAGGAAGTCATCTAACCCAATACCCTCATTGTATGAATGAGTCCAGGAAAGTTAATTGATTTGCCAAAGTTCACATAAATAATAAGCTTCACATAAGCAATAAGCTTAATCAGGATATGAACTCAGGTCCCTTGTCTCCATTACAGCACTCTTTCAGTACTATTACTATAATATTTTAGTACTATTATTATTCTTTATGGCATGCATTATGAATATAGAACTATCAGAAGCACTGTAAGGAAACAAAGTGTCTTAAATTTAAAAATTGGTGCTACCAAATATTACCAGCTGAATCTGTTCTCTTAGTTATTATTAAAAAAGAGAGAGCTGGAATAACCAGGAGGCTCTCCACATGATGTTGTTCAGTTGTTTTACTTATGTCTGACTCTTTATGACCCCATTTGGAGTTCTCTTGGCAAAGATATCAAAGGCCATTCACCATTTCCTTCTCCAACTCATTTTACAGATGAGGAAATTAAGGCAAACAGGGTTAAGTGACTTGCCCAGGGTGTAATAGCAAGTCACTTGCTGAATCCAGAACTTGTGAATCCCACAACTTGTGAACTCCTGCAACAGGAAGAGGAGGAGCTAATGACCATATATAAGGAGAGGGCCAGGCTGGAGAGAGCAGAACTGAGAAGGGAGCTCTTGTGGTAGAGAAAGAGAAATGTGTGGTATCCCGGCACTCTGTTTGTCTGCTCTGTCTGTGGTGATGTTTGTTTGTGATACTTTGTACAGAAGCCCTAGGACCTTACTGGAAGCCCTGAAAGAGGATTTTCTGGTTTTCTGTTTACAGAAGTCCTGGAGGAGGGTTTTGGAGGTCCTGGGGCTGTACTGATGATTTGTGTTGAGTTCTCAGACCTTGTTTGTGGGTCTGTGTTGATTTTTATGTTGATTTGTGTTGACCTCTTGGACCTTATTTGTGGGTCTGTGTTGATTTCTATACTGATGATTTGTGTTGAGTTCTCAGACCATGTTGGTGGGTCTGTGTTGATTTCACAGCTAGAAAGTGAATTGATGATGGTGCCAGCAATGTATATGAATATTGTTTTGGCTCTGTTAAGCTTTGTCTTCCCAGAAACAAGAACTGAAGGACTTGAGGTGAAGGATGCTGTGAGCTTCAATATGGAATGGGAACTAGACAAGGAATTGGATGGAGAACTGGACAAGGAGCTGGACAAGGAACTGGGAGCTGCCTGCCTTTGGACCCAGGTGACAGTTGTGTAGATTTGGGTGGGAGCTGGGACCATGGAAAAGGAACCATGGAAGCTGAGAGCCAGCCTCAAGTCAAGATGAAAAGATCTCTTTCTTGGGTACTTGATGCTGACTGAGAAGATTATGATTTACTATGACCTAGGGATGGAGAACTTTGACCTTTGTACTTTGTGTACATTAAGGAGACAAGCCTCCTTAAGGATGATTTAATGGTTGAATGAGTTACTAAATGATTGTACTTTGTTTAAAACCATGTAGCTACTTTGGTGAAAACTATGTGGCCATTTTAGTTATAAGTTATGTCATAACATTGTCAATGCTATCTTAATTTACTGCTGAATAAATAGAGAGTTCATTATACTATGTAATCAGAACCTTGAAGCTGTTCACAGCAGCAGTCCTCTGGAAAGCTGCTGGTGCTTGGCTTTATACAGGGTCACAGATCCCTATATAAAACAGGGTTAAATAAAAAGTATTAAATTGGATTCCTAAGTCCAAGGGAAGGGAGACATTGCTGAAAAGCTTTTAAAAAAAAAGAAAAGGATCTGGAGTTCTTAGCAGATTGCAAAGCTCAATACCAGTCAACAGTGTGCTACTGTGGACAGAAAAGCTAAGAGAACAGCATCCACAAATCAGCGTGGCTATAGACCTAGTTCACACTAACCTGCCAGGATTACAGCTGCAATATCGTGCTCTGTTCTGGGTGCCAAATTTTAGGAAGGGTGCTGATAAATGAGAAAGCATTGAGGGGAAGGTAGCCAGGATACCGAAAAATTTGAGATTGTGTCATAGGAGGTTCAGTTGAAGGAACTAAGGATATAAAGTTTGGAGAAGGATAAACTTGGAAGGACATGGTAGATACCTTCAAATAAGTTTGTAACATGGAAGAAATATTTGACTTATTTTTTTTTGATTCCATATAGCAAAACTAAAAGCAATAAGTGAAAATTTCAAAGAAGCAAATTTAAGCTTGTCTGTTCTGAGTAAGTTTCTAAGTAAGAAAAAACTTCCTAACCATTCGAGCTAGCAACAAGGAGATCTGGCTATCCTAGAAATTCAGGACTTCAAATAAAGCATGGATGCCCAGATTTGCTTTCAGGGATGGATGTGATTATATGGGCTCTGAGATCCCTTACAATGTTCAATTTGTAGGATTCTACAATTTAATTTCAGTAAGAAGGTGGTGCAGTGGATAGTGTGCCAGGTCTTGAGTCAGGAAGACCTAAATTCAAATCTGACGTCAGACACTTACTAGCTGTGTATCCCTGATCAAGTCACTTAACCCAGTTTGCCTCAGTTTCCCTTTTGTAAAATGAACTGGAGAAGGAAACGGCAAACTACCCCAGTACCTTTGCCAAGAAAACCCCAAATGACATCACAAAGAGTCAGACATAACTGAAACAAATGAATAACAAAAAAGATCAAACTCTAAGGAAACTTAATGGAGAACAATGGAAGCACTTCAGGATCAATTAAAGTCTTGGGGGAAAACCCCAAGATTTTCCCTTACAGATACTGAATGTGGATATTATCTATTTTAGTCCTCAATGAAAAGTCTGAAACACAGCTAAAATAAAAGAAATAGATTTGCAGTTTCATATGCAATCATGTTTTTTCCCTATTCTTCTATGTTATATAAATGCTTGTTTTATTTCTCAAGTTCAGAAGAAAATTTAAAAAATAAAGTGAAAGAAATATCACAGTCTTACTTTATGTGGTCTGTAATGTCCATTGATGCAAGTTTCACAGTTGATGCCTGCTGTATTTTGTAAACAATTAACACAGACTCCTCCACCTTTGAAATGCCCAGCAGTATTCACACTTCTCTTCCTATCGGCAACACTCTGATCATAGTAACATTCTTTGGTTTTGTTATGACAGTTGCACTCTAGAAAGAGAATGTCCCAATTAAAAAACAAAACAAAACATTTATTCTGTCTTGCATTTAAAATACTTTCCCTTCCCCTCTTCAATTAACTGCCATTACTTAGAGTTATGGGTCCATCTAACTTCTAGACTGAAAAATATCTTAAGGTCTGGAGTATCTCAGTTGACCAAAGATTAAAAATAGAACTTGATTATCAGATGGAGTCATATTCAAGTTTCAAGGTTATAAGTGTATCATTTGAGCCTCTGGCCATAAATTTGGTTATTCTAAAGACAACTTTAAGATCTAGGTACTATTTGTATTATAGGATAGACGGAAGTTCTAAAACAGTTAGGTAGAAAATAATGAACTAATCAACAATGTAAAACAGATTTACAAATGAGGTAGGCACCTTAATTTCTTGTTTACTTATTTACCTTCACATGTGTTACCAGAAGAAATGGTTCCAGGTCTCCAAGGTTGCTGGTGAAAACCAGGGCAGCATTCATTACAGCTCTCTCCACATGTGTTATGTTCACACTGACATTGCAGTTTCTAAATAAGTGCAAAATCAATTTTTAATAGAAAAAATAAAGAATTGCATGTTTTTTGCTCAGAGAAGAGTGAGATAAATAATTATAAAACTATCATTTGTATAGTATTTTAAGTTTCGTGAAGTGTTGAAAATTGTTTTCAAAAAGTGTGGAACAAATTCACAACCATTCCAATTTGTACTTAATGATATTAACGTCACTAAGGTATACAAAATCCTTTGACCTAGTGACCCCACTAGAGAGAACGGCAAAGACAGAAAGAAGTCATGTATACCAAAATATCCATATACATATGTGTATATATACTACACACATATATATTCTGTCTATATATATATATATATATATACATATGTGTGTATATAGATAGATGGGTAAATAGATACCCACGCATATACATAGGCAAAAAACAAAACCAGGGGGAAAAGTGGTTGCTCGTTGATTGATGAATGGCTAGATGAAGAATGGTCAATTAAACATAATGAAGTACTGTGCCACAGGAAGTGAGGACTGAGGATTTCAGAGAAATGAATTAAGAACTGCACAAACAAATACAGAGAAAAGAAAGTAGAACCAAGAAAATAACATACACCATGACTACAGGATTGTAAATACAAACACCACCACTAGCATGGCATAGTGAATAGAGTGGTGAACTTAAGAGTAAAAACAAAATGGATTTGAATCCCTCCTCAGACACTTACTATTTGTACGACACTGGGCAAAATACTGAATCTCTCAGACTTTGTTTCTTCATTTATGAAATGGGAATAATAATTCACCTTAATGACAGTGTTGATGTAAAAACCATATGAGACAATACAAATAAAGTACTTTATGAACCTTACAGAGCCAAATAAATATTAATTCTTTCAATATAGATACAGATGATGGAGATATAATTGCTAATCATTTACACAATGAGCAGTTTTGGGTCCACGAATGAAATGAAATACATTTTCCTCTTCTCAACAGAGAATTTGAGGCTGTGGGCATAAAATGTTTCATATGCCACAGACAAGGTCACAAGTTTGGTCAGTTTTCTGAGCTGCTTTTCTATGCTATGAGGAAGTGTCCATCCTGGAAGGTAGGCGAATGGCATGTCAGGAAATGACTGGCTGAAACACCAAAGAGCAGTAAAACTTCAAAAAAATAAATGGAGACAATTGAATGCATTTCTCATTCTTAAGTCAAATGGGGTCACTTTTTTATTTTAAAAAGAATGGCTTTTTTATAGATAAAAAGTTGGTATTTCTCCATTGTTTCATTCCGTTAGCTATTAGATCTTACCTTTGTAGTTTCATCCCATGGGCAGCTACTCGCATGACCATAGCATATGCACATTCCTCCAACTGAAATATCTTTTATGGAATAATAATACTAAGGAAAAATGAAAGTTAGAAACATATCAGTGTTCCATGTTTTTTCATGCAAAAATGAAGAAAATCTTAAAATTTCTGTCATAAAAATCACAAGATGCTTGACAGTTGTTTATGTAGATTAAAGGATAGTTTTTTTAAAATGATATTTACTGTTTTATAAATTGTGCCCTTCCCAAACTGCTATTGATCCTGATTTAAATTAAGTAAAAGTCACCAATCTACATCATTCACCAGAAAATAAAATAGTGTAACTGAAATTATCCAGTTTGATGGGGACTCTTATTCTAAAAATAATTGTGTCTAACACATCTTCATCTAATTCACCATATACTAAATCACATTGTGCCTCTGCAGAATGTGTATAATAGTTAGTGCATGATACTGATAAGACTAACATAATGGGTTTAAATCTGTTCTTATGATGAGATTCACCTAAAACTAGTGATTCAGTAGCACCATCTTTTTACTCACAAGGTATTTTACTTTATTATAACCTTCACCTAGAGCTGGATGTCTCACAGACATCTTAAACTCGACATATCAGAGACTGAACTCATCTCTCCCCCAAATCCTCTCCTCTTCCTAACTTCCTTATTTCTGTCATGAATACCACCATCCTTCAGACAGTCAGACTTGAAACCTAAGTGTCATTCTCTCTCACCTCCCATATCCAGCCAGGTGTCAAGTACTGTCATTTTTACCTTGTTAACATCTTTTCTGTAATTATCCTTCTCTCCTCTGACACTGTCACCTCTGGGATAAGTAGTCATCACCTGGTCTGGACTATTAAAAGAGCCTGCTGGTGGGTCTGCCTGCCTCAAGTCTCTTCCCACTCAATTCACCCTCCATTCAGTCACCAAAGAAATTTTCCTAAGTACATGTTTGATCATATTATCCCCTTATTCAATAAATTCTAGTAGCTTCCTATCGTGGTCCAGGATCAAATATAAAATCCTCTATTTGGCTTTCAAGGCTCTCCATAAACCTGTTCCCTACTCCCTTTCCAGTCTTTTTTGTACCTCACTGGACTCCCAGTAGTTTGAGATACTGTGACATTGACCTTCCTCATACACAAGACTCAATTTCCTGACTAAGCATTTTCTTTTTTTTTTTCATCTTTCAAATGCTTTATTAACTTCTGATTAACATCATTAATTTCCACCAGATTTTGAGTTACAAATTTTCTCCCCGTTTTTCCCCTAGCCACCACCCCAGAATAGCAGTCCCACAGCATATCCCCTCCTCCAATCTGCTCTCTCCCATATCTTCTCCCATACCCCCTTAGACTTTTCCAGTGGGGCATGGTGGATCTCTATGCCCCAGTGCCTGTCTATCTTCTTTCCCAATTACATGTAAGATCGTATTAATACTGACTAAGCATTTTCACTGGCTGTGCCCCTCGCCTGGAACTCTTTTCCCTCCTCCTCTTTGCCTCCCAGTTTCCCTAGCTTCTTAGCTAAAGTCCTACCCTCTGCAAAACCATTTTTTCAGCCCTCCTGAGTTTTAATGCCTTCCCTTTGGGCTTGATTGTATACGGTTGCTTGCACGGCAATTAGACTGTGAGCTCCTTGAGGGCAGGGGCTAACTTTTGTCTTTCTTTGTAGTCTCAGCACTTAGTACAGTGGCTGGGCACACAGCAGATGCATAATAAATGCTGGTACTGACTGACCTTCACTGAAATAAATGTGAAATAAGAAAATCAAATTTAAAAAGTAAATTTACACTAAAATAAAAGCACTTCAGAGAATATAAAGGGTCTTCTGTACTTACTCTTCTTGTGACTATGGGGTCAAGATCTTTAGGATCACGATGGCTGAGGGTCATGAGGTCAGCATTAAGGGTTCTAATCCTCTGCAAGCGGAGCCGAATGTATCGTGCTGAGGTAAATTCCAGCAACTTGGGTGAGAGATCGTCAGCACTGGGTCTGCCATTGATCAGCGACGTGTGAATCTGAGGAGAGAGACATGCCATTCCTGATACAAAGTATTTACCTCTTCACCTAGACGCACTATCTCAAAGACAAAGACTCAAAGGTGACTTCTAGGAAGAGCTGGTTCCCTACTTCATGCATATAAAAACCGATTATATCATTAGTTCCTTAACTTCAACATCCTATCTTCTCAAATTCATTGATGTATAAGGAACCAACTATTTTATCCATAACTAGTGACTGGATGAAATTGGCTTTATGCTAGCGTAACTGCCTCAATTACCAAAGACCACCCCAGTTCATACCTCTAAAGAGGAATAGAAATAGGAAATGGCATTTGGAGAGGGAACAATCAAGCACATGGAAAGAAAGCAAATTTGTCTTTAATACACTGAAGTTATTCATTCCAGCTTAGCAAAGCATTGCTAATGACTCCCAGGCGCTTTCCACCCCACACCTCTCCTTAACGTATCTCTGTCTTCTCCTCCATGACAACAGCCACGAGAGAAACCACAGGGTTTTTGCTGACTTCTATATCATGTTACTGCTCCTCTAAAATAAATTAGTAAATGCCATGAATAGAGGGGGGGAGGGGGGAAGGGAGGGAGCAGAGGAGGAAGAAAAAGAACAATTGCCTTTAAGCCTATACAATGCTGCGCTCTTTTAATTAGGTTCATTCTTGAAGCAGAGCCAGGGCTTGCTGCAGAATTCCAGCTGTGATGTGCACTTCAGACAGTTTTCTGCAGTTTAACTCACCAGACCAGGTGCTTCTAAAGAATCAATGGTTTTTAATTAAAACCTGACTTTAGTGAAGAGTGTGCACTCTGGGTCCTTCCAGTGCCAAAATTCCATGTGCTTCACAAGCTATCTCACATCTCTGAACGTGCAATGACACAGAGATAACTGTGTGTGTGTGTGTGTGTGTGTGTGTGTGTGAATAAGAGAGAGAGAGAGAGATTAGGATTTATCAGTCTTCCAAGTTATTTTACCTCTTTCCTAAATATTTCAGTAAGTCACCCTGTGGAAGAAACTTGTGAGCAGCAGTTCTGAGGGGAAACACTGTCCATGGAACCTAGCATGATGAGAACCAAGCTACCATTCTAAAGAGTAATAGCAAAAAGGCTGAAATTGAGTTTTTTCTTTTTAAAATCAATAACCCAGGAAATATAGTAATTGGATCCATTTTGAGTATTTTAAAATGTTAGCTTTCAAGATGGCCATTTCAAAGATTTTATTTAAGGATCTCTGAGAAAACATACAACGTACCTCTCCATGTTCAAGTGGGACCAGTCTTGAATAATAGGAGGTACAGATGACCTCATCATCACGCTTGTAAGTAGGAGGCCCTAATCTTGGAGTGACATTATACCGAGTCAGACACTCTGTGTCACTAATGGCATAATACTGCCAGGGTGTGAACTCTATGCCATCCACAGAGCGTTCCAAAATCCAATTTCCAGGTCTAGGAGCATTAGCAGCTTTGATGATAATATATGCCACTTGAAAAACCTAAAAGAAAGAGATTGAAAAAAATGAGAATCAGAAATTAGTAGAGGTTGTTCAAAAATGAATGATCTCCATAAAAAAATGGTAATGGCATTTGGTCATAATGGCACACTAACATAAAAGTTCCATCAGTCCTTGAACCAGCACTTGGCTGAAAATTTGTTGAAAATTTGATGTAAATTTTTTTCTTAGCAGCATTAATTAGATAATTCTAAAATTCCCCCAATGACATTTATGGTATTAATTCCCATGAATAGTAAGAGGGCTTCCTTTTATTTGCTTTATTTTCTTTTATTTCTGTTTTTTTGTAGTAATATTAAGTAACAACTAATATCAAACTTAATGTTCAGATTGTGAGGAGGAGTGAAATCACTCGTAAACATGAGGCTGACAAAAGAATTAAAAGTAGAAACACTCAAAAAAAAAAAGCAGGGGTAGCTAGGTGGTGCAATGAATAAAACACCAGCCTTGGAGTCGAGAAAACCTCAAATCTGGCCTCAGACACATAACACGTACTAGCTGTGTGACCTTGGGCAAGTCACTTAAGCCCAATTGCCCTGCCTTCCCCCCTCCAAAAAGACAAGAAAAAAAAAGAGTAGAAATGCTCTCAGAGTACATCAAAATAAGGATAAAGAAGTAAAGAGTAAAGTAAGTGAGCAAAAATGAGCTCTGTGTGGCCATAAATAAAAGACAAATTCCGGTTAGGACAAACAGTTGTGTTTATTATCCAGAAATAAAAGTATTTTAATCCTGGGCAGCAGGATAAATAATTTCTGGGGAGTATATGGTGATACAATAATCATAGTTATTATTGACTGACTTTCTGGTTGATGACATAGATTTTTCAAGCCTTATATATGGATTTCTCTTGAATGAGAATTTCTCTTGATGAGCTAAAGCAACAGATCACTTTTTTTAAATTTTTTATTTTTTAAAGCAATTGGGGTTAAGTAACTTGCTCAAGGTTACATGACCAGTTATTTCTGGGTGTGGTGCTAAGTATCTGAGCCCGGATTCGATCCCAGGTCATCCCGACTCTGGGGCCGGTGCTCTTACTCACTGCTCTTACTCACTCTTACTCACCTGGCAGCCCCTAACAGATCACTTTTTAAAGCAATGTTTTCATCTAATCCAATTGATGTGTTTTAGCTCTTAAAGTTGGGAAATATCAGGGAGTGTTAAATTATAAAAGGAGAAAGATACCACTTAATGATTCTGAGAAAACACACAAGAAATGCAACATAAATTTAACTGTAGCAGAAGGTGGATGGGTAGGGAGCAGGTCATTCATTCGTTCAGTATAAAGTTACATGCAAAACAACATGCTGAGAAGGCAATAGGAAAAGCCGAATTCACGGTGCCTCGTCATCCAGAAACTTATAATTTAGTTGGAAAGAAATCTATGCAGTGTGTGTATTTGTGTGTGTGAGTAAACACATACATACATATATACTTACATACAGATATAACAACAATAGTCATTATGATAACAGTTAGCATTTATATAGCGCTTTAAGATTTCAAAGTACTTTACAGATATTGTCTCATTTGATCCTCACAACAGCCACGGGAGGTAAGTGATATTATCATTCTCATTTTATGAATGAGGAAACTGAGGCAAGGAGAAGACTGAAGTCATATCTTCTGAGACTCCAGGCTCAGTGCTCTACCCAATGCTCTACCTAGCTCCCAAATAATAACCCTAATAATGATAATAGTGATGATGATAATAGCACCTACTATACAAACACACACATTATAAATGTTTTATGCACATATGTAAAACTTAGAATATTTAAATGCTAGTTTTAGGTTTAACATCTTAGTTTACAGACACCTGAGGAAATATCTACTGTACCTCTCCATGGGTAAGTATGATTATTCTAGAATAACAGGAGGTACAGAGTATTTTACCATGTCTTTTACAAGTAGCATAAATACAAATATGTATGCATGTTTATGACATGCAGGTGATATGTGATATCTGGGCAGCAAGGTTGCACAGTGGATGGAGTACCACACATGGGGGAAGGAAGACTCATCTTCCTGAGTTCAAATTTGATATCAGACACTTACAGACTATGTAACCCTGGGTAAGTCACTTAACTATGTTTGCCTCAGTTTCTTCAATTGTAAAATGAACTGGAGAAGGAAATGGCAAACCACTCAAGGATCTTTGCCAAAAAAACCCAAAATGAGGTTATAAAGAATCAGACAAGACTAAGCAATGTATGATAAATCATGTGATTTATATGTAATATATAGTCATATATACACATATATACATATATCATATGTGTGTGTATATGATTTCACTAGCCCTCTTACTGCTTTCACTGAAGTCCCACTCTGGCATGGAAATAGCAGCCCTGGGTTCTCCAAGGCTATAAACCAGCAGCATATAAGCTCTGGCATTTCCTATAAAGACAGACTTCAAGTACAGGGGATGGACTGTAGGTATGCTGTCAAAAGACCAGGAGAGGGGTTCATCGTCAAATTGGCCAAAGGGTGATGATTCTTTTTTTTACACAGATGCTATTAATCATCCTCTACAAAGACATGGAAGGGTTGATATCTGCATCACTGTAGAACATATCCACACCAACGACACTGTAGATCCTTGAAGCATTAAAATATTAAAGGTATTCAGTTGATAGGAGATCATTAGGTCCTAGAAAGGCTGGAGCAGGTCTCTTAGAGCAAGTGGAATTTGACCTAGGCCTTGAAGTTTGACTGATATGTGCATGTTTAAAGGGAAAGAAAAGGGCTGATCCAGACTAGGTTGGGAATATGTATGTACAGTGTGAGACAAAAGACTTTGCTGTCAAGAATGAATGAGGTAGTTCCCTACTAGGGACTAATGGTTGATTATATTGGATGGAAAGGGTCGGTCAGATTTCAAGGACATCAAATGCCAGGCTGACGTATTCATTGCCTCCACACCTGTTATTGGTGTCATTAGGTTGTTTTTCATTTGTGTCCCAATTTGGAGTTTTCATGGCAGAGAAATTAAAGTGGTTTGCCATTTCCTTCTCCAGCTCATTTTATAGATGAGGAAACTGAGGCAAACAAACTTGCCTAGGATCATACAGCCAGCAAGTGTCTGAAGGTGGATTTGAATTCAGGTCTTCCTGATTCTAGGCCTGGAGCTCTATCCATTGTGCCACCTAGATGCCCTAAGATTACTTGCCACCTAAACTTACCTTCTAAATACATAGTTGTTAACATGGAGTCTCTTCTATTAAGTTCCAAGTGAGTTCCTTGAAGACAGGGGTTTTTTTTGCATTTCTTTGTAACCCTAGCACTTAACACAGTACCTGGCACATAGCAATCACTTAATAAGTGCTTTTTCACTGACTGAGGAAGAGGGTCTAGATCAGATCAAGTATACTCCAGGGAAATTTATTCTAGAGATGACTTTTGAAAAGTACTACAGGATTCCTTCATAAGACATCTCAAAAATGGGAAAAGAACAAAAAGATGGAAAAAAACTATGGATAATATTAAAAGTTCCCAGAAGCAATTAAAAGAACATAGGTAATTTTATCTTAAAATCTCACAAGGATCTTTTTTGTATCCTAGTATCGTGAATGAAAATATGGGAAGAGAGGGGCGGCCAGGTAGCAGAGTGAGTAAGAGCACCGGCCCCAGTGTCGGGATGACCTGGGGATCGAATCCTGGGCTCAGATACTTAGCACTACACCCAGAAATAACTGGCCGTGTAACCTTGAGCAAGTTACTTAACCCCAATTACTTAAAAAAAAAAAGAAAGAAAATATGGGAAGAGAGCAGGAGGGCCGCCACAAACATTTCTGTCACAATTTCTCTTCTCTCTTCTGTTTCTCCTCCTACATTCTAGGAAAGGTCCAAGGGATTTTTTATTCATTCATGTAACTTTGACTTGAGCCTTCATAATAATGTAGAAATTCCCACAAGTGATGCAAATTTTCATTTGCCAATGACTTAAGAGTCTTAGAGAGAATTTCCTGGAATACTGAAAGGTTAAGTGACTAGCCTTGGATCACAGAGGCAAAACATTTAAGAGGAAAAAAATGTACTCAGGTCTTCCTATCTCTAACACTGGTGTCCTGTCTGCTATTCCACAGTCTCTAAGGCACGTCACAGAAGAAATGTGAGGGATATCACAGAGGAAATGTATGATCAGAAAAGGAAATGGAACAGTTATTTTATAGCACATCCAAATACTCCACTAGTATCCATAAATGGCACCAAATACAAAAGGAAGGCTTCCAGCATTCTGTGTCTGTCAGCTGTGAAGGATCATTAGAAGAATAGGTAAAAGAATCACAGAGGATAAAAAAGGATCTGTGGGCTGCACTCTGCCCCAACTGAGGCAATACCTCCAGTGATGAGATCACAGATTCTTTGAAGTATGGCAGCAAGAAGGCAGTGTTTTATATAATGAATTATGGCAGGACATGACTAGAAGCAGAAAGCCATTGCAATCATACAGATGTGGGAGTGAGGAAAAGCTGACTCAGCATACAGAAAAGCGCAGAAGGGATGAACATTTTGAAGAGTAAATAAAACCTAATGAGTGGATGGGTATTGCAGCAAAAGTGAGAAGACGCAAAGAGAGCTCAGCTTTTGAGACTGAATGGTTAAAAAGAGAGTAGTGTCATTGACAGACATAAAGGTAAAGAGTGGGGAGATCTTGGGGGAAGATGGTACTGAATTCAGTTTGGGGTATGCCAAGTTTGAGTCTGATACTATGATGGAAACTCCAAGTAGACGCGTCTCGTATATAGAGTACAGGACTGCATGCAGAGGGGACAGGACTAAGGAGAGTTTAAAAATACATGAGTTTAAATTTTGCCCTTAATACTTAAATGTGATTATGGTCAAGAAACTGAACTCTTATTTCTTTATTATAAAATGTGGAAAACAATACTCATAGTATTTACCCCCATTGGGTTGCTGTAGAGCTCAAAAGAGAGGATGTCCACAAAGCGCTTTCATAAATGCTTTAAGCACTACGAACCTATCAGTAATATTTTTACTTCTATAAATCTACTGAACAAGACAGTAGGTGGAGCAGTAGAGACTGGAGTCAGGAAGACTTGAATTCAATTCCTGTTTTAGGTACTTATTAGTGTGTGTGACCCTGGGCAAGTCACTTAACCTATTTCTCAGTCTATAGATTCCTATCTGTAAAGTGGGGATAAAAATACCATCTAGCTCCCAGGGTTGTTATGAAGCACTTTGCAAACTTCAAAGCTCTAGATAAAGGCTGGTTATTATTATTATCATTGATATTCCAGAAGAATAAAAGATCCCTATTGTGGAGGGGATTCTTTCCCAGTTATAAATTGAGTCAGATAGCCATTGAGGTCCCTGCAAACTGTAAGACTGGAAGTATGAAAACTAGGTGAAGTGTGAGGGAACGAGAGAATAAATATTTTGTTGCTGTTGAGTCATTTTGGTCATGTCCAACTCTGTGACCCATTTGGGGTTTTCTTGGCAAAAGTACTAGAGTGGTTTGCCTTTTCTTTCTCCAACTCATTTTACAGATTAGGAAACTGAGGAAACAGGGCTAAGTGACTTGCCCAGGGTCACACAGCTGGTGTCTGAGGTCAGATTTGAAATCAGAAGATGTCTTTTTATTCCAGGCGCAGAATGCTGTACACCATGGCTCCACCTAGGGTGACAGGTAGAAATATTTGCCATAATACTTAAGAGGATCCATGATAAGTATTGTGTCTGAAAACAGGGAGCAAGTTTAGCAGGTTGTAGGCAAGGGAGAAAACCTGTCAATTCTGATGAATTGTTTCACTCTTGAAACTAATTTCTAACAGTTTCACTCTTGAAACTAGTCCACTAGTTACTTTCTTTTTTTTTTTTTAATGTAATGTTATTGGTGTTTTGTAGGATTTTATTTATTTCATTAAATATTTCCCAATTACATTTTCATCTTGTTTTGGGGTTTTTTTTGGAGGGCAATTGGGGTTAAATGACTTGCCCAAAGTCACACAGCTAGTAAGTATTTCAAGTGTCTGAGGCCAGATTTGAACTTAGGTATTCCTGACTCCAGGGCCGGTGCTCTATTCACTGCGCCACCTAGCTGCCCCGTCCACTAGTTTCTAACACACAATGTCATTGCTAGAAGTAAAATCTGATCTTTATGACAAGCCTACTTATCAGCTGGCATTTATTAAACATCAACTAGGTTTCTGACCCTGTGCTAAGTGCTAAGGATACAAAAAAAAAAAGGCAAAAATCAGCCCCTGCCCTCAAGGAGCTCCCAGTTTGATGGGGGAGACAACATACAAACTATATACAGATAAGATAAACTGAAGATAACCTCAGAGGGGAGGGAATGATATCAAGGGGAATCAGGAAAGGTTTATGGCAGAAGGTGAGATCTGAAGGAAGCTAGGAGGCCGAGATGGGGAGGTGTGGGGGACAGGTAGCCTTGGAATCAGGAGATGGAGTGTTGTATTCAAGGAAGAGCAAGGAGGTCAGTGACCCTTTATCATCCGAGTACATGGAGATGAGTAAGGTGTAAGAAGCCTGGAAGGAGGATCCAGGTTTGTCTTCAAAACTTTTGGTCCTAGAGGTAACAGGATCACTGGAGTTTATTGAATAGTATGGGGCAGGGGTATGATATGGTCACTCTTGCACTTTAGGAAGATCAATTTGACGCCTGAGCAAATGGAGGAGAGATTGGAGATTAACTTTCTGTGATGAAGACACTTAGGAAACTGTCAAGCCCCAGGTCAATGTACTAGTATTTACCTCCAGGCACCATGTCCAGGAAATGAAGCAGATTGCCAGATGTTCTGAAAAGTCAAGGAAGGTTACAAATGACTTGGCTGTATTACAGTGCTCCCAAATTGTCCTTAGGATTGGATGATTGATGGATCTCTGAGCTGAGGAAGAGCTAAATACAATTCTGCCCTCAATACAATTCTCTGGTTGGAACTTCCTAAAAAAATCACAAAAATAACAACAGCAAAAGCAAAACTACTTGTGCCTCTTTAAAAAGGGAGGATTTCAGAGGGAGCTTCTGTTCACGATTCACCTGGGAGAGGTGCTAGCCTTTGTTTCCAGCCTGCTTCATCTCTCTCTTGACTTCTCTGATTTTGATCCAGCTCGCTGATCTCACGTCATTTTCTCCCATCAACCAAACTTGACTCTCATCTGCATCTCCAAAGTGGCTGGTTTCAGTCTTTGTACCTGCCCTGCATCTTATTCTCCATTTCACCTGACTACTCAGTGGCCCAGACACGATCTAATTAATTAGCCAAAATTCCCGTGTGGTTCCTAGACTTCCACTGTTGCTGTATATGCCTTACCTATGACCACACCTCCATGCCATCTCTGATCTTCACCATAGCAGCTAAGTCCCTAAAATCAACCCTAGTTAAGGCTGACTGGAATTAGCACCACTCAGGCAGAAACACACTACTAATTCTTTGGTCTATAATGCTTTACCTTTTCTTTGAAACCTAGAAACAAATTTGCTGATTAAAAGGACCTATAAGTTAAAATGCTGAATTCATAACATGGCTAGGTCAGTGCCTGGAATCACAAATGCCTTTACCTTTAGTCTCCCAAAACTCAACATGACTGTATATCCTTTTTTATGGAAATTATAACAAAACCCCCAATTTTTTTGTAATTTATATTTGTTCTGCAATATGCAACTTTGTGATTCCCTGAATCATTAAATTTTATATATATCAAGTTCTTACCATTTCTGGTCATTTCTCAGAAATGGTTGATATTTCTCTTTCTGATATGGCACAAAACCCAACTGAGCTTCCCAAACAAGCCATTAATAAATGGTTAAGTAATTTAAGAAATATGGAACTCTGAGATATAACCATAGACCCAGAGCTGGGAGGGACTTCAGAAGCTATCAAGTCCAATCTTCTTCTACAGATGAGGAAACTGAGACCCAGTTACAGGAAACTGTGACTTCTATAAGGTCATATATAGGTGGTTATGTCAGAGGTAGGATTTGAATTCAAATCCTCTGACTCTACAGTTAGTCATTTTCCCACTCTATCAAGTATTGTAGCAACCCTTCCTCCCCCAACAAGTGCTTAGGCCATTTATACTTAGATCTCTATGCTGATGCCCAAACTAATACTGAGGAAAGGACCTTTACTGCCCAATTTATTCATATGGCTGCCCACTTCATTTTCCCAAATATGTTTACTTGCTGATCCACCATCCTTGGCTGAGAGTAAAAAACATTTACTCTCAGAGTAAAAATTCTTCAGAGAAAAAATTTACAAAGCAGATGTCAAAGAGGAGGTCTTAGTGTATACATACTGTGGGTAGATGAAAGAAGGGTAGCGAGGGAAAATTATTTGCAAAATTATTGAATTGGGGTTGATAGTTATGATTTCCTTTGCTTTCAAGCTTTACATTTAGGACTAAACTCCCTTTCAGTCAAGGGAAGAAGGAAGAGATAATTGCTACAAAAACCTCCTCACTGCTGCACTGTCTGTTGCCAAAGTTCAACAACAAAACCAACAAGTATTTAATCAACGATTGCCATTTGCAGAACAACATGCCAGGTACTGGGAAATATCTATATAAGATTCAGTTATGATTTCTTGCCCCAAGAGAGTTTATGATTTTGTAGGGTGATAATTTGAATCACCAGAAAGTGTATTATCAAATAATTCTTCAAGAGGAATGAATAAGAACACACTAAAAATGTACCCAATAAAGGACTGACTTCTGAAAGGAATATGTTTATTATCAACAAGGAAAAATCAGAAAAGTCTTCATGGAGAAGATGATATTTAAGTTGGGCAGTTGAAGATGGAATCTAAGTTGGACAACGGTGATGGAGGGAAGGAGGAATATTTCAGGCATAGGAAACAAAAAGCTCAAAGGTCCAGAGTCAGGACAAGGCATGATGTTTTGAGAGAACAGACAATAGTCCAGTTTGACTGGAGCATAAAGTATGTGGCATGGAATAATGGCCGCAAGGCTGACATTGGAGATATCCATTGAATACAAATACCCAGAGAAGACTCCACTCACCTTCACACCTGGTGGTACCAGAGGGAGTTCAGTAGCAATTATCAGAGTTAATCATTGGGCAAGTTGTGTCCTCACATCTGACGGAGGAAAGAAAATTAATGGAAAGTATACCTCAACTTATGGCAAGCACCCCAGTTATCTTACTGCTGCAGTTTCTTTATCCAAACAATTTCTCTGGTTTTATGCAAAGAGTTTTCCCTAAGTAAAGAACTGAGACATGGAGAAAAGTTGTAGGGAAATACTTTAAGCAAAGAATTTCCACGCCCTTATCTAAGATAACTCTATTCTAGCTCTATATCTAGCTGGATAACATTCTCGTGGGCTCTTCACAAACCTGTAGAGGAATAAACACCCAGGGCTCCTTAGGAAGACAAAAAAATCTGTCCACTGAGAAAGCTGTGTTGGTTATGAGAGACAGACAGTCCACAAGGATCAATTTAGTATACACTTTACTAAATAAATTTAATCTATATGGTATGACATATGTTTTGTGGAGAGCAAAGTATGCTAAGCAATATCTTAAATCCTCTTCTTCAGTTCTTTAATGTACACTCTGCTATTTCATGCAGCATCTCCTTCCCAGACTGCCTGTTTTCCAAAAAAATTAAAATAATTCTATTTGTACACAGGAAGAGAATAAAACCGTAATTTATTTCATCTCTTGAAGATTTTTCTGAAATAGCCTTTTGAACCCAAATATCACAACATAAGAGTCAAATCCAGTCCACTTAGTTTTTTTTTTTTAAACAAGGAATAATAATAGCACCCACCACCCAGGATTGCTGTGAAGAAAACAAATGAGATGATATGTGTAAAATTCTAGCTAGAATTATTATCATTGTTATTTTTGTCGTTGTTCACGCTTCATTTTTGAAGAGGACCAATGACATCACAAAGGTGATGTCTTGACTTAATCAGACCTGGGCTATCTTCAGTGTGGGGATGGAAAAAGGAACTCCTTCTGCCCTGGCAGATCAGCATCAGCCCTACAATTGATAGTCTTAAAATGTTCCCTTGGGTGCTGAATGGTTAAGTGATGTGAACCCAGGGGTGCCGGATTCTGAGACTCCTCTCTAATCCACTCTCTCATGCTGCTTCTCAGATTTTACTCAATATTTCCTAGATTGATCAACCAATGGGTTTCATTAATCATCTCTTCTGTGCTAGGCAGTGGGGAAACAAATAAAGAGAATGAAACAATCCCTATTCTCAAAGAGTTTGATTTATCATAAAGACATCAGGACTTATAAACAATCCAAACATATTTTCAGGTAATAGAAAAAAATAAAATCACTTGATAGCTCTCTTTTCTCCACAGAAAATTCATGATCCCTCTTCCCCTCTTTTCTATGGTTGACTAAATTGCCTCTTCACTCATTACACTGCAGGCTTAACAACAAATGAACTATTTTTGATTACACAGAGGTTTTTCACCAGTTTTAGTCATTACTTTTGCTAGAAATGCAGCTGATGTAGCTAATGTTTCAAAGTGGAGGGCCACTCCCTCCCCTCAAGTCAGCCTGTGTTACATGACAACCACAGTGATGAAAAAAAGTCAAGCAGATTATAGCTAACAAGAATTTTCAAATAGTCCTTGTTCTTTAACTGTAATAGATTAAACATCTGTTTGAAACAGCTATGAGGGAGTTGTGTGTGTGTGTGTGTATGTGTACACAGTCAAGATTCTCTCATTTATAGGTCAGAAGTTAGGGTACCATGATCTCACAGAGGTTAGCCCTTCCCATGTAGATGGAAAAGGCGCTCTTCTCTCCATGAAAGTCAAGTGATCCACCATATTGTCACACAAACTATAAGGCAACCAGGAACCAGACATACATCACTCTCCTCCTGAAAATTCTACACATTCCACAGCAAAGTGTGTGTTTTGTCTCATTTTAGTAACCTCTGAACCTAGAACAGTGTACTTTGGGTTTGTTTTTGTACTAGACCTGTGATTTCATTGGTCTAGAGAACTCCCGGTGAAGAAATTCCTTCTACTAAAGCAAACCAGTACCTCTTTGGAATTGATCATCTTTTACACAATTGTCTGAAGATCTGAGTTTAGTGACTCAGCTAAGGTGTCAACAAGGAGAATTATACCCAGGTCTTCCAGATTCCAAGACCAGCTCTTTCTATCCATTTCACCACTTTTAGATAGTATGCTCTCAATGAGGGCGATAAATTGAGTTCACATCAATTCTCCTCCAACTAGGGATAGCTCACTCTAATTTAGTGTGATGGGGGTGGGTAAGAGAGTGCTTGGATCTGGAGTCAAACAAATAATTCTGTCTCTGGTTACTCACAAAACCTTTGCCAGATCACTCCTTTTCTCATCAACAAAATGAGATAGCTTCACTAAGAAGCTCTAAAATTCCTTGTAGTTTCTTGTATTCCCTATGGCAATAAATAAAAAGTTGTAGAATCAGCAGTCTATCTGAAAACCAACAGGACTAGTTCTTTGATGAGAAATGTTCCTTTGTACACAGGAGAGGCAGGACAATAGCTAAATAACTAAGATTGCTAGTTTACATTTCTGACTCTATTTCCTCCTATCTTCTATCTTCAGACTAACACAAAATAACTAGAAAATAAAATTTAAAGGACAAATCGGAAATACTATTCACAAATCCTACATGAACAATTACTTAACTATTATAGAATAATAGTCACTAAAAGAGTATCGATAAGCATGTCACTAACAATAGGAAACCAAAGCAAATTAGGTTGATGGGTGTAGTTTATTTGATAGAACCAATACAGTTAAATTATTTTTTAAAGATATGAACAATTTCCCTTAATGTTAATGTCTTCTTTCTTGGATTGTTCCATTTTTACTATTTCTTCAGTGTACAGACATGCTGTCTCTCCCCTTAAGAAATAATAAGCTCCTTGTTGGCAGGGACTAAGCCCTAGAGCTCAGCACAGAGCCCAGCACATAGAAGGCACTTAATAAATGACTGGTGATTGATTAACTAAGAAAGGAATATGCTTTGTCTGAAGAACACAATGTGGATGATGAACCTTGTGCTTTATATTATTGTTACCGGGCTAAGGAAAATGTTGTTGTTCAGTGGTGCCCAACTCTTCCTGACTCCATTTGGGGTTTTCTGGGAAAAGATACTGGATTGGTTTGCCATTTCCTTCTCCAGCTCATTTTACAGATGAGGAAACTGAGGCAAACTGGGTGAAGTGACTTGCCCAAGGTCATACAGAAGATGAGGATCTTATAACACCAAATGATTATTGGTAAAAGTGATAATGGTAGAAGTCTAAATTAAAGATTTAGATTCCATCATCCCAATGGCAGTGCCGATATTGGAATATCAAAGATGATTAAACTACTTTGAGAATATTATTTATCTTCTTAACCACAACTGACCTATATAATAAAATTTTAAAACATATTGCCTCTCATGACTCAAAAAGACAAGGGGCGTTACTTCAGAACGTCACTCTTAAGAGCTGCTCAGATATTAGAAGTAGATAAATGAAGGAAAGTCAAATTTGCCTAGACAATCACAGCAATGCAATACAAAGATACATTATGCATTTGGGTTTTTTTAAGAACTGAATGGAAAACATGTAATAATCTAAAGCAGGAGGAGTGGGGAGAAAATCTTATCAGAAATTGTCATTTTTCATCCAACTAGTCCAAGAAAATAAAAATGATGTATCATTTGTCATTTTCAGCATATCATTAGTATTTGCAGATGCCTGCTAATGCGTAACAGAGTATTTTCACTATATCTACATATATCTCCCTTTTTTCTCCTCACATAGGTACTGTCTTGGTACATGCCCTCCCTCCCTCATCACCACTCACCTCAACTACTGCAATAGACTCCTAATCAATTTCCCTGCCTCATCTCTCTCCACTGCAATCCATCCTTCCTTCCAATGCCAAAGTGATTTTCCTAAAGCAAAAGTGTGACCATTGTCATAATACACACACACACACACACACACACACACACACACACACACACACACACACACACACACCCCTCCAAGATCGAATACCTGAAAGTTCTCTGTTTTGGCTTTTGAAGCCCTCCACACCCTGTCCCTTTCTATCTTTCCAGACTTCTTACATGTTACACCTCTCCAAACACTCACTCTACCATCCAGGTCCATTGGTCTACTTGCAATTCCCACACACAACATTCCATCTCCAAAGTATTTGGTCACCCCCCCCCCCCTTTGGAAATCTTTAAGCAAAGAGAACTCCTTATCAGCTATAGCACAGAGGTATTTCTTTTTCAAGTATAGGTTTGATTAGAGACTAAAGGATCAACTACTAAGTGCCCTCCCTATGATTAAATTCTTCAATTCTGATTCAGTGTTGTTAAAATAGAAAATTAGTAAACATTTTTTGGGGGAAAGTAATCTGGAAGCTCTCAATAAAGATAGTAAAGACAATAATACCCTTTGTCCCAGTAAATTCATTGCTGGGAATATACTCTGAGAGTGTCATATCAAGATCAGAGAAAAAAAGCAATATCCATTCAGTGTTAGAGCAGTGATTTTTTGTATTTACAAGGGAGTGGGTGGAAGAAGCAACTTAAATGTCTAACAACAGGGGGCGAGTAAAATGGCATCAATAAATTAATGCTATGGAATTTATAATTGTTTTTCCCCAAAGCATGAAGGATACATACATATTATATGTATATAATTTGTATGTCTATATCTTTGTGAAGTAATGTTTAAAATTTTAAAAAAAATCAAAACCTGAAGAGAGTCATACTATGACCATAACAAAAAGAATAAACAAGAATGAATGGACAAAAACAGAATACTGATGGAAGTAACACAGGGAATGACTAATAAGTTAGGACATTTAATGCTTTCAAATTCGCTTCTTTAGAGGTAAATATTTGCAAAACACTATTGATTTCCCCATTTCTGACTTTCAAACAATACTTGTGATAGTTTATAGCTCCTTATCAGTCCTGATAATAATATCCTGGTGATATTAGAGGCAAGATAGTATAATGGCAGGAGCTTGGAATTTGGAATGGGCTCATCTGATTCTGCCACTAGCTCTGTGTGACCCTTGGACAAATCCTTACTACTCAAAGACTCAGACTTAGTGTTTAAGCCACAGAACCGAGATCTGAAGCAGTGTCCTCTGACTCCAAAGAAAACAAACATTCTTGCTACAGGACAATGATTGATGCCTCTCCGTCTGTAAAATAAGGAAGCCACTAGATTCCCTGAGTTCTAAGGTGCCTAGGAATGCTAACAATCTGGGAAACCATCACAATGCTTTGTAGCCAGAGGCACTCCTTATCAGTTGGCCCCATTGGATAAATTGGTGACCCAAACACACTTTAAAAAATGTTGTTTGCACTTAAGCCTACCAAATTAAATATTAACTTACTGGTTGTAAACCATCATGACCTGAAAATAACAATCATCTAGGGTTTCTTACCTTTAGCTAATGGTTGTCCTGAGTTGGTAAGCTTTTAAAGGATGTAGGGAATCCAAAGCATGCTTTACACTGGGGGTCCCTAAAGGGAGGCCACAGTCTTAGCTTTTGAACAGGAATGGGAGGAGGGAGTCCACGAAGGAAATGAGAACCTAGGGCCTCTCTGTCCTAGCATATTGGGTTCTTGGGGGAGGCTACACCACAAATAGACCATTTCAACCAAAAGCACAGGATTAGATTAAATACTCTTGATATTAATTCTCTCTTGGTTTTTAAATTACTTGAGGTGGGGTATAAGTGTTTCCCACCATCCTAGTTGGCAAATCTGCACGTGCCAAATTAAAGTTTCTGAACCTCCACCCAGTTTCTCAGGAGGTCTTTAGTTTGCAAAGCAGTGTTCCCAAAGCTAATCATTTGCTTATTTTAATTTGAATCAACAGTTTTCCCAGTCCTGATTTCCTTAACTTGACTTAAAGGGTAAAGAGCAGAACAAAGCAAATCAGTGCTTCAAGAGTTTCTGTACATTTCCAAGAGTCCCATCCCTTTATAGGCTGGTACACAGAATCGATCATAGTGAGATGGTGCTACCCAACCCCTAAGTGGGAACCTATCAGAGCATCCTGTATACTAGTTAAGCTATTACTAATTTTTTTAATTAATTGTTTATTTTTAATTTGTGGGATAAAACAAGAAATCTCATAGTATAATAATAGTATGTATATAGTATACTAATAGTAGACCAGTATGGTAATAGTAGAATAATAATAGTATAATAAAAATTGCACATGAAACTGAAAATCTGTTATGTATAACTTGCCATTTCATTCACCTACATAATAAATTTACAAAAATAAAATTTATATATAGTTTTTTTTCTTCCCTCACCCCCAGAGATGGCTATGAATTCTTAAAAGGAAATATTCAATAGTAAGACATCCAGTAAACAGTACTACTTCTCAATGTAAACGGTTTTTTTAATTTTTTAATTACTTAATTTGACCTGCTGATTTTAATAAGATTTAGCCTAAGAAGGGACCTTGGGCTCTATTACAACCCTTCATTTCATAGATGAGAAGATGAGAAAACTTGGGTCACAGAGAAGGTAAGTGATTTGCCCAGGTCATATAAGTAACAATGCCTGAATATGAACCCAAATCCTCTTATTCCAGATTCAGTGCTCTTCCCTGCATCAAGCTGCTTTACAGGCCTGTGTTTATAGTTAGCCTTCACCTGTAAGTATTCTGCTTTCTACCTGGACTCAGTAGGGAATTAATCACTCACACTTATTATACCTTTGTTGATATCAGGTCAAGGCTTGGCATGCCTACCCAGTGCAGAAATAATCACGTTCTACCTGATATGAGCTGGGGTCAGGAGGACCTAAGTTCAAACCTAGGTCTGACACTTAATAGCTGTGTGACTCTGGGCAAGTCACTTAACCCTGCTCACCTCAGTTTCCTCATCTATAAAATGAGCTACAGAAGGAAATGGCAAAGCACTCCAGTATCTCTGCCAAGAAAACTCCAAAATATGGTCATGGAAAGTTGGACATGACTGAACATGACTTTAACAACAAAAACCCTGATAACTGCCATTCTTTCCACTGATAAGGAACAGCTTCTCCATAAAACAGAGGAAAATCTAACAAGATGCTGACATGGCCAGTTATACTTTATTATCTTATAGAGTAAGATAAAAACTGTGGCACACTGGAAAATGCAATGACTAGAGTCGGAAGACCAGAATTTTGAAGATTTTTACTTATGTGACCTTGAGCAAATTACTCCCTGGGCCTCAGTTTTCTTATCTGCAATATTAGAAAAGAGATAAGTGGTGTAGAGAACTGGGCTAAGATTCAGGAAGACTCATCTTCCTGAGTTCAAAGCTGTCCTCAGACACATTAGCTGTGTGACCCTGGGCAAGTCACTTAACTCTGCGTCAGTTTCCTCATCTATAAAATGAGCTGGAGAAGGAAATGGCAAACCATTCTAGTATCTTTGCCAAGAAAACCCCAAATGAGGTCACAAAGAGTCAAAAATGACTGGAAAATGACCGAAAGAACAAAAGCTGTTAGGAAATTGAAAAAGATTTACTTCTGAGGTACTTTCTAGCCTCTTAGATGAACGATCCTATGACCTTATAATCTTATGCCCTAACATGTTAGCTCTCTGTCCTATTTTCATGCATAGATCTAAGATCTCAGGAGTTTCAAAACCTAACACCATCCTTGAGATAAAAATAAAAATTCTGCCTTAGAAATCTACAAAGCACTTTGAACTTCTGCATGTTAGTACCTAATCACCATGTAATTTGAGAATATCATCAATTAATCTACTTACATATAGTAAGCACCTACAATGTGAAAGACACTGGGGAAGAGAAAAAGTTTAGATTCCTGTCTTGTCCCTGTTTTCAAGGTGTTTACAATCCAGAAAGTACCACACTCAAAAGTCCAAGCCTATTTCAATAAAGTTGTATCAATTTAACATGGCACACAATCCTATTTCGATTTTGCCTCCAAATAAAACTATACTGGCACAAATCACTATAGCTTGTTCACAAATCTAAAAGTTGATTGAAGACACAAAAGGACTTGACATGACACAGGTTGAGAACTGTAATTGAAGTTTTCACTAAGCTGCTTGTTTTGCAAAGAGGCAGATTTTCCTGACATGGGGGAGGGGAAGAGAGGAAAAGCAACAGTTCGCAGAATTACTTACAAAATAAATGACAGTGCTGGAGGGGATTCCAAACTCTGTCCTGTGTTTTTCAAAGAAGTGCTGCTCCAGAAATTTAGACACCTCTAGGCCTCTTTCCAGCCCAAGGAAAATAGAAGACATACTTACTGGGCTTAGTAACAATAGTTTTCCCCCCCATTATTCAGTTCATGAAAATACCTTTTGTTTAAATACCTGAAGTTCTATGGGTAAAACAGAATAAAACTTCTCATACATAAAACAATTTTTGACACAGATCAGCAATCAATAATTTATTGTTTGCTGATATTTGTCAATATCATTATAACTGTAGCTGTTTTTGTTCTGTCCCATCCAAATCTTCATGACCTGGTTCTTAGCAAAGATACTGGAGAGGTTTGCTATTTTCTTCTCTAGATTGTTTTACAGATGAGGAAACTGAGGCAAACAGGGCGAAGTGACTTGACCATGGTCACACAGCTAGTAAGTGTCTGATACTGGGTTTGAACTCATGAAGGTGGGTCTTCCTGATTCCAAGCCCAGTTCTCTATCCACTGTGCCACCTAGTTGTCCCCTAATAAAAAATTAAAAATAACTGATTACCCATTAATTATATGACTCCAAAGATACAAAGAAGTACAAGCTATTGTTCCTGCCTTCTAGAGCATATAGTCTAGTTGGAGAAACAGATAAATAAACAGAAGAAGAAAAACCAAAAGAAAAGGAAAAACAGGTATTTTGACATCATTATAAAATGAAATGTTTGGCCTAGGTCGCTTCCAACTTCTACTGCTTTAAAAGTCTTTAATATGAAGTAAATACTTGATAGGGAAAAAAATCATGTTCAGATCAGTGTAGACTGTGTAGAAAGTATAGACAGATCAGTGTGGACTGCACTGGTTAGACAAAGTTCCATAATGGAGATCCAATTTTAACTGAACATTGAAAGAATTTCTCTCCAGAAAACCCCAATACCATGAAGCAATTGCCCCCCAAAACAAATCTTCAAATTAAGCAAGACTCTAAGTAAGTTCACTAAAAATTATCAATTATCCAACCTTAACATTGAACAATTCTCCTATCCTCCATCTTCCTGCTGTACCTGACTAACCATATAACAAACTCACTAAGGGTTTCTGTGCTGCTCCCTATGGAACTAGTCCTACACTTATATCCCGGTTTTTAAGACTAAGAAGTGGATTACAATTCCTCCAGAAAGATAAAGTCTCAGTATAGTGGGGAGGAAAGAGGAACTGTATTGAAGTGGATTGTAAAGCCAACAGTTCAAGATAACAAGCAGTTAGGAGGCACCTACTATGTGCCAGGCACCAAGCTAAACACTGGGCATATAGAGAAAGGCAAAAGGCAGTCACTACTTTCAAGGAGTGCTCAGTCTAATGGGGAGATAACACACAAGCACTCATGTATTATTGAAAAGAAAAGATAGATACAGAATAAATTGAAGGAAGTCTAACATTAAGGTGACCAAGAAAGGCTTCTTATAGAAGGTAGAACTTTATCTGGGTTGGGGAAGTGAGGAGGTAAAGATGAGAAAGGAGAACATTCTAGGAATGGGGATGACAGCCAGTGGAAGGTCAAGAGATGGAGTAGAAAGAGAAAAAGGGGAGAGAAAATGTAAGAGAAACAAAGAGAACAGTTAGCCCACAGAAGTCAATTATTTAAGCCATTACTGGTCACTGACATCTTAATGTAAATTCAGTGATAAGCTCACTTTTCTCTGTGACTCATCACTTAACTACAACGGGGACACAGGGCACCTCTACAGTGGGAATTTGTGTCCAAAGGACAAACCAGAGTAGATAAGGGGAAAAGGAAACAGAAGACACATTAAGCCTTTCTAACAGTACTACTTCACAACTTTGCCTTGGATTGTCCTGAAAAGTAAGACAATAACATCATCTCTATAACACAAAACTCTTAGGGGAAAAAATATCAAAAAGGTACCATATCAAACCATCAAACAGAAAGTACTAAATGGTCAAGACTAGGCCCTATTCAACTCTTATCTTCTAAAAAGGCAAACTTCTGAGGATGCAGCATTTCATGTAAAAAAAAAAACAAAATTAATTCATAATTCCACATAATTTGGTGGGGGGGGGTACATGCATGAACTCAAGGGAAAATGGTCTTCTACAGCTGGCGCTCCTCTGGCATCATGTGGCCATTCCCAATGACAATCATTTGGAACAGGGTTCAGGGCCCTTATCAAAACATCACAAAATCTCAGAGGTGGACAGGACCTCAGAGAACATCTCCAAACTAACAAGAATTCCCTCTGCTATGAAAAATGGTCACCCCGCTTGCATCTGAAGACCTTTAGTGAAGGGAAGCCCACCAAGGCATTCCCCTTTTGGACAGCTCTAATTATTACGAAATCTCTCCTTACCAGTAGAAGTCTACTCCTTGTACATGTACATTGTTCCTTATTCTGTCTTCTGGGGTCAGGCAAAACTGTCATCATCTAGCTTTCAATGTGCTTCCACATCCATCATTTTAGTTGTATCTTCATTTGACTACCCATCTCCAGTTTCTTCACCTGATGATCTTCCTATGTGTGTCCTGGCTCTATTCTTTGCCACTGTTCAAGTTGTCCTCCTTGAAATGTGGTTCAGGCTTATCAATATCCTTCCTAAAAGATGCTTCCCAGAATAGATACAATCTGACCAGGGTGAAGGTACAAAAGGGCTATCACGTTCCTCATTCTAACACTATGCCTGTCAATGCAGATTAAGATAGCATTAGCTATTTGGGTGGCTACTGTGTCATATTTGACTTTTATTTAGCTTGTATTATACTAAAACTCTCACATCATCTCTCTTTTTTTTTTTTTAAAGCAGTTGGGGTTAAGCAACTTGCCCAAGGTTACACGGCCAGGTTTTATTTTTTTGTGTGTGGGTGTTAAGTATTTGAGGCTGGAACCAATCCCCGGTCCTCCCAACTCTGGGGCTGGTGTTCTTACTCACTGAACCACCTAGCACCCCAATCCTCACATCATCTTAACAGAGAAGAGGTTGTCTAGCCATGCCGGTCAAATCCTGCACTTTTGAAGCAGTTTTTGGAAGTATAGAACTTTATATTTATCGCTATCAAATTTTATCTTGTTTAATTTGGTCCATCATTTGAGCATGCTGAAGCTTTTGTATTCTGTGGAAAGAGTTCTGGCTTTGCATTTTGGTTTAAACCCCATCTCTAAGACTTAGTATCAATTTAGGAGAGTCATAGTCTCACTGGGCCTCAGTTTCCTTATCAGCAAATTAGGGATTTGGACTGGATAGCCTCTGAAGATGCTTTCCACTCTAGATCTATTATCCTATGATCTAACATATTAGCTGTTCCTTCTAGTTTCCTGCCTTCCTCAAATTTGACAATCATTACCATTTAGGCCTTTATTCAAGTCATTAATAAAAATGGGGACTAACACGGGGTCAAAGACTGCCCTGAGGCACCCTATTAAAAAGTTTCCTCCAGGCTGACATTGACAATGATGGTTTTGGTCACTCAAACAGTTCCAGCACCGTCCACCCACACCATCATCTAACTGACATCTCCATCTTGTGTCAAAGTTCAGCATTCAAAATTTAGTCAAAAACTTTACTGACACGGTGATATGTTATATCCACACCATTCTCCTGATCTACCTTTCAAATTATTGCTGTTCTTTAGTTGATTAGCTGGATCCAACTCTTTCTGACCACATTTGAGGCTTTCTTGGAAAAGATACTAGAGTAGTTTGCTATTTCTTTCTCTAGATAATTTTATAGGTGAGGAAACTGAGGCAAGCAGGGTTAAATGACTTGCTTGAGGCCATATGGCTAGTAAGTGTCTGAGGACAGATTTGAACACAATCCTCCTGACTCCTGGCCTGGAACTTTATCCATTGTACCACCTAGCTGACCTTTCTCTCAAATTAACCTATCCAAAAAAAAAAAAAAATACTTCCAAATGATGGTCAAAATGCTCATTATGAAGCTTAAAGTTAAAAATCAGTTTGACATAAGATCATTTGATAAAATTATGCTAACTTTTAGTGACCACTCCTTTTTTCCAAATGTTTACAAACTGTTCCTTTAATAATGTTCTGGAATACTGAAAGGAATAAAAGTCAAGCTCACTGGTGCATAGTTTGTAGAGTCTACTCTATCTACTTTTTTTGAAAATTGGGCCATTTGCTATTTTCCAGTTTCTAATTCTTTTATTTTCCAAGGCTTCCATATACTTTTAAAGTTATACTTTTCCCAATAGAATCTTATCTTTCTAGTGTCATCTTATGAAATAACAGCATATGAATCCCAAATTCCAGTCATATAGCCCCAGTGTTATGCTATTATTTTTTCAATCTGAAGGCAAGGCAAGTATTCCTTGTCCTATGACAATGTAAATTTAGTTTTAAAAAGTTTTTTAAAAAGGACTCTTCTGGGGGTGGCTAGGTGGTGCAGTGAATAAAACACTAGCACTGGCCCTGGAGTCAGGAGGACCTGATTTCAAATCTGGCCTCAGACACTTCATACAAAAACTAGCCATGTGACCTTGGGCAAGTCACTTAACCCCAATTGCCCTACCTTCCTTCCTCCAAAAAGCACAAAGAAAAATCTAAAAAAAAACAAAACAAAACTCTTCTAAACTCCCAGATTACATTCATTTTACTCATGCTCAATTCAATTAAACAGCTTTTAAAATTAATTAATTAAATTAAATAGTTGTCACATTTTAAGAGTTTTAAGGGCAGAGATTAGAAAGCCAAAAGCAAAACACTCCCTGGATTCAAGGAACCCCCCTTTTGCTAGATAGGAAGAGCAGAGTGGTGGTGGGGATGATGGGTATACAATGTGTACACAGAGAAATAAATACAGAATAATTTGAGGTGGGAGAGAGCCCCCCCATTATTTGGGGGAATCAGGAAAAGTTTCCAGCAGGAAATGGCACCTCACTTGCGACTGGAAGGAAGAAAATTATTCTGAGAGTTGGTGATGGGAAGGAAGTATAAGGGAGGAAAGAGGGAATGAATAAAGAAGATGAAGGAGGAGGCAGAGCTAATAAAGAATTTTCTATGCTTCAAGGACTTTGTTATGTATGACTAGAAAATGGCATACAAAACTGGTGTTTTACTCTTTTGAGTATAATAATAAAAATGGTTTAAAGTGATTTTGTAAATAGTTTTGATTTATACAGACCTTTAAAGTTTGAAAAGAGCTTCATATATATTATCTCACTTAATCTTCACAATAATCCTGGGAGGTAGACACTATGACCCAAACTTTACAGATGAAAAATCCAAGATCCAGGGATGTCAGTGGAGTTCTTCTATGATCACATAGCTAGCTAAGTACTGGAGAAGTTTGAGTTCACCATACCCAACCCCCACTTTCCATTACTGAACATTGCCTTGTCTTTATTGTTGATGGACTAAAGATTATTTTAAGACATGAAGTTGATTTAGCATAGTTGGGAGATCAAATACTAAATACTTCCAAATGATGGTCAAAATGCTTATTATGAAGCCTAAAGTTAAAAAAAAAAACTTCTTTAGGTTGAGGGGGGAGGGAGTTCACCTAAATCTTTTGGGCTGGCTTCAATTATGTCCACTTGTTCATACTTGCTAAGTATAAACATTGAGCAATTCAGGATCTACAATTTTTACTTTGCTTTTGCATTTTATAGCCCTAACAGTTGTTAGTTTCACAAAAACTTGGAAAATAAAGCAAATTTTTATCTCAAGAGAAGATCTTTTTAAGAATCTGTGCCCGAAGGTAGAGAAATTATAGGAGAGAGGTTTCTGTGAAAACTAAAGACAATGAAGAAAAACATTTGGAAATCAGAAGATAGTTTCCCTAGTTTATTTTTGAAGGTCAAGGACTAGACATAATGAAGTGCACTTCCAAATCATTATTTAAATACCAAACGCTAAAGCCCTCTTCTACTTTATTTATTTTACTAACTAAATTCAACATACTTTCAGCCACTTGAAACTGGTCAAGGAAGTTCTACATTAGAGAAAAGACTGAATAGCATATTTAAGAAATGCAATCTTATTATGTTCACATTTATATATTTACTTCGACTAATTCCTAAGCATTTCGGAAAGATTCTGCCAAATCCCTTTAATGAGCTCATTTGTAATTAGAAGCATCTCTTTGCATGTAATTAATGCCTTAACATCCTTAAAGTTTGCTCCCAAGTTAAGACTTGGCCAATTGCTTTCTTTCCATTTTAATTTAGGAAACAAACCCTTTCTACACAGAGAATGTAGATATGAACTTTAATCTATCACTTTGGATAATCACATTCTGAAGTAGGAGTCCGAATTAAGGAGGTTTTACAATCCATATAATGTAAAACTTTGCAGACAAGCAACTCTTGTCCCAGGGTTCACATGGAACAAAGAACCTTCTATGATTATTCTCCCATAACAAAGTGCTACTTCCTAATTAAACCTACACAGAACACAAAGCATAGATTCAAACTGCAACTTTGTTTTAGATAACACTGGTAATAATTACAATTTTACAGAAAATACTTAATCTTCTAAAATACCAGTACTGATAGTGATTCCAACTACAGGCAATAAAGTTCTGAGCCAGATTTAACATTTTAGAAAGTTAAGACAAAACATTGATTCAATTTTCAGCTTCTTGGCAAAGCACCATATATTGGACAGCACCCAACTCTACTAACTATAGCAAAAGCACCAAGAAAACCTGACAGTTGTGCCCAGGCTTTATGAGAAAGTATCCAGTTTGGAGACAACCTTGACATCAAAAAGATAAAGATGAAGGATTAAATGAATGAAAAGGTACATCATAATATCAGCAACAGGTAAGAACTATTGGTCAGTCTCTAAATGAAGGCACAAATGGCAGGCATAGGTGAATGATAGGAGATCATGAGTTCTGGATGTTTGTAAGTCAAGAAATACTTCTTTTCTAGGGAATGCAAGCCATTTGTCAAATGGTAATGGATAGGAACCAATTAAAATGTGAAAGCTATTTATGATATTTAATCAATAACCTACACATGAGGAGGCTGATAATTATTTAAAAGAGAGAAATAATATAAAAACCTGGACACTCCCATAAGTTTCAGGTAACTGTTCTTTGTTAAAATCTGTGGGAATTTTAATCAGATTCCTCTAAAGAGCATGATTAGCATTTCCTTCAATGGGTCTTGAGGTCCTAAGAGGTGTATGGGATAGTTCATAGGTCATGCACTCTCCCCACCTCTTTTGAGAGAAAAAGAGAGAGAGAGAAAAAGAGAAAGATTAAGAGAGAGAGAGAGACAGAGAGAGAGGAGAATAATCATTAGGAACTGGGGTGAAAGGAAGAAGGGAATAAAAAAATAAGAATTGTGCATGAAAAATATCCTCACTACTTCTGAGACAAAGGAAGCCAGCTGGCCATAGTGTTAGAGGGAAAGGGGGGGGGGGGAAGAGGAGAGGGTGATGGAGGAGGGGAACAACAATGGGAGACATGGACATTTCTTAAAATGAACAAAGGACTGAGATCAGTTACCAAATAATAAATATTAATGGGGGTGGGGGACGACAAAAGAGGAAATAAATACAATGGCCAGTCAGCTAACTATAATATTTTCCCTATTCCTTTAGGATTGACTATCCCAATTTAGGAATATAAAATTCCTAGAGAAACTTCATCTCTATTTCTATGTCTGAGAAGTCTAGCTCAGTTCTCTGACACATAAGACTTTGTGTTAGAAGAGCTCTCAGGTCATTTAGTTCAACCCTTTAATTTTAAAAGATAAAGAAATTGAGGTTCAGAAAGATAGTAATTTCACTTAACCCAGGTAGTAATTCCTAGGGGCAGAATTTGAACCCCAGACCGCTCACTCCTGATCCTGTGTTCTCCCTAATGAATTACCCTGCCTTCCCATATTACTGGTCTCTTTTACCTTCCATTCTCCCATTTACAATTCAACTCTAACAGAGTTAAATTAGGTTTTTTTGTGCTGCATTCGCTCTTCAAGAGACAC
>NW_027186304.1:26312280-26346469 GCF_028583685.1 Petaurus breviceps papuanus | reverse complement strand
TCATTTTTAATTTCGGGTTGTCACCAAGGGGCTACCAAGGATAAGAATCAGGGTGAGTAGTTCTGGAGAAATATCTGATACATGTCATTCTCTCTACAGACCACCCACAATGATATTTTCCTGTTTGTTCAAATTGACCCATAAATTAAGCTACAGCCTCAGCTCTTAAGAGTGAGCAACCATACTAACTCCCAGGCACATCTGATGTGCTGAATAAATGTTTACTCCATTTCATAACCCAAATAGTCAGAACCAGATAGGAGAAGCTCGTGATTTGTTGTCTGTCCCACCAAGCGATGTTTTGAGGGAAATATCTTCACCAGGGTTCTTTCTTCAGACACTCCTGACATAAGGTATGACCAAAGGAAAGAACTGTCCCTGAACCTTATATAACCCACGATTTGTCACCTGTAGACAATCATATAATGCAGTCATTGTTAGTGTTACTGTCTACCAATTCCAAATCACATAAAATAATGGAGAAACATTGAGTTCTCAACCAGTATTAAAACACGGGATTAAATTGAATTAGATTGTATGGTTACCAATGGAGTTTTAACTACTTAAGATAATAAGCATTTAAACGTCCACCTATACACAGAACACAGTGCTAGGTGCCAAAAGTTTAAAGCAACTATTGAACTTGCCCTCAAAGAGCTTACATTCCAGTAAGGAGTAGAGATATCAGAGGAGACACAATATGTCATGAGGTACATTCACGTAGTAAAACAAAACACTATGTAAACCAAGAAGCAGGCATAATGGGTAGAATGATGTTGGACCTGGAGTCAGGAAGACTGAATTCAAATCGTACCTCAGAATTCTAAATCTATGATTCTATCCTTACTGAGAAGGAAGGGGGAATGTTAAAAGTGGTACTATATGTGCAAATGTTTACTTTTAAAACTTTAATTAAACAAACTATTTTTTGCTATTTCTGACATCTTAAAACCAGATTTTCTTTATGCCATTACTCAGACTGAGTCAAAACCTAAAAGGGAAAAAAAATTCCCTTTTACAATGATACAGAGCAATGAAAATGTTAATGTCTAAAATATTTTTTTAAATATAAGTATGACTTAAAACATCTTAGGAGAGACTGAATTAAAAATACCTAATTGTTTACATAGACCAATTCAGATAATATCAAGTTACTGATGAATGAAGCTGGTTGTAGTACTTCATTTGACCCTTAGAAGAATAAAATAAATGAGAGGGTCATGGAAAAAAATAAATTCTGCTGGAGAAGCATTCTTCCAGGCTCTTTTGAATGAGATAAGAACAAAGCCCAGAGCAAAGAAACAGAAATTTTCTCTCCTTCTAAAAAGGGTTTGAAAACACTGAGGTCTAACATATTAACTCAAAGATTTATTACTAACAATAAGTGATATTTTGATTTACAAAATCTTCTGGGAACCCAAATTTGCAAACAGATCCCTATAGTTAATACACTTTGCTACATTATTTAAAGTAATTATTAGAGATCAAAGGAATCTCATTTGTGGACATATACAACAGACTATTATCTGTCTTCTACTGAAGGCGCTATGCATGTTTATGCAAAGAATTCCAACTATTCTTCATTAAAGCCATTATAGTTTTCAAAGACACTTTTTTGTTTTTGTGATAAAGATTCCCATTTTAATCCCATGGGGAGATTTTTAACTCTATGAAAAACCATTATGGTTTGTCCAATGGATTTAAACATATTTAAAAATTTAATATCTTGAGTAGCTGTTTTTACCATACATGAGCTGAACAGGTCCAGCTAGTTAAGGTAGAGTGGTATTCCAACTCTTTTTTATTTTACATCTTCTAAAAAAAAATTAGTTCTAGAATGTCATCTGTAGTTCCGACTCTGTCTTCCCCTTTGATTCCATTTCTGTTCTTTTTTTCAACCTCAAAGGATTATCAAGTTTCTGTGGTTTGATTATGTGGTCAGAGAACAGAAGTTTAAATCCCAGCTCTGTCACTACCTGTGACCTTTGGCAAGTCACTTCATCTATATGTGGTTTGATCTGTAACATAATGAGGTTTTAACTAGATTACCTGAGCTCCAGTCTGGGTCTCAATTCTATGCTTCATGCCACTCTCCATTGCTACTCTACATGGTCTATATCTTTGGGAGAAAAGTAAGATAAAGACATGAGATCTTGATGGTCTTTGATATGGTTCCTGTCCTGGTAGAGCTGATATTCTAGTAGGGAATTATACCACAAATATAACTATATTAAGATTAAATGTGATTCATCTCACCAGTCAGATTGGCTAAGATGACAAAACAGGAAAATGACAAATGCTGGAGAGGATGTGGGCAAATTGGAACACTAATGCATTGCTGGTGGAGTTGTGAACTGATCCAGCCTTTCTGGAGAGCAATCTGGAACTATGCCCAAAGGGCTATAAATACTTTCATATCCTTTGATCCAGCAATACCACTCCTAGGGTTATATCCCAAAGAGATCATAGAAATGAGAGAAAGACCCATATGTACAAAAATGTTTATAGCAACTCTTTTTGTGGTAGCAAAGAATTGGAAATTAAGGGGGTGCCCATCAATTGGGGAATGGCTGAATAAGTTGTGGTATATGCATGTTATGGAATACTATTGTGCTATAAGAAACGAGGAGCAGACGGTCTTCATATTTACCTGGAGAGGCTTAAAAGAACTGATGCTGAGTGAGAAGAGTAGAACCAGGAGAAATTTGTACACAATTACAGACACAACGTATGTGTGATGACCAACTTTGATAGACCAACTCTTCTCAGCAATGCCGTGATATAAATCAATCCCAAAAGACGCATGATGGAGAGAAATATGTGCATCCAGAGAAAGAACTAAGTTTATATCCAGGTGGAAGCAAAATACCTGATTTTTTTTCTTCTTTTATTTGGTTTTATGTCCTCTTTACCATTTTTCATTCCAGCTGGTACAATCCATCCTTATAACCTGACTAATGTATAATGTGAAAGTATTTACAGATCCTATACTTGACTGTAAGCCGCCATGGAGGGGTGGGAGGGAGGGGGACAAAATGTGAAACTCAAGGAATTGTGGAATTGAATCCTGTAAACTAAAAGGAAACAAACAAATTAATAAAAAAAAATTTTTTAAAGATTATATGTGATAACTGCATTAAGAAGACACAGCAAGGGGCAGCTAGGTGGTGCAGTGAATAGAGCACCAGCCCTGGAGTCAGGAGGACCTGAGTTCAAATCCAGCCTTAGATACTTAACAATTACTAGCCTTGTGACCTTGGGCAAGTCACTTAACCCCAATTGCCCTGTCTTCCCCCTTTCAAAAGCAAAAAAAAAAAAAAAGAAGAAGAAGACAGCATTATGTGAGGTACAGTAGGGAAGAGGGAAGCTAGGACTGCATCACCTGCATCCTTATCATCATCATTATCATCATCATCATCACCATCATTACCATTGAGATAATGCTTTAAAGTTTGCAAAGCTCTTTATAAAGATCTCATTTAATATACCCAACCATGAAAGGTAGGTCCTACTATTACCCCATTTTATAGATGAAAAAAAACAAAGCAGACAGAGGTTAAATGACTTGCACAGAACACAGCTAATAGAAGTCCAAGGTCAGATTTGAACTCAGGTCTTCCTGAATCCAGATCCACCACTCTATCCACTGCATTTAGCACAAGGAGTATTGGGGAAGGTTTCATGTAGGCAGTAGACTCTGAGTTGGATTTTAAAAATTAGATGGAATTTAACAGATGAGGAAACCTAAGGAATGATATGAACAAAGATAAAGATGTAGGAAAATATGTAACATAGAGTGGGCTATTTGACGATTGTTATAGTAGCAAAATTAGAGCTAGGAGGTACTTAGGGGTTATTTTAGTCCAGGTGTCAAACCTGTGGACCAACTCTCTAATACATCCGAAACCAGATAAAAATGTAATTGGGAAATGTTTAACAAAATAAAAATACAATATGGATAATGTTAACTTGTGGTTTTCTAAGTGAATAGGCAAGATCCTTGGGTTTGACACTACTAATTGAGTCCAACTCCTTATATTACAGATGAAGTAACTGAAGCAAAGGATTCTTTGCCAAAGATTAGGTGGCTTGTCCAAGATCACAACGGCAAAAAATAACAGAATCAGATTTTGAACCCAAGTTTTTTTAACCCAACACTTTTTAACAAATGGTTCTTCTAAGAATCTCAAGATACATGATCTTTATTGTTCTTCAAAAATAGTTATGTGGAAAAAACAAGATATTTGAAATTGCTATTATTTTCATATATTAAGTGACTGGCAATGGTATTGGAATATAAAAATAAGACAAAGTAACCCGTTTTCCTTCAAAAGTAATAGAAAGAACAGAGACATGAGGTAGATATCTCTTGCTTTACTTACCTGTCTTAGGTCCAGAGTGATTGTCACCCAGTGGTATTCTCTCCCATTTTGAATGCTTGGACTCTGCCACCAATTATTAGTACCATCTATGGCATTTGAGATGGGGTGACGTTCTGTTTAAAAAAATAAAGCATGTATGTAATTATAAAATTCTTCACATAAGTTCCTCTAATAAGAATTTATTTTAATGGCAGTCTATTGTGAACCACATAATGCTGGTAGAAATTAACATTAGAGAAAGTGAAGACAATAATTAAGACTGCCAAATAAAAACTCATTGGTAATTCAACAAACATCAGAAGACACACACTTGGGGTGGCTAGGTGGTACAGTGAAGAGAAGCCCTGGAGTCAGGAGGACCTGAGTTCAAATCCAGCCTCAGACATTTAACACTTACTAGCTGTGTGACCTTGGGCAAGTCACTTAACCCCATTGCCCTGACTTCCCCTCTCTGAAAAGAAAGAAAAAAAGGAAGAAAAAAAAGCTTGCCTTTTGGACTAGCACTATTACGGTCACAGATTCTACACTGCGCATTTTTGACTGGTCGTCCGGGTACATGCTCCACCAGTTTGCAGAACATCTCTGGACCCTTCTCACCACAGGTGGCGTTGGTGCTGATGTGAGCATTGCTGGCAAGATTCAGGATGGCAGGAAATAAGCCTGAAAGTCAAGAGATAACTATGATAAAACATCTGAAATCAACTGCACAGGATGTCCCTTTTCTCTTTGTGGGTCAGTCAAAATACATTTTACCTGTTTCAAATGACCCAAAGGGTGCCTTCACCTTTAAAACCCAAACACGGCAATCATAACCAAGTCTCCGTCCTGGGTTCTTCATGTTCTCCCTAATATTGGTCTTTTTCATCAAGAACTACTGATATTCCCTCTCTCTCTCTCTCTCTGTCTCTCTCTCTCTGTCTCTCTCTCTGTCTCTGTCTCTGTCTCTCTCTCTCTGCCTCTCTGTCTCTGTCTCTCTCTCTCTCTCTCTGTCTCTCTCTGTCTCTGTCTCTCTCTCTGTCTCTCTCTCTCTGTCTCTCTCTCTCTCTCTGTCTCTGTCTCTCTCTCTCTGTCTCTGTCTCTGTCTCTCTCTCTGTCTCTCTTCTCTAAACATAGGTTTGTTGAATGGAACTAGATTTATAGTAAAAAAAAATTCAGAATGTAACAATAAGAATGCAAAATATTCTTAAACTCAATATTAAGCATTCGTTTGTCATAGTTACCTTGTTATAATTTATTTTTATCATTAATCAGTTGTGATTAATATATCTCCAGCTATCTGGAAAACAAGGTTCAACTTTCTCTACTGTTTTGGGAATAGTAACTCCTGTGGCCTTTAGAATTTCTTAGTAAAAAGATGGTATATAGAAGATTCCATTCAGATCTAAAAACAATTGAGCATGTGATGAAGAGATTTTCTATCTGGATATGGTTGAGAGGTAGTTTTAATTTAATTGCTTAGTTTTTCTTTTCTTGGGAATCAATTTCTGCAAAAGATCTAGGAAAGAATGGATAGTATTTTATTTCACGGAGAAGAAACTTTAGGGAAGGGAAAAAGAGGTAACATTTAAATCATACCAATTCCTTTAAATATTTTGAATCAAACAAAATTTACAATATTAAAACAATAAATTCAATAACTTACGAGGAACTAATATTCTTGAGTTTTTAAAAATATTTATATTGCCATATAATTAAATAATATTACTATTCATTATTCATTTAGCATTTTCAACCTCACAAAATCATTACTTGAAAAATTTTCCATTAAACTGGCTAAGATTCTGCCATAACATATAATATAATGTAATATAACATTATATATATATATATATATATATATATGCATGTATCCAGTTCATATACTTAGGAAATGCAACTTAAGCAGTTATTCATTCAACAAACACTTATTTACTCTGGGGAAACTCCTTTTTAAAAAATCTTTTATTCATTTTAAACTTAAAAAACAAGAAAGGAAAAAAAAACATTTCCATGTACACAGCAAAACAGAGAGGACTCAATATAAAACCATGAATTTCCATTACAGACTATATAATAAATACTACACATTGTTTTCAGTGTTTCCTTTAAGTTTTTCTTTGTTCTCTGCTTTGCACTTTTTTTCCTCCCTCTCTCCCCACCCCACCCTAGAGAAGGCTACAAAAATTCCTTTAAAAAATTTTTTAAAAAATACTTTGTCTCAAAAGTGCTTTCCTCATATTCTAAGGCAAGTTGGGCAAGTTTTATTATCTTGGCTTTACAGATAAGGAAACACTGGCTTTCCCAAGATCACACAGGAATGAAGAAGCAGAGACAGGATGGAACTCAGGTTCTTGAATGACAAAATCCAGTGCTCTCTTTATTTTAATGTTTATTATAATGTTACCACATTATTATCTGTTCCACCCAAAATATTTGTTAAGTGCATGAGTTATGAAATACCCAGCACAGCAAATGCTTTTTAAACATTAGCTGATTTGAATTCTATTTGTTGAATGCATGGGATTGTACTCAGAAATTTTGATTAGCTTTTATATTTGAAATACTAATTAAAGTTCTATTCTAGAGCATCATAAACTCTGATTGTCAAATTTCACTGGACCTTAGTTAAAATCCTGACCCTGTCACATATTTATTGCCTGAACAAGTCACAAACTCTCCAGGACTCAGTTTCCTCACTTGTAAAATCAGGCTAAGGTCCTTTCCAGCTCTATGATCGTATGAAAGCATGTGAATAATGGTCCAGGATGTGAAAGCACAGAATGAGCTAAAGTTGTTGAGGAAGGCTGAACTAAGGCCTGGCATGTACACAGGTGCTTTTAATTTGGAGCCAGGAATACCTGTTTTCACATCTTCCCCATATCCCCCAAAATTTAGTAGCTGTGTGAACATGGTCAAGATGTCTCTGAAACTCAGAAAACCAGAAGCCATACATGGGTTGTAATCTATATTTATGAAAAGAGTTTCCATACCAACTAAATCATGGGTCCCCAATCATGGCCCAACTGCGGGATTTTAACTTAGTTCAACAACTCATGAATTTTCACATCAAATTTCTTTAAAAAGACAATTATTTTTCTTTTTAAAATGGAGAAAGGGAGGGGCGGCCAGGTAGCACAGCAAGTAAGAGCACCGACTCCAGTGTTGAGAAAACCTGGAGATCGAATCCCGGGCTCAGACACTTAGCACCCACCCAGAAACACCTGGCCATGTAACCTTGAGCAAGTTACTTAACCCCAATTGCTTAGGGGCGGCCAGGTGGCTCAGCAAGTAAGAGCACCCGCTCCAGTGTCGGGATGACCTGGATCAAATCCGGGCTCAGATACTAAGCACCACACCCAGAAACACCTGGCTGTGTAACCTTGAGCAAGTCCCCGAATGCTTAAAAATAAAAAAAATCCATAAAATGGAGAAAGGGTAATAATTTAGTAAATGTGACTTTGAGAAGAGTCAGGCAAGTCATTGAAAGTTTTAATAACAGTGCCCTAAAACTTGACCATTTTTAATGTTATTCCTCACCATATTCTTAAGGTTACCAATTTTTATGAAGATTCTTGGCCTGTGACCTTTCCAATGACAAAAGCATGGCCTCAGTGATTATTATTATTCAGTTTGTCAGTGAGATATAGATAACCTATTAATCTGTACCAACCTGAAACCTGACAACTTTCTGATAATATTGTTTTATAAAAACAAGAAGACTACCTAGAGTGTTTACAGTTTTGAAATTTAACTAACGTAGATTTCTATAAAATGTTTACATTTGCAGCCTAACCAACTATGTGTTACATATGAGACCATTTAAGTTTGGGATGATAATAATAACAGTTAATTTACAGAGCACTTGAAGATTTGCAAAGTGCTTTACAAATGTTATTTCATTTAATCCTTACAATAATCTTGGGTGGTAAATGCCCTTATATCCATTTTACAGATAAGGAAATCAAGGCAGAGGTTAAGCGCCTTGCCCTGGGTCACATAGCTATTAAAGATCTGAGGATGGGTTTCTCTTATCCATTAATTAAAAGATTCCTATTGAATCCTCCTTCCCGGAACTGTTTTGAATCTAAGATTTAGCTCTTAGTGCCACTTTAAAAGTTTTAAGGACAACATTTTCCAACAATTTAAAATGCACTTTATTTTGAGTACTGAACCATGAACTTTCAAATATGTATTTTAGGGATGAGGCTGCAAGGGGTATGAAATCAGGGATGAAAATGACTGTGGTATTCAGTAGTTACAAGGCTAAGCCCTTGAGGCAGAAGAAAAACCTAGCAATTTGAATAATTGTGTTCACTCTGAATTACTGTGTCAACAAAAAAGTACTTTACTGATTAACTTGCAAATGTTCCAGATTTCTTTGTTCTGCCACTCTAAAGAACTGTCATCTCAAAAGATTGTTGGCAGGCTAGAAATATCCACTCCCACTGTGGCCAGGTAGACAGTTCCAGAATTCTGAGGGAGTTTGAAAGGCTTACTTACAGGTGTTGCCTATTAATTTCCAAATTTCTTCATGGATCCCTCACAAAATGGGGATCATACATTTGTTGTTATTGAGTGGTGTTCAACCGTTTGTAACCCCATTATGGGATTTTCTTGGCAAAGATACTAGAGTGGTTTGCCATTTCTTTCTCCAGTGGATTAAGGCAAATAGAGTTTAAGGGACTTGCCCAGGGTCACTAGGCTATTAAGTGTCTGAGGTCGAATTTAAACTCAGCTCTTCCAGGTCCAGCACTCTATTTACTGAACCATACATTTACTCCTTACTAAAGGAAGTAGTTTTGTTCATTATAATAATCTATGTCTCAGACTTCTCTTAGGACCTGAAGATCACAGAATCTTTCATTTTACAGATGAAGAAACAGAAACTCCCAGAGGTTGAGTGATTTACCCTAAGTCACTGTCCACAGTAACACATGACAGAAGCTAGATTTAAAGCTGGTCCTCTGACACCAAACCCACTGTTCTTTCCTCTCCTGGATGACCTCAATACAATTTTCATAATATGTTAAAAATGCTTAAAGACGTTTTAAATAAATTCAGAAAACAGATTCAAGAAACATTTACAGCGTTCCTACTATGTGCTGGTACTAAGATCAGGGAGCAGACCTTAACCTTTCTTTGTGGTATGGATGCCTTTAACCGTCTGGTGAGCCATGTGGAATCCCTCTCAGGAGAATCTTTATGAATGCTTCAAGTAAAATACATAAGATTACAAAAGAAACTAACTATTGAAATATTATATGTTCAAATATAGATGTTATATAGTTTTTTTTCTTCTTTTTAAGTTCATGGACTTCAGAAACCACTGCGTGGGGGATACAAAAATAAACAAAAAATGGAAGAAGAAGAAAAAGTGCTTTGACGGTGAAAGAGCTTATGTTTTCCTGGAGGATACAACTTGTATACACATTGATACATTCAGGCTAACTTGAAGAGGGAGAGGGGAATCAGGAAAGGCTTCTTGTAGGAAAAGGACCTTAGGCTGACCTTGAAGGAAGCTAGAATTCTAAGGCAAAAGTGAAAAAAAGCACATATTTCCAAAATAAGGAGGAACCTAACTTGGGCGAAGGTACAGAGTTTGGGGAACAGCAACTAAGTTGTAATTTGAATTGAATCTCTAACCTTACAAAAGTTTCCAGGAAGTTTTTTTCCTAATAAAATTGAATCCTCGGATTAAGTGATAATTGAAAAACATTTTTAAATAACTCATTCCTCTATCATATGCAATATATTTTTCAGAAAATGTCATCCATCCTTCTTTGTGTCTGGCCAGTCCTTGAGGTGACTGTCACATTCAGGAGATGAAGAAGAGGAGATGGAAAAGGAGGGCAGAATAATTGTAAAAGGGGGGGGCGGGGCTAACTCTGTGTGTTGCATAGTCATTTCAAGGAGTATTAAAATATTTCAATAGAAGGCAACTGCCTATGAGAACCACGTAGGAGGAAAGGAAAAAAACAAAGTGGAGGAGGAGGGGCAGGAGGAAAGAGACCCTACCAAGGACAAAAGTTTGAATTTTCAAGCAAAAATCAAAGGGCAGAGGGAGATAAGGGAATCAGTTGCACAGGCATAACTACATTATTAGAATAAAATGCATTTTTTTCCTCATGCAGTTGTTCATTGAACACATGAGATATTTAGAATGCATGTCAGAATTCCTTAGTCATCTGCCGCCTTCTAATCTGTGACTTACTCCCCTGCTCAAGAACTACCATGGGATAGTTTCTTTATCATAGCGTTTAACCTTGGTAGAATGGCAAGTCGCCAGGGTTACCAACCTGATCAAGCATGAAATAAATTCTTTCTCATTCAGCAATATTTTTTTTTACACCCTAAGTAGGTCAGCATTCTCAGATTCACTTTTAGTACCCTATTAACTCTGCTTCTGGAAGTATTTTTAACATCATCTGAACAAATTAGCTCTAAGCAGATGATAAACAATAATACTCTATGTTGCTGCTAAGTTTGAGCTAAAAGGCATTAAAAAACACATCTAGTGAACACTTCTTGAGAGATTTTTTTCATCAAAAATAAAGATTTCTTTTATACTTATAAATATGCAATATATTGACTGAACCATACTAACTATAAATTATAATTTCCTTTATTAGCAACCATTGCATCACAATTGTCAGGGAAATCTAGTAAATTTCTAATCTCAGGCATTTTTGCTTATGAGAGAAAAGCTGCTTTGGAAGTCTTTTTTTTTTTTCTTTTCCAAGCAACGTTTTTTCAAGGTCTTGCTTTTGAAATGTTATACTTGCCTAAAATATGAAATCAGTATGAAAATTTCTAGTTTGTTTCACTTTGGCCACATGTATTTTCCTTCTTGGCATAATGAACGTAAGGGGTAACATAAGGAATCTCTGGAACAGCCAACTGACGTGTCAAAAGTTGTTTTGTAAAAATACAGAATCTTCCTCTTCTACTTATTTTCTGAACTAAGATGCAGCCTCTCAGGCATACTTGAAAGCAAAGAATAGTGCTCAGGAGGTCCTGGGACTTAATAACATTGCAGATAAATACTGTTCCAGGAATATAGATTAAAAGAATAGATTAAGAAAAAATAAGTTAATGCTTATTTATTCATTGTCCCTGCTTTAAGAATATGATAGGAAAAAGGGATGATAGGAAAAAGGGAAGACATGACTAATGTTCAATGCTTTGAGAGAAAATTTTCCAGGAATAATGGAACACACCAATTCTATGATGTAAACATATCTTTAAAAATTAAAATGCACTTCTTTGACTTGAATAATACCTTATTGCATATGGTACTATAAGATTTGCAAATGACAATGTAATTTTGTCCACAATCTCCACCCCACAAGTATTACAAGTTATTATCTCAATATTACAAATGAGAAAATTTAGGCTTAGAGAAACTGAATGATTCGTCCACCATCACACAGATCATATGTCAGAAAGGGGGTCCAAAGTCCCTCTTGACTCTTCTCCACTGCCTTAAACTGGATCAACTTCAGAAACTACTAGTTGTTTTTGCTTAACTATTTTGCTTTGTTACAAAGAAAGTTCACTGAGGGAGAGGGAAATCATATCCAGAAATGACTGTTGTAAATAAAAAAGCAACATGTTCAGTAGTATGCCCTTCCGATATCATGCCTGTTTTGTTTTGTGCCCACTGTACACTGGCCATAGATATTTACTCTAGGATTACTGAAAGGTGTCCTAGGATACAAGAAGGAAGAGTGATGGTAGTAGTGGTGGTAGCAGTGATAGTAGGGGTAGTGGTAGTAATAGTAGTAACTTTTTGCATCCCCAGTACACAGCAAAAGTGTCTGGTAGGCACTTAATAAATTGTATTTTGATAGAGAGTAATAATAATATTAATAACATTTAAACAGCACTTTAATGTTAATAAAGTATGTCACAAATATCTCATTATAATAATAATAGCCAGTTATTACCATTATAGGAAGACTTTTTCCCAAGTAAGTATCAAACTTTATCTTGTGAAACCCTCTAGTTTTCTCTTTTGTGATGTCAATTCATAATCTGGCATATATGTTTATCCAACCTCTTCCCAGAGGAGTACTCAAAAGTTTACATCCCACTCTCTAAGAAAGCAAATAATAGATAAATGCAATTCACAGTCATAATTAATAAAGCACCTACTATGACTGCTAAATCCTGGGGATACAAAGGAAAGCAAAATTCAATCCTTGCTCTCGAAAGAGGTCCCAGTCCTCCACACGAGGGGAAGAAAACATGCAAACCACATACAAATGCCCTACATACTGGATAGATTGAAAATAATCAACAAAGGGAAGGCACTACGATTAAGGGAGATCAGGAAAGGTTTCCCACAGAAGGTGACATTTTTAGCTGCAACTTGAAAGAAGCCAGGAAGTGGCTGAAATACCATTTGGAGTGGACCAAATGATGGCTGAGGTCCCCTGTGATGTGATGCTCTCCTAGTGTTTTGAGTTCTCAGAATGAAGTAAGAAAATAGAAATAAAGTGGCATTATTCTACCCTACACATATACTTTACAACTGAAGTTCATCTTCCTTGACTCTCTCCACTCCCCCCTTTCCAATTCTTCCTGTCAACACAAAGCTTAGCATTCACTTCAGCAAGATGGCAAACATTCCATACAAAGTGGGTGTTTTAGTAGGAGTAACAATCAAAGTTTTTAACTTCCTTGGTGAGCAGGGTCAGGTAAGATATGTGTTTAAATCTTTTCCTGTGCCTGTTCTAACTTCCAAATCTGGAATGGCAGGTTTTCTAACTCTTTTAAGCAAAGAAAAGATCTTAGAAGCTCTTAAACAAAATTTATTCTATGCAACACTGACCCAAAAAAACCCCAAGACACACCGAAGTGATGTAATTCCAATCAATGCATTTGACAATATGCATTATAATATTATGAATAAATGTGCTATAAAGTATAAGCATACTTATAATAATCTAAGCCTCTATGTTATAATCTAATATTCTAAACCTCTATGTTAAGGGGAGAGAGAGGACTAAGAAGCAAGAAAGGAGCCTGAGATGACTGGCTATTCATTGAATCTATTTGTTGGAACTAAAATCTTACTTTATTACAATTCTAAGTGTTTTTCATTGAATAAGCAAGCTTCCAAAAGTACACAATAATATTTCATAGGTTGTTCATCTTTTCACATACCCATAATAAATGAAACATTGGACCTTCCATGCTAATTCATCAATTGGCTAATAATTAGGCAGTGGTATTTGGTCAAAACATAAAGGTAGAAACTTAACTTTGTACAATTAACTGGATTTTAAAATTCACAGATAACCAGATAGATTGTTTTAGGTGACACCTTTCCTATACTATATCCCTCACCAGAGTGGGAAATAAATCACACAATTAACTGATGGGGAGTTTCATGCTCATGCCTTAATCTAATACCCCATGTTTCCCCGATAATAAGACACTGTCTTATTAAATTTTTTGGACAGAAAAACACCAGAGGGCTTATTTTCAGGGGAGGGCTTATTTTAATGAACATTGACAGCAATTTTAATAAACAGGTAAATGTGAACAAAGAAATGTACCTTTATTCAATAATGAATTCAATAAAGAACAGGATGACTTGCTCACTGCTGCAGCTCTGATTGGATGCAGCTCGGAGCGCGGCGTGCATTTCACCTGGGGGGAGGGGGACGGTGCACATAGTGGGTACCATAATGTAGCGTGTAGCTCAGGGGATCACCTGCACTACAGTAGCAATCTCAATAGGGCTTATTTTCGGGGGAGGGCTTATTTTAGAGAATCTTACACAGTAAGGGGAGGGCTTATTTTCGGGATAGGTCTTATTATCGGGGAAACACGGTAGAAGTAAACTGTCCTAAAGAAAAAAGCAGTGATAGAGGGGGCAGTGGTTTGAAGAGACCTGGATAGAAAAGGCATCCCTAGGAAGCAGCAGAGACTTCAGAGACAGACAAGGATCTTTTGAGCAGTAGGAGACCTGCCAGGTCATCCAGCTTTACCCCTTCTTTTCACAGATGAGGAAAATGAGGTCCAGAAACATCTCATTTAAAAACTGTCTGAGATTATCCATCTCATCTATGGCTGCTAATATTAACATCAACAAATAGTTTCCTCAAAGACTAAGCTAGAGAAAGAGAGCTATGTCTTGTATATACAATCAGTCCTCAGTTTTGCATGTTTATCATTAGTGACTTCAGGTATTCCTGTGATTTTATTAGTAACCTCAATTTCACTTTCCATTGAAAATCACACATATTTGTGGCTATGCATTGTAGATGAAAAAATGATAGGCAGATGCACGCAAGTTTGTGGAGTGGCTGGCATCCTACTAGGCTGGTTCATTTACTTGTTCACTGGTCGTGTTCACCCTACCATTCATTGTATAGAGCTTCCCATGAATTCGTTGCAATATTTCCATTGTCTGTCGTTAAATATCAAATTTTGGGTTGTAATTATGCTCCCAAAGTATAGTGTGGCTTTAAAGTGATGTTGAGACTCTCCAGTCTCTATGTTTTCTGACAGCAGTGACTCTTGGTGGGAGAAGGAAAAGACTTTTACAGCAGTATTATATACAGCACTTCTTCACACTGTCATTTGACACAGTGGAAGGTAGGATTCAGATTTTAAAAAAGTTTTAGTTTTAAGAATTTTATTTGCTGTATAGTATTTATAGTACTGTAGATTTCATGCATTAGAAATGTAAATATTGTCTAAAATAATTGTATTTTTAGGGGGCGGCCAGGTAGCACAGCAAGTAAGAGCACCGGCTCCAGTGTTGAGAAGACCTGGAGATCGAATCCGGGGCTCAGACACTTAGCACCCACCCAGAAACACCTGGCCGTGTAACCTTGAGCAAGTTACTTAACCCCAATTGCTTAGGGGAGGCCAGGTGGCTCAGCAAGTAAGAGCATCGGCTCCAGTGTCGGGATGACCTGGATCAAATCCGGGCTCAGATACTAAGCACCACACCCAGAAATAACTGGCCGTGTAACCTTGAGCAAGTTACTTAACCCCAATTGCTTTAAAAAATAATAATAATTGTTTTTTAAAAATTAAAATGTTAACAGAAGATCACAGAATTCTAGGGAATTATTAGTGAGAAAAATATTTTGCATGTTGTCAATTTTATTTTGTGTACTGTATTTAATGGGTTATATCATGATTATTGTTTTAGGAAAAGTATATATTACTGGAATTAATGTTTCATTATTAAGTATTATATGCAGAAAAGTGTATTTTGGGCAGTCTGTAGGGAATAATTACTGTTTTTGGTAGTCACAGAAACCTAACCCCCATTTCCCATAGGTTGAATCTATCAATATTCACATATTTTAATTTCCTGCGTTTTTTTTAGAAATGTTACCCCTGAAAAAGTTGAGAATTAATTGTACAAGCATCATATAAGTATAGGCATATGAATTCAATCTAATAGCATTTAAAAGAAAACTAGAAATGTGTATGTTTGCATAATAGGGGGGAAACCCCTCTCTTCCTAATCTGCTATGGCTATAGCACAGCCCACTAGGGCTGAGTTACCACTTGATTTCTTCTAGTAATTCACATGTCTCATTGCAGAAGGGCATGTGCTTTGGGATAAGGAAGCAATTCCCTTTATGCCTATATCTCCATGACTATAGCAAGCAAAGGACATTAGGATTGATCAGAAAAATGACCCACTTAGTATATTTTAAAAAGAAAGACAACTTCTGACTTCCCTCTTCTATTCTTTCTAAAATGTGTGATATGAAACTCTTTCTCTAGGATTTAGGGGTTCAGGAGAAGAGCTCCTCCTTCCATCCCCTGGCATTTGTGGTGAACCGTTTAAACATGGCAATGCATACTTGTACTACCCAGGCAAGTCTGAGCCTGGGCTTCTGGCCCCTGGCCCCTGGCAGCCTCTTTCCCTGAGTATAGATGATGTCTGAGTGATAGGAATGAGCAGGGATCCTGAAAGATGGGCTTTTAGAAAGTAGAGACGGTGGGAATTTGGGGGTTCCTAGATTCTTCATTCCATATCAGGTGTACTGTGGAAGGAATTCCCTTTGGTTAATACAACACTTCTCAGAAGAGATAACCATCAGCAAAAAGATGAGCCCAAACCCTGCCTGACCCAGAGAATGCACTGTTAACCAAATATCTCAATGAGGTCAACAATAAAAAGAAAAGTCCCAATACACCAATGCATATATATGTATATATTTTGCTTTTTGGAAGACAGTTGGGGTTAAGTGACTTGCCCAAGGTCACACGGCTAGTTTTTGTGTTAAGTGTCTGAGGCTGCATTTGAACTCAGGTCCTCCTGATTCCAGGCCTGGTGCTCTACTCACTGTGCCACCTAGCCTTCCCACAAAATATGTTTTATTATCACTTTTTTCCATTGTAGCCAAAAAAGGGAAAAGAACATCAGAAGAGGAATGACTGAAGAAGTTATGGTACATGAATGGATAGGCTCTGTGACTCTTGGCAAATCACTTGACCTCTCAAGGCTATAGGTAACTCTCAGACACTGTAAATTTCAAAGAAGGCATCCACCTGCATTGGTCAAGACATAAATCTGAGACCTCCCTATGCCAGGGAAATCACAGTTCTGGTCTCTTTCTCCACAGTTAGGTCCTACAACAGTGCCTGGTATACGGTAGGTGATGAATTTTTTAAAAATTTTAAAACAAACAAAAAACATTTTATTGAATGAATGGACAAATTGGACAAATGAATGGACAAATCCAAAGCCATTTGGATAACCTCAAATGCAAAAAATTTCTGAAGAGGAAGTAACTGTAACATTGATACTTAAAGCAAGGATTACATTCTTAAAGTGGATAGAAGTCTCCCAAATTTATGTAAGTATTTGCCATACAAACAATTCACCTGCATACATATTTTCTGTAACAAAGTACAGGTATACTTTATACCTCACTTTATAAAACTCACACACTCAAAAAAAGCAAGTTGTCTAAAAACCAGAAGTAGATTAAAAAAAAATGCAGTGGACAAACTGCAAAACTTGGAGTAGAGAAGACCTGTTCAAAGATAGCCTCAGACAATCACCAGCTGTATGACACTAAACAAGTCACTTTTCTTTACTTGCTGCATGACCTTGGGCAAGTCACTTAACTCCTGTTAGCCTCAGTTTCCTCCTTTGTAAAACGGGGATAATAGCACCTGCCTCCCAAGGTTGTTGCAAGGATCAAAGGAGACAAAAATTATCAAGCCCATAACACAGTGCCTGGCACATTGTAAGCACTATATAAATGCTAGCTATTTTTTTTTTTCAATTGAATGTTTGTAGCTCAGAGCTTTCTAGTTCTATCTATCCAACCTCCAGCTGATTTAATGATCTGTGAATAAACACTTGGGCACACCTGGAAAGCTTGAGCTTTGCTTTCCTGAACTCCTTCGGTAAATCAAGAATACTATAATCACTAATAATTAACTTGTTTTATAATTACCAGACACTTTTTTCTCCCTGCAATTAACCAGCATGATTTCAGTAGCTTTCAAAACAATAGCAATATAGGCAAATGCCTAAACATTTCCAAGCAAAAACATACACATTATGGGAAATTGTAGCTAAATGGCACAGTGTCAGACCTGGAATCAGGAGGATCTGAGTTCAAATACATCCTCGGACATTCATTTACCAATTGTGTGACTTTGGGCAAGTCACTGAACCCTGTTTGCCTCAGTTAGAGAAGGAAAGCACAAACCACTCCAATATCTTTGCCAAGCAAAACCCAAATGGGGTCCACAAAGATTAATTGACTAAACAACAATAACAACAAGAACTCAGAAGAGAACCATATAAAAGTCATTAGGGACTGATCTGGCTGCTCAGACTAAAAGGACAAATAGACAATTACACACCATGGAGCCTTTTAAAATAAAAGTGATCTCCTCTAAATTTCAGCCCAGAAGATAAATCCCAGACAAGAGAATGTCTCCCCTCCCCCCACACATACATATGGTGCTTTATTACTTTAAGCCCAATCATCACGGATGCTTGTTAGAAAAAGAAAGGCTTAAAAAAATATGCTTAAGATTACACTGGATAAGTATGTACCAAAAGCTTGTTACAATAAAAACACAGACAGGGGGAGGGGAGAGTCTAGTCTAAACTGGGGAGTTTGGTACTTAATAAAACTAACTTGAAAAAATTCCTGTGGGAAGCTGCTGAAGACATGAATCTCATTTAGGGGGGGGAAAGGTTACACAAAGATTTATCTGTTGTGCTAGTAACAACACTATCTTGAAATATTTAATAACAATTTATTCAAAGCGTCCTTGACCAAGAGAAAGGGCCTTTACTAATATATAAATAAACGAGTATTTACAAGTTAAATTTTGAAATTGCCTGGGAGAAAAAAATTTACTTATCTGCATCTGCTTAGTATCTTCATTATTTGTTCAAGGCTTATGTTTGATTAGTTTATATCTATTGATTCAACAAGATAATCCAGGCTTTGTGTCCCTGAATGATTTATATGCTCACAACTTTTATACACACACACACACACACATATCTGTTGGAACTAAGGCCATCATTTTCTTACACATATACTATATATACACAGACATACATATGTGTGTATATATGTATATAAGTGTATATGTATATATAAAAATATATGCATGTATGTGTGTATCTATATATATATATATATATAATCTTTATATCATGTGAACAAGCATTTTATATATTATACACCTTGGGTTGTGCCACACTAAGGAATACATAAAAAGCAAAAAAAAAAAAAAAGTCACTGTTCTCCAAGAGTTTAATAATGAAAATTAATTAATTATGGTCTTGTTCTCAATCCTGTTGTTATAGATAAATTATATGTAAGACATCTTGCCTGATTAAAGTCATTAGTACTGAAGATTTAACATAATTTTTAATCGTTACCAATCGCCCCCAGGCCCTGTGTAAGACACACCCAGGGCCTTCCTCCTCAAGTTTAGCAAGGAATCTGTTTTATTTATAAAGAAAAGTATAGGAGGAATACAGTGGCAGCATTAATCAGAAGGTATAATGTCAACAGTGCTCAATAATTAATAACAGCTATACTGGACAGACTTCTTAGGTATGATTTTAACAAAATTCATGAAATTTTTCATAAACTTCTCACGAATCAAGATCAAGGCCTGTTAATTTGGTATTTTCCTCACCAACTCACACACTTGGAAAAACATAAGCTTTTCAAACCCTTTCTTTTGTCTGCTGGTTTTTCCCACACCACAGCTACATTTTATCCACTTATCTCCATCTCTGCATTGCTTATCAATCAATAATAAGGTTAAGCTTAAGCCAAGACCTTAAGACTAACCCAAAAAGTTTCCCTTCACTCTCCACACACTGATTCCCTTAGAAAGCTAAAGAGTTCAGTTTCACAATATCCACAGAATTCTTTGGTTCCTAGCCCATAGCTTTCTTGGGAAGTCCCTTCAGTCTGGAGGGAGCAGGGAGACTTCATGCAATGCTCCAATTCAGTAATTACAACTCATTAAACTCATCAAAGAGATTTGTGACTATCACACTTCTTTACAGAAGGACAGTGTGGTACACTGGAAATAACACTGGTCTGAGAGGCAAAAGACACATTAGCTGTGTAACTGTGAGCAAGTCACTCCCCCTTTGGGGGCCTAAGTTTCCTCATTAATAAAATGATAATAATAATACTTAACACTAACACAGAGTTACTGTAAGGAAGGCTCTTTGCTGAGCTCCCAAAAGAGTGTAAGCATTCTTATATAGTAAGGACTTAAAAATGTTTGGCTGTATCAATGATAGTAGCTAGCATTTATATAGCACATTAAGGTTTGCAAAGCATTTTATAAATAGCATTTCATTTGATGCTCACAACGACCCTGAGAGGTAGGTGCTGTAGTCATCCCCATTTGACAAAAGAGAAAACAGAGGCTCAAAAAGGTTAAATGACATGTTTATTGGTCACAAAATTAGTAAAGGTCTGAAATAGGAATCGGACTCAGGTCTTTCTGACTTGGGGCCTAATACTCTACCCCCTGAACCAGATAGGTACATTTGAGAAGATGAAGGTATTTATTACAGTTTGGTCCTGGAGAGGGACATGCACCAATCTGGACAATTATAATAATGGGCTAAATATCACAAGATTAAATTTAATTGGTATAAATGTAAAAACCCCGTACTTTGATTCTGAAAATTAACTACACAAGTATGTAGTATAAGAGAAATGTACATGTGACAAAGTTCCTGTGAGGGTTTTCATGAACTGAAAGTTGAATGAGTCAACACTACAACATGGCAGTCAAAAAAAAAACTGGTGTAGTCTTCCGCACAGTATCCAGAACTAGAGAGAAGACTACGCCACTGCAATCTACCTAGTAAAACCAAAGCTTCAGGATAGGACTTAGTGAAGGCCTTCCATATTAAGAAGGAGAGTAAGTCCAGAGGAAAGTCATCAGAAAGATGAAACACCATGCCAAGTCAAGACTGGCCAAAGGAAAAGGGATGTTTACTTAAAAGAAAAGAAGAATTGATAGCCATCTTTAAGCATTTGAATGATTTTCTTTCTCTAGGAAGAGGGATGAGATTTGTTCAATTTGACTCCAGAGGGAAGAAATGGAAGAGAGCTGCAGAGAGGTAGAGTCAGGCTTAATGTAAATTAAGTCAACAAGTATTTATTTATTGAGCACTTACTATGAGTCAGGCTAGGGCTGTTTTAACAAAACAAAACGAAAAAACAAAAAACAAAGCAACACCCAACTTCCTAATAATTAGAGGTATCCCAACATAGGGCAGGCTGCCTGAGAAACCAGGGTGGAGGCTGGGGTGAGGGATGGCCTTCTCCATCAATGGAGATAATCAAAGCAAAAATGATGACAATCATTTGCTGGGAACGCAGTTAGAAGAATTTTTCTTCAAGTAAAAGTTCAAGGAAATGACCCTTAAAGCCCTGTCCAACTCTGGCATTCTGCATTTGTAATGACTACTCTCATTGCTGGAAAAGGAAGCACAGAGACTTCCAAGATTAATATACATGTTAAAATCTTAGGTTTAGAAGGATGTAGCTGCTCAAAATCCAAATCTGAGGATTTACCAAAAACTTCCTTGCAGTACAGGATGTGAATCAGGGGGCTATTGCTGCTGGCTGATAATTAAGACAGTCCCCCTAAAATACCTCCCCACATAGTATGAACCGTGGGGTCCCTTCCAGTCAGGCTAAGCTCTTACCTTATTTGAAAACCAGCAGTCAAATAAATGCATAGGCAATGACTGCAGAGGCTTTTCCTGTAGGACATGGAGAGAAAATTTTCAAGTCATAGAATTAACCTCTAACCCATCTTCTACTTAGCTGCCCCATCATTGATGCTCTTAGTCTGCCGAATTTCACAGGGTCACCTCCAGTAACAAATGGTCAAGTTTTACAGGATTACAGGATCCCAGAATCTCGAGATGGGGGGAAGCTCCAAGGTCAGCTATTTTGGACCACACCTGCAAAAGAATTCCCTTCTACAAAATTCCAAAGGATTCATCATCACTCAGCCTTTTCCGGAAGAGCTCCAGGGAGAAGCCCACCGACCCACCAAGACAACCCTCACTATAGCTTTTCTGAAAGCTCTACTTACCAGGAAGTTTTTCCTTACAAGAGCCCTAAAAAGTTGCTTTCTTCCAATTTCCATGCAATCCTCCCCTAGTTCTGCCCATATTGAATTTGCTATGCACTGAAAAACCCCAGATGTTTTTCAGATACAAATTCTGTTTAGCCATGTCTATCCCATCTTGTGTTTGGGAAGTTGACTTTTCAAACCCAGATATAAGACTTTATGCTTTATTTCTATTTGATTCCATCATATTAGATTTAGAACAATGTTGTAGTGACTAGAATCTGTCAAAATCTTTTTTGTTTCCCAATTCTGTCATTCTATATGTTAACTAACCTTTCCAACTTTGTGTCATCTGAAAGTTTGATAAGAATGAATTTATCGAAGTCACTAATAAAATGCAAAATAGTACAGAATCACGAAGATCCCTAAATTACTCTATTGGCAACCTCCTTTTAAGATAACATCAACCAATTAATTCTATTCTTTGGGTTAGGCAATTCAACCTTTTCCAAATCTACCTATCATCTAGTCCATAACTTTTCATCTTTTTCTTTTTTCTTTTTTTTAAAGCAATCAGGGTTAAGTAACTTGCTCAAGGTTACATGGCCAGTTATTTCTGGGTGTGGTGCTGAGTATCTGAGCCCGGGATTCCATCTAGATCATCCCGACACTAGAGCCGGTGCTCTTACTTGCTGTGCTACCTGGCTGCCCCCTTTTCATCTTTTTCACAAAAATATGATTCACTTTGTCAAACATCTAGATAAGCTATACCTACAGCATTCTATCGATCTACTACTCTAATCACCTGTCAAAAAAGAAATGAGGTTGACCTGGTATGGTGACTTGTTCTTAATAAAGTCACTAATGTTGTTGGCTATTTTCCCCTTTCTCTAAATGTTAAGCATCCCTTTCTGATTCTTCTGTATCATAAATTATGACAGAGTGATTGCTTTCCCCCAAGGTTCCCATCAGAATACTGTTCCCCTCATTAGATACTCCACTTTTTAAAGGAGGAAATGATTATTAGAGGATTTCAAGAAGTTGCTAGCTGGGGCGGCTAGGTGGTGCAGTGAGTAAAGCACCGGCCCCAGAGTCAGGAGGACCTGAGCTCAGTTCTGGCCTTAGACACTTAACACCCACCCACCCCCACACACACAAAAACTAGCCGTGTAACCTTGGGCAAGTTACTTAACCCCAATTGCCCTCCAAAAAGGAAAAAAAAAAGGTGCTGCTGTGCTTTTGGCAGAGTAAGCACTCTGCTAGATGTCCGCACACCTGAAGTCTCTCATCGCGACTGTACCATGCTGCTGGGTGAGGCTTGTGAGATATTGCCCAAACCCTTCATCAATTCCTTTTTCCCCTTCACATAGTCTGGATAATATTCCATTGACACTATTATTCATGCTTCTGACTTCACTGAGCCTCAGAGAATGCTATTTGTCATGTTTCTCCTTTATGGTACTTAGATTTTCTTCTTTGACCATATCTTTTGTAATATCTAATGCTGATCTATTCGCATGTTTGACAATCCTGTTCCTTATCACGCCAGAGCCACATCCCAATCATAAAACCAAACCTCAAGGATTCCTAGAGAATCAAATTGACTTTCTTCCATCAGGCAGGACTTTCAGTTTGCCTTCCTTGTTACTACTACTTAATATGCTTGTATGTAGACATCTGACACTATGGGTTTCACTTGTTGGCTCCATTCTTGAATCTTATTCTAAACCCATGGATTTCTAGATGTGTCAAATAATAGAAGGGACTTTGGAGGTCATCTAGTCCCACCTTCTCACTTTACATATGTACTATCTATGCTGCCTCAAAGGATGGTCTGGGGCAGAGAGGGGTGGTGGTAGTTCCTGAGAGATTAAAACAATTTCCATGATATTTTATGTTTTAACCTACAAGACAGGCAGCTAGGTGGGGCAATGGGTAGAATGCCAGGTCTGGAGTCAGGAAGACTCATCTTCCTGAGTTCAAATCTGACCTTAGGCACTTACTAGCTGTGTGACCTTGGGTAAGTCACTTGTCCCTGTTTGCCTTAGTTTCCTCACCTGTAAAATGAGCTGGAAAAGGAAATGGCAAGCCCCTCTAGTATCTTTGTCATGAAAACTCCAAATGGGATCACAAAGAGTTGGACATGACTGAAATGACTGAACAACAACAAAGAGACAGGTGGTGCAGGAAATAGAGCATTCAACCTGGAGTCAGGAAGACCTGAGTTCAAATCTTGCCTCAGACATTCACTAGCAGTGCTATCCTGGGCAAGTCATTTAGCTTCCACCTGCCTCAGTTTCTTCATATGTAAAATAGGAATAATAATAATAACACTTTATATTGCTGTGAGGACAAAATGAACTATCTGGATAGCATTTTGAAAACTTTAAAGCCCTATACAAAAACTATTATTATTTTTCTTACTGATAGTAATAGTAATTTCTAATATGGTTAATATTGAGGAAAATAACAAACATAAACAAAGACATCTTTGGAGAGAGTCGTCAATATTTTAAGAGTAAAAAAAGATGGGGCAGGGGGGCTAGGTGGTGCAGTGAATAGAGCACTGGCCCTGGAGTCAAGAGTACCTGAGTTCAAATCCAGTCTCAGACACTTAGCACAAAAGCTAGCCATGTGACCTTGGGCAAGTCACTTAATTCTAATTTGCCTTCTTAAAAAAAAGAGTACAAAAAGATCCTAAAAACAAAAAGTTTGAGAACAACTAAGCTATGGTATATCTTATTCCCTTTTTCTTTTTATCTTAAATCTCTTTTGATGCCCTTGATCCTACCCTCTCTCAAAACCCAGTCTCTGTGATTTATTTCATCAACCCACATGTGTTCCATTAACATCTCTAATTCCAAAGCTATACATCACTGTCAATCTATCCCTGAAAAACCCTCCCTATTTTCTTACAGTTGCTAGAGATCCTTCGTCCTTGGTTATTCTTTTTTTTTTTTTTTTTGCCTTTTGGAGGGCAATTGGGGTTAAGTAACTTGCCCCAGGTTACAAGGCTAGTTTTTTTGTGTGGGTGTTAAGTGTCTGAGGCCAGAACCTAACTCTGGTCCTCCTGACTCCAGGGCCAGCGCTTTACTCACTGCACCACCTAGCTGCCCATTGGTCATTCTTTAGAGTGGTTTCCTTCCACAACTGCTGTGGCACGGTGCTTAGGTGGGTCAAACTTGAGTAGTCTTGTTCCTTGTCTTGTTAGCTCCTCACCTTCCTAGCCCCTGGACAGCTACATCCAACTTCATTTCCTTTGTCTTACTAATAACTACTTGCCTAGTCTCATCACCTGTCTTACTTCAATCACCTTCTTAAGTCCTTTCCCCCTTCTTTCAATTCTAGCTCTTCCATTTGGGCTCCTCCTTTCACTTCAGTCCTTCTTGTCAAATACCTTCCCTTTTTTTCTAATCTTCTTTCTTCCATCAGCTCTAGCTCATTCTTCTTCAAGTCAAATCATCATTCTGGTCTTCCTTCCATTTAGCCTCACCATTCCAAATTCAGTTTCAAGGCTTCATGATTCCCAAACCTTCCAAACACCACAATTCTTATTCATCTCAAGTCCTTTGGCTCTTATCCCACACAGTCTTTGTCTAAAAAGGCAGAAGTATAACTGTTTCTAGTCATCTAGCCTTAATTCCAAAGAGATTGTTCTTGGAGCTACTGAAAATAATTCACTGAAAATTAAGGATCTTTAGTAATTAAATGACAGGTATTTGTTGACATAATAAAAAACAAACCAAAATACAACACATCACCACCAAAAGAAACAAAAACCCTTGTATAGAAAATACAGCTAACCTAAGTCTCCTGTTTTAATTTTCATTCAAAGCTGGCACTTGATAAGAAAACCAAGAAGAATCTGGAGAATTAGAACAGAGAGGGATTGTGTATAAAATAGAACTCATGACTCCAATCTGGGAGTATATCTGCTTCTTCCCATTTTTGTTGATGATGTCATCATCCTTCCAAACACCCACTTTTGCAACCTTGGAATCATTCTTAACTCCTCTTTTTCCTTCAGTCCCCACATTAAATGATATGCCAGGTCTTATCAATTCTGCTTTCATACAATCTCTTACATCTTTCCCCTGCTCACTAACCACCCAGACTCTATGCTGGTACAGGCCCTAATCAACTCTTACCAGAACTACTACAGAAGTCTCCTAAAATTGGTCTCTCTGCCTCCCACCTCTCTTCTCTCCAATTCATTCTCCACACATCATTCAAATTAATAATACCAAAATACAGTTCTTTCCAAGTCATTTCTCCTACACCAGTATTTTCATTAGCTATTTATTACCTCTAGGACCAGATATAAAATCCTTAGCTAAGGATTTAAAACTCTTCATAATGTAGCTTCTTTTTTTAAAAATAGATTTTCATCTATTTCATGAAATATTTCCCAATTGCATTTAAAATTTTGACATTCATTTAAAAGTTTGAGTTCCAAATTCTCCCCTTTCCTCTTGCCCCTTTCCCACCCCATGTGAAGGCAAGCAATATGTTTATCAATTATATATTTGAAGTTATGCAAAGCATAGTTCCATATTAGTCATATTGCAAAAGAAAGCACACACAGGGAAAATAAAGAAGATGAAAAAAATATGCTTCAAACTGCACTCAGTGCTCATCAGTTCTCTGTTGGTGGATAGAATTTTTCCTCAAGGTTTCTTTGGAATTGTCTTGGATCATTATCTTGATCAGTGTAATCTACCTTCTTTCTTTTTCCTTTGCTCACTCTTGTGTTCTGGTCAAACTGATCCATTACTTGTTCCGTATAGGAACATTGTCCATTTTACCTCCATCTCCCAGAATCCGTCACTTCCTTCAAATCATCATAGCAACGCTCTTCCTCCAAAGTTATCTTTCCTGATCCCCTCAATCTTATTAGCACTCACTCCATCTTGAAATTACTTTGCATTTACTTATATATGTTGTGTATATTCACCCAATAGACTATAATTTAATAAGTATAGTCAATGAGCAACTGATTATATAATATCAAAACTTCATACTGATGAATTTTGTTTGAACACATCATTCAAAAGTCCTAGGGTAATTCCAATTGAATCTCCTACAACCAACAATCCCAGAAAATCCCCCCAAATTTCTCAATAAAGGTAAGGTATTGTTCTGTGGAAGCCTGGGGGTGGGAAGTTTGGCAGGAGAGGGAAAGAAACTGTAGAGGGAGAAGGGGATAGAAAAGGAAAAGGCTACCTATAGCCCTAAGGACAAACGATCATCTGCTCTTTCACAATAAAGGCCAACAAAGGCCAAGATTCAGTAAGTATTTTACAATACTCTTACAACCAAGAATTGACAAGTCATAGCATCTATAGAATTTTAGCACCTATTTACATTTTTTTAAAGGGGTGAGGGAAGTTCTAGACTTGTGATTTCATAATTAGGAAATTCCCAGCGTGGAAACTCCCTCCATGGATTCTGATAAGCAACTGAAATGCAACTTATAACCCTAAAAACTTACCTGGAACACTGAGAAACAAAGTAACCAACCAAGAGTCACACATTACATATGTGTTACACAGTATAAGTTAGAAGCCGCAGGACTTAGAAATGTCTTCCTGAACCCAAGGGCTGTACTCCATCCACCATGTCATGCTGCCTCTACTAACATAACATAAGGCCATTGAGAGGAGATAAGGAGATGAGAGTGAAGAATTTATTTCTCCAGAATAAGAAAGTGTAAGAATCTGGAAATATTAGATTCTAGATTTGAGATGATGCAAAATGATTTTTCTTAATGCTCATACGTTGAACCTTCATAATTAAAAAAAATCAAGATTACATAATGTGTATAATATTGTAATTTATGCAGCCAAAACTATTCCTTGAGTACAAATTAGACACATTTTAAAAATGTCTTCATTTTTTCAGTTGATCAAATGACCAGTTGGTAAATTATTACTCTGATTTGCCAAAGAGGGGAAACAGAAGCCCCCTTTATACTTATTGATGCAATTTCACACCTAATCTTAGAAACATAGAATGTATGAGCAGCCCAAGACCTTAAAAACAATCCAAAGATTTGTCACTGTATAGATAAGAAAAATGAAATCTGAAAAGATTAAGCGATTTGCCCAAGGTTAAACAGCTAATATCAGAGACAAAAGTAGTAGATAAACTGAACCAAGTATCATGAAAGTTATGAAGAAACAAAAGCTAATTCTCAATTATCTATATCTATTGAGGACAAAGTGGAGAGAGTGCAAGGGTCTGGAGCCAGGAAGACTTATCTTCCTGAGTTCAAATCCGACCTCAGTCACTTGTTAGTGACTGGACAAGTCACTTAACCCTGTTAAGGTCTGAGGCCTGGCACTCTGTGCTCTGTACTACCTAGCTGCCCTTTATCTAATATAGTGGTTTTCAAAGTGATCTAAGGACTGCAGGTAGTTCCTGAGACCCTTTTAATGGGTTTACAAGGTGAAAACTATTTCTTCAATAATACTCTTTGTTTTTCAGTCATTTCGGATGTGTCTGACTCTTTGTGACTCCATTTGGGGTTTTCTTGGCAAAGATACTGGTGTGGTTGGCCATTTCCTTCTCCAGCAATATACATATATGTGTATATAATATATTAATTCATTTGAAGTGATTTTTTTTTTTTTTTTGCTTTTTGGAGGGCAATTGGGGTTAAGTAACTTGCCCAAGGTCACACAGCTAGTAAGTGTTAAGTGTCTGAGGCCAAAACCAAACTTGGATCCTCCTGACTCCTGGGCCGATGCTCTACTCACTGCGCCACCTAGCCACCCTAATTGGAAGTGATTTTGTTAACATCTGCATACAAAAATCAAGATAGGGAGATCTGACCAGGCAAACATTTGCTGTGAAAATTATTTGGGCCTTGGGGGTGGGATTGGTGGATAACCATGTGGATAAGTAGAAAGAGGGATAGACTTGAAGTGAGACTCAGAGTCCCTGGACTCAAATCCTAGCACCATCACTTATGAACACTCTAACAATAAGCAAGTCATAACCCATCTGGAACTCAGGTTCCTTACAGATAAAACAAGGACATCAAACTAGAAAACCTCAGGGCCCCCTCAGCTCTAAATATCTGATCTCATGAACACATTTATCACCTATAAAAAACAAAGTTAAAATTCAGTAGAAATATGCACTCAATGAGTCAACTTCTGTGAAATGGAAGTAAAAAAAAAAATTACCTTTGGCCTGCATTAAGAAAGGTCTGGGCCAGGTTGGTGGCATATGCCCATAATGTTGGGAGGCAATGGGGAGGAAAGCAAGGGAAAAGACAAAGGGGAAGAGAGAGACAGACAGAGAGAGAGAGAGAGAGAGAGAGAGAGAAGATCTGAAGAAGGAGAAGGAGAGGAATAAGAAGGAGGAGGAGGAGAAAAAGAAGGAGGAGTTGGAGAAAAGCAGGAGGAAGAGGAACAAATTCTGCAAACAAATACATACAAAGCAAGCTATACACAGGGATCACTAGGAAATAATTAACAGAGAGAAGGTACTAGAATTGAGTTTGGGAAAGACTACCAGGAAAATATTGGATTTTAGTTGAGACCTAAAGGAAGTCAGAGGCAAATAGGTGGGACAGAGGAAGGAGGGCATTCAAGGCATGGGGAACAGAGAGAGAAAATGTCCAAAGTCAAGAGATGGAGTGCCCTGTGTCAGGAGGCCAGGGTCACTGGATCAAAAAGAACATGTTGGGGAACAAAATGCAAGAAACTTGGAAAGTTTGGAGGGGGCTAGTTTATGAAGGACTTTGAATGCTAAACAGCATTTGTATTTGATCCTGAAGTCAACAGGGCACCACTAGAGTTTATTGAGAAGGGGATGACATGATCAAAACTGTGCTTTAGGAAACCCCTTTAGTGGATGAATGGAAGATGGCTTAGAATGGGGAGAGAATAAAAGGAAGCAGACCCACCGGCAGCCTATCATAGTAATCAAGGCATGAGGTGATAAGGGTCTGTACTAGAAAGGTGCTTGGCACTAGCTTGGATATGGTTGGGGGGGAGGGAGATAAGGAATCCAGGATGACGCCTAGGTTGTGACCGAGGGACTGGGAGAATGGTGCTGCTCTCCTCACTAATAGGGAAGGCATAGGGTGGGAGTGGGGAGCTAGCATTTAGGAGGAAAGATAGTGAGGTCAGCTTGTAGATATTGAGCTTAAGATTTCTACTGGATCTCCATTTGAGATGTTCGAAAGGCAGTTGGAGATACAAGATAACACAATAGCTATCTTTAGTATTTCATACAGAAGAGGGCTTGGATTACTGTAAGTTTTCAGAAGGCAAAATGGAATCAATTAATGAAAATTACAAAGAGGTAATTTTAGATTTGATATAAGGAGAAGACTTCCTAACAAGTAGATCTGTATAAAAATAGAAGGGACTGAGTCCTAACAACAAGCTTCTTCCCACTGGAGGTCTTCAAATAAAGAAAGGTAAGATAGAGAAGGGCCGTTTGTCAAAGTAAGGATTAGACTAAATGTTTCCTTTCCAACTCTGAAACTCTGATTTTGTGAACCACAAACCGGCACACAATTTTTCCAGGGCATGCTTCCTACATAAAGTCAGATATCTTAGAACTCATGAAAATTATTCCACAAATAATAGAGTCTTCCAAGTGTAAACTCCTTGGAAATCTGGGTTATTTCATTCTATCTACTTGAATCCCCAATACCTGGCAAAGAGTAGGCAATTTATAAATCCTTGTTGACTGATTCCTTGGAGAAGAATCCATTCTAGCCTTTGATATATATATATATATATACAACATTCAGAAAAGAATTTTTAGGTATGTACTTCCTTCCAAAAAAAAAAAGGCCCATCTTTTCATTGATTATCAAGTAAAGGATTTTTAATAGAACAAAAATTCAGCTGCAACATAAATTCTGTACTGTCACTAAGAGTATAAGTATGCCTCAAGACCGAATGCCTGAAGGGGTGTACCTGTTCCACCTGAAATGAAAAATTGTGTGTGGGGTGAAGGGAGAGAGGTGGTGGAAAGCAGTTCAAATCTTTTTTTTTAATAGCTCTATTTTAGGTAAAAATGTTGTACATGATTTATTGGCAAGTGGTTATGTTTTTTGAGGATGTTGAATTTCTCTGTATTACAAAAGTCCCTTGGAAATGGGTATTCCTAAATATCTGCAATAAATTAATACAACAATAATCCTTCAAAAATTTCTCACATTTGCTAGAAAATTATTTACTTTTTTCCTTCAAAGAGTAAAATCTAAAATGGATTTCAAAGCTAGACATTAATTTCTGAATAATATAATCAGAATTTTAGAACTGGAGCAAAACACACCCAGTTCAAAGGTTAATTCAATTAAATTGCTAGTCAATCGAGGGAGGGGGAGCTGAGGATGCCTTAATCCAGTAGTTCAACTCAGTGGATCAGTGGTTTGATCTAATTTATAGATTGTCAGAGGATCACACATTTTGAGCTAGAAGGGACTTAAAGAAGCCATCTAATCTGACCTCCTTCATTTTACTGATGAGAAACCTGAGGTCCAGAGAGGTTGTGACTTAAAATCATATTGAAAACAAATGACAGAATTTGAGTCCAAGTTCACTGGGTCAAAATCCAGTCCTCTTTCTACTATGCCATGAATTACCTTAAATGAGCGACCTTCTAAGAAAGCCTATGAAGTGATTTGCTAATGTGTATAATTTTAGCTCATGCATATACATTATAAACTTTTGCCTTACGCAACAATCCTATGTCTTATATCTCCATTTCACAAATCAAGAAAGTGAGGTTCTCAGAACATTGTACAGTTATAGCAGCATTGTCCCATGATCAACTGAAAGACTTAGCTCTTCCCAACAATACAATGATCCAAGACAATTCCAAAAGACTCATGGTAGAAACTGTTATTCACACCCAGAAAAAGAACTATGGAGTCTGAATGCATATTGAAGCCGACTATTTTCACTTTTTTATTTTTTCTTTTGCTTGGTTTTCCCCTTTTGTTCTGATTCTTCTTTTACAACATGGCTAATGTGTAAATATGTTTAATATGATTGCACATTTATACTGTATATGCTGTCTTGGGGAAGGGAAGGGAAAGGTGGGGGAAATTTTGGAACTCAAAATCTTATAAAAATGAATATTGCCTACTATCTTTATATGTAATTAGAAAAAAATAAAGTAATGTTAAGAAAAGAAAAGAAAGTGAGATTCTTAGGTGATATCCCAAGGTCAGAGGCATAAGTGATAAGACAGAGTAGGTTTTTACTTGCAATTCAATGCTCTTTTTGATATATCACAGATTATATAGTGCAGTAGTGTATAAGAAAGATTAAATTGACAAAAGCATTTTGAAAATGAAGAAACTTTATAAGTAGACAAATAAGCAAACATGAGGCAACAGCAGTTTGAACAAAAGATTAACTGATTAACAAAAATTTATCAGGAACCTACTATATACTAGGTACTGTTAATGACAAGAAAAAATGTAAGAAATTATACCTCTTTTCAAAGTGGCTTACCTGCTTGGGGAAACAAACCATATATACTTGAAAAGATAAGTACCAATATAAGATGCTTCACGATGAAGTCTAAATGAGTAGTACATATATATAAGAATTAAGAGGAGGGATAAATTGGAGGCAATGTGGAAAAAGTAACTGGGTTTGCAGTTAGAAGTTGTTACAGTTCTGTCATTTCAGTTGCGTCCAACTCTCCATGACCCTCTTTGGAGTTTTCTTGGCAAAGATCCTGAAGTGCTTTGCCATTTTCTTCTCTAGCTCATTTTGTGGATGAGGAAACTGAGGCAAACAGTATTAAGTGACTTGTTCAGGGTCACCCAGCTACTAAGTGTCTGAGGCTGGATTTGAACTCAGTTTCTTCTGACTATGCCAGGCACCCTTTCCACCATACATCTAGCTGCCCCTACATGAAAGTAAGAAACAAGACTAAGAAAGGCTAAGAACAAAGTACTCACTTTGTACAAGGTGTTGTGCTGTTGATATACCTAAGATATCATCCCTGCCTTCAAGGAATTTATCATCTAGTTGATGAATAATAATAATAATATTACAATAATAGCATTCAGATAGTGTTTTTTGGTTTGCAAAGTATTTTACAAATAATATCTAAATTTATTCTCACAATAACCCTGGGAGGTAGGTGTTATTATTAGGCTCACTTTACAAATGAGGAAACTCAGAGAGAGGATAAGTGACTTGCCCAGGGTCACATACTAAGTTTCTGAGGATAAATTTGAACTCAAGATAGATGAGATAAGGAACATGAAACACTGAAAGGATAATTAAAATATATTTATAGATTGATTATAGCATTAAGATCATATGGTACTGACTCTAAGCATTTGGTACAACATCACCTTTCCCTAGTGCTAATTAGAGGTTGAGAGGACTAATCCAAAGTAAAGCTTTATGTGTTAAAATGTTAACATAGGTCCAAGAATATTTTAAATATTTCCAGTGAAAACATGGAAGATTTCCCAGGCCTAGATAGTGATTGCCTTCTGAACACTCGCAAATGTCTCTCGAATAGGACACAGAAAGTTAATCCATGGGAGAAAGGATAGTGCAATAGGAAGAACACTGTATTTCAAGTCAAAAGTTCTAGGATCAAATCTCTGCTCTGACATTTACTACTTGTATAATCCTGGGTAAGTTACTTAACTATTCGATGGCTCATTTTCCTCATCTTTCTAGGGAAGGGTATGGACCAGGTGACCTCTCAGGTCTTTTCCAGCTCTGAATCTATGATTCTATAAACCCTAATGGGTCAATAATGCTATGATATAGAAGTGAGAAGATCATAAGATAATAGAATTTAGAGCTAACAGAAGCATAGAACACAGAATAAAGATGTGGCTGTTCGGTCATACTCTGCTCTGGCTGGAGCGCATATGGAATATGATGTCCAGTGCTGGGCATCACATTTTAGAAGGGACACTGACAAACTGGATAAAGTATTCCAGAATGGCAAGGGTCTTCAAAATTATGGCATTCCCACATTCCCTGCATAAAAATATTTATATCAGATTATTATTTTTTAATAATACTAAGGAAACTAAGGAGGTACTCTCAATTTGGGAATGGAGCAATTTATGGTATATATGAATGTAATAGAATATTATTGTGAGGTAGAAATTATGAAAGTGACAGATACAGAGAAACCTGAGATGACTTGTATTACTGCAGTAACAACAACATTGTAAAAACAAAGAACTTTTAAAGATTTAAGAATTCTGATCAATGTAATGACCA
>NW_027186304.1:26294512-26312270 GCF_028583685.1 Petaurus breviceps papuanus | reverse complement strand
ACAAAGAACTTTTAAAGATTTAAGAATTCTGATCAATGTAATGACCAAACATGATGCCAGAGCACCCATGATTCAATGGCATACTAAATTCCTAACAGAAATAGATGATGGACTTAAGGTACAGATTGAGATGCTTTTCTCTCTCTCTCTCTTTTTTTTTTTTGGAGATGGTCAATGCAGGAATTCATTTTTCCTCACTATCCATATTTGTTACAGGCCTTTTTTTCTTTCTTTCCAGAGGGGGAAGTAAAAGGGAGAGAAAATAGATTTTTGTTCATTGAAAATTTTTAATTAAAAAAAATCTTGCCATTTAAGGATTTGTTCAAGGAAATTAGAATGTTCAACCTGGAGAAGAAAATGACAGCATAGGATACAGTAGTTGTCTTTAAATATTTGAACAGTTGTCTTATGGAAGACATATTAGAGTTGTTCTCCTTGGTCTTACAGAAAAATTAGTATCAATGGTGGTCCTAATGTATGGAAGTTACAGTGAAGGATATTTTGAAACAATATAAGAAAAAATTCCTAACAATTAAAGTTGCTCTAAAATGTAAAAGTAAGCCTCACAAGTGGTTGTGGGTGTGGGTAGTGTGCTCTCCATCACTAGAATTTTTCAAGCAGAAAAAGCTGGATAAGCCCATATTAGGAATGCTTTAAGGGAAAGGTTCATGCTGTGAGACTTGGATTTTAAGGTCTTTTTTCAAGCCCAGGATTCTAAGATTCTCAAATTGAAAATGAGCTCTGCTTCTTTAACTTATCAGGAAAAAGTCAACAGCCAAAGAACAATCCTAATTGTGGAGAGATTCACAGATTTCTCTCTCTTTATTATCTCTTATCTATCCTTCTCTCTCTCTCTCTCTTTGTCTTTCTCTCTGTCTGTCTGTCTCACAAACACAAACACACACACACACACACATCAGAACCTAGATATATCATCTTTAGATGCTTTCCCATTTCTAATCTTAAAGGCTTACAGACAAAAAGGGGAGTACCAACATGTAGAAACAAAACAAAACAGACAAAAATCCCCTAAAAAACCCTGTCCTACCCCTATTCCTTCTTTTAGAAATATTAAGAAAGCATTAAAAAATAATCCTAGTTTTAAACCTTTGGGCTAACCTGAAAGTAAAGTCTTATCTGTCTTTATCAATTCTTAAACAATATTCTGTTCCCCTCTCTCTGATCAGACCAGGAAGGACTCCTTCCACAAAGTCATTAAAGTGGCCCAGACTTGGCCCCTTAGATAGATATACCTAAGATTAGTAAGTAGCCTCTTTCCTCCAGCCTTGAAGGAATTAAATAGAAGAATGATCTGCTTAAAAGTGGAAGTTTCTTTGATTTCTCCTGCTTAATGGAAGTTAGGATGGTATTGACCAGATGGGAGGGAGAATCATTATAGGTAGTAGTCAAAGAGGGATGGCATGATTTTAGGAAAATTATTTCCAAGGGCATGCCAAAAGTTATGCTATTTGATGAAAGAAACTGTTAACTGAACTTTTATCTTGAACTCTAGCTGCTTCATCATGTTAAGAAATTTTCCTCATTCAAGAATTCTATAAAATTATGACTTCAAAATGACTTGTATTAGAAAGATGTCCATGGGTATGAGATGCTGTCAGCTAAGCTGACAATTGTTCAAATTTAGAGTAATCACCAATTAACAAAATGTTTCTTGCAAAGTTGTACCTACAAAAGAAAGTACAAAATTTTCTTTTACAAACAAGAGGAACCTAGAAGGAATAGTCTAATAATTTAAACTAGGACCAGTTAACAGTAGCATGAAACTATATTTGTTTCAATTTGACTATATATTTTTAAAGTTTTTTTTCAAGAGTACATTGTATAATTAAGTCATGATATTCTGTGTGATGGCTTGAATAATTTTCATCTCAAGCTTGGTCATTTGAAACAATGATATAAATTGGATTATAGCAAATATAGGGGAAGAAAAGAGTAAATGGGAAAAGATCTAAATCTATGGTAAAGCTCTCTGATTTTTGCCCTTGGGGGAGCCTTTGGATGTGACTACCTAAAAGGAAAGTCCTCTTCCAATATCATATTGTGGCATGGTGGCACTCCTGGTGTCTGAAAGGTTATGCCAGTGGTACAAAAGCTCTAGCTTTGGTCTAGCTTTTGAAACCAGCTATACAAGAATGTATACTTGTTATTTAAGGACAGGATGGAGGCTCATCAGCAAGGCAATTAATTTTGTGGCCACTGCAACTCTATAAAATCATCTCTTTTCCTACCTCATAGATAGATTGGGATCTACAGTGGGGGAATAATAATAATGATGATGATGATGATGATGCTACATTGATGTATAACTTTAAGATTTGTAAGCGCTTTACACATACATATATCTCATTTGAAGAAGTACTCACAGGGACAAAAATCACAGAATCATCAAGTGGGCAACCTAGGAGCTAGCCAGCAGCAGAGAGAAAAAGAAAGAACTTGACTAAATGGAATATCCCTCTGCATCAAAAGTACAACAGGAATTTACCAAAGGGGTGGGGATCATTATAGATGGGAGTACTAAAGCAAAATTTGTTCATGAACCTTGAAGGCTTCAACAGGAAAGAGTAGATAAAAACAGAGGACATTCATTCCCCAATTAATAAATGGTTAAAGGATATGAGCAGGCAGTTTTCTGAGAAATTAAAGCTAATTATAGTCATATGAAAACATGCTCTAAATCACGATTGAGTAGAGAAATGAAAATCAAAACAACTCTGAGGTACCATATCACACCTATTAGATTGGCTAACATGACAAAACAAGAAAGTGATAAATGTAGGAGAAGATGTGGGAAAATTGGAACACTAATGCATTGTTGGTGGAGTTGTGAACTGATCCAACCATTCTGGAGAGCAATTTGGAACTATGCCCCAAAGGACTATAAAATGGTGTATGCCTAGCATTATCACTTCTAGTTCTGTATCCCAAAGAGATCATAAAAATGGGGAAAGGATCCACAGGTACAAAAAGTATTTATAGTAGCTCTTTTTGTGGTGGCCAAGAATTGGAAATTGAGGGGATATATATCAATTGGGAAATGGCTGAACAAATTGTGGTATATGAATGTTATGGAATACTACTGTACTGTAAAAAATGATGAGCAGGCAGACATCAGAAAAACCTGGACAACTTATGTGAACTGATGTTCAATGAAATGAGCAGAACCAGGAGAACATTTCAATCAGTAACAGAACCAGTAACAGGCACATTGTAAGGACTAACTTTGATACTCAGCAATGCAAAGATCTAACACAACTCCGAAAGACTCACAATGGAAAATGCTACCCACTTCCAGAGAAAGAACTTTGGAGTCTGAATATAGATGGAGGCATATTATTTGCTCTCCTTTTCTTTTGTTTCTTCTTTCTTGTAATTCCTCCCATTAGTTCTAATTCTTTACATCATGACTAATATGAAAATATGTTTAATATGAATGCAGAAGTAGAGCCTGTATCAGATTGCCTGCTCTCTTGGGGAGGAGGAAAAAATTTAAAACTCAAAATCTTATGGAAGTGAATGTTGAAAAGTCATGATTAATTATATAGAAAAAAAGAGGCTATTTTATGTAGAATGAACAGTTGGAGCAACAGAATGGAGGTAGAAATGAACATCTATTTCCAGGGCTCACATTGAGATGTCATTGAAAAATCAGGTTAGATAGGTAGGGTAATATAAAGAATAGTGACATGGAACCATTAGAAGCTCCAAACTAGAGGTCTGTCATTTTGAAATGAGACTTTTAGCAAGATTAGTACAGCAACTGTATGCAAGGTAGATTAGAATGGAGAAAGAAGGCAGGGAGGATGTCATTCTACAGGGACAATAATTTGACTAAATAGGAATTGTGTGCAAAAGATTCAATGGAAAGACAATCACTTTTCTATTTTAAAAAAAGAGAGAAATAAACAGTTAAGTTGAAGCATTTTTAACATTTCATATTGTCATTGGGTTTGTTTGTTTGTTGATTTTCAGTACCTACAGTTTCTGACACTTTAAAAAAAATTAAATTTACAACATTCAGTTCCACAAGATTTTGAGTTCCAAATTTTCTTCTCCACCCTTTCCCCTGCTCTCCCCCCATGGCACCATGCAATCTGATACAGGTTCTATAGATGCCTTCACATTAAACATTAGTCAAGTTGTAAAGAAGAATTATAACCAATGGAATGAATAACGAGGAAGAAGAAACAAAACAAAATGAAAGAGAGAGAGCAAGTGGTTTTCTTCACTCTGCATTTAGATTCCTTAATTCTTTCTCTGGATGTGGACAGTCTTTTCTTTTTTTTTGGCGGGCAATTGGGGTTAAGTGACTTGCCCAAGGTCACATGGCTAGTTTTTGTGTTAAGTGTCTGAGTCTGAATTTGAACTCAGGTCCTCCTGACTCCAGGGCCAGTGTTCTATCCATTGAGCCACCTAGCCGCCCCTGGATGGCCTTTTCCATCATGAGTCCTTTGGAGTCATCTTATAACCTTGCATTGCTGAAGGGAGCCTAGTCTATCAAAGTTAGTCATCACAGATATGATGTGTCTGAAATTGTGTACAATGTTCTCCTGGTTCTGCCCTTCTCACTCAGCTTCAGTTTATATAAGTCTCTCCAGGTTATTATGAAGTCCATCTGCTCCTCAAGCACAATAGTACTCCATTAAATTCATATACCAAAACTTGTTCAGCCATTTCCCAATTGATGGGCATCCCCTTGATTTCCAATTCTTTGCCACCACAAAAAGAGCTGCTATAAATATTTTTGTATATAATGGTCCTCCTCCCACTTGTGTGATCTCTTTTGGATACAGCCTAGTAGAGGTATTGCTGGGTCAAAGGGTAGGCACATTTTTATAGCCCTTTGGGCATAGTTCCAAATTTCTCTCCAGAATGGTAGGATCTATTCACAACTCCACCAACAATGCATCAGTGTTCCAATTTTCCTATATCTTCTCTAGTATATATCATTTTCCTGTTTTGCCTTGTTAGCCAATCTGACTGGTGAGATGTGGTACCTCAGGGCTGCTTTGACTTGTATTTCTCTAATCAATAGTGATTTGAAGCATTTTTTCATGTGATTATAGGTATCTTTAATTTCTTCCTCCGAAAACTGCCAGTTCATATTCTTTGACCATTTATCAATTGGGGAATGACTTGTATTCTTAACATTTACAATTGTTTTAGAGAATTTCCTGAACTGCTGGCAGGAAACATGGAGTAACAGATAGAAATGCAGGAAATACTTTGGAAAGTGAAAAAGTCACTTCTCGTAAGTACTCATTGATTAAGTTTGACATGACCAGTAATACATAAGCAAACAGATCTGGCACAAGAATTTAAGTAATATTACCTGCTGGAAAGGCAGGTCAGATTTCAATGATAATTTCAAAAGTGAAGTGATTCAGAACTTAAAATAATTTTTTTTTCCCAAGGAAAAGATAGTAAAGCAAAAGGAGAAAAGAAGCCCATTTGAAAGAAACCCTGTGTGTTTTAGTTCTCTTCCATCTCTTGGATGCTTTCCATATTAACTCTGAGATAAGAGGAATGCTTACCTTGACAAGAATGTTATCCTGCAGACTGATTGGGTATCTCACTGACCCTATTGTATCGTCCCCAGGCTCCAAACAAAGGATAAGGTCACAGAAAACTTAAATTCATCTAAAGAAAGGTCTCCAGACCCAGCTTTTATCAAAACAAAGAACAGATTTGAAGGCTTTAGAGCCATTAAATGGTTACCTAGAGACTATCCTTTCCCTACAAATGAGATACAGATTAGATGAACCCGAATGCACCAAGGAATTTTCAGTAGAAATAATTCCCAGCCAGGCCTGTTCCAACAGAACCCAAATGTATGAATTTAAATGAATTACCTTTCACTTCATTTTTGTCTTTTTATTATGTATTACATTTTTTAAACAAGTATATGTTTTTACTTGGTTTTCTTCAGGTGAATATTATATTAAACAAGAAATAACGAATATTTACAAGCATGAAAGTAATTTGCACATGCCCCTTATTAAAGTATATTAGAATAAAATCCATGTGTTTACAGATTACTTAATTCGTTCAACAACATCTCTGAGCAATGCAGATAAAATTGAGTGGGCTAAATAAAGAATCTAACATAAATGAATGTAATCATCTGTCCCTACTTAACTTCTATATTCTAGGGGGTGCATTATCCCCTTGATTTATCAAAATTATCTAGAGAATTTAAGTATCCTGTGGTCCAAGAGTCAAACAAACTTAGTTGGTTGATCATATTTTTTTTTTGAAAGGCACTGAACTGTCCTGTTGCAAATTAATTCACAACTCTGACCTTTTTCTTTTTTATATAAAAGGGATGTTCCTGTAAATTTCATCTTGCTTTAAAAACTATAGCATCTGACATACTGAATTGTTATGAGGATCAAATGAGGCAATGTATACAGAGCAAAGTCATCTATCATTATTATTATTATTATTATTACATAACTCGGTAGGAAGACACGGATAGTACAAAATCAAACAAGGATTGCTTGTTCCCCATTTCAAAGGAATTAGGAAAACAGCATTAGAAAACAGAATTATTAGCAGGCAAGACCAGCCTCATTTAAATAGATAAGCATGGCAATTAAATATCTTTAAAACTACAAATACTGAATGAATATGACATTTATATCCCATACAAGTAAATGGATAGTGCTCAAAGGGGGAATCACATGTCAGGACAGCATGAGGTCATCTTACAATATGAGGGATGGTTCTATATAAAGGAGATAAGATGTTGAATTACTTCAATGAAGAATCAGAAAGGATTTTCAGGCAGATAAATGGTTTAACCTGGAGGAAGAGATTCTGAAGTACAGTCATAGAAATCCCCTATTTGTGCCTAGAGTCTTGAAGACAGATTCTAAGGATATAAAATATGTTTAAGATGGATAACGATCATCATAGAATATTGAGAATGAACAAATGGTAGCAGTACTACTAGACTGGTTTCAACTGTACCATAAGCATTTTATGATATGCTTCATAATTCAACTCAACCCTGAAAGTGGCAAATGATATGGTAGGTCTTTTGTTTAAAAGTATTTCATGCCTTACTATATTTAAATTCTCAAACAAGCAACACTAAGTTGTTACAGATGTAGCCTTTGCATTTAATTTCTGGAAAAGAAAGAAGAGGTCAAAGTCTAGAATATGAGCTGTGATGTTAGTATAATACATATCCTTGTTTCCAATTGCTAAGCTAACCATTTTCTACAGGCATTTACTTTGGGAGTAAAGTTACAAAAGGGGGGAGGAGTGCATCTTTTCAAAATAAAGCAAACCACACATATCTTTCATGTTTATCACATTTTAATACTATTTAAATTACTAAAATTGTAATGGTCTTTTTTTTGCTCACACAACCAGAATTTAAAGTTTCTTCAGATATTTGCAAATCTGTCTTGCTAGGAAAAAATGGTTGTGACACAGAATAGCTAACAACCTAAACTTTGGAATTGATTCGAATCTTTGCTTTAGTGATTGACGTGAATGTGGCTTTAATACTATCTTTTATTATCAAGATAAGTCTCTCTTAGTACTTAATCGGATACACTTCACACACTCATTCATAATTATAGTGAGAATGAAATAATATACTATAGTTGAAAGCTTCCTTTTGGTAGATTACCCAAAGAAAGAGTAGAGAGTAAAGAAAACTCCTAGCAATTCCCATTTTGTGACACAATGATCATTTTCAAAGAATGGATTGGATGTGGGGATAGCTAAACCAACTAATAACCTGTATGTAAAAATCTATTTCTCTCCCTTTCCATTTGTATATTTTCCTAATTATGGATATTTCACATGAATTTAAATACTGACCGGAATGCTTGGTATAAAGGATGCAGAAGGCGAAGGTAACCTTGGGACAAATATGTCAAATATGATGTGATGGCACAGTTACCCGGAGATCCAAAAGCTGCTATTCATTCTTCTATCTTTACCGAATCTCAGAAATCAGGGAAGCTCCAAATTTTCCTGTTGTCCACTGGTAAATTGTTGGGGGATGGGCTAGAGTCGATGCACATTTATCTTTGTGCACACCAGAAACTGTTACAGATTGTTTATTATGCGGAGTTTTAAAAACTCATCTTTTTGCATACATTATTATGGAAGAACTGGGACCTGGAAATTACAGATCTTCATCATACTAAATATTTCTTTTCCTAGTGACTATAGTCACTCTATTAAGTAATTACTACTTAATTGCTCCTAGTTCTAAGCCGCCAAAGTGAGTTGAACGTTATTGGCATTAAATGTTGACATTCTTTACTCTGGTATATGAAATTAAATGTAACAGATACAACACGATACAGTCTCGCTCCGAGACTGTTGGAATTAGCTAAATGCAATGAACTCTCTTGGAGACTCTTCGACTTTATTAGGTTTTCCAAAGGAATTTGTGTTTGCGGAGAAAGTCCAATTGTATATACTGTTAACCATCCATTTATTTATTTATTTATTCAACAAACATTTACTCGTCCAGTGAGGCGCAGTGCCTGATACTTCACCCAACCGTGCGCTTGGGCAACGAGAAACTGTGGGGATTTCAGGAGAATGGGGCAGAATGGCCTCTATTAAGATGGGTAGAACACTGCAGATAAACGCTATAAGGTTGTCCAGTTCTTGGACAACCTTGCAACCACGAGGCATCCTATCTGAGAGGTAGAAATGTGAGTCAAGGAATTCACAGCCTGGATTCTACATTCCCCAGAGTGACAAGTCTCTCTCGCGCGCGCTCTTGAAACGCCCTAGGGGGTGGGGGGGGGGGGGGGGGGGGGTGGGTCGGGGGAGGGGGGGTGGCGGGGGGGGGGGGGGGAGCCTGTTTGGCCAGTTCGAGGGTTGCACAAAGAGCAAAGGGGAGCATCGGTCGGCTCGGACGCCATCTACCTAGGGCAATGCTAGCCGGATTCTCCTCTAGATAACAAGCTCAGGGGTGAGAGATCCCGCGGGCTTCCTCCGCTCCGTCCCTTCATCCAGACTGAGGAGAGACGCAGAGTACCTCCCGGGCTGCCAGGCTCCGCGAAGCCCTCCCGAGCTGAAGGCGGGAGAGGGAAAGAGGGGAGAGGGCACTCCGTTTGACTTCCTGAAGCCAGACAATGAGGAGCTTGCAGGAGAATTCCTGCCCTATTCATTCCAGGGCGCCGAGGCGGGGGCGGGGGGGCAGCATTACCCGAGGGTTAGCAACCAAGCCCACCCCCCACCTTCAGCCCAACAATTACACAACAAAAACCTTCCAAGCAGGAGCCCTGGGAACTGTGAAGTCGGCGGATGCCAGCTAAGTTGTCTACCTCTTTTTTTAATCTCTCCTTCCCGCTACACCTCCCCCCTTCAGCACTCACACTCTCACCACTCCAGCCCACCCTACCCCTACCCAAGGAAAATAAATAACATTGCTTTCAAAGCACCCGGTAGACGTCTCCAGTCCCTCCAAAGGGAGTCGGGCTAACTCCAAAGTTGGGCAGCGCAAAACTTGTCTAAAAAAATCTCCAAGCAAGGAATGCGGGCTCTGGGAAAGGTGGCTGCAGCCAGTCCCCAGGGAACAGGAGCTCCCTGGAGTCCCAACTGCCCAGGAGCCAGGAGATCCCTCTGGGGCTTCCTTCTTAGATTCTCGCTGGATCCCCTACGCTGACAACCTGGAGCACACTAGCCAGGGATCACGAGCTATGCCGAGAGAATTGCTTTTCCACGCGAACTCCCTTTAGCCTCGCAGCCGGCGAAGCCAAAGCCTGGAGCCGCGACCCTGCAAGAGGGTCAGCCCTCTTCATACTCCCGCCTGCCCCCTCCCCAGAGCAGCCCACTGGGGTAAGGACAATAGCTGGGCGCAGCGGCGGCATCTCCAGGCTCACCTCTCTGCTGGCACTGCCCGGCGGTCCACAGCAGCAGCGCTGCCACCATCAGTCCCCGGCCGCAGCAGCGGAGCATTTTCCCCGCTGTCTCCAGCAGCAAAACAGCCAGGGGAGCTTCTCCGGGGAAGAAGAAAAGCTGCCGCCTCTCTCCTTTGCTGGAGTGCGAAACTGTTCAGGCTTTCCCACTCCCCAGAGCCCGGAAAACCCCTCCCCCCCGTCCCCACCCCCTCCTTATCGCGGCCCAGTCCCCTCCTCTTGCTTCACTGAAAGACTCTCAACCATCCTCTCCCTTAGTCCCCCAGACCCTTTGAGGTTAGAGTTTGCCACCAGCCTCTCTTTCCCCAGAGCCTGTCCGTTGGGACTTCTATTTGCCTTCCTTTTGCTACATTTATGGGTACAGCTCAGAAGCAATGGGCATCTTCTTAGTCTTCATGGAACCACAGCCTCCAGCCAGTACTTGTAGGCTTTCAGTTTGGGTCTTATTAGCCCAGTTATGAGACTGCTGGAGAATTTCCTCCACCATTCCGCTTCACCATCAGTTTCCCTTTACTCTGAGCTATCTGGCTTGTCCTGAGCCTGCATGGAGCCAAGGTGATGGAAATGATCAGGAAGAAGAGTTAACAATGACTTGGAGAAAATAGAAAGGCAGGCTCATATTGATGGAGTTAAGCAGTTTTTCCAGGTTGAGCAAAGTAGCCCATGGGAGAGGATTCCAAGAAAATATTTGACCTATTGGCCTCTCCCTCCTCCCCACTGTGGGGCCCTGCCATCTGGGCTCCCTCTGAGCTGAGCTACTCCCAAACATCCCTGCCCACAGTCAGACGGTAGCCATGGAATTGAAATGACCAGTCTTCTTAAAACCAGGGGAGATCAGGGGGAAACAAGGCTTTCGGGGGAGGGGGTAGAAAAGGGGTCGAGAGAGAAAGATATCATGGACTTAATTATTGCAGACAAATATGCATGGATATTTACCCACCTTTACATTTGTGGAAAGAAGACTAATTTTATCACAAACTCCCAGGGATTTAGTCATATTGTGAGATTACACCTGTTAATTGCTAAGAATTTTAACTTCAGCTTTCTCATCTGTTAAAGAAATCATAACAATACTTTTGAAGAGCTAAGAGTAGGGAATAAGGGATCAGTGGCCTGGGTTTGACACTTACTAGCTATGTGACCATGATCAAGTAAGTCTCTGAGTCTTGTTTTTCTCAACTGTAAAATGGAAAATGAAGATAATATTTAAATGCCTTACAAAGGTGTTCCATGAACTTGAATGTTGAAGCCCAATGTAAATGGGAATTAGCATTTTTATTAGTATAGGCCTTTTCAACAAAGGTTTTCTATGGCTTCCCTGACAAGCCAAATTCTCACAAAATAACACACAAGTTGAATAAAAGTCCATATAGGCTTTTCATTTAATTCTATTTTTATTCTCATATAGAAATAAGTTTAATTGTGTGTATATCTGCTCAGCAGGACCATCGTTTATATGAAGGTTTTTTTTAACTGCTACAAAACATTTCATCAGAAAGATTCAATTGGAATAGTTGGAAAACATGAAAGAGAATCTAAGCAACAGAACACAGAATTTGTCCTTTAAAAATGGGCATCATAGAGGTATGCAAAATAGACAAAAAGAGTCAGGCCATGATTTCCAAGTTCAAAATTCAGCATCAAGGAGGTTTTCATACTGTAAATATACAGAATCTTGCAGTGGGGTGGGGGGGGAGAGGAGAGAAGGTAGAGCAGAGAAGACAAAATGGGAGGATTATGTCAGAGAAAAACAGTTCTAAGAACAGCTACTGTTCTAGCTCCCTACTACCCTTGAAACTACCCGTCTCTCCTAGGTACCTAGAAATTCACTTTGGATTTCAGGCAGTTCATTTTAACCCCTCAATAAGGCAATATGCAATTGTGAGCTCATGGGTTTTGTTAGGGAAGCAAAAAGTCAGAACATTTGGTGAGAGGATAGAAAAACTTAGAAAGTACACTAGGTAAATTCAAAATAAATAATTTTTTTGTAAAAAAAAAAAAAACGTCCCACATGTGATGGCTCTCATGGGAAATAGGGTTTATGTATATAATAAAGTCCAGAGGTAATATGGGAGAGGAGTTACACTTACAGGGAGAATTACCACCACTTAAAATTAGGCCAGCTCTTCAGACTCCTTTTCATTCTGTTAGGCTTGTGAATGTCTAAGTAAGAATAGGGAACTTTGATTTAGTATTTTATGGTCACAAATCACTTTACATGTATTTCCTATTAGGTTCTTCATGACCTTGTGAAATGAGCATCATACTTAGCATTTTTATTATTATAGGCCTATAATGATTTATTATATATTTGCATTTTACAAATTCCAGTCACCATAACAGACTGACCACCATTATTGATTGTTTTCTGCCTATGAATGCTGACTTTATCATCATCATCATCATCATCATCATCATATATATTATATATATAATAATAATTGTTACCAAGATCACTGGTATTTATATAACTCTTTGAGGCTTTCCAAGTACTTTACATATAATATCATATATATAATATATGTAAATACGTGTATGTATAATATATGTAAATATAATACCTATAATATATTATATATATTATCTCATTTAAATAACACTTTAAAAAATGCCTTACATACAGTTATCTCATTTGACTTGACTCTCAAGTAATGGATATTTCCTGAGAGGACTCCATTATGTCCCTCCCCCTTACTGTTTCTGAAGGATACATGAATTTTCTAGATAAGATGTTCACCTTAATTGGCCCCTACCAGGGAGAACCCTGTTCTTGTGCTCAGCACTTTGGTGGCTTCCAGGATTGTATACACTTGAGCTGGCCCTTAGGCTTGGAATTTTATAGGAAACAGAGGACAGAAAAGTAGAGGAAAAAGTTCTCTCTTAAGGGAGAGAACATTGGAAGCTAGAGGGAGTTCTTTATGAGGGAAAGGACCAGACATCAAGAGATGCATGAAGACAGAGACACATAAATGTGCAGAGAGAAACTGGTCTGTGTCTGCTTTAACAAAACTCTTTGAAAAAGCTGTCTACATTACATGTATCAAACCTGCAACTAAGTATGGCATGAAGCAGATTAAAATGTAATTGGGGACAGGGCGGCTAGGTGACGCAGTGAATAGAGCAGCGGCCCTGGAGTCAGGAGGACCTGAGTTCAAATTTGACCTCAGACACTTAACACTTACTATCTGTGTGACCTTGGGCAAGTCACCTAACCCCAATTGCCCTCCAAAAAACAAAAAAAATGTGTAATTGGGAAATATTTAACAAAATAAGTTAAAATGCAACAAAACATTCCAATTCCTTCACCTTCCTATTCCTACTTCTGTCCCAAGACTCCCTTCCTCTCACCACTTCTTGACTTCCTCGCTCATACCTAGAAATGGTTCTGTGCCAAGCACTGAGGATACAAGGACAAAACTAAAGCAAACCTTTGCCCTCTAGATGTTTACTTTGTATTGAGGGAAAACATGTACATAGATAATAAGTAAATACAACACAAACAAAAGGTCCTGCTTAGTGCCAATAATGAATCTTGTAAAGTTATTCCATTATTGGAATTAAAACTGCATCTTTCTGTTTTGCTGGATGCAATCACCCCATTTTACATAATTATCACTGAGTAATATGAATTCAAAACCGTGCCACTTGGAGTTGCTATTTCTCTTTGTTCTTCTTGTTCTTGTTCCTGTTTGTTTCTCTTCTTTTTGTTCTTCTTGTTCATGTTTTTCTTCTTTTTGTTCTTCTCATTCTTGCTCTTCTTGTCATCATGGTCACTGTTCTCCTTCTCCTCCTCCCTGGCAACAAGTAGCCACAGTTGAGCACACAAATTTATACATTGGCTATATCTAAAAATGTACATCTCATTATGGATCTGTATTATACCACCACCTTTCTGCCAAAGGTGGGAAGTATGCTTCATCATCTGTCTTCTGGGATTGGTCATGACATTGATTGGAGCTCAAGTCTTTCAAAGTTTTTTACTCTTATGATCTTGTCATTTTTGTTTAAAGTGTTTCTCTGCTTCTGTTCACTTCATTCTGTAGCAGTTCATACAAGTCTTCCAATTTTTCTCTAAATCTGTCCTTTTCATCATTTTTTGTGACTAAGTAATATTCTATTATATTCATATATGATACTTGGTTTACTCACTCAACCCTCAAATATTTAAAAGTATCTCATTACTTACTTCCTCCAACTCTTCTCTCCAGGTTAAATATCCCCAGTTCTTTTGGTTAACACTCACATGGCCTAGTTTCATCTCCCTGATCATCCTTCTCTGAACACACTTTACCATGTTGATAGCCCTTCCATAGTGTGACACCTAGAATTTGAAGCCATGCTCCATATGCAGTCTCCTAAGGACAGAGAACATTGGCACCATCACCTCTGTTCACTGTTTTCACTCAACTGACATTAATCATACTTAAGATTTCATTAACGTTCTTGGCTATCACATCACATTACTGATTCATATTTTTTTTAATTTATGAAACAACACAAGCATTTCTATGATGTAGCAGAACTTTTAAAAAGATGATCACACATGAAACTGCAAATCTATTGTGTACAACTTGCTATTCCTTTTAAATATACTATAAAGTTATCATGTAACTTTCTTTTTTCACTTTTTCATCTCTCTTATTGAGCTTGCATTCCACTGAATAAAAAAAAAAATTATATGCTACTTCCTAGTCATTTGTCTACCATTCTGTATTTGTCCACTCAATTTTTTTTATACCAGTGTAGGATTTTACATTTTTCCATATTAAACTTTTTGTCAACTACAATCCATTTTTTCAACTTGTCAAGGGTTTCTTTGGATACTAGTTCTGTCAACCAATGCATTAGGGTATCCCTTCCAGCATCATGTCATCTGCACAGAAGTGCAAAGTGCAGATGCCTTTGTAAAACTAGGTGTCACTGTAGGATGGGAGGGTCTGTGCTCTCACTTTATTCTCCCAATCAGAAAAGTACAGAGTTTAAATCCTCACAGACTATACCTTCTAGATCTTCTTGGAGATAGGACTTTTTTTTATTTAGATAGACTAATATCTCATAGCTCACCTTTTCCCACCCTTCCTTATGGTAAAAGGGGCAGAGTTTAGACTCTGGAACCTGTGCTCAGACTTTCCAATTTTACAGTCTCAGCTGCCTGCTGATGAATGATGATGCTGGCTGCCCCAGGCGTAAAAAGGACCTGCTGCAACCTTCCATTCCTCAGTCCTTTGAAATATGACTTATAACCTTACAGCTCTGCTCAAATTATTTTCTGCAGGGTAGCCAGCAGACTCTTAATTGCTAAATGCAATTAAATCTCTATTCACCTTGACATTTCTGAAACATCTAGGATAACTGAGCAGCCCTTTTTTTCTGGATACTCTCTTCTCTCTTAGATTTTTTGATTTGGTGAAAATGCATCCTGCTCTGGTTCTTCTATATTGCAGATTGTCTCCACATTCTTCTTCTCATTCGTTATCAAAGTACAAAGTTCTTTCAAGATCCTGTCCTCGATTCTCTTCTCTTCTCTTTCCATCATCTCTGAAACTCCCTTATCTAATCATAATCTTTTGGCATTCCATGTCTCCCTCTGCCTTCCAAAATCAAACCTTGTTCTTCATCCACCCTCTGACCTCCAACCTCTAGAACTCTCCATTGTCTCCCAGGCAACATCCTGGCTTCTAGCTTCACTCTCCTCCCCCTTCCCCCTCCCCCCCATTTTGACCTCTTGGTGAAACAGTTCAACTCTACCGTGTCTTCTTGAGTGTGTCGCCTTCTTATCCTATTTCCAATTGCACCTTAACAAGCCTTAACCTTCACTCATTCCCACCATCCACTGCCTTTGCTCCTATGCACATGTTGCTGAAGGAATCTAGAGAAAATTGTGTAATCATGATGATGGTATTCGCTACAAATTTGTTACATAACCTCAACTGCTGCAAAGCATTTCCCTAATTAACTAACTATCCCACTTACCACAATGGCTCTTCCAAATCTTTTCATCCATCTTCAAATATCCTATGTCTCCCCTGCCCCCACTGTCCCAACTGAAAACTTTCCTCATATTTTACTGAAAAAAATTGAGGCCACTTTCCAAGAGTTCCCTCTTCTCCCCTCCTTCTGCACCCCATTTCATATAATGAGGTAGCCCTTCTCCTTATCAAGACAAACTTCTCTACATGTGCAATTGATGTCAATTCATCCTGTCTTCCATTGTAGATTGCCCCCTCTATGATCCCCAATCTCTCACTTATCTTCAGTCTCTATCAGCTGCTTCCCTACAGCCTACAAACATGCTCATGTCTTCCCAATCCTCAGGAAATCCTCAGTTGATCCATCCGTCCCTGATAACCATTATCCTATATTTATCTCTCCTGCCTACTGTGACTGAACTCTTTGAGAAGGCCATCTAGAATAGGTGTCTCCACTTCTCCTCTTAACTCTACAGTTTGCTTCTGACCTCACTTTTCAACAGAAATCCCTCCCTCCAAGTTACCAATGATCTCCTAGTTGTGAATTCTAATGATATTTGCTCAGTCTTCATGCTTCTTACAATCCTCATCCTTTCTGTTTTTCTCAAGATTCTTGGGAAAAGCCACAGTTTGTTGTTTTGTGTTTTTTTAGATCAAGTACTAAAGATACTCCAGAAGATTAGGGACAAGTCTCTTGCTTTTAAATATTGTAAAAATTTGTTTGTCAAGTACAAAGTGCACTTGTGTCATGTCAAGTAATCTTTTTATTCTACTTTATTTCATTCATGCCATGAGAATTTTTAAGAATCACCCCAGTCTGAGTCTGTGAGGGAGTTAGGTCCTTCTTGGCCAACTTATATATTTTCTCCATTACGTAATTTTAGCCATGTGGTAGCATTTGGTAATAGTATTTCCCCCTCGATGCCCTAACAGGGTGTCATAGCCCCCCCGCCCCCCAGGTAGATGGACCAGTCTTTAAGAACCACTGCTATAGACAATGAAATCAAAGAAGCTCAGAGTCAGACAGGACACCCAGAAGTCCCTGGATCTCTACTTCAAGAACTGCTGTTCCAACAGAATTTCAGACAGTTTCTGAGTTTCAATAAACAATGTAAAAATGGAACAAATAGGGACAGAAAAAGAACAGAGACCACTGAACAGAAATAAAGTGGGGAGATATTAGCAAACCTCAGACACGAACTGATTTCTACAATTAGGTGTTGAAGTTTTGGCTCCAAGTTTTCTGCAACTTTGCTAAGGCAAAACAGAAAACCCTCTAGGTTAAATAGTTTGCATTTTCTAACTAAAGAAAGACTGAATTCATCTCTACAGACAATTCTTTTTCCTGGAACTAAATACAAGCAGTAATTTATCATGAGTTCCTGGGTAGGGACATTGGGTGATTGGGGGCATAATACCTAACACAGTTTTCCAGAAGTCAGCAAAATGCCATTCAAATGAATTGTTTTTGTGACAACCCTCTCTATGCACAGTAAGGGAATAACATTAAATAAAAATTCATGAAGGCATTTCTGCAATCAGGGCTAAAGTGCTTTGCTTTCTAACATGATGCAGAGATAGAGACTCATGATACAATGGAAAGAACATTGGGCTTGAAGTCCTGGAACCTGAGTTCAAATTCTGACTCTGGCAGGCACATTACTGTATGACCTTCAGCAGATCGTTTCATCTTCCTAGGATTAGTTTCTTCATCTGTAAAATGGGTGTGTGTGATTTCTGAGATCCCCTTCAACACCAAGTTTATGCTTTTATGACTCAAAAAATTGTTCATAATCTTGTGTGTGTGTGTGTGTGTGTGTGTGTGAGAGAGAGAGAGAGAGAGAGAGAGAGAGAGAGAGAGAGAGAGAG
>NW_027186304.1:26248428-26294412 GCF_028583685.1 Petaurus breviceps papuanus | reverse complement strand
GGGGATGGCAGGGCAATTGTGGTTAAGTGACTTGCCCAAGGTCACACAGCTAGTAAGTGTTAAGTGTGTGAGGCTGGATTTCAACTCAGGTCCTCCTGACTCCAGGGCCAATGCTCTATTCACTGTGGCACCTACCTGCCCCCAAAAGTTAATATTTTATACTTTAAATATTGCAAAGCATTTTACATATATCATTGGAATCTCACAACATTCCTGTGAAGTAAATCCTATAACTATTCCCATTTTGAAGATGAGGAAACTGACTTTGGTGATTTGTCTGAGATCATTCAGCTAGTAAGTGTCTTAGGCAGGATTTGAATTCAGGGCTTCCTGACTCATAAGTCCACTATCTATCAACTATTACACTGAGCTGCCTCTCCAGATTATCTCATTTGCTTCTCATAACAAATTTATGAGGTAGGTGCTAGTATTATCACCATTTTATAGAAAATGGAACCGAGGCACAGAAAAAATGAAATTACTTGTCCATGGTCACACAGTTTGCACATTTCTTCCTTTCTTCTTTCTTTCTTTCTTTGTTCTTTCTTTCTTTCTTTCTTTCTTTCTTTCTTTCTTTCTTTCTTTCTTTCTTTCTTTCTTTCTTTCTTTCTTTCTTTCTTTCTTTCTGAGGGGGAAGGCAGGGCAATTGGGGTTAAGTGACTTGCCCAAGGTCACACAGCTAGTAAGTGTGTCAAGTGTCTGAGGTCAGATTTGAACTCATATCCTCCTGCTTCCAGGGCCAGTGCTCTATTCAATCTTGTAAATTTATGAAGCGAGATTTGAACTCAGGTCTTCCTTGACTCCAGGTCATCATCCTAACAACTACATTATATTGCCACAAAGAGATATGTACATACACATAGAATATACATACGTGTTTAGAACAAGCAAAAACAGACTCCCATCATTTGAAATGGAATGTCTTTGTGCAGGGTTCTGGCAACCTCCTTCCCCAGTGAGGAATGTGAAATTATCTGATGTTCCATTCTCAGACAGGGAAAGATCTCTGTGAAGACCTAGTGGCCCAGCTGACTCCATGGGAATTAATTTGGACCACTGGGTGAAGCTTTTCTGACTGTGCCTATAGGAGCAGCATGACAAAAGTCAGGATCAGGTCAGGGAGAGGAAAATATACAGCAAATAGCTCAGCCATAAAAGGGTAACTGGAATGCTGGCGAGGATTCTGAAGTCTAGATATAAGCAAAGCACAACATGTGTCTATTTAAACTTGAGAGCCAATGGTTCGTGGCAGGCATCTTAAATTTCAGTGCAGATATTAGAGAAGCAAGCAAAACATATGTTGAGGGGAAAAACAAACAGATTCCGAGGGCAAAGTGTCACATGCTTTGTTCTTTGAAAGACTAGGCAAAAAATGTTCTTCCAGCAGGGCCACAAGGGCAAGCTATAAAGCCAAGGAGTGAAAACAAAAAAGTTGATGGGAAGAGAAAGAGGGCTATGTAGGAGGTCGCATACCACAAGTACTGGCCGGCCATTGTCCCACAACACACTTTTTTCTGCTCTTCCCTGCAACTCCAGCAAAGTGAGCAGTAGGTTTTGTTCAAAGGTTCCCTAATGGATAGCTTTTAGTTCAGTGGCTTCCAAGGACAGGCTTGGGACTGTGTTCTGTATCACTCTCGATTATCACCTTTCTGTATGTCTATCAAGGCACACAGTTAAGTGAGGAAGGATATATAGCAGGCTAAAATTTAGGGGCAGTTAGGTGGTTTAGTGGATAGAGCCCTGGATTTGGAATCAGGAAGACTCTTCATGAGGTCAAACCGGGTTTCAGACACTTAATAACTGTGTGACCTTAGGCAAGTCACTTAACCCTGTTTGCCTCAGTTTCCTCATCTGTAAAATGAGCTGGAGAAGGAAATGGCAAACCACTCCTGTATCTTTGCCAAGTAAACAACAACAAAAATTTAACTAAGTCATCTGGGTAAGGATTATATTTGATTCTTTTTAATAAGGTCACTGATGTTATCCAAAGTCTCTAACAACTAACTTAAGAGGTATAAAGTTGTCACCTATCCAGTATTGACAACTTTGCAAAATAGTTTCCAAAAAGATAGTATAAGAGTCAGGGTAGTATAATGGAATGACCAGAGGTATGTGTCCCTGGGTGAGTCACTTAACCTGTGTAGACTCTAAACAAAATGGGACTTGTATTATAGTACTACCTACTTCACAGGGTTGTTGTGGGAAAAAATAATAAAGTGTTATATGGTGTGAATTCTTATAAACAATTCTCTACAAATTTAGACATCTGCTGAGAACAGTCATTTTGGGCAGTTCCGTTCTGTTTTCTAGATAATTTTGTTCAGTTTATGATTTAATGATCCCCAACCTTCTCCCTGAAGCAAAGGTCTATCTTTGTGTGGCAGATATTCTTCAGATGAGTTTGCGTGGTAGGTTTTCATAGAACACTAACAGCCCCTAAAGCCCTGAAGATAAGCATCACCCAGAGATCAATGGAGAGGGCCAGGAAGGCAGTGGACTGGCCACAACATGTTAGAAAAAAGGAAAAATGCAGGACAAATGGCGTGAATGATTCCATCATTTACATTTCGTAAAAGCAGGGAAAAATGTTAGAGATGATCCTGTGGCGAAACAAGACACATAATGGGACAGACTGCATGCTCTGTTGGTATCTGTGCAATATCAGAGGACAACAAGAAGGATGTGAGCTCAGTGGAAGCTCAGTGGTTAATGTATGGAAGGACATGGATGAATGTCATGTAAGAGCGGTAGGAGTGAATGGATTGCTATTTGTATCAATGGAAGGAATACATAAATTTATGAGATCATACTTCCATTAGACGTAGAGTTCTTGATTTTTTTATGTCATAACCCCTTTTGGAAATATGGTAGAGTATGTGGATACCTTCTTAGAATAATATTTTTAAAAACATAAAATATTTAAGATTGCAAAGGAAACCACGTTAGTGTTAGTAAAGTGTTAGGGTTAGTAAAAAATAAAGATGTAATTCTATTCCCAGACCCCTGCATTAGCGTAATGTAACATTAGTTGATGCATTTGGTGTATCAAGAATTGGCATTGAATGAATTGACCCAAAGGCACCCTCTAGTGGGACTTTATGATTGCCACTTTTTCTTATGCCAGATACCAGTTGTGTAACTCCTCAGCATGCTGCCACGCCAATGTTCCCAACTCAATCCCCCAGGAAACAGCAATGGATCTGGTTACTCTGAGAATGGGGGCCAGAGGAATTTATCAGAAAAGCACTGTCTTAAAAATTAGAAGACATGGATTTTGAACAAGTCAAAAAATGGGTCTTTGCCATCTGTAAGACAAGAATTACTGATTTCATGACGTCTAAAACCTTTGTAGCTGTAATGTTGTGTGACAACTGGATTCACATCTAGCCCATAAACCCTCACAGGAGTCCACTTACACCCAGGAGACCCTGCAGAGAATTGCTGGAAGTGGGGACATATGTGGAGTTCTGGTGCCTGTTTTGTAAATTTTGGTCCACTCAAAAAAGATTCAGGGGGGAGATCCTGGTCTAAGCAACTTTGTGGAGTTTGTCTTTGGGCTCATCTATTCCCTGCCCAGTGCTTGACCTTACACAATAAGATCCAAGAGGAGGTGGGGATGAGGTCATTGAGTGGACCATAGGATCATCATAGCACAAGGGCCAGCATGCTATGGAGTATCCTCTGAGTTATCTTTCCTGGTTCTGAATGATAACATGTGCTAGCTCGGCATGGAGGAGTGCTTTGAGATGACAAGGCAGTTCCTTAATTATTGTGTAAGCAGAAAGAAATAATGACTGGGTGAAGATTTAAAAAGGAGTGCCTCTGGGGGAGGCTAGATGCTCATGGGGTGGCTAGGTGGCGCAGTGAATAGAGCACTGGCCCTGGAGTCAGGAGGACGTGAGTTCAAATCCGGCCTCAGACATTTAACACAAAAACTAGTCATGTGACCTTGGGCAAGTCACTTAACTCCAATTACCCTGCCTTCCCCCCTCCAAAAAAAAGCAAATACATAAATAAAATAAAAGGAGTGCCTCTCAGCATCCTAATCCTCTCCCACTTCAAATTGTGCCAGCACTGTTCCAAGAAACTTCTGGGGAGGGGTGGGAAAGGGAAGTTGTGGTTGCTGAGCCATTTCAATTGTGTCCAGCTCTTCATAATCCCATTTTTCTTGGCAAGAATGTTGGAGTGGCTTGACATTTCCTTCTCCAGCTCACTTTCCAGACAAGAAAACTGAGGCAAGCAGGGTAAAGTGACTTGCCCAAGGTCACACAATTAGTAAGTGTCTGAGGCTGGATTTGAATTCAGGTCTTCCTGACAGCTGGCCCAGCACTCTATTCATTGTGCCACCTAGTCTCTCTGGTGAAGGAGTAGTTTGCCCTTTCCCTCTGCTACAGCCCTCATGCATCCATGAGCATGTGATATCTTCTTTGTTTGTTTTTTGCTTTTTGGAGGGGGAAGGTAGGGCAATTGGGGTTAAGTGACTTGCCCAAGATCATGTTGCTAGTTTTTGTGTTAAGTGCCTGAGGCTGGATTTGAACTCAGGTCCTCCTGACTCCAGGGCCAGCGCTCTATTCACTGCGCCACCTAGCCACCCCATGAGCATGTGTTATCAAAAGTCCATCGCCTATCTATGCAAGCCTGAGCCTGGGTTTGGGTCTGCCTCTTCTGTTCTTGTTCTATCTCGATCTTAGGTGAATGAGTATCTATCCAGATATGATATGTCTAGGCTTCAAGGAAAACTTGGGCAGTCAAGAGACCGAGATGGCCTGGGTTCTTTTGAATTAGAGTTAACTTGCCTGGGGCGGGGGACATCCCTGGCAACTACATAGGTATTCTTCTATAAGATGAATGCCTCTAAGAGGATTGGCTCAAGCCAGTGGGGCCTCGGAGGTCCTCTAGGGTGAACATTTCATCTTACAGATGTAGAAACTGAGACCCAGAGGGTTAAAGTGACTTGATCAAGGTGACACATGGCAGAATCAGAACTCAAATCCAGGCAGAGTAGAAACAGGACTTCTGTGCGGCTCCAGCTCTCACCACCTCCAATTCATGTAAAAGGGGACCCTGAACAAAATTTGGAGCTAAAGAACCCACAAAATGACACAGAGAAGCTAACCTCCCACTGAGGACAGCCCTGTAGGCCAGCAGGAAACAGCCAGCACAATGTTCTGGGAACTGAGCCCAGCTCCATGTTGAGGTTTTAACCCCAGGGTGGGCTTGACCAACCCCCGGCTGGAGGGACTCCAGATCACCTACAGCTTTGGTGGTCTAGAATTATCAACACATAGATGCTAAGGACAAAGTGAGAGGTCAGTGCAGTGTGGACTTTGGGACCCAGTAGTTGGGAGTGGGTTGGCTTTTGCCCCCTGGAGGGAGAAGTGGTTGAGGGCTGCAGCACAGCTGCTGCCACATGGCAGCTTCAGCTCCTAGCCTGCAAACTGAAGGGACACCAAGCAATCAGTCCGAGGGGTATTTGCTCTTGCTTTAACCTGCTTGAATCTAGATTGCGGTCAAGGGTGGAGGTCCTGGGGTATGCAGCCAGCTTGCCTGAGTGTGTGGAGGCTTCAGAGAGGGCACCCAACTAATACCTTCGGTAACTGAGAAAACCCCAGCTTTTGGTATGAAACTCCCCTGTCTGGTAGTAGAGTCCTACTGTGGCAAAAAGCCCCAAAGTCAAGTAATTGAGTGGCAACATGACCAGGCAAAGGAAGCAAAGCAAACAGAATAATCTAATATTAGATTCCTATTTTGGGGACAAAAAGCATCAAAGCATGGAACAGAAGGAAGACAGTGAAGTAGAACTCTTCCACCAAAAGCTTCAAAGGAAAATACGAGCTGGTTATAGACCATAGAGGACTTTAAGAAGCAGATAAGAGAAGTGGAGGAAAAATTGGGAAGAGAAATGAGAACAATGCAAGAAAATTACAAAATGAGAGTCAACAGCCTGACTGAGGAAAATAACACCTTAAAAAATAGAGTAACTCAAATGGCAAAAGAGGCTCAAAAAGGCAATGAGGAGAAGAATGCCTTAAAAAGCCGAATTTGCCAGATGGAAAAAGAATCTTAAAAGTTCACTGAAGAGAATCATTCCTTCAGAATTAGATTGGAGCAAATGGAAGCTAGTGACTTTGTAAGAAATCAAGATACTATTAAATAGATCCAAACAAATGAAAAAATAGAAGGCAATGTGAAATATCTCATTGGAAAAACCATTGACCTGGAAAATTGATCCAGGACAGATAATTTAAAAATTTTTGGACTACCTGTAAGCCATGATCAAAGAAAGAACCTAGAAATAATCCTCCAAGAAATTCTCAAGGAAAACTGCCCTGATGTTTTAGAACCAGAGGACAAAATAGAGGTTGAAAGAACCCACCTATCACCTCCTGAAAAAGATCCCCAAAAGAAAACTCCTAGGAATATTATAGCCAGGTTCTGAAATTCCCAGATCAAGGAGAGAATATTACAAGCAGCCAAGAAGAAACAATTTGAATATTGTGGAAACACAATCAGGATAACTCAGGATCTGGCAGCTTCTACACTGAGGGATAGAAGGGCTTGGAAAATGTGATATTCCAGAGGTGAAAGGAGCTGGGATTAAAACCAAGAATCACCTACCCAGCAAAAATGAGTACCATGTTTCAGGGGAAAACATGGTCATTCAGTGGAATAGAGGACTTTCAAGCATTCTTGCTGAAAAAAACAGAGTTGAATAGAAAATTTGACATTCAGATATAAGAATCAAGAGAAGCATGAAAAGGTAAACAGGGGAAAGAAATCATAAGGAACTTAACAAAATTGAACTATTAACATTCATACATGGAAAAACAATAATTGTAACTGATGAAACTTTTCTCAGTATGAAAATAGTTGAAGGGAATATACATACATATATATGTATATATGTATATATATATATATATATATGTCTGTATCGGAGCATATATGGGTGTATGAATACATATGTGAATGTGTGTATATATGTTTATAGGTATACATAGATAGAGGGCATAGGACCAATTTAACAGGAAGGGATGATGCTTAAAAGGTGAAATTAAGAGGTGAGAGAGGAATATAATGAGAGGAGATGGGGAGAGACAGAATGGGGTAAACTATCTCATATAGAAGAGGCAAGGGAAAATGGTTACAATGGAGGGGAAGAACAGGAAGGCAAAAGGGAATGGGTTAACCTTATTCTCATTGAATTTGGCTCAAGGAGGGAATGAAATGCACACTAAATAGGGTATCTCACCCTCCAGGAGAGTAGGAGTGAAGGGGATGAGAGGGGGGATGATGGAAGGGAGGGCAGGCTGGGGGGAAAGGAAGTTGGAAGCACCCACTTTTGAAAAGGGATGGAATCAAAATAGAGAATAGAACAAGTGGGAGGTGGGATAGGAGGGAGGGAAATATAGTCAGTCTTCTACAATATATCTACTATGTTAATGTTTTGCATTAACTACACATGTACAACATATACTGAACTGCTTATCTTCCCAGTAAGGGTGGGTGACAAGAGAAGAAGGGAATGAATCTGGAATTCAAAGTTTTAAAATCAAATGTTCAAATATATATACTATTATTAATACTATTTTACATGTAATTGGGAAATAAGATATACAGGCACTGGGGCATAGAGATCCACCATGCCCTACTGGAAAAGTCGAAGGGAGTATGGGAGAGAAAAATCTGGTGGAAATGAATGGTGTAAATCAGAAGTTAATAAAGCATTTGATAAATGAAAAAAAAAATTAAAAAAAAAAGAACTCAAATCCAGGTCCTCTAGTTCGAAGGCCAAAGCTCTTAACACTATGCCATGTTGCGGCAAAACCCATTAGTTCTTGGAGCCGGTTATAGGGTCTGGAGGTTGGAGGAGTGAGAGAAAAAGGAAAAATGAGAACCAGATTCCACTTTAAATTTTTGCCTGGCCTCCGCCACAATTAACATGCTATATCTGGTTGTCAGGTGAGCAAGACATTATCATTCCATATGAGATAGTTCAGGAAAAAAAAATGCTCTTGCTGCAAATCCAACATTATAAAATGTTACCACAGCAAAATTATGTGAAGTGAATAGCACAGCCCTAAATATAGACGTCTTTTGCCCTCTTTAGGAATGTCCTATTGTAAAAGGTTCTTAAATAAATTGAAATTACAGTTGTAAAAGATATTGCTTCATCCAGTGACACTCCAATAAATTTAATCTGTCCTCTTCATAGTTCTCTATCATCTTTAAAAATGAAACTTGACTTAGTAAGTGTTCCAGTGGATAACCTATAACCTATAATAGTATATAATATGCCCTATTTATTATCTGTTTTTCTCATGACCTGACCTGGCAGGAAAGCTATTGCTGAAAAGTGGACTTCATTACATCACTTGTGAAATCATAGAGGTCTTTCATATTTACTTTTATTGATTCTCTCCTCTATAAGAATGACTTGCTTTTGACTCTTTTCATAAGATACTTTTAATCACCTGAATAATTACAATTCATTTTTACATAGCTCTAACATTCTATGACAATTGAATTCATTTCTAGCTCATAAATACTCAAGGGGGTCCACTTAGGCCCAGGAAACTGTGTAGAAAATTGTTGGAAGTAGAGAAGTATGTGGAATTCTGGTATTTGTCTTGTGAATTTTGTTCCACTCAAAAAAGATTCAGGGAGAGATCTTGGTCTAAGCAAATTTTTGTCTTTGGGATTATATTGTTCCTCCCTTGTGCTTGAATTTACATAATAAGATCTGAGAAGAGATTAAGTAGGGAGGCGTTGCACAGTGGGAAGTCTGGAAGATTCATCTTCTTGAATTCAAATCTCGCCTCAGACACTTACTAGCTATGTGACCCTGGGCAAGTCACTTAACCTCTGTTTGTCTCAGTTTCCTCATCTGTAAAGTGAGCTGGAGAAGGAAATGGCAAACCACTCTAGTGTCTTTGTCAAGAAAACCCCAAATGGGTTCATGAAGAGATGACTCAACTGAACAACCACAACCATTTACATAGTACATGCCTGTCGAATAAACATACTTTTTTCACACCAGCCCTATGAGACAAGAAGTGCAGTTACTCTTATTCCCATTTTATGTGTGAGAAAACTGAAGCAGAGAGTGGTGAGAGGTATGAATAGAATCAGTGAGAGGTATGTAATAGAAATCTCAAATGTGTTTAACAAGCAGAAGGATGTACCTCTTTCAGACTTTGGCAAATTTGTAGAACAGGTAACAGAGATCTGAAGTTGCTCCTTGGCATACAAAAAGGTAGGAAAACTGTTAAGCTGCCAGCCCAGACAATGAAGAAGCTTTTTGACAGCCTTTTTTTTTTTTAAACCGCTCATTTGCCAGGACAAATGGAAAAGACAGCATAAAAACAAACTGGGAAACCCAAAATTTCAGAACTTTTTGGTTTAGAGGAGAAAATGGTTATTGCCTGGTAATGGTAAAGACATGAACATCCAGGAATGATACTAGTCACTAGTGAGTGCTCTCACCAATGGGGCATCTGTATCAGGAAGAGCCCTGGAAAAGAAAGGCTTAGTATAAGGGTATTAATTTGCCAGGATATCGCTATTCTCTGATTTCCACTTTGGAAGGTAGTAAACCTCAGAGCCAAAACTCTGAATGAAAAAAAAATTGGAAGAAGTTTCAGCTACTTCTAGGTCAAGAGTCTTTGCTCTTTCTGAAAAAGTACAGCAAAATCCACAATGGCTTGTGCCCTGAAAAGCAAGCCCTTGGAGCTCAACAGATTCCTGCTGAACCCAGATATCAAATGCAGCAGGCAGTAAGCCTGAGAACATCAGGAAAGCAGAAAGACCCCAGAAGCTTGCAGCGTCAGAGATGAGATGTGACATCCCTTGGTCACACGCTCCCCAAGGATATGCTTCTGTTCTCTATGTATGTGACTGGTTTTCCACTGTCACTGTATTTATTTGTGGGAGAGTGTGACCAAGAAGATCTATTTGCTAGGTAGCTACTGTTCTCCCTCTGCCTTTGCTTTGAGCTAATGGTGTTCTCTGGATGATTATTGAGGGTGGGGGCTTTTGATCTGTCATTTTAGGAATATAAACCCACAGAGGGCCTTGCACCTGAGTTAGTCATTCTGCTAAGGGACTGAACTAGTGAGGGTGAATAGGGAGGGTAGCACCACGGGTGATGATGAGAAATTAACTATGATCATAAGTGTTGTGTTCTGCTCAGAATGATGAGATTGGGCCAAATGATAATTTTCCAGCTCTTATCTTCCATCATTCTGTCTATTAGAGTAATTGGTTTTGGTTTTTTTTTTTCTTTTCTTTTTATTGGGGGAGGGGGGAAGCCAGGGCAATTGGGGTTAAGTGACTTGCCCAAGGTCACAAGGCTAGTGTTAAGTGTGTGAGATTGGATTTGAAATCAGGTCCTCCGGACTCCAGAGTCTGTGCTCTATTCACTGTACCCCTAGAGGAATTGTTATGTTTTTGGAGAAAGATTCCAATTCTCAGATTCTGCTTTCAAAGCAAATGGCCCTTGCTTCCAAATTTCTTCCTTTTCTCTGGCCATTCTTTTTCCTCTGTGTGTCTTATTTCTTATCTGACCTTAATCAGTGAATGGATATTGTCTCAGTCAAACTGAGACCTAGGAGAGAACTTAGTGTAAAAAGGCCAAGATCTTCCACTATATCTGAGGCGACCTCTAATCATCCGGATTCATGTCTGGCCACCGGACCCAGATGGCTCCAGAGGAGAAAGTGAGGCTAGTGACTTTGCACAGTCCTTCCTCACTTAAATCCAATCCGTTTTCAAGTTATAGCATCACCTTCCTGATGTCACATGTCACACTCCTCCTCTAGAAGGAATGACAAACAACAACAAAAATATGTTTATATCCTCTTATTTCAAGCATGTGAGAAGGTGAAAAAGAATGAAGGGCAGAAACATTAAAAAAACTTAAAAAAAAACCTTAGTACAAATAAAAATGTCTAACTTGAAAATTTCCTCTTAAAATTGTATAGTTGTTATAGGCACATTGAAGTATAAGTAATCCATAAATATTATAGACTTTATTTCATATATTTGAATGGGCCTGCTAGGAAAAATCCCGAAGTGATTTGTCTTCCCCTCAGAACCAAGTCCAGACATTTATCAGAGAAATGGGATTTCAGAAGACATTGTCACCATCCTATTAGCTTCTGAGTCAGATCATAAACAAAGCTTCTTTTTGGGACAAAAACTAAAAGTGAAAAAAAAAAACCCACTCAAAGTAAAGTGATTGGAGGGGAGAGGAGGCTCTGTTCCCCTAAGGTGAGACTTCCAGCACTAAAATTCTATGGATCTAAACCTACTCATTGTGTTTGTTGGTCTACTTGTCTCTACTTCCTTATACATTTCAATGCTTTTGAACAGATCTGCATATAATGTTTGTTAGATAGATATTAAAAATATTTATGATCTGGAAATTTAAATTTGGATTTATGATCTGATGATTTGGAAAACATCGCTAGAAATGTCCAAGAAGCCATGATTTCAATGTGGCCGTCTATATCTAACACAGAAAAGAAAGAGTTACTAACCCAGACAGTAGTACCTACGGCGCCTTTGGATGAAAAGGCAAGCAGCCCTGTTAAACTGTGGGAAAAGGGTACTTTGTCAGCAGTGCCAAGAGGACACAGAGAAGTGGATGAAATGAACAATCGCCTTTGACAAGTAGCCATTAAAAAAGAGAGAAGCGAGCAAATTGGCTGTACGCTTCCTTCTGCCCTAACCTCAGAGAAAGGTCATAAACAAAACATTTGAGAATAAAGTCGTTCCCCAAGAAGTTGGTTGTTTATCTCAAAGTGCTTCTCACTCTGCAAAGTGGTACGATTCCTCAAATACCTGCCAGAGTGTACAGTTTCCCTTTGGAAGACTCAAGACCAGGCTAGGATGGGAGTGTCACAACTAAGAACTCGAGGGGAGAGCTTTTTAGAGCAGAAAGCTTTCGATATGTTACACTTGCTTTGCCTTACCTTTATAATGGGAACGAAGCTAAAACAGCTGAAACTTTACTCCTGGTAGCCCCCAACATTCAAGTGCCCCTGTCCCCCATGCAGACTTTTTGAAGAAAGTCATAAAACTGAGTCCACTAGAAATTTGTGTTGTGTTGCCTCAGCTAAACCCTCCCTGCTACTTGGCATTCCTTTAATCTATCTCTTACTGACTCTGCAACAAATTCCCTTGTAGTTGTTCCAAATCTTTTCTACATTCTTCAACATCCCAGTCCCATCGCCTGTAATCATCCAATCAAGCATTTATTAAGTACCTACTATCTACCGCTCAGCTGTCAGGTGTTGGAGATACAAAGACACGGCGGGGCGGAGGGAGGGGGAATGTAACAATCTCTCTGCCCTTAATGATATCAGAGAAAACAAGAAGTATATGTAACTCATATATAGCAGGTACAAAGTAGTCTCAGATGGGTAGGTACTTAAGGTAACTTGTTCTCTGGCCTCAGACACTTACTAGCTGTGTGACCTTGGGCAAGTCACTTAACCTTGTTTGCCCCAGTTTCCTCATCTGTAAGATGAGCTGGAAAAGGAAATGGCAAATCACTCCAGTATCTCTGCCAAGAGAATCCCAAAAGGGTCATGAAGAGTCAGACACCACTGAAAAATGATTAAATAATAACAAACAACAACCTCGTTCAGATTCCCTCCTTTCTACCACAGAAGTCCTCTATTGAAATTACTGTTGATATTCTGCTAAATATATCACTGTATCTTCCTTCACCATTGTACTGAAGACCAGTCCTTCTACCTCTGCTTTTAATCTCTCCCTTTTCAGGCAACTACAGACATTCTATAAATTAAATTAATCACATAATTGATTCATCAATTATTCTCACTCATCCTCTCAGTTGACCTCCAATCTTACATCTCCAATTGCCTTTCAAATATCTCAAACTGGATGTCCAGTAGACATCTTAAACCTCCTCCTAACTTCCCTAGCACTGTGGAGACCAACACCATCCCCCAATGTCTCAGGTTCATAACCTGGGTATCATCTAGCTTCCTTATTATTTTTCACCCCCAACATCCAAGACCTGTTGGCTTTATCTTTGCAACATCTCTTGAACATGCCTCCTTCTCTCCTCTTGCCACTATTTTGGTGTAGGCTCTCATCATCCCACTCATGGACAATAGCAATCGTTTGTCTGTCTGCTACAAGTATTTCCCCATTCCAATCCGTCCTCCATTCAGCCGGTCTGACCATATCACCCCCTCACTTAATACATTCCAGTGGCTTCCGATGGCTTTCATGATCAAATACAAAATCCTCTGTTTGGTATTCAAAGTCCTCTGTAATCTAGCCCTCACCTCTCTTTCCAATCTTCTTATACCTTATTCTGTGCCATGTATTTATCACTCCAGGGACGTTGGCCTTCTTACTTTTCCTCCATCTCTTGACTGGGCATTTTCACCAGCTGTTCCTCCTGAGCTCTGTCTCTCAGCTTTCCCGGATTCCTGTAAGTTCCAACTAAAATCTTCTACGGGAAGTCTTCCCTAACCCCTCTTAATTCTAGTACCTTCCCTCTCTTAATTCCTATTTATCCTGCTTATAGCTTGTATGTACATGTTTGTTTGTTGTCTCTTCCACTAGATTTTAAGCTACTTGAGGACAGGGCCTGTCCTTTGCCTCTTTTTGTACCCCAAGCATTTCGTGCAGTGCCTGGTACTGAGAAGTGACTAAAATAACTGTTTATTGATTGACTCACTGACTTTTGTGTCTTTAGACTCTTCCTTTCCATTGGCTTTCTCCAATCCCGTTTTAAAAAGAAAGTGGGAGTGGAAATCCCTAGGCAAAATTTTGAAGGAAGCAAAATTCATCTTTGAAGTTCTCCTACCTTTCTCTCTCCTTAATCTGTACCTTTTACTCTTCTCCTATCCTGTGGCTGCCCAAAGTCACACACTGTTGCCAACCTAGACCTCATAGACTCTAGAACTGGGAGAAATCTTAGAAATTGCCTGGTATACTGCTACGATGTTCCGTGCTCCCATATTATCTTTCCTTCCTTCTTTCCCATCCTTTCTCCCATCCATCTAAATTCCTATTACTTATGGGTTCTGACCTCTGTTTGGGGTTGGTAAAGCAACCTAATTAACCGACTCAAATGTGAGAATGATTTACACAACCCCCACCTAACAACTCCTAAGGTATTTGTTTATTGAAACACTAGATCTCTAACTGGTAGAAGCTGAGGGAGTATATAGGAATATTGGGGGGCATCGAGGGATTCTGAGTGCTTCTCTGCATACTCCACCTATTGACAAGGCTAGCCTTGGCAGAAAAGAAGAGAAAGGATGGTTTGTTTGTTTTTTTAATTCTGGACCTATGATACTTCCATTCTCTCTCTTCTACTGACTTTCTGTCCAGAAGCTGAGTTATGAGAGGTTCACTCTTCATTTTAGGGGATGAGCTAGCATTAAGAAATGGCCTCATGGAAAGAGCACTGGAATGAACCAGAGGATCTGGATTGGGGATGAGCCTTACCATTTTCTGGCCAGGTGAGGTTAGGCAGGTCACTTCTCTCAAGAGCCAGCTTCTCATCTGTTAAAAGAGGCTGAGATAAGGCCTCATGGATGGCAAAGGGAAAGAAGTGGCTTCTCTGGTGAGATCTGAGTGCCCTTGAGTGGGATTGTTTGGCAATGACCCATCAGGCAACTCCATAATTTCATATCCATGTTGGAGTTCCTGGGTTTTTTCTTTTACACATGGCATTTAACTAGAAGTGGCTGCTGATTTAACTGTAACCTAACTGTTTGCCTGAGGAAGAATGATCTTGATACTTTACCCAACATTCTAACACAATAAGTAGGCTAATCCTTTTACTGGATGCAGAAAGAGAAAATAGACTAATTAGGATGAAGAAAACAAAAAGGAAGCATTCTTGTTTCCTGGCAAAAACTAGGAAGCAAGCAAAAAAACTAGGGCAAGAGAACTGTTTTGATACCCTTTCAATGCTGAGAGCCCCCCGTCTAAAAGCTGAAAAATCTTTGTTTAATATTGTAACAATTGGGGGAATGAGGTTCTTAGCTAGTAGGGAGGATTGTAGAGAAAGCTATCTGTGCTCATTTCTTTAATAATAATAATAATAAACATTTATATTGCATGTTCTATGTGCCAGATACTGTACTAAGTGCTTTACAATTATTATATCATTTGAATCTCACAACAACCCTGGGAGGTAGGTGCTATTATTATCCCCATTTTAGAGGTGAGGAAACTTAGGCAAACAGACCAAAATGCTGAAAAATATCTGGCTCCAGCTCTAGGACTCTATCCACTGCATCTTTTATCTGACTTTATTGAGGTTCTCAGGATTCCTAGGTGACAGTTTGAAATTATTTATTAAAGTTGAATTTATAAATTCTGTATCTTCAGTAGATGCCCTTTCTAGGCTTATCTGATCATTTAAAGTAAAGGAAAAGAATCAAACTTCTTCTCTAATTTTTACTATCCATATTCTATGGATTCTTCAGGGGTCTTTCTTTGATCATACCATTTCATACTGATATCTCTTTTCTCTGAAAAAAATAACCAAATCATTAGCATTCTAGTATATATATATGTGTGTATATATATATATACATATATATACACATATATATTTTAAAGCTCAGCAGGAAGAGATAGAAAAGAGAAAGAAAGGAAGGAAGGAAGCAAGGAAGAAAGAAAAGCCTTTCTAAGTGACTGAAATCTTGGGGAGGAAACTGAAAGACATAGAGTACCTGTGGTGTTGTTTTATTATTTCTTCTATTTGAATATTGCGACTTTAGAAGAGAAAGGTTGTTATGGGAAGTGCACAGCTGGCTACCAAGGTGGTATCAAAGAGCAGGATTTGATTTTTTTATACATAAGCTCCTGGCAAGGATTTTTCCTGTATCTTATAAAAGCAGGATGAGTTTGCTTGGTTCAGATATACTGACCTGATTAAGACCTTTTTTTTTTTTTGCTTTTTGGAGGGGAAGGTAGGGCAATTGGGGTTAGGTGACTTGCCCAAGGTCACATGGCTACGTGTGTGTGTGTGTGTTAAGTGTCTGAGGCTGGATTTGAACTCAGGTCCTCCTGACTCCAGGGCCAGTGCTCTATTCACTGAGCTACCTAGCCATCCCCAATTAAGACCTTTTTAAACTGAAATTTGAGGTTGCAAAGGGGAGGGGAAAAAAGTATAAAATTGCATATATGGAAAAAAAAACAGGTATGATATAGAAAGAATTACAGAGATGGAAAAGATGCCTAAGGATTCTATAAAAAAGAATAGAATTGCTAATGAAAATGAATAAACAAATTAATAAGTATTTAATAAATGCCTACCAGTTCCTGTACAAGGTCAGGCTACAAAGACAAAATTTAAAAAATCCCTGACCTCAAGGAGTTTATGTTCTATTAGGGCAAAACACACATACACATTTAAGTAAATAAAATATTTTACAAAGTAATTGGGGGAGAGGGCTAGGACCTGGAGGGCTATCAGGAAAAAGTCTCACGATAATTGTGAATTATAATACACACACACACACACACACACACATACAGTCAATATACAGTGTTTGGAACAAACCCAGTAAACTTCACATTTTAACACTGTGAGACCTATGACCTCTGGGATGTTGTGATAGTAATGGCAATTAAAGATTCCCCTGTATTGGCTTGGTTTTCAAATTGATTGTGTTAAAACCCAGAGTTTGTTAATCCCACCTGTGGGATGGGCTTGTTGATGTGAAAAGAAAGTCCTGAATTGGGAGGAGCTGGTGATGTAGATTTGGAGAGACACTAGAGAGAGGCGGAAGATCTTTTTTGGAAGCAGCACCTCCTGGAGAGAGAGAGACTAAGAGAATTGCTGGTGGCCGCTTTGAATTGCCCTGGACTTTTGAGACCTGCCCCCTGAGCTGCCAAGGACTGAGGAGACATGGCTGTTTTGCTGGTACTTTGTCTGTCTGTTTTGATGTTATTTTGCCAGATTTGTCCACTGGTGAAAGACTGTCCTGTTGAAGAAGTCCTGGAACCTGGCATTTGGTTAAGAAGGCCTGAGACTGTCCTGCAGACAGAGAGTGAATACTGTCCACTGGTGAGGGACAGTACTGTTGTTGCAGGGGTCTGGAGACTGTCCGGCAGACAGAATGAATACTGTCCACTGGTGAAGGACAGTGCTGTTGTTGCAGGGGTCTGGGAGCCTTTCTGTTGGTTCAGAAGCCCTGAAGAAGGATTTTCTTGTTGTATGTTTACAGAAATCCTGGGAGAGGGCTTTGCTAATGTGTTCAGGGGTTCTAGGACTGTTCTACAGACAGAGGATAAATTCATGAAGGGACTGGCAATGTATCTTATGGCCTTGCTAAGCCTTGTCTCCCCAGGAACTAAGATTGCTGAGAACTTGCCTCGTGTCAAGATGAAGAAAAGACCTCCATTTGGGTATTAAGTGCTGTGTTTAAACTTGATGTAACTCTGGGGTAGATTCAATTGTGATCCAGGGGTGGGGAACTTTTGACCTTTTTGTGTTCTATGGTTGAGCAAATGAATGTATTTTACTAATGTTTGGAAACTAATCTCCATTTGAGAAGAGGGGCTTTGTGGTGGACTTAATTAAGGTATAGCCTAGGGGTGGAGAAGTATTTAGAACAGAGACTTTGTAATTGATTGAATGATTGGAAGGTCCTGGGGTGGGGTAGTACTTGGAGATTATTTAATCATACTTAGTAAATACTGTATTTTGAATGATGTCATGTTTTGATCTTCTCTGTTCTGGGTTTGTTACTGAATAAAATAGAGAGCACCCATGCTGGTATTTTGAACCTGGGAAGTTGCCTTTCTTTTGGCATTATATTACAGATGTTAATAAGGTTTTTTTTGTGCAATAGAAATTATAACTAGAGTACAAAAATTGAACAAAGGATTTAACTAAATAAAAATAAATGGTTATGATAGGTGGCTGAATGGCACAATTTGTCAAGAAAGAAGAGTCTTACATGGAAATACACAAATCTCAGGAAACATTGGGAAGGACATTTAGGTGAAGAAAAAAAGAGAGAAGCAGATGTAAGTAGAGGTGTATACTAGAGATTTCTTGGCCAGATAGAAGATATGAACAATAATTTATTAATATAGATTATAAAACAGCACCAACTATTAAATATTTCGTAAACATGCCAAACTCAATATGCTCAACACATCCTCTTTCCCCACAAAACCACTTTTTCTGCAAACTTTCATATTTTTGCCAAGGGCACCACAACCTTTCCCATTATCCAGACAACCCTGAATTATCCTTTACTCCTCAGTCTTCCTCAGCCCACATATCCATTCAGCTGCTAAGTCTCCTCATTTCACAATACTTCATCTCTGGTCCTGTGCCTTTTTCACTGGATGTTCCCCATATCTGGATGCACACCCTCCACACCTCCACTTCATATAGCTTCATTGCAAGTAAGAATAGTTTCATTCTTTGTACTTGTATTTCCAATGCCTAGTACAGTACCCGGCACGTACTTAATAAATACTTACTGATCTACTGTACCTCCCACAACATCTCTCTCCTTTCTACTCACATAGATATGTCCCTAGTTCATGCTTCCCTTGCTTCTTGGCTGGAATAAAGCAAGAGTCTCCTAATTGGTCTCCCTGTCTCAACTCTCTCTCCTCTTCAATCTAATCTCTACAGAGCTGGCATGGTGACATTTCAATAGCAAAAGTTTAATCATGTCACCCCAACATTTAATAAACTCATGTGACTGTATAATCTCTGGGAGCAGATACAAACTTCTCTGTTTGACATTTAAAGCCCTTCACAATCTAACTCCGACAAACCTTTCCAGACTTATTACACATTACTTCCTTTCATACGTTCTACAATGCAATGAAACTGGTCTTTGTCGTCTTCCTCACATATGACATTCGGCTTATTATTGCCATACTTTTGCATAGGTTTTACTGGGTGCTTGGCACTTACTTTTGATTGCCACTTCCCAGAATCCTTAGTTCCTTTCAGTACTCAGCTCAAGCATCAGCTTTCATATGCTCCTCTCCTGATCTCCCTAACTGCTAGTGCCCCTCCTCAAATTATTTTATATTTATTGATTTATAAGAGATATCAATATCTATCTCTGTTTACTTACCCATTTTCATATCTATATCCATATTTATATTATCTATATCTATATATCAGTACCTATACCTGTATCTTTGTCAATATCTACCTCTTTCTTTACATCTATCTCCATTGTTGCCTCTCCTGGTAGAATTTAGACTTTCTCTGGACATGGGCTGTTTGTTTTTGGTCTTTGCATCATCAGTACCTTGCACAGGGCCTGGCTCATAATAGATGCCTGATAAATACTTCTTTCTGTGAATAGAGCACCAGTCCTGGAGTCAGGAGGACCTGAGTTCAAATCCAGCCTCAGACACTTGACACACTTACTGTGTGACTTGGGGCAAGTCACTTAACCCCAATTGCCTTGCCTTCCCTCCCTCCAAAAAAATTAAAAAAAATTGAATACTTCTTTTGATTAGGGAAAAAAAACAACCTGGAAATTTGTTAGAAGTCTCATTTTCTTAACATCAGAGTATCCAATACATTCTTGGCAGCTGGATAGAGTGGTACATAGAGTGTTGGATTGGAGTGAGGAGGACATGAACTTAGTTCTTGCTTCAGACTTGTATTATCTGTCACCCTGAGCAAGTCAGCACCTCTCTCAACCTTGGTTTTGTATAAGAGTAACCTCATGGGGTTGTTGTGAGAATCAAATGAGATTTTATATGTACAAAATGCCCTGCAATCATTAAAGATGGCTAGTTATCTTCTTCTTGATTGGTCTTTTAATTTTCTTCTCTTAGAAGGTGGAGAAACCAGAGCAGAACTACCACTTTAGACTATGTTCTGAACACCAGAAACCTTTCTAGAAGGTGACTGTGCCATCTTAGAGTCCATAACAGACAGGGAGAGAAATGCTGGGCATAGCAATATAGTTTCACAGGACTGATGAATGTGATTCATGACCCAAAAGACTAAAAGGAAATATTATTGGAAGGAATTTTGAACTTCAAAAAACAAAACTTTGAATATACTATTAATTCTGATCAATCAAAAGTTACTAACTTTTTACTACATTCTAGGCACTAACGCTGGGATAAATTAAAGAAAGCATTTAAATTGTGATGGGAGGTTGACCACTGATGGTCTACTCCTGGGACCATTGCAGAGGACCCATATGGAATCTTGGGGAACTTGCTTCTAGATATCAGCAATGATGTGGAAGGAATGAATTGACTTTCCACTTCAGAGTGTGCCCCTAGGACTGGGCCCTCACTGGCCCATTATGCTCCCCTTTTACTTCCTTACAAAAGAAACCAAGGTCACAGGGAGCTTTCTGATGACCTCAGGTTTTAAAAGGATGAGTGGGAAAGATGGGAAAAATGACATATAACCAAGGGCAAATATGAAAGATTGATCTGGAAAATTAGGAATGCTGTCTGGAAGGTCAAAATCTAGAAAGACTTGTAAAGAATTCTAAGCACAACTAAAAAAAAAAAAAAGGACTTTGTTAACCATGTTCCAGGGAATCAGTCCTAAAGATAATGAATAGTGCCCATTGCTTGAGGGCAGATAGTGTGAATTCCTAAAAAACAAAAATGACAGTGAGAAACAGAACTGTTAGACTTTTATGTCGTTTGATGCTTCTCTTTCAAGAATGATCTTCTATCTACAAAGTGTAGAAAAAAACTCTAAAAGGAAACTGAAGCCTGAGACTGATAATGAAAAAAAAAATAACAGCAATAATGCCCCTAGCTTGTTTAAATGAGTTCAAGTTTCCCAGTACATATGCATGGCATCCCACTGCATTGACAGAATTTGCAGATGTGCGCATAATAACACTCTCAGCAAGTAATCTTTGAGAAATAATGGAGAATGGGCCAGGCGCCAAGAGGATAGAGATGAGCTAATGTCCTGGTTTTCCGAGAGGGGAAAAGGGTGTAGCCTGGAAAATAAAGGCTGGTGTTCTTGATGTGGCACATGCAGACCCTCCCCAAGGTTATTCCCAAATATTTCGCTAACCCCTTCCTGCCTCTTTTTGCCATGCCTTGTCCGGCTCCCCAGGGGACTTCTTATCTCTTTTGTACCTAGTTTACATTTCTTTTTACTCTGGGGTCTGATTAATGCCTAGGTGGATAAAGCCCTGAGACTAGAGTCAGGAAGATCTGCAAATTTAGCCGCGGATACTTACTAGCTGTGCACCCTGGACAAGTCACTTAACCTTTGTTCACCTCTGTTTCCTCAACTGTAAAATGGATATAATAATAACAGCTACCTCCTGGGGTTGTTGTAAGGATCAGATGAGATAACAGTTGTAAAGCACTTAGCACTGTACCTGCCACATTGTAAACACTATATCAATGATGATGATGATGATGATTTATTGGGTCACAAATCATGAAGATCTGCAAATCCAGTCTTAGATACTTACCAACTGTGTGACCCTGAACAACTTATTGAACCCCTGCTTCATTTTCCTCAACTATATGAAAGCAACAATAAACCATGGGTCCAGAGGACTGAAGATGAAACACACCACCCACCTCCTGCTAAAGATGTAATGGGCTCGAAACACAGAATGAGACATATGTTCTTGGAGATGGTCAGTGTGGACATTTGTTTTGATGAACTACAAGCATTTTTATGAAGGTTGTATTATTATTTTAATCATTCATTTGGGTAGACGGGAAAAAGAGAGAGAGACAGACAGAGAGCCTGTAAAAGTAAATAAATAAATATTTTAAATACATGTTTAAAAAGAGAGAGAAAGAAGACAAGAATTCTGAAAGACAGAAATGAGGAGGGAATGTATTTAAGGTGTGGGGAGTGGCCTTTGTGAATGCCTGTAAGCAAAAGATAAAATGTCAAATCTGGGCAACATTTGGTAGTACTATTTAGTAGGACACAGGGGACGTGGAGAGAATAATATGAGATGAAGTTAGAAAGGGAGGTTGAAGTTAGGCTGTGGAGGTTGTCAAATGTCAGAGTTACAAGTTTCTATTTTATTCTATTAATAGTGGGGAGCCACTGAAAGCTTTTGAGCAAAGCCTTGATATGATCTGGCCTGTGCTTTATGAATATTTGGGATCTATATAGGATGGATCGGAGAAGAAAGAACATATAAGTAAGGAAATAAGAGATGATTATAATATTCCAGGCCAAAGATAATGAAGGTTTGAAGTAGGATGAGAGTCATGTGAGTGGAAAGAAGGAATCTGATAGAAAAGATGTTGTGGAGGTAGAATTAACAAAATACGGTAGCTCATTTTGGGGAAGTAAAGGAAAGGAAAGAGTAAGAATGACTGAGGTTATGAATCTAAATGATTGGAAAGTTGTTAAAAAAAAGCACTCTTGGTCTAAATGAAAAGTCTCAAGGACGGACAGGTTTAGGGGAAAGGATGATGATATCCATTTTGGACATGTTGGTATGCCAACTGGACATCCAGGAAGAGACATCCAGTAGATAGCTGGTAATATGGGACTAGAATTTAGGAGATTAGGACCATGGGTATAGATTTATTTGGTAGTCATTTGCATGGAAGCAGGCAAATACTGGCAATTGATGAGATTACCAAAGAAGATAGTGTTGAGAAGAGAAGTGAGTCAAGGATAGAGTTCTGGGAGACACTAAGGTTAGGGGACAGGAGATTAGAATAATCTCTGAAATGTGATTAAAAAGAAGCATCCAGAAAAGAAGAAAGACAACTGGGGGGGGGGGGGGGGAAGAAAGAGCTAAGGATGGAGAAAATACCCCAGAGAAAGGGGTAGTCAATTGTGTCAAAAACGGCAGAAAGGTCAAGGATGATGAGGATGATGAAAAGGCCTTTGGAAGTAAAGGGATTGTTGTTAACCTTGGAAGGAATCAATTTCAATAGCATGGTGCAAAGAAGTGACAGGTGTCTGAGGACTGAGAAAATAACGACATTGAATGTAGAAGATTCTAGGAATTTGGCAGTGAAAGGGGAAAGATATATAGCAGGGTAGCTTGAGGATCAATCAGGATCAAGGGAAGTTTCTTTATGAATGGAGTAAATCTGCAAATGTTTACAAGGAGTAGGGAAAAAGATATAGACAGAAAAAACAATTGAAGAAGAGAGAGAGAATGATGGCTGGGGCAAAGTTTCAGGGTAGAGACAAAGGGGGGGGAATTGAGGGCATGAGTATAAGGGTTCAGTTTGTCAAGGACAGTCATAGAATCATAAGACCCTCACAGTTAGAAGGCACTTCAAATCATTGAGGAAATGGCTAAACAAATTTTAATTCATGAATGTCATGGAAGATCTTTACCCTAAAAGAAATGGTTAATATGGAGAAGTCAATGAAACATGAGATGATATATAAATTGACAGAATAGAATAAGCAGAAACAGAGAAACACACAATGCCTATAAAAATGTAAGTGGAAAGAACAAAAAAATGGAAACTGAATTGTTTGTAATTATGACTAAACCTGGCCCTGTAGCTGAGTGGAGAAAATGTACTCCCCTACTTTCACTGAAGAAGTAGGAGACTGGGTGTGGAATATTTCAAATACTATCAGACTCTGTCAATGTGCTAGTTAGCTTTGCTCGACTATTTTCCCTTTTCCTTCTGAAATCTTTGTTACAAAATAGCTCAGTGGGCAGGGGAAAAGAATATTGTCAGAAAAGTTATTCTTAGACAGGTAAGTGCTATTCTGGCCCAGGCCACCTATCTGCCCCCCAAATTATTATGATTTCAAATAATACCTTTCTTCCTCAGACATTCTTATTTGTTCTGGAACTGACAAAATATCACCAAAGCACAAATATGATTGTTTTCCTAATGTTGAACCACCCTTACATCTCTGGTATAAATGCAACTTGGTCATCATGAATGGTTTTTGACTAAATAATTATACTCCAGTGGGATTTTTCTTAATATTGTAAAATCTAGGGGTGGCTATGTGGCATAATGAATAGAGCACTGGCCCTGGAGTCAGGAGGACCTAAGTTCAAATCTGCCCTAAGACATTTAACACTTACTAGCTGTGTGACCATGGGCAAGTCACTTGACCCCAATTGCCCTGCCTTCTCCCCTCCAAAAACAAAAGCAATATTGTAAAATCTATATTCATTAGTTACATCACTTTATAGTCTTCCTTTAATTTATTTTTCTATGGTTTAGGTATTGAGAATATATTTGTCTCATAAAAGGAGTTTGGCAGAGTGCTTTCTCAATTTTTGAGAATAATCTGTGTAGTATTGCTATTGATTGTTCTACCAGAGTTTGATGGAATTCTTCTATAAATCCTTCAGGACCAGAATTTTTTCTTCCTTTGGTAGTTCCTGTACAGACAGCTCTATTTACTTTTCTAAGATTGGATTATTTAAGATCCCTATGCATTCTTTTGTTAGATTGGGCACTGTATATTTTTGAAGTTAATTTTATATTTCTTTTGTGTTCCCAGTTAAGTTCTGATAATTCCTTTAGTTTCTTGTTTTGTTATGATTTTGCATCGGTCATTTGCTATTTGATTTGATTTTTTACCTTCTTTTAATCAGATTGGCTAAAAGTCTATCAATTAATTTTTTAAAAAATATTTTAATTGTGTTAAATATTTCCTAGTTGTATGTAAATTTTAAAAAACATTTTTAGAAATTTTGAGCTCCAAATTATCTCTCTCCCTCCCATTCTTCCCCTCTTCTCTAAAAGGCAAGCAACTTGGTATCAATTACACATGTGGCATCATGTAAAACATATTTCCATTTTAGCCATGTTGCAAAACAAAACACAAAGAAAATAAAACAGTAAAAAAAGAAATTTAAAAAAATTATGCTTAAGTCTGCATTCAGAATTCATCAGTTCTATTTCTGGACCATTTTTCTGGATAGGATTTTTCATCATGGGTCTTTTGAAATTGTCTTAGGTCATTTTCTTGGTAAGAGTAGCTGAGTCCTTCACAGATGACTGTCCTTACATTATTCCTGCTGTGGTATATACAATGTTCTCCTGGTTCTGCTCGCTTCACTCTATGTGAATTCATATATAACTTCCCAGATTTTCTGAAACCATCCAGTTAGTCATTTCTTATAGCACAATGATATTCCATCACTATCATATATCAAAACTTGTTCAGTCATTCCCCCATCAATGGGTATCACATCAGTTTCTGTTCTTTTCCATCAAAAGAGCTGCTATAAATATTTTTGTACAAATAGTTACTTTGTCCTTTTTCTTGATCTCTTTGGTATACCAGATGTAGTATGGTATTGCTGTGTCTATGGGTATGCATAGTTTAAAGTTTTTTGGACATTATTCCAAATTGTCCTCCAGAATGATTTGACTAGACAACTCTGACAAGAGTACATTAGTGTACCTATATTTCCACACCCTATCTAGTATTTGTCATTTTCCTTTTCTGCCATGTTAGTCAATCTGGCAGATGTGAGATAGTATCTCAAGATTGTTTTAATTTCTATTTCTCTAGGCAGTAGTAATTTAGAACATTTTTACATGTGGCTATTGATAGCTTTGATTCCTTCTTCTGAAAACTGCCTGTTCATATCCTTTGACGATTTATCAACTGAGGAATGGCTCTTTTTAAAAAAAATTAAATTTGACTCAGTTCCATATATTTTTGAAAAATGAGGCCTTTATCAGTGAAACCTGCTATACAACTTTTTTCTTGGTTTCCCATTTTCCTCCTAATTAGGGTTGCATTAGTTTTGTTTATGCAAAACTTTATAATTTCATGTAATCAAAATATTTATTTTGCTTCTCATAATCTCTTCTATTACTTGTTTGGTAATAAAAAGTATGTTCCTTTCTATTCCCATTCAGTTTTCTCCAGAGGTCTATCATATCCAGTTTTTCTAAGATTCTCTCTCTCTCTCTCTCTCTCTCTCTCTCTCTCTCTCTCTCTCTCTCTCTCTCTCTCTCTCTGTCTGTCTCTCTGTCTCTCTGTCTTTTGCTTTTTGGAGGGCAATTAGGGTTAAGTGACTTGCCCAAGGTCACATGGCTACTTTTTGTGTTAAGCATCTGAGGCTGGATTTCAACTCAGGTCCTCCTGACTCCAGGCCCAGTACTCTATTCACTGTGCCACCTAGCTGCCCTTCTCTTTATCTCTTTATTTTTTGATGTCTCATGGAGTCATTAGCTTCCACTTGCCCAATTCGAATTATTTTTGTTTTTGTTTTTTTGGAGGACAATTGGAGTTAAGTGACTTGCCCAAAGTCACATGGCTAGTAAGTGTGTCAAGTGTATGAGGCTGGATTTGAACTCAGGTCCTCCTGAGTCCAGGGCCTGTGCTCTATTCACTGTACCACCTTGCTGCCCACCAATTCTAATTCTTAAGGAATTATATGCGTTAGTCGACTTTTGTACCTTTTATCCCATTTGGCCAATTGTGCTTTTTAAGGAGTTGTTTTCTTCAGCATGTTTTTTTCTTTTACCAATAAAAAACTGTCTTTTCATAATTTTCTTACTTTACATTCATTTCTTTGCCTATTTTTCTCTCTACTACCCATTTGATTTTGAAAATAATTTAACTCTTTCAAGAATTCTTGTTGGTTTTGTGTTCAATTCAATTTTTTTCCTTTGAGGCTCTGCTTGTAACTGCTTTGATTTCATTATCTTCTTCTGAGTTTCTGTCTTAATCTTCTCTGCCACCATAGCAGTTTTTTATGGTCAGGTACTTTCTTTGTTGTTTGCTCATTTTCCCACCCTATTTCTTGAATTTGAACTTTATGTTAATGTTAGCTTCTGTTCCTGGTGTGTGTAATGTGGGGGGAGTGTTGAAGGGGGGAGGATATGCTGTCTCAAACTTTAGACTTTTTTGCACTGCTATTTTCAGAGTTCATTCTGGGGGCTTGGAAGTTTTTGATGCTTCCAAGGTGGTGTGATCTGGGGAGAGGCATGGTCACTGCTGTCTCGCTCTGCATGCTGGTCCTTACCCAGGAAGGGGTCCTGATCCCTTGGGATTCCTACAGTGAATACTGCTCCTCAGGGCTTCCACTCTCTCAACTGAAAGTGCTCCTCTCTGCCCTTGAACTATGACTCAGAAGTGGGTTTTGGCCATGGAGTTGCCAAACAGCATCTGGTCCTGTGGCCAGTGCCAGGACAGGGGTACCCTATAATCCCTTTCTGAAAATTTGCCAGGTCCACTTAATGTCTCTGGCTTGAAAGCTCCTATTTCTGTAACCATCACTTAGCCCCACCACTGGTATTTCCATGAGGGCTCTGGGTCATTCCTCCCCCATGTCACAGATCTCTCTTTCTGACCTCCTATGTTGTCTTGGACTAGAAGAATGTCTCACTCTGTCCTTTTGTTGACTCTGACACTCCAGAATATGTTTGAGGCTTTAGTTTAGAGTTATTTAGAGGGGAGTGTTAGGAGAGCTCAGCTGAGTGCTTTCTGCTTCGCCATCTTGGCTCTTCCCCTACAAGTCCTGTTAATCTTTTCAAAGAACCAGCCTTTCATTTTGTTTATCAGCTATATACCTTTCTTAGTTCTTAGTTTACCTATTTCTTCTCTAGTTTTTTAGATTTTTTCTTTGTGCTTATTTTGGTTTGGTTTTGTTGATTTTCTCATTAAATAATGTATATTCAGTTCATGAATGCTCTCCTTTTAATTTTTCAATATATGTTTTAATTATATAATATTCTATCTGACTTAGTTGAATACTAGAAATTTTGGCATGTTTCATTTTCTTTCACATAATTATTAATTATTTTTATTTCTTCTTTGACTCACTTGTTATTTAAGATTTTGTTATAAAGTATCTATTTAGAACTATGTCTTTTGTTTGTACTCCCTAAACAAATATTATTGGGCTATGTTCTATAAAGAATGTTTTGGGGGCAGTTAGGTGGCACAGTGAATAGAGCACCGGCCCTGGAATCAGAAGTTCAAATCCGGCCTCAGACACTTTACACACTTACTAGCCATGTGATATTGGGCAAGTTACTTAACCCCAATTGCCCTGCCTTCTCCCCTCCAATAAGAAAAAAAGAATTTTTTTTGTGTTACTGCCTTCTTATATTTATTTTTAATTTCTCTATGCCATAAAACATCATCAATTTTTCTAAAAGTTCAATATTTTACTTAAAAATAAGAAAATTCAGAAAGTACCATACATCTTTTATTGTTAATTTCTCCAGCAATTTGTTCAGTTTTTAATTTTTCTTTTTGTTTATCTTCTTGTTAGATTTATCCATATCCTTATCCATCTGACAATGGAATGACTGATTGTTAACGGAAAGCATACCAGTAGAGGCTCATGAGTTACAATGTTAGAAGTAGGCACTCACAAGACTCACACTCCCTTGAACATGAATATTACGATTACCTTCAAAATCCTATGAGTGCAAGTTGGAGGAGTAGCCCAGAAAGAATATTACATAAATCTCAAAGGATCTGCTTCAGAACAAGTGCATGGGATTATTCTAAAGTCTTTCATTTGTTGCCACTTTAGGAGGTAAAGTAGAGGGAGCAGGAAAGGAAAAGCGATTTTCAGAATCCAGTAAAATTCATATTACCAGACTATAATATTCAGCTTGATGGGAATCCTGTTGAATGAGTCTACCAATAAATAGACATATGCTTGCTGGAGATGAACAATGATCTGGCGCAATAACTGGGTAGGAGAAGATTGGTTTAGATTACTTTGAGAAACTGTAATACCTTTAGTAAATCCCAAACTGCTTGAGTGGCCTAAAGGACATCTTCCACACAATACTCTCTTAGCGATTCTATGTTGATAACATAAAACTTTTCTGTAACCCAGAGTGTTATAATGATAATTATGATAATGAAAATAATAGATGACATATATGTAGCAACTTAGCATGTATTTAAAATCTATATGTATAGATGTATGTATATACACATGCATACATATATGTAGTCTATTTGATATTCATAATGACCCTGTGAAGTAGAACCTACAGTCATCATTCTGATTTTATATATAAAGAAATTGAGGGTGACAAACCTAAAATCATACTTATAGTAAACATCAGAGGCAGAATCTGAGTCCAGTGTCTCCTTACTCCAAATTCAGCAGTTCTTATAACTCTGTCAACATGGAAAGGCCCATCAGGGACTTTAGCATGTTACAAACTATACATTCTCAAGAAGCGGTGAAAAAAAAAAAAAAACTCAGAGGGGCGGCCAGGTAGCACAGCGAGTAAGAGCACTGGCTCCAGTGTCAGGATGACCTGGGGATGGAATCCTGGGCTCAGACACTTAGCACCCACCCAGCAACACCTGGCCATGTAGCCTTGAGCAAGTTACTTAATCCCAATTGCTTAGGGGCGGCCAGGTGGCTCAGCGAGTAAGAGCACCAGCTCCAGTGTCAGGATGACCTGGGGATCAAATCTGGGCTCAGATACTCAGCACCACACCCAGAAATAACTGGCCGTGTAACCTTGAACAAGTTACTTAACCATGATTGCTTTAAAAAACAAACAAAAAACTTAGAGAGGATATGTGTGAGAAAAGATGAGCCAGTTATATATTTAGAATGTGGATTCACAGATGGACAGATGGACCACACCTAAGTATAAGGAATTAGAGAACCAGAATTCGACCTCTATCATATCCTCTGAGGAGGTTATATGGACAGACATAGGTAGGAAGTATACAAGGCGAACAAGAATTCTGTTGTCTGGAGAGAACTCAGAGAATGTCATTACAGAAAACAATGACTAAACTAGCATCAGGAGGAAGAAAAGGAGAAAGGAGTAGGAACATAGCATGAGGTTCCCTCCCCACAGTCTCACTGTGCAGAGACAGGAGAGGAGACAACATTGACAGTTTTCTCTGCCAGAGAGGCTGAGGGGAAGCAGGTGGAAGGTGGGGGCATCAGTGGTAGTAGGGTGGGAGAGGGTTAAGACTTGAATGGTGCAATTGTACCAAGCAATCCTAGAGAGGAGGCATAGAGGGGAGAGGCTACAAGAATTATATGCAGGACAATATGCCCTAGTTAGGTTCAGTCATCCTGAGCATCCTCCCCACATAAGAACCTGAGAAGGGCAAGAGTAAAGCAGAGGGGCAGGACCCTGGTGGTAGAATGTGGGCTCCTGGAAAGATGCAGCACCATTGTGGTGCAATCACAGTGAGCAGCCTCATTTCTCAAGAAGTAGGACAGAAAAGTGACAAAAAGCCAGGTGAAGTGGTAGGGGTGGCAATGAGCTCAAAGAGAGGCAGCATGGTGCCTCAGGGTGCAGGTCCTGTAAGACACCAGGAAGAACTGGGATGGAGGCTGAGGATGAAGGACACCCTCTTTCTTGCCTCTAATTCTGTGCCCTGAGGAAAAGCTCTATCGTAGTTACTGTTCTGATATGGAGGTGTGGGATGGCAGCAATTTGTTCCAGCCCAACACCATTGAAACCACTCCTTTATCCAATGCATCAGGCTTTTAATTACTGTGGTTTCTTAGATTTCTGAGCCTAGACTTTGTGTGAAACACATCTCCCTTGTGGGAATGGAGAAGAATAATAGATATGCACATACCATTTATTTTCACTGAGGCTAATAGTCAATGTTTCCTGCTTTCACAACCCTCAGAAATTTGGCCCATTCCTCTGTAGCTGAGAACAAAGTCTTTCCTGGTAAAACTTGGGTCTCACTCAGAAATAAAAGAACAAGTGCATTAATCTTTATAATTATAATTATTATTTTTTTAAGCAATTGGGGTTAAGTAACTTGCTCAAAGTTACAAGGCCAGGTGTTTCTGGGTGGGTGCTAAGTGTCTGAGCCAAGGATTCTACCCCCAGGTCATCCCGACTCTGGGGCCGGTGCTCTTACTCGCTGTGCTACCTGGCCACCCCAATCTTTATAATTATTGAAAATAATGATAATTTTCCTCATCTGTGAAGGGAAGGATTCCCCAACCCTAGTTGTATTTATTGTATAATAGACCTCGAGTCCCCTGCAGCTGTAGACCCGAGATCCTGTGCCTTACAGCCACTGGATTCTAGATGATAAACAATTGGCTTGAGATAACACTAGATGGCACTATAGAACTGTATGACAGGGAAAAATACCACCGGACTAACAGGTAAAATTTCATTTCCTAAGCAGCAGCTTTTATTAAGGAAAATTCTTGTTTGAAGTTAATATAGCAAATATCATGTAATTTTTCTTTGGTTTAATCTGATTGCTACTAAAAAAATCCATTATTTGATTTAAAATAATTCCTTACCATGAATTGTTGGAAGTGTGATTTGATTCAGCTCACACCTTTGATGTTCACTATTTGTGTGACCTTAGACAAATCCCTTAACCTCCTTGGGCCTCAGTTTCCTCATCTGTAAAATTAAGAGGTTGAAATAGATGGCCTCTGAAGGCTCATCCAGCACTAGATCATGAGCTTATTTTTAACGATCCTCTTTTATACTTGATGTTATTAGCATTTTATGAAAGCTGGAACTTGTTTGGATTCTTTTTTTTTTTTTTTTTGCTTTTTTTTGGAGGGCAATTGGGGTTAAGTGCCAAAGTCACACAGCTTGTAAGTGTGTCAAGTGTCTGAGGCCGGATTTGAACTCAGGTCCTTCTGACTCCAGGGCTAGTGCTTTATTCAATGCGCCACCTAGCCACCCCCTCTTTGGATTCATTTTAAAAATTTATGTATCTTGATCATTTTAAGACAGAGAAAACAATCTTATAAAAGTCTTGGCAAAAATAATCAAGTTGTTATTTCAAGTTAAAGGGTTGATCATTTTTTGTTTTTTATGATTAAGTAGAGCAAATATACTAATAGTTGGCAGTAAGCACAATTTAAACAAATGTTGACTTTGAAAGTTATTGCCCAGACATTTGTCATTTTTAAAGGAAATAAAAGGAAATGAGAGGTTTGAGGGTAATAAATGAGTTGTATGGTTAAAAAAAAAGTACTCTAAGTCTAAGCTGACTGCTTTGAAAGGCATATAACCCTTCTATCAAAGACTATAATGATATAAAGGGCCTGAGAATGTTTTATGGTATTTTCATTTCTTTGATTCATAGCCCTCAACAAAATCATCCAGAAAAAATCGCTCTGTGGTACAACATAGACTATTGACGCCAGGTGGCGCTATGCTTGAGAGCTCTCCCTTTTTGAACACTCAACAATAGAAGCTGCAAATACCTACAAAGGCAAGGTTGCTTTCAATTCATCGTTTTTTTTTTTTCCTAAAAGGGTTTCTTAACTCCTTACTTTCCTAAGTTCTGGTCTGAGGAAAATATTGATAAAATATTAAAATATGACATGTACTACACTTGTATTTTCATTTTAATTCCCTTTCCATTTAGGGTAATTCACTCTTTGTTTTCTTACTTTCATACCTGTAATGATTCAAACACGTAATATGTGATCATGGTAATTTATTATACATAGAATAAAATGAAGAGGAAAATAAGCAAAGAACTTCTACACCTGAGCCCAGATCATCATGAGTAAATCTCTTCACTCAATACGCCTTCTGAATCTTTGATACAGATAGAAAATATATATGGTTTTCTTTTACCTCACGTTCCTGAAAAACGCTAGGGAGAATTCTTACAAATCAAAATCCTAATTACCATTAATTTCAATGGGAATAGCTTGTATGCATTCCTGAGGCCTCAACTTAATACCTAGTAATGTTCAAGCAACATAAAATCATGCTAAAATGGATAACAATTAATTTGATAGTAAGGGGGAAGAGGAACTTGTGATGCAGATCATTGAGCTTGCACCCAGATTTAGTTGGTTTTTGCTTCCATCCATCCAAGCCTTTATTTTTTTTCCTTTGGACCTGTCTTGTGACAGCTTCACTCATGCAATAGCCATCTGGGTCTTGAAGTATAGACCATGAAAACACAAAGAATCTCAAGTTATTCTTACCATCAGATGATGAGGTGACCCAGTGATGTCCCAATGTTCAGAGTAATTACTTCCCAACAGCATACCTCTCTGGAGACAATAGATATGTTATTCAAGGTATGATGGGTTAGGGCCAGAATTGAACAGGAGAAAAAGAGGATAGAAATGCCTCTGGAATATTATGTAGTATGGCCCCAAGCTTCATCCTGAAATAGCATCGCACCTTTTAACACTAATATTCTTCTGTTCATGCTACATGGCTATGAATCATGGCAGTTCATAGCCTGCCCTTTACAGACATTATTACAATTTTTTTCCTGTCTTTCTCCTACCCCCCCCCCCCAAGACAGCAAGCCTACTAAGTACTCCTCCCGATCTTCCCTTTTCTTCCCCCAATTTTCTTGTAGGGCAAGATGGATTTCTATACCCCCATGTCTGTATACCTTATTTCCCAGTTGCATGTAAAAGACAATTTTTTAACATTTGTTTTTAAAACTTTAATTTCTGGATTCTATCCTTTCTTCCCTCCTCACCCACCCTCACTGGGAAGATAGGCAATTCAATAAAGAATTTTTTACTTTTTCTTTGGTGTTTATGGGTTGAGAAGTCTGGAAACTGCCACAGCTGCTGGTGATTCACTCTCCTGAAGTTGGCTCTGGCTGGTGTGCCACTGGTTGAGCCACCCTGGGGCTGGTCCCCCGCTGCTTACACAGGACACCCAGTTTGATGCAATAGAACCTATCTGTCAGTCTGCCGGGCTGCCTTCAGCAGGAGATTTGTGTCTCTCTGTCACTTTGTGGGTTTTGCAGCTCTAAAATTTGTTTAGAGCCGTATTTTATAAGTATTGGAGGTAGTTGGAGCCTGAGCCAAGTGGAATTCCTGTTTTCATTCTGCCATCTTGGCTCTGCCCTCTATGTGTCTATTTTTAATAAATATATTTATAAATATGACATATTGAATAATTGATCTTGAACTCTGAGGGAACCATGCCTCAGTTCCTGTGTCCCCTTTTTCTATTGGTGAGTTCTTCCAGGATCCTCCATTTTGACCGAGGACCATCCCTTTTTCTCCAAACTTAGTTATCATGTCCCTTGCAAAATAACTTATTTCCTTTCTACCCACCCCCTTTTCAACCTTGCTTTTTTGTGTTGCTTTCCCCTAGAAGAATATAAGTTCCTTGAGGACAAAGACTATCTTTCTTTTTGTCCATGTTTTATTTCCAGTGTTAAGTACAGTTAATGCTCATTAACTGATTGACTCTACCCTCTAATAATTTTTCACCTCAAATTCTGGTGGTTATCTGGATAGTTATCTGGTTTTACAGTGATGAGAGGATCAAGTTTACACTTCTCTGGATTCTAGATGTTCTAGACTTCTTTACACTGTCCAGGGACTCTAAGGGTCAGGAACCCTTGTTCTTGTAACTTCCCTCATTAGACCTCAGGAAAATTCCTACTGCACATCAAGTTCTCAGCTACAATCTGCATAGAAGAACTAAAATCTGAGAATATTTCTTTTTTTGTTTGTTTGTTGTTACTCTTGTTGAGGACAGTAAAATAAATTTCCGACAACTACAGTACAACTGCAACTCTGGCAGTCCCTCTTAGTCTCCCCACCCAAGTCTTCCACTTTATCTAGGTGAATCTTCACCCTGTCCCTTTTACAGATCATATTCATCCCCACCTCCTTGCATTTTCTCATACCAAATCCCCAATATGCAATGTTCTCTCCTTTTCTGTGCTCTCCATCTATCCAAATCATGTCTAGGTTTCAAGGTTCAGCTTATGTTCAATCATTCCACAAAAAGTTTTCCAGTTAATGGAAACCACATCTGTGCCTCCCTTCTCCAACTTCCTATAACTCTCATAGTCTCTATGACAAAATTTAATTCTCTAATTTATACTGCTAAAAATATACAAAATGATGAAAAGCAAAGTGAGGAGAACTAAGAGAACATTGTATACAGTAATAGTAATATTGTTTGAAGAACAACTTTGAGAGAGCAAGTCATTTTGAATATTGCAAATTCACGAATTAAAAATAAAGGATATATGATTAAAGATGCTATCTGCATCTAGGGAAAGAACTAATAAATCGAAATATGTTTAGGACAATTTTATATACGCACACATACCTATTTATGTATGATGTTAGCTATCTCTGGGGCAGGGGAGATGGATGAAAAAAAGGGAAAAATGTCCTTGATAACAGTTGATTATTTGGAGGGGATAGCAAGTTATACACGGCAGATTCGCAGTTCCATGTGCAATCATCTTTTTTTCTTAATTTGTACTTTGTTATGGAAATGCTTTTTTTGTTCCATGAATTAAAGTAAAATAAATTCAAGAAATTATACTGCCTGCTGGATTTGACATCAGAGAGTCTGGATTTAAATTCTGGTTCTGCCATTTCATAGCTTGGGCAAGTAACTTAATCTTTCTGGATTTTGTATTGCTTATCTATAAAATAGGGTAGCTGGACCAGATGACCTTTCAGGGACCATCCAGCTCAAAATCTATAATCCTGTGGTCTCTAAATGTTTTGAAGGCATTAGCCAACTCCCCATGTAAGTTCCTTGTCTAGAGGAACCACATTTTGTACAATGGTATACACACTGAACCAAGTAGATGCAGTGCTTGGCACAGAATAGGTGTTCAATACACAAGGGGGTGCTGTGATGCATATTTAGTGTTCTCACTCCTTTTGAGTTCCCATCATTGTATACCATAATAAGTTTTTGACTGGAGTTAACCTTTAGCAGTTTTTGCAGTGAGAAAGAATCATCATTTTAAGGGGCTCATCCCTTGCTTTATTTCCTGATAACTAACATCATAACTTGTCAAACTGATTTGCCAACCAGATAGCTAGGTAGTTCAGTAAATGGAATTCTGGGTTTGGAGTCTGGAAGACATGAGGTCAAATCAGAATTCAGACACCATGTGACCCCAGGCAAGTCACTTTACCTCTGTTTGCCTCAGTTTACTCAAATGGGGATGCTAATAGCACCAAACCTCTCAGTCATTGTGAGGATCAAATGAAATAACATTTGCAAAATTCTTAGCATAGTGCCTGAAACATGGCAGATATTAAATAAACCAAAGTTAATGTTATTTTCATTTTATTTTTTAAATTCAATTTTTAATTTAATGTATACTACCCCAAGAAAAGCATTTTTATATGAACAATAGAATGAGAAAATAGCATTACATATGAGTTAATGAATCTCTGTTATGTATAGCTTTGGTTTTTTAAAAGTCTATAATAAATTCATGTTAACTTTAAAGCTGTCCTGCTTGTTTGTATTTCCTTTTCTATTCCCTTCTTTTCCCTTTTGTGAATTTCCTTTTAAATACTTCAATGGCTCTCTTTTTCTTTTTGGCCACGTTATTGATAGTCACACTTCCCCCCCCCCCTCTCCACCTCCCCTCCCAATTCCTCTTCCTATTCACTCAGAGAGAAATAAGACCCTTGTAACAAATAGTTGCAAACAGTAGTCACATATTGGCTATGTCCTAAGATGTATGTCTTCTTCTGCATCTTGAATCCATCAACTCTTTCTCAGGAACTGGGTAGCTTGCTTCATCAGCAGTTCTCCGGAATCGTGGTTGGTCATTTTGTTGGTTCAATTTCTTAAGTTTTTCAAAATTGCTTTTCTTTATAGTGCTGTTGCTGTCATATATTTTTATACTCTTCTCTTGGTGCCTCTTTCTTTCTTTCTTTCTTTCTTTCTTTCTTTCTTTCTTTCTTTCTTTCTTTCTTTCTTTCTTTCTTTCTTTCTTTCTTTCTTTCTTTCTTTCTTCCTTCCTTCCTTCCTTCCTTCCTTCCTTCCTTCCTTCCTTCCTTCCTTCCTTCCTTTCTTTCTTTCTTTCTTTCTTTCTTTCTTTCTTTCTTTCTTTCTTTCTTTCTTTCTTTCTTTCTTTCTTTCTTTCTTTCTTTCTTTCTTTCTTTCTTTCTTTCTTTCTTTCTTTCTTTCTTTCTTTCTTCCTTTCTTTCTTATTTCTGCAGAACCGATTGGTTGGTAAGCCATGTTTTCAAGTAGAGCATATTTGTGAATAGACTTGACTAGGCTAGGTTTTCCAACATCCGCCATTAGCAGATACTTCTGGATCAGCTTCCATGCCCACAAGTCACATGATGGAGCAGCTGGCTGCTCTGGACAAAGCAGAGACAGAAGCACCAAGGTTAAGACCTAGCAACAAGAGAAGGTAAAAATCAGAGGAAAAAAGGTGCTCTATGAATAACATCTCAACTTGCTGCAGAATTGTATTTATTGATACTTTCCCCATTCTTGTGCATGTCAGACTTGAGGACTTGATGCAACCACAATGCACTTTAGACTTTGTACTCTGTGGGAGCTGTTGTGGCAGAAGGGCTCAAAGAAGACTCTTGGTTATGAGTCCAGCAATAAGACACCATTGTACAAACATAAGAAAACACCACATTTTGGGCTTATCACATAGGTAAGTCTTATACCATGTCTGTGGCTAGATCAAAAGATAAGGTATAGAGTATCCAGTACCAGGACAACCCCTCCAGAGACACAGGGTTTGTAGCCCTAGGTACTTGAGGACAAGGAACTGGGAGCAGGTGTTATAGGAATGTAAATTTTTAAGATCTTCCCTGCCCCTAGGTTAAGTGCACCTGGAGCCTGTGGTGGGAGGCTTGTTTTTCAAGAATGCCCACCACACCTTGGTGCTTTGTGATTGGGCAGTGGGTCAAGAGGGTTGTTACATTCTCTGACTCAGGAGAAGGCTATATAATCCCTGACTTTGTAAGGCTTTGTTTTGGGGCTCACTTTGAGAAGTGCTGTGTGATTTGACCAGATGAGACTCTGGGCAGCTGTTGAGAGCCCCCCAGCTTTGAAAACCCAGATGTTAATGCTTCACTCTCTGGTACCTGTGATTTGGTATGGATACAATGGTTGGACAGTTGGAAGCCTCTCTGCTTGAAATGTTTCTGTGTGTCTACTCAGAAGTTTGGGGTGCTGACCTTTTTCCCCTGAACTAGGTAAATTATATGTTTGATTGATTAAAGCAAGAGTGTTAATCCATTTTGAGTTGCTTTTCTTTAGAAAAGCAGATCTAAGAACCTGTGTTGGCAGCCACTCTGGGGACGCTGGGGTGCTTGCTGCTACAGAAGGTACTTCAGGATGGTGATAGTATTTCTTGTGTTTTATGCTATTCATTGCTTGATATATATGTATATGTGTATATATATTTGCTTTTTGGAAGGCAATTGGGGTTAAGTAACTTGCCCAAAGTCACACAGCTAGTTTTTTTGTGTTAAGTGTCTGAAACCAGATCTGAACTCAGGTCCTCCTGACTCCAGGGCTGGCACTCTGTGCCACTCACTGTGCCACCTAGATGCACCTGCTTGATATTTTCTTGACATTACAGTGTTTTTTTCATCTTAAATAAACTACTTTTGTTCTCAATACAATATAATGTTATGTGATCAATCCTGATTGGACTTAAAAAAAGAAGAAATTCAAGTTGTGGGTACTCTGGAGCATTACTGTGCAGTAGATTTTCCAATTTAAGAATCAGGTATATTCTTAAATTAGCAATTTGGGGGTATCTAATAATTCTATCACAGATTTATTAGATAAATAGATGATAGACATATAATTTATGAAACTCTTATTATGTGCCAGGAACTGGATACAAGAGTCCTGCTCTCAAGGAATTGGGGAAAAGTAAAATGTCAATTTGACCTGGAAAGTGACAGTGGAAGGGGGGGGGATGATGGAATGGAAAAGTGTGGAATCAAGGCAGCTATCAATAAAGTGGAGAAGTTAGGGGAATGAGTCAAAGTAGGAGTAAAGTGAGCACATAGGGACCCTTCATGAAATGATAATCTGTTAAGACATTGCCAATGGAGATATTGGGGCTAAGGGCAGAGGTATCTCCAGGATGGGGAAGCCACTGTGGACAAGGTGGAGAAGATCCAACAGTGAGTTGAGCTGGGAATGAAGTGAGCATCCCAGGGACCAAGGGAAAGGGGATAAGTGGTAAAGGTAGTACAAGGCTCAGGAACTAACATAACTGAAAGCCTCTCTGGGGGCTTAGATTCCTTCCTGTAGTGCATAAGGTGAAATAGGAACAGGAGGGGGGGGTTGTGGGAGAGGAAGAGGGAGAGGGAGAGAGAAAGGTAGAAGAAAAGAGAAAGGAAGATCCTCAGCAAAGAGAAAGAGACTCTAGGCTACATGACTATTTATGGATATATACTGCAAAGATTTCCTATTTGAGCCTAGAGTGATGGAACTTTTCATGGTATAAACCAAGTATCAAGTTTTTCCCTCTGGCCTATATTGAGTTTGGGGGTGGTTTGTTTTTATTGAAGAGCTGGCATTCTGAATGATCATTCTGACACTGATTTCATCTTAATTATAACCTTTCCTCCCAGGGCACAGAGTTGTCTACAAAAGACTTTTCAAAATTCTTAATTAACCTGCAATGACTTTATTATTCACAGGATCATACACGAGGGCCATTACCATATAGTCTCCACACAGCACATAGAATGTTATCCTTAAAGAGCAAACTACACTATAAAGCAAAAAAAGCCATCAGCAATAGACTACTTGACTATGAAAGGTCAGAGAGACCAAAAGAAATGGGCAGCGACTAGATTAAGAATTGAAAGCTTTAAATTCTCAGAGAGTAAAATTCTATCTCCAGACTCAACCATTTCCAAAGAGTCTAACCAAGCAGGCAGGTCAGAAAGCATGTTTATGGGCGGATGTTGTGCTGCGTAATTTTTAAAAGTGACCCTTAATCTCATTTTAGATAAAGGTCCTAAAAGTATGCTTTAATTCATTAATATGTTTCCAGCTTAGAATCCACATTTTACTCTTTGCTTTATCTTTTAAGAAAAGTGGCAAATCCTTAATTTGAACAGGAATTGTGCTCAGAGTTTAATAAAATAAAAAACAGAACTCTCGTACTGGGGAGGAAGATGATCATTTCCCCTGTTGCCCTTCAGTTTGAGGCCTTTGATCTACACAGTAATCACATCATTCATATGTATATATCAAATTATGATTGATTGATTGATTTAATGTGATTTTTAAAAGTAAAAACACAAAAAGCTTTTGGTGATTTGTCAATGGAGACATAACTTATATTTGTGTGCTAGGAATGATGGTGTTTTTTTTTCCTAGCAGGGTCAGCAGTGGTAGCCTTTAGTTTTGTCTCTTTTCCTTTGGTGTTTCTAGTGAGTTCTGAGTCTTAAGGGTCATTGGCATGTCCTGGAAAGAATGAAAAATGATGAAAGCTTGAAAAGGTTGTCAGAAAGAAGTGTCATTGTTTTTCTCCAGTCTCAAAAAGATTCAATTGGAGGGAATAATCATGTCATTGCAGAGAGGCCTGCATAGCTCAAGGAAACTATGAGCTATGCCATGTAGTGTTACCTAATACAGATAGTGGAGAATTCTGACAAAAGGTGATTCATTGGAGAAGGAAATGACAAACCACTCTAGTATCTTTGCCAAGAAAACCCCATTGACAGCACGAAAATGATAAAAGAGAAGACTTTGGAAGATGAGCACCTCAGGTATCCAATAAACTACTGGGAAAGAGCACAGGACAGGTAGAAGTAGTTCCAACAATGAGGAGACTGGGCCAAAGCCAAAAGAAAGCTTAGCTGCAGACGGGTCTGGTGACAAAAGGAAAGTCCAATGCTGTAAAGATCAATATCACAGAGGAACCTGGCATGTAAGATCTACAAATCAAGGTAAGCTGCATGTGGTCAAAGAGGAGATGAAAAGATTAAACATGGACATCTTGGGTGTCAGTGATCTTAAATGGATGGGAATGGGGGAATTTAATTCAGATGATCACTACATTTACTACTGTGGGCAAAAATCTCTTGGGAGAAATGGAATAGCCCTCATAGTCAATAAAAGGGTGAGAAAATCAGTACTGAGGTATAGTATCAAAAATGACAGAATAATATCCGTTCAAAGCCAAGATAAACTACCCAACATGATAGCAATGGAAATTTATGCTCCAACCACTGATGCCAAAGAGGCCAAAGTTAATCAGTTCTATGAAGACAGACAATATCTTATAGAAATAATGCCAAAAAGCATGTCACATTCATCATAGGGGATTGGAATGCTGAAGTAGGGAATCAAGATAATTGGAATAACAGGCAAATTTGGCCATGGCAAGTTTGGCCCTGGAGTAGAAAATGAAACAGGACAGGGACTAATAGAGTTTTGTCACGATAACTTGCTGGTCATAACAGACACTCTTTTTTAACAACTCAAAAGGTCACTCTATACGTGTCCATCACCAGATGGTCAAGTCAGAAGTCAAATTGATTATATACTTTGAAGTCAAAGATGGGGAAGCTTTATACAGTGAGTTAAAACAAGACCTGGAGCTAACTGTGGTTCAGATGTGGTTCAGTTTCTTATTGCAGATTTCAATAGGGAAAATCATCAGAACACATTGGCATCACCTAAATAAAATTCCTTATGAATATAAAGTGGAAGTGATGACGGTTTGAAGGAGTATCTGGCAACTAGAGTGCCTGAAGAACTATGGACAGAAGTACACAATATTGTACAGGAGGCAACAACAAAAAAAGTTCCAAAGAAAAAGAAGAGCAAGAAAGCAAAATGACTGTCCAATGAAACTTTACAAATAGTTGAGGAATGAAGGAAAGGGAAAGGAAAAAGGGAAAGATGTGCCCAACTGAATGAGAGATAAGGTTTTCTTAATAAGCAATGAAAAAAAATTAGAAGGAAACAATAGGATTGGAAAGACAAGAGATCTCTTCAAGAAAGTGAGAAATACCAAGGAAAAGTTTCATGGCCATTTTATGGACATGATAAAAGATGAAAATGGCAAGGATTTAATAGAAGCAGAAGAGGTAAAGAAGAGGTGGCAAGATCACACAAAATAACTATATAAGAAAGATCTTATTGTCGTCAATAACCACTATGATATGGTTACTGATCCAGATTCAGACATGCTAGAAAATGAAGTCAAGTGAGCCTTTTGAAGCATTGCTAACAATAAGGTCAGTGGAAGTGATGGAATTCCAACTGAGCTATTTAAAATCCTAAAAAATGATGCTATTAAAGTGCTGCACTCAATATGCCACCAAAGCACAACAAAAGGCTACTAGATTGGAAAAGATTAGCTTATGTCCCAATCCCACAGAAGGGCAATGCCAATGAATGTTCAAATTATCAAACAATTGCACTCATTGACACACTGCAAGATTATGCTTAAGAGTTTTCTGGCTAGGAGCCATATATGAACTGAGGATTACCAGAAAAGCAGGCTGGTTTTCAAAGAGGCATAGGAACAAGAGACCAAATTGCCAACATTTACCGGATTATGGAGAAAGTAAGGGAGTTCCAGAAAAACATCTACTTCTGCTTCATTGACTACAATAAAGCCTTTGACTGTGTGGATTACAACAAAATGTGGCAAGTCCTCAAAGAGATGGGAGAACCAGATCATTTTACTTGTCTCCTGAGGAACCTATATTTGGGCCAAGAAGCAACAGTTAGAACTGAACATGGAATAACTGATTGGTTTAGGATGGGGAAAGAAATACAATAAGGTTGCATATTGTCATCCTATTTACTTAACTTATATGCAGAGTACATCTTGTGAAATGCCAAGCTAGAAGAACCAAAAACTGGAATTAAGGTTGCCAGGAGAAATACCAACCATATCAGATATGCAGGTGATACCGCTCTGATTCTGAAAGTGAAGAGGAATTAAGAAGCCTATTGATGAAGGCAAAAAAGGAGAATGTAAAAGCTGGCTTGAAATTTAACATAAAAAACAAGGTATTGGCAGCTTGTCCCATCACTTTCTGACTAAACAGGAGAAGAAAGGGAAGCGACATCAGATGTTATATTCTTAGGCTCAGAAGTCACTGTAAATGGTGACTGCAACTATGAAATTAAAAGATGTTTGATCCTTGGAAGGAAATCTATGGCAAATCTCGACAGCATTAAAAAGCAGAGATAGCACTTTGCCAACAAAGCCTATATAGTCAAAGCTTTGTTTTTTCAGTAGCAATGTATGGCTATGAGAGTTGGATTATAAAGAAAGCTGAGCATCACAGATTTCACACTTTTGAATTGCAGTGTTTGAGAAGACTTTTGAGAATCCCTTGGACAGCAAGGATATCTGATCAGTTAATAATTACAGAAATTAATTCAGGTTATTCACTGGAAGTACAAATACTGAAGCTTAAATACTTTGGCCACATAATGAGAAGATGGACCTCATTGAAAGAGACACTATGTTGGAAAAGATTGAAAGCAAAAGGAAAAAGGGATGGCAGAGGATGAAAAGAATAGATAGTATCGTGGAAACAATGAATATGAACTTAGACTTTGAGAGAAAATGGAGGATAGAAGGGCCTGGTTCTATCACAACTGGAAAGAGAAAAATATGCAATATGAACCTAAAGACAGTAACATCAGAGTACCAAAATGCCAAAAGGGGAAGAAGGTATCAACTTGAGAAGGAACATCACACCTCAGAGTTAGATAAAGGGCTGGAACAAAAGAGCAACAATGTGCAGACATGATGGACAAATAAGACCATACCTTGTTCTTTATTGATACTATGAGTCATGTAGCCATGCAGGCCTAGGCAGGGATGGGAAACCTGTGGCCTCAAGGCCACATGCGGCTGTCTAGGTCCTCAAGTGTGGCCCTTTGACTGAATTCAAACTTCATAGAACAAATCCCTATAATAAAAGGATTTGTTCTGTAAGACTTGAACTTAGTCAAAAGGTCACCCCCAAGGTCCCAGAAAGCCAAACGTGGCCTCAAGACTGCAGGTTCCCCACCTCTGAGGGAGAAGTTCAAATTTTTTAGTGACCCCACATTCTTTACTTGGGAGGGCCTAAATCACAAGAAGGAGCTTTACGTCTGGAGCAACTATGTGAAGCCCTGGGGAAGATAAGGCAAATGAAAAGGAAAAGTTTTCCAGACTGCCTGAGTCGGGTCATAGTTCTTTCTTTGTCGTTTCTTACATTAAATGAGCTTAATTTGTGTTAGCTTGTGATTGCCACGGAACTGAGCATATCTATGTAACAAGTACATTAAATAACTCTGCCCATGATGTCACTCTTACCTCCCTTCACAAAGGCAGTGTGGACAGCCGACTTTCACCCTGCATGTTGAGTTCCCAGAGAAGGGCTGTCATCATGCAGCTTTACTCAGACGCTGTCAGGATCCTATTGTCAGGGAACTGCATGTCCAAGGGAGTTATGGCTCTCATTGTCTGGGAATACACTCCTCATACTCATCATTTTGTGATTCCCACTTACACAGACCCAGCCATTAAAAATGATAATGCATTAGAACTTAACCAGAACCATTTATTTAATGATAATACGAGAGCAGTACTAACAGTATCACATGTACTCAATAAGGTAAATGAAAGAATAATTAACCTAGAATATTCCACAAATACACGTGGGTCATACTCTCCCACCAATGCACTACTGGTGGAGAAGAGTGGGTGAACAAGGAAGGAAGACCCGTGTTTACCAAGTAAGTCCCAACCCTAGAAATGCAAACACAGATGTCCTCTTTTGGTCTCAAAAACTGTCTGTGTAAGTCTTTTAAATGAATAAAACTTCCAAGTGTTCTACAGGTACTTCTACGGAAGAGATGAATTGATTCATGCTGTGTTTGACTGACACCTCAGCTAAACTATCCGAACTGCTGGACAAATTATCGGATTCTCTGCTTCCATACTGTTCCTCTGCTCAGCTAAATTCACTCCTCTCAGGAAGAAATGACAATACAAGGAGAGAATTATATTGTTTTTAACACGATTCTGGGATTTGTTCTTTTACTTTCCACAATTATGAGTCCAGACTCTGGGCCCTCTCTGCAAATGACCCAAACTTAGCTTGTGGGAAGTAACCATGCTTTCTTCTGTAAATGATGAGGTAAATTACATTTGTCCATTAACCACTGAACAGTTCTTGTCAGATGTACCCTGTAAGTAAAAAGTTTGTTTTTTCTTCAATTCTTTATATACACATCACTGAAGCATTCACACTATATTCTTCATTTCCTCTAGTATTTAATAGCTTGTCACATTCACAATGAGCGACTGTTGTCTCAGAACTCTGATTTGGAGTAAAACTTCTCTCAGGACTCTGAGCAGACATATGCCCAAGACAACTGAACTATTGAAGAAGACTTACTTCAGCAACTGAATAATTATTTTCTTCCAGAAACAGGCTTACACCTCTAAGAAAGTGAACTATCACAATATTACATATAAATGATCTCAAGAAACAAACCTTATTCTGATGTTCTGAGGGAAGAATATTCCAGAGTCAAGGGAGATGTGAACTTGGGTTCTTGTGATTCTAGACATTTTTTGTTCCAGAGTTATTGGTGACATTTGCATAATGTTTTGTTATTTTTAAAGTGCAGTGTCAATCCCTAAACAACTTTCCAGGTAAGGATTATTTAAATTATCTTAATATAATTCGTTATTTATAATATATATGATCTTTATAATAATTTAAGTTTTTAAGTATAAATAATTATATTAAAATGAATAAATTTAAATTCTAGCCAATTAGCATGCTGTCATTTTTAAAGAGGAAGAGATAACAAGATTTTCCTGCACCAATTTCCAAGACCAGTTGATGGACTTTATTGCTTATAAATTCGAAATTGATAATCTACTTTCTCATATAACTTATTTTACTTCTTATATGTTGTTATTGATTATTCTAGTGTCTGTTTCTATGCTCTTTACCCTAGCTGCATCTTTTCCTTGCATTAATAGAACTGTGACCTTCTTGCTTCATTCCTAAAAGCATTAACTTTCTCAGACCCTTCTAGGCATTGGTTCTAAACAGAACTCCTTCACAGTGCCAGGTTTTCTATTCCCAGCAGACAGCTGGTAGAATACACAATTAATACTTACATATCAGCTAATGTATTGCCTTTCTTAAGCCCACAGAAAGGCAGTGCATCATTATATTAATTATACAAAAGGGAGAATATTATCTAAGTAGTACTTCAGGTGGAATAATGCTTAAGTCCCCAGTAGAGAGGTTATTTTTATCAGAATTGTTCTGAGGTTCATGTGAAATGGCTTGCCCCAAGAGTTTGCAGCTCCCCTATTGGCCA
>NW_027186304.1:26237438-26248028 GCF_028583685.1 Petaurus breviceps papuanus | reverse complement strand
CCCTATTTGCATCTAATAGTAGCCATCTCTATGGCAGGTGGGGGGGGAGAAGAAAAAAAAAGGAAAGAAAAAAAGACATTTACCTGATAAGTTTATTATATATTTTAAAAGGATAGCAGGCTGAACATAATAGATTTGCAGTTTCATGTGCAATCATCTTTTTTTTTACTGTACTATATCATGTAAATCCTTATTTTATTCCATAAATTAAAAATAAAATACTTTTTTGAAAAAAAGAATTTATCCTAGGGGATAAAAATGAAATATTTCTTAAAATATGAACATTAAATTTATGACTTGATTCTATACCTCATTTAGAATTTCCTTTCTCTATCTGAATAATTTCCTTACATGGAGCACACTATCTTAATTTACTGTGGTCACAAAAATTTATTAAGTATTGAAGAGAGTGGAAAAGAAATAGAATAAACACTCCTGTCTGGACCATTGACCTAATCATTTCTTGAAAGTCCCTAATAAAGAAAAAAAACCAAGTCCTCCAAAGTCATGGAAAAACAGTAAGTATAGAAAAGCATGCAGACCATTTTCTAGGATGCAGAACCTTATGTGGATTGTACTAATAGAAATCAGGGGAAACTGAGGGAGGGAGAAAACTGTTTCTCAAGTCAACTGAATTTTCAAAAACTTCTAATTCTCAACCATTGTTCTATTCTCCCTTTTCCAAGCCAGTCTTAATTATCTAGCTACCTGGACTTGCCTTTCCTACCCACACTTGTCTCAGCAATGGTCCAGATCACCTCAGATAAAGGAACAGACTACTTCTGCCAGCAACCCATTAATACAAACTCCCAAATCCTTCTGCATCTCCCCCACATGTCAAGCAGAGACGTCCAGTTCAAGTGCTACATGTCTCCTTATTTTTGGTTTGTTTGTTTATGCCCCCAAATGGCAGACAAGATTATCTCTCAAGTACAAAGGAAAAAAGAATTGAGACCTTGAAATCTGTATGCCCCCACAAAGATCTTATCATTTCTCTGTGTCACATCAAACTCCTCCTGGCTCAAAAGGACTTCTGGTATCCCTCTTCATTTCTCCATAAGAATTAAACTCCATTGTAGAAACATGTCCTGTAACTCACTCAATCATTGCAACAACCCTTTGGGATAGTTTTTTTTTTCTCACTTTACTGAGGAAACTGAAGCTCATGGAAGTTGTTGTGTTAATGAATTGCTATGGTGGATAACTAGGAAATGATGGAACTAGTTCCAGAACCTAGGTCTGCTGACCCTTTCCTGTTCCACTATAAGCTATGGAAACTCCTTGAGAGTAGAGATTGTTTCATTCTTGATGTTTGCATACTCAGCACCTAGGACAGCACCTGGGACATAACAGATGCTTAATAAATGCTTTTTGTTTACCTGAATGACAAATGCTAAGACTAGATGGCAGTTCTTCAAACACAGGATGGATGATTATTTATTGGGAATATTGCAGAGAAGACTATTTTTGAGGTATAGAAATCAGAGGACTAAATTGCATATGAAGTTTATTTTAACTTTAAAATTTTCTGATTCTGTGCATAGAAGAGAATGTGTGTATGTGTGTATTCTGAGGAAGGATATGGAAAAGAGAGAAGGGACATTATCTATAAATGAAAGCTTTGAAGACTAGTTAAATTCAAGTTGGAGGGTGGACTGGCTTAAATTTCAAACTCCCTAATAGCAAGGAACAGGCCTATGCAAACCTTCTTGCACAGTGTCTGGTATACAGGGGGCGACCTATCTCAGGATGAGAGGAGGGAGAGATCTTTCAAAGTAAAGGATACATGTCAACAGAAGTTCAGACATGGTATGCTTGGTGGTAGTAGCCAGATGGCATGGGTGGTTTCTAAGTTTTTTATTTGGAACTTGAAATGTATTTTACCATAGAAACCATGTTAGAATCCCTGACTGCCCCCTCCCCCAAAGCCTACTTTGCTCATAATAACCTGCTATGCTACATGCTTGTGAATGGTAGCATAAAACAGTATTGTTATAATGCCAATAATAAAAAAAACCCCAAATAAGGAAAAAACAAACAGATATTGAATAGGAAAATGTATTTATTATAGTGAATACTGTTGCTTATAAAACCTAGTCTCAAATAAGAATGTGGTAGTAGATTCTGAGGAGGGAGAAGTGGGAAGGAGAGGGAGTACTCCATAAGCTTTCTGGATTCCAAGGATTCACCAAGTTTGGTGCTCACCCTAGTTCAGTTACTACTGTTGTTACCATTTCCTTCCCCCATGGGTTAAGCTTCTGATTGTGGAACTGATTTTCAGGGAAGAGATTTCTTCATCTGGTTGTAGTTGCCTGCCTATAATCTGTGCCTGTGGGTCACAGGACAGTGGGTCCTAGTTACTCACAAACAAGCAAATAACCCCAGAAAAGAGGACATTCAGAATCACTAGCACCAAGGAAATCTGTGGTGCTTTATTATCTAGCAGGCACCCTGCTGCTTCAGGGCTGGTGGTGGCTAGTCTGTGAATGAAGCTATGCTTAAAAGTTATGGAAGGGTTTATGTGTTTTTTTAATAGGCCTTGGGCCTCTCTGTGTCTGCCCTAAAGTCAGCCAGCAGCTTTAAGCTGCTGACACAGAGCTATGTGTCCCCTTTTCTCCATGTGCAACTGTTAGACCATAGAAAGTGCTGAATTGAGCTCCTGCTCCATCTAAGAACTGCAGATGTGGATAGAGTAATATACAAACACATCTGGTTTTGACATTCGAAATCTAAGAGGACATTGCTAGCAATGTTGCCTGTGACACTTGACATTGAGTAACTGGCAAGTTCCAGCCCTAACCACTTTTGTTGCCAAGGCAATCAGAAAGTTGTGCAAAGACATACAAAAAGTGGTTTGCTTTCAAATTAGAGATTAATTTTATATATAAGAGGTTTTAAAGAAATCTGGGTATCCATTTTCCTTTAGAACAGACAGTAAATAGTTAATTTCTAATACACATGAATATTTACATATAAAGATATATATAATACACAATATACATATACACACATATAAATTCATGAATATAGACATTGATATCTCCAGATATCTATATACATTTACTTGGGTTCAAGCAGGCAGTGTGTTCCAAGATATATGTATATGTGTACGTGTATATATATAAACACACACATACACATATGTGTATGCATATGCATGTGTGCATATATGTATGTGAATATATATTATATATGCATATTATATATTTTAAAATTATATTTTCAGTCCCTACATCACAAGCAGAAACAACCTTCTCTTCTCCCATACCCCAGATCTAGTATAGCGCCTACCCTCCATGTAGAAAAATCTCAGTTCATATTTGTTGATAATGACAATGTTGTAACATGAAAGTCCTTTGTAAAATAAGACACTGTACAAAGTGTGAAGTATTATAATGATGATATCTTGAGCCATCTGTTAGAAAAATGTTCTCAAGAATCCCTCCCATAATTTTCCAGATAGAAACCTTCACATGTGATTTTTATATATTAAAACCTTGGAGTTCTTTTACCATCATGTCGAAATTAGCAGTGACAGCCATATGGCACAGTTGGTTTCTAAACCATTTGTTTGGAACTTGGAATGCATTTTACCATAGTAACCATGTTGTAAATGGTGGTCAGGTTTCCTAGCTAACCTACTAAAGCCTGCTTAACTCATATGTACCTAAAATACAATGTAACAGCAAAAAACAAACCTCTTCTAAGTTGAATGATTAAAGAAAACAGTAACATTGAATATGATATAAATTGTTTTATCTTGAATGTTGATGCTCGAGAAAAAGTAAGTTTAATAATTAGAGAATTAATAATTCTCCTCTAATTAATAATTAGAGGAGAATGAAGTGGCATCTATCATTCAGAGATTCTGAGAGATGATTCCAGAGCAACAGTCTCTCTCTCTCTCTCTCTCTCTCTCTCTCTCTCTCTCTCTGTCTCTGTCTCTCTCTGTAAAATTGGGCACAGGAAGGGTACAGACCTACAATTTGGTTAACATAGGGGAATCTTAGTGAAAAAATCTTCTTCATAAATGCAGATTGGCAACTATAGCACAACAGCACAACTTGTCATTTTAAAGAGTTGTCTGGGAGACAATTTAAGTGACTTGCTTATCATAACATAGTGTCAGAGAAGCTACTTGAATCCAGGTCTTTCATACACCAAGGTTGACTCTCTAGTCACTATATTTCACTATCTAGGATGATGATGGTGGTGGTGGCGGTGGCAGTCGTAACAAGTAATTATTCCTGACTTTATATGCTTTAAATACATTATTGCATTTCATGTTTAAAACAACCCTACAAAGTAGGAACCACCTTTATTGTTACCTTATTTTATAGGTGAAAAAATTGAGTCTCAGACAGGTTAAGTGATTTTGTCCATAGTTACTCAGCTGCTAAATATTAGCGGTAAGATTTAAACTCACATTTATGGACACCTAGCAACTCAGTGCTTTTTTCACTGTACTGTGATATTGTTTTTTTTAATATTTATAATATCATTTATAGCTTTAATTTTTCTTGTAACTTTCCTGTAACTAAAACTATTCTTATATTTATCAACCATGATCAGAAAAATTGAGGGCTCACTAGAGGTAAAGAAAGATTGAGAATACCAGAGACAGAGGGATAGAATCATATATTTTTAAAATTCTAACTATACTGAAGGAGAAAAGGAGTAAAAAAATTATGTGTGCATATGGATAGAGGTTGCATGAAGTGGAATTCAGGGTCATTATGAGGGTGAAAAGGAGAAGAAGAGAAAAATGGTCTGTGAGCAAACTTCCTAAAACAAAAATAAAAAAAGAGAGAGAGGTATGGAAGAGATATTAGGTTCATAAATTTGCGGTGTTAGTCATCACCCCAAAATACCCAATATCCATACCAAATATCTAGACATCCACACGAAATTTATAAAACACTCTCTATCCCAAATAAATCTATATCCACTGTAAATTGATATCTATACCAAATATGTGAATCCCTCATAACATAACATTGTTGTGTTGCCCATGACATTTGGCATTAAACAAGTAGCAATTTCTAGAATGGTGACCAAGTGAAGTGGGAAAGAAAACATAAGGTGTTGATGTGGTTTATCTTCAGATTGAAGATTGGGGTCATGCAAGAGACTATAAAAGAATCCAGGTCTGTTGTACATTTAGTACAAACTGTAAAGAGAGTGATAAGAGACTATTAAGCCTAATATAACTTGACTGTCCTCCAGGAGTAAGAATGGCTTTGGAGGGATAAGAGAGTGGGCTATGTTCAAGCAGTTGCTTATATGTGTGGGACCAAGGCAATTAATTGCCTTAGGGCATTTGGGAACACCTCAAGCCTGTTTGTGTATAAATTCTGTTGGGTCCATTCCAGTGCCTTCCCTTCTTGGGTGCTATTATCCTGTAAACATGAACATACATATATTTGTACATAAATATATGAATGTCCAAGTTGTCTCACAAAAAAGACACTGAGGATTCAAAAGTATGGTCTGTTGCTCTGAGCAGCTGTGTATTTCTAGAGCAGTAGAGGATACCTTGTGACCATAGCTTGCTGCTCAAGACCACCTTGTCTTGAATCAGTGGAGTGGAGAGGAATTAGTCCACTATTTCCGAGGGCTATTGTATCTCCTCTCATTAGTTGATTGAGTCAATCCCAGTTAATATCAGATCAGGCAACAACAGTATAATCAATTCAAATTGTCAGTGGCTTTTCCCCTACTAATTGACAGCTCAGTCAATATTGGTGGAAGACAAGGAGAACTTATGATCCCTTCATTCTTCATTTTTATGTACTTCATAATTATTAATGGGGCCCCTTTAATATAAAAGCCCTGCATAGAGCCCTATATGGATCACTTACAAGTTGAATTTTCCAACTCATGGAGTTCTAGGATTGCTAGTATTACAGGTGGGCAGGAAGCCTAGCTGCAAGGTTAAGTGGAAAGGGCAAAGAATATGAAGCCAAAGAGCCTGAGTCAAATTCTAAGCCAGCTATTCATTACCTGTATGGCTTCTGGTAAATCATTTCACCCTCTGAACCTCAGTTTCCTCATCTGTTACATCATGAGGGGATTATATTAGATAATCTCTTCCAACTCTGAATCTATGATCAGATAACTCTGAACAAAAACCAGTGGCAAAAACCAAAACCAAAGAAACAAGAGAGATGAGAAAGAAAGAGTGGGAATAAAATATATTTAATGGAGGAATAAGGAAGAAAGCAGAAAAAGAGGAAGGGTGCAAGATTTGGAGGTTTCATGAAATTTAGAGCTAGAAAGGATCTCTGAGATCATAAGATAGGAGCTCAAAAATCATCTAGTGGAATATCTTCATTTGGGGAAAGATGAAAGAGAGCAGGAGGGGAAGGTAAAGAGGGAAAGAAGTGAAACAGGGAAAGAGAAAGGGAAGATAAGAGAAAGTAGGGCTGAATTAAACGACAAACTTCTAGCAATAGACTGATATGAGGGCAAAATCCTTCTCTCATCTTATTTTTTTTCCTTTTGAGAGTTTCTTGAAGACTCATTAAAAGAAAAAAGTCATGAGAATTCTAATTTTGTTCATGTATGTGGTTTAGATATGCTATTGCATTTTAATTGGGAATTTTGAGAGTGGTAAGTAACTATCTCTTGACCCTACTCCTTTTTAGTCTGGTAATAGTTTGGGAATGTATTCCTTGCCTGGATTTTAATAATTTTACTCTAGTTTATTAGTAGAAATTGGTCATTAACAACATATATTAAGCACTCCTCATAATGTGCTTGAAGCTAGCTGAACATGCTTTAGTTCAGCAGTTTTCCATAAAATGGATAGATTTTATCAGCGTCTCTTCTTTGGTTTATTCCCTCTGTCCCTAAACTATTAAACACACCAAGCCTTATATAATTGTGCCAAGCATAAAGTGTTGATATGGCACTAAGTATGATCAGAAAGAAGCTTCACAGAAGCATTTTGCTTGCTTGTTGTAAGTAAACAGAGATAAATATCTCCAACTAGTGTTGGAAATTGGATACTGAACACTGTTTATGTGGAGAAAGAATGGTTGGTTTAGCATTGAGATCTAAAAGTGCCAAACTTGAAAGTTTCTTCAGTTTTAATTCTTCACAAATATAATAAATGCTGTAAGTTACAAATCCCAAGTTACCCAGTGAGAAGCGCTTAAACATTTTCAGTATAGAACCTCAGGGCACCCCACCACTTTCCCTGTGGATCTTTCAGACAAGGCTACTCCAGGTCTGAGGTATTCTGACACTACCCGTCTGCCATTTTCTATATGAGGAAGAGGAGTCACTGTCATTTCTCATTTAACTCAGAGCTCAGATATTTTCTGCTAATAGTTCTTAAAAAAACTACAACAGAACATCACATCTTAGTAATTAGACGAGATGGAGGGAAAATCCCTTAGAAGTTTTTTCTCCTAGAAGTTGGGTCTGTTTTCAGAACAGTTGGCTGAAATGGATGTTTCCTCTTCAGAAGGAGATTCATTGCCTTAAGAGCCACACAGACTGATCCCAGCTGACTAGTATGTACAGCCTTAAATCTATTTTATACCTCAATTCCATGTTCCTTAAGGGCAGGTTCTTTGTCAGAAATCTTTATCTAACTTAGGGCTAGACGTTCCTTGTAACATCTTGCTTAATTTCTTCATGAGGATCCTGCTATTCCCTAAAACCATTTCAAGGAACCTTTGCCAAAAAAGTGATCAAAACTCTACATATTTCTATTCCTCTTAGGAGCATCAAAACCTTTTGGGTCTGCCATGAAAATAAATATGAGTAAGTGCTATGGACAAGGTTACCTTCCTCCTCTCGCCCAGCCATATTCTTGCCATTAATGTATATGCAACAGGCCAGCCTACATCAGGAAGAAATGATTTATTTTTCACATTGCTGAGGGGGAGGCTTAATATAGCTATGAATTCAGGGAATAGTTTTATACTTTCAAAGCATACAGATAAAAGATAAAAATGTATTTAATGATCACAGGTCAATCCTTAATATTCGTAATTACAATACATACCCCAGAGTTTACCTAAGGAAGATAGTATTGATATCAAGATATGAAACAGACAAGATCAAGGGATTTTGACCAATTTTTTTCACAAGAATATTTTTATATGTTTCTATGTATAGAGGCAAGAATGAAAAGAATACTGGAGGGGAGGGGCTTGGAATCAGAAAGACTATAATGGAATCCAGCCTCTGACACTTGCTAATTATCTCTATGACCTTGGGTAAATCACTTAACATCTATGTTCCTCAGACAACTTCCTAGGATTTTTTGACTATGTTACCTTCAGAATTGGTGATAGGAGTTCCTCCACTGAGACTTCCCATTGAAAAAAAAATCTCAAATTGTTTCTGCATATGTTATTTCTGTGTTTTGATATTCATCTTTCATCTTTCCCAAGTGCCTAATTCTTTTCAATATAAGATAATTCTCTTTATTTTTAACTGAGTGGAGGGGAAAAAAGAAGAAAAAAAATAACCCCCCCAATCTGAGAACTTTGACAAATGAACAGTAGAGTAAAAAGGACAGAGACTCAAAGGCATTAACATTGTAACATAACAGCACTATCCCAGGGTTGGTTGTGAAAATGTGTCAATGCTCCTTATTTCAAATGGAAGGAAATCTATGAAAAAGTTTAGTGGAAAATTTCCAGTCAAAACATAAGAAAAATGTAGTGTCTTACAATAATGGAACACAAGATACATTCAAGAGAGATGAAAGTTTGGTATTAATTTGTCCTTTGTAGTTACTAATGGAAAGATCAAGAGGAGATGAAACACTGAAGCTGAATGCTAAACACTCAAAGCTGCTTGACTTTTTAGGCAGAGATATAGATTCTTGTGATCTGGAATTTGATGTAGCACTTTTAACATCAATACCTAATAAATGAGTTCCAAGAGCAATCAGCTTTCATTAGTAGGATCTGGAGTTAAAAATAATGTTTGATGTCTTGAATGACAACAAATCCCACTAAAGTTGTTCCTCATCTTTTGTTCTTGAAGGAGACCAATGACTTCACAAGGGTGTTGTGATGACAGACTTGCTCATGAATTGGATTTAAGTGAGGCAAAGCTGTGCAAAGTCATCAGCCTCTCCCTCTCCTCCAGAGCCATTGGAGTCCAATAGCAAAACAAAAGTCAAGATGACTGGCAATGGCCCAGGATTCAGTGGCCTTTCTAAATTAAGGTCTTTCCCAGATCTCCTTCCTCCTCTCCTCCTCCTCCTCTCCAAAAGAGACTGGTTCTTACAAGCAGAGAAGCAAGAGTTTAGTGCCAGAGGCTGCTCTGCTGTCCTCAGAGAAGAGAGTACTGAGCTAGAATTATATCTATTTGTTCTCTTAAAATTAGGCTAAGGGATGTAGTTTTCAGGCTCAGGCTAAATTGCTGATCATTGTTTCTTACTGGGGAAGGAGAGACTCCAGGTTCTATTGCCACCAAATGCAGTTCCCTAATGAACTAGTATAGCAAATAGGAAAGAAATCCATTTATTTAAATAAGTAGCAAAAAAAGTTCCACATAATAGAATATATACTATACAGAATGAAGAAGTTTTCTATTGAGAGTGAGATAAAGGATCAACTGAGAGAATGTCCCAGATTTCACCCAAAGGGTGAAAGGTCTCCAGTGTATTAGGCTGGGTATAAGGGCATGATGGAGACTGTTTTGTCCTCTCATGTTGGCTTCTTCCCAGAGTCTCTTCCTCCTTTTAGCAACTTGAAGCAGGTTTGACATCATCCATCCTCTCTCTCAAAGCTGGAAGCCAGAAGCACCTGAAGAGATTAAAGAGCCCCCAAAGTCTGAAGAGACTGGATATCTTTTTTTCCCCAGCTTTTGCCAACTCCATCCTGCCTCTCATGCAGGCCTTGGTCTCCATTAAAAAAAAAGAGAAAGTGACAGCAATGGGATTTCTGGCTCAGGTCAGGGATTTTGGTCACAAATGACCAAAGTTTAGTCAGCAAGCAAGATAAACTTGGAATCCTATTAAGCAAATTTGATTTGAGATATGTTAAGATGAGACCAATGACTAGAACAGAGATCTAAAAAGATGCATCTAATATAAAAGAAATTCTAAAAGTAAAAAGGTAATGTTGTGGTTGGGTAGCATTCTATATAAAGAAATACAGGAGAGAATATAAGTTCCTTGGAGTCAAGATGGCAGAGTAGAAACAGGACTTCCATGGGGCTCCTGCTCCCACCTCCTCTAATTCATGTAAAAAATGACTCTAAACAAATTTTTGAGCTACAGAACCCACAAAATGACAGAGAGAAGCTAACTTCACACTGAAGACAGTCCAGCAGGCCAGAAGGAAGGGGCCAGCACAGAGCTCTGGGAGCAGAGCCCTTCCCCTCCTGGGCCTGAGCCAAAGGTTTCAGCCTCAGAGTGGCCACAACCAGCCACCAGCTGGAGAGACTTCAGATCACCAGCAGCTGTGGTGGTTTCCAGAATTATCTTAGCATCCATAGATGCTAAGGACAAAGTGAGAGGTCAGTGCAGTGTGAGAACAGGGAGTTCAGGAGTGTGGTCCGGCCATTAAACCCTGGAGGGAGAAGCAGCTGAGGCGCAGCGGCAGTACAGACACTGCC
>NW_027186304.1:26201740-26232038 GCF_028583685.1 Petaurus breviceps papuanus | reverse complement strand
AGAGAGAGAGAGACAGAGACAGAGACAGAGACAGAGAGAGACAGAGACAGAGACAGAGAGACAGAGAGACAGAGACAGAGAAAAGAAATCCAAGAATCAGAAGTGAAAAGATGGTAGAGAACATTTGGGTGAAGGTCAAAGGTGGAAAAAACAGAAGTGATATTGTCATTGAGTTACCTTGTAAGTAACACCAAGTTTAAGAGTTCAGGAAATTTACTGAGCACATGCTAGGAAAGAGAGAAATTTTGCACTTGGTTTCTGGTACTAAGAGGAGGAAGAACAGGAAAAGCCCAAGGCCATCACATGGGGAGAAATCATTTCATCTTCCCCACTATTTATGTGAGTTATTCATACAGAGTGGGTCCAATGAGAAGGTGAGTTGGTGTTTGCCTGTATAGTATCCTGTTCTGGGGAAATCCAACCCCTCGATGTCTCTGTAGGTATCAGTGGGGTTAAAGAATGGCCCATTAGAATGTTTGGATATAGTCTAACAACTCCAAATTTATATTCCTCCTGAGTGTACTCCAAATCAGAGGGTGATGCTATGAGGATAGGCAATCCCATGCACCTCTGTGAAAGACTCACTGAAATATTTGGCTCTGCTGGTGACCTCAAGTTCAGTTCTATTCCGATGAGAGTCTAACCCAAGAGATAGCACCGAGTGTAGCAGACTTCATAACCTGGTCGAAAATGGGAATTGATAGATAGGAAAGACTTGTATTGACACTTTGTAAACTGTTTTGAGCCTCTATTTTTTTTAAGGGATAGAGGTGCATTTATTTATGGTATTTTCAAATCCTTTTACTTTTCTGTAGAGTAAAATGAAGATTGTTCTTTGGGGACTCTGTTATTCACTTCTATGGAAACCTATATCATGAGATTAACTGAAGTAAATGGAGTAAGGAGCAAAACAGGCCGAAGAGAATGATATTTTTATTGGTCAACTTCCATGATTGAACTTAGGCAATGTAGACCATGGAGCTATCAGTTACTTCTTGGGATTTTCTCTCGAATTTTGATGGATGACAAATCTATAAGAACAGTGAGTTTTGATACCTTGGCAATCCTGGACGCTGTTTTTGGAAGACTGAGTAGTCAGGGGAATTCCCTAATAATATTGATGAGCTTACAGATTGAACCTTCGTTCAGGACTTTCTTCAAACCTTCAGAGAATTATCGTGAGTCCCAGTATTTATATAGGTCTCCACAGGATAAAAGAGACTCTGAGATGTTGAGGTATCTGGAAGATAAAAGAACTTTTCCTTCCCAGGGTCCAAGCCCTCTGCATAGTACCGTAAAGCTAGATGTCTATGTTTGAGTCTTTGTGGGGAAAAAAGAGGGACTCACAGGAATGTTGTGTCGTGCTTGTTTCATAATTCCAAGTTCGAATCCCTTCCAAAGGGAGTCCAATCTATGGGATCTGTATACATTGAGTGTAAAGGACTTTAGGACCCAGGATAAAATTGGGAATCACTGAAGAGGGAGAACTGTATTGTTGTTGTTTTTTAATGGGCTACTGTGAGTTATTTTTGTATTATCTGCTCATTTGCACTTGTTTATGGCCTCCTGTGAATCCATTTTTTTTTTGTATTTTCTGTGGAATGAAATAAATTTTCTTGCACCCATTGTATAAGCATTGTGAACTTAAATACTTATATAGGATCCAGGGAAAACTTTTGTCCACATCGTTGGGTTCCATTAGCTATATCTGGAAATTTTCCTATTAGTTAATCTGAGTGAGGTCATAATGAGTCAAAGAGAAAGCAATATATTTTTATTAGGAGTAGACCCAGTCCATGTAAGTCCCGGGCCATGGCATCCACACAAGCAAAGACTGAATGACCACTTTGGGGGAATGTTGTAGAGGGGAGTCTCTTTCAAGTTGGGGTTGAATTAAATGGTCACTGAAGACCCTTCCCACTCTGAAATATATTAATTCTCTAGTTTTTCTCTAAAATTGGTGGAAATAATGTGACTAGGTAAAGATGTTAGAAAGTGACAGACAGGAGGGGGAAAAAGGTCTTTGTATAGATTTAGTGGGGCCAATGCAAGCTCTGCTTGCCAAATTGAATTTTCCTGGGACTAATGATTTTTGAAAATTAATTTTCAAGTGAAAAAAAACTATTTTATATAGAGCCATGCAGAATCCTTTATAAAATGGAAAAGTACACGGAGAATAAATCATTCACACAGAAGATTCAGAGAAACAGAATAGCTATAAAGACCAATGATATTGCAGGTTGTATTTTTTTAACTCTGAGCAGATGCCATCGCCAATGACAACTGGTACTAAGTTTCTATGTGTGGCCCTGAGAAAGTCACTTTGCCCTGTTTGCCTCAGTTTCCTCATCTGTAAAATGAACTGCAGAAGGAAGTGACAAAGTTCTCCAGTATCTTTGCCAAGAAAACCCCAAATGGGATCATGAAGAGTTGGACTCTACTGAAATGTCTCAACAACAGCAGCAGCAACAAAATCCCTAAGTACTTCTTTTTTTTTTTTTTTTTTTAAGCATCGGGGTTAAGTAACTTGCTCAAGGTTACACGGCCAGTTATTTCTGGGTGTGGTGCTGAGCATCTGAGACCAGATTTGATCCAGGTCATCCTGACACTGGAGCCGGCGCTCTTACTCACTGAGCCACCTGGCCGCCCCTAAGCAATTGGGGTTAAGTAACTTGCTCAAGGTTACACGGCCAGGTGTTTCTGGGTGGGTGCTAAGTGTCTGAGCCCGGGATTCGATCTCCAGGTCTTCTCAACACTGGAGCCGGTGCTCTTACTCGCTGTGCTACCTGGCCGCCCCCTAAGTACTTCTAAGGGCACTTTCTACACAGACATTGTTTAGGAACCAGTTGGCCAATCAATTAGCATTTGCTAACCACCTACTATGTGTCAGTCACTGTGTTAAGAATCTCACTAAAGATATAAATCATTTGGTGGATATAGAGTCAAACTTAAAGCCAAAAAGACCTGGGTTCATGTCCTGCCTTAAGCACATGCTGACTAGTGACCCTGGGCAAGTCACCATCTCATTGCTCCAGGAAGCTAAGATTATAAATTGTAGGGAAGGTGCCCATATGAATTGGTTTAGGACATTTCCTCATCTGAGCCTTCCCCCAGCTAATAAAATCATAAGTCTAGTCTCTATCTCCCTGCCCCCCCTCCCATCTCTATCTAGCTCTGTAAAAACAATGGACAACAGAAAAATGGGATAAAAGAGAAGATTCTCAGCATGCAGAAACTCAGTATACAAGATGGAATGGAATCTACAGTCAGTCTAGAAATAAACATTAGTTATAAATAATACAGGGCAGTTAGGATAGAGTGCTGGGCCTGACAGTCAGGAAGACCTGAATTTAAATTCAGCCTCAGATACTTGGTAGCTGTGTGACCCTGGGCAATCACTTAATCCTATTTGCCTCAGTTTCCTCATCTGTAAAATGATCTAGAAAAGGAAATGGTAAACCACTCCAGTATCTTTGCTAAGAAAACCCCAAATGGAGTAACAGAGTCAGGTATGACTGAAAAAGGACTCAACAATGGGTGATAAATGTCATATATGAATATAACACGTATATAATATAGTAATATATAATAACATAGTATTTTCATTTGCTTCATTCTCTTGAGGATCTGAGTTCCCTACTGCATACCACTCAACCCCTAAAAATGTTGCTCTGCAGTATAGGGCAAGTAATGTCTTAGTTTTACAATTAGAAAATTGAGGCTCCAATCATATGACTTTTTCATAGGCATTTGGCTGGTCAGCAGTTAAATCAGAGATTTAATTCCATTTCCCCCTTTTCCTTTAGATCCATTTAGTCACACTGGGATTATTTCAAACTGAGGAGTTATTCCTGAGTCTTTACTCATTTTTAACTATGCTTAAGACACAGGAGAACAATAAAAGTGAAGGAGCAGGCATAGATTGTAGTTATGCTGAGATCATTCATTAGAAATTGGAGAATTCATAAGCATGGCTTATTTCAGGACAAGAAAACTTTCTTTCAACTCGTTCTGATGTTTGGTTTTCAGGGAATGACACACACTTCATTAAACAGCTCACAGAATAATTCCTCTTTCAGGGATTTACAGTGATTGCCCAGCTTGATCAATAAATCAGCTAATAACTCCCTGCTCTGTGACTACAGTAGCGTGTATTTGGCTTCTCACAGAGGAAAATTCCCTCAAACTGTGACTTGTACCTTTCTATCATGTTTTATTCCAAAGCTTTCGCCCACAAGCTAGTAAAGCACCTTCCAGTACAATACTTTGTCAAATTTATTACATGAATGGAGGCTGGAATGAAACAAACATTTCCCACCTACCAATTACTACAAATCCCAGGAGACTGATGCTTGAAGGTGTCAGGTACAGTTATCATCACAGAACAGTCTTTTCATACAATGCCTTCTCCTAATTAAACAGCAGGTTTAGAATCATCAACATTACTCAAGTTATACACAACAGAGTGAAGCAGCAGGGCTTATTAATTTAATTTACCTTTTTCATGAGCAAAATCTCTGATTTTTATTATGTGAGGATCCCCTTTTATGGAACTCTCTCACCAAGGCAGATCACTACTCAACTATGAGATACTAGACATCTCCATTAGAGTTGCCTAAGACACAGACTAATGTCACACTGCTAGTAAGTGTCAATGGTGGGATTTGAACTCAGATCTTCTCGACTCCAGGATCAGCACTTAATTAACTATGCTATGCTGGATGTTTATTTACCCTCTCATTCTTCCTTCCAGACTTTTCTATGCTCCTGGCTCCTTTCTTACAATGAAGGTACACATTCATTTCATATTAGTTATGCTTTAATATAATACTTAAGTTTTAAAAAATAAAGAATTCATAACTGATGAACTCTGAGGTTTCTTCTCTAAATAATAAAAGACCCATTTCAACTTATTTCACATTTCTTTCTATGAGTCTGATGCAAAAATTTCATAATCTACACAAAAGGGCATTTCCTCAACCTGACTGCCTGAGCCTTTTTTGCTTGAAAGGTTGAGAAATGGGTACTGTTACAGCCTGTGATCTTTTCCTCCTAATTATGGCCCTTCCTAAGGCTGAGCACTCAGCCATTTACTTTTGATTTGAGAAGTCATGCTAAAGCCATTAGCTTGAACCACTTAAGGTTGCTCTTATAAAAACTGTCCTAATTGTGGCACTACTACTTCTCTGTTTAGCCCTGAACCAGCTCCTGCTCTGTTTATGTGGTGTACTCAGGCAAGGCTAATTCTTGCTAAAGGAGCTTCTTATGCCCATGGAGAAGCACTCATCAATCCTACCTTGATATGTCATATGTCCTAGAGAACATCACATAATGAGAAGAGTGACCTCAGTTCAGGTAAACACCAGCCTGCAATGCAAACATAGACTGCTTCCTTTGAGCACTGCTTTGTATCCTGGAACAAACACTATTTAAATCAATTTATCATTTTGCAACCTGCAGTCCTAATGAATACTTAATTAGAGGACACCATTCACTTTTACTAGGTTACCATCAACCTCTGCAAATTCCAAATTTGATCAAAATCAATTTTTTTACTTCTGAATGTTTTCTGAACTGATAACCAAATCACATTTTAACTTCTAAAAATGAACATAGAGACAGAAAGGATTGCATATTATTGACATGACTCTTTCAGATCATGGGTCATGCCCCGCATGGGTCAGTTATGATAGAAAATAGATTCCAACATGATTGGGATAGTTGGGTACTGCAGGGAGTACAACGTAGTTTCTTCAGGTCAGGGACTGTGCTTTTTGCTTTTGTCTTTATAGCATCATCTGGTGCTGTGTATATAGTAGGCATTTAATTTGACTTCCAAGGAGGTGAGAATTGAATAGCTGGTCAGGACACCATCAAATGGTGGTGGTGGGGTGGCAGCATAGTCAACCAACAAATATTCATTGAACAGGGTACCATGCTAAGTGAGGTAGAAAATCCAAAAATGAACTAGACATGATTCCTACTCCCTCAAGAAGCTTATAATCTAATAAGATCTGCTACTGAGGAAAATGAATGATGTAAAGTAACCCTACTCTGTTTGTCATATTGTTAAGTACCCTTTGATTCTCTCTGTCAATTATCCCATATATACCTTGCTTTGCATATATTTGTTCATGTTTTTTTTCCCCCATTGAATTATAAAGGCAGGGACTATCTTTTGCCTCTTTTTGTACTCCCAGAATTTATCATAGTGCCCCACACATAGTAGGTGCTTAATAAATACTTTTTGATTGGTTGAGTAAGTGGTATGGACAATGAGTAATAATAAAATTATAAAAGAAGGAGAAATACCTGTGGCCTGGGTTAGTTAGAGAAAGCTTCATGGGGTTGATTAGATTTAAGCTAAACGTTGAGGCCAGAGTGAGGCCAGAGTGAGGATTTGTCATTTAGGCATAAGGGACCCATTAAACCATTTTTGGTAGGGTAGTAACATAATGAAGGTAGCATTTTAGGAAGCCAACCTGGGGATGGTATATAGGATGAAGGGGAGGAGGGTTGTGGAAGCAGATTAGGAGACCCGCCTTCAAGAATTGAGAGGAGGATGAAAAGCCACTAAGACAATAAAATGGAGTGATCAGAGAGGTTGGAAGAGAACTAGAGTAAGGTCATTTCATAGAAACCAAGAGAGGAAGATTTTTTTAAAAAAGAGGTCATAAATGAGTCAAATACTAAGAACAATTAACAAAAAGAGGACAGAGAAAAGACCACTGGATTTATTGATCTTGTAAAGACACCAAGAGGTTTATGCTAGTCAGAATGCAGTAGAAAAAGAAACAGGAATTTTGTTACTGACAGATATGCATAGCAAAGGAAGAAATTTGGACCCTTCCTACTTCATCTAGACTTTTTTGCTCTTTCCCAGCTTCAGTTGCATGCCAATTAGGGAGGATCTTGGGAGAGGGGGCCAGCTCCAGTCATTCTGATCTATATCTTACCACTGGACCCAGATGGCTCAGGAGGAGAAAGTGAGGCTGGTGACTTTACACAGTCCTCCCTCACTTAAATCCAATTCACACACAAGTCATGGCATCATCTTCCTGGTGTCATGGTCCTCTTTGAGAACAAAGGACAAACCACAACCATGTTGTTCAGCCTATGAATTGCTTTGGGTGGAGTCTGTAAAATTGGTTTGGTGGTTGCAGATGCACAATCAGGAATTTACATAAAACATTCTGTTTGTTATTTGAAGCCCTTAGTAACCTAGCTCCCTCCTATCTTTTCAGCTTTCTTATACCTTACTTCCTGACACATAACCTTCCATCCAGTGACACAGGTCTTCTGCTATAATCTTAACCAGAAAAAAGAACTACAGATAATATAGAGGCAAATAATAAAATACATATTTTCCCCAATACATATAAGTTTGTCTTGAATGTCTTCTCTGGTATTTAGGTATTTTTTTCTCCCAGTGTGACCCCTCTTTCTACTTTTGTATGTGAGAGTCCTCTCCTAAGGATGTAGAAAGATAGGAGGCACAGTGGATTGAGTATTACACTTCAAATAATGAAGATCTGAGTTCAAATCTGCCTCAGATATTTATCAGTTGTGTGACTCTGGGCAAGTCACAGACTCTCACACTTGGTTTCTTCATCCATAAAAATGGGATGGTCTTACTACCTACTTCACAGGGTTATTGAGAGGATCAAATTTGATAATGGATGTAAAGAGCTTTGCAAATCTTAAAGCACTATATAAACACTAGCTATTACTATTATAGTCAGTCTCTCCAGTCATCACTATAACTGTTTGAGGTAGGCATTACAATCATTAATATCTCTATTTTATAGATGAGAAAACTGAGGCTTGGAAGTTACTAGCTCAAAGGAACAGTTAATAAATAAAGTATTTAAACTAAGGTGTAGTCTAGATTCCTACTTCATATCAGAATCACATTATCAGTTGGCAAACACACTTATATTAAGTACTTACTATGTACCAGGCACTGTGCTAAGAGCTACAGAAAAGGTGAAAAACATGTCCTTCCCTCAAGGAGCTTACATTCTAAAAAGGGACATAGCACATAAATAACAAGATAGAAATAAAATATAAACAAAGTAGAGGAAGATAAAGGGCAGGGGGAGGTTAAAAAGAAGGAATAGTTTCAGGCAAAATAAATGTCCTGGTCGTGAAGGAGAGATTAAAAGAAAAAAAAAGTAAATCAAAGAACTGAAGTTTAAGGGGGAGGGATTGCTTATCAATTGGGGAATGGGAAAAAATGTTATATAAAATGTATTGGCATCTTATTGCACTGTAAGAAGTGATGAGATTATTTCCAAGACTCCTAAGTCATATAAACTCATTAAGAGTAAGCTGAACAGAAGAACCAAATGAACTACTTAGACAGTAATATTCTAAAGCAAAAACAACTTAAGACCTCTCATCAATGAAATGACCAACCATGTCTCCAGAGGATCGATGAGGAATTACATTCCCTTATTCCTAACAGAGAGGTGACGGCTCAGGGTGCAGAAAGAGGTGTGCATTTTTGGATATGGCCACTGAGTGGATTTATTTTGCTAATGTATATTTGTTATGAGTTTTTCTCCCCTTCTGTTTTTTTTAATGGTGAGGAAGTTGGAGAGGAAAGGGGGTTTAGGAATAGTGATGCTAAAAAAAGAGGGTAACTTAAACATTTTTAAAATTCAGAGAAGAGAACAGAAGGAAGCTTAGAAAGAAGCACACATGGGATGGTTTTGAAAGTAATGTGGTATTTATTACATATTTCATCTGTATCCCAAAGCCCATTGACATCAGACTCTCTCCTCAATTTCTGCATGTAGGGGTGGGGTAGAGAGTTTTCTTTGAGTTGCTTGAGTCTTTTTGTGTCCTACAGAATTTTTGGCTTATAATTTTGAGAGAGAAGATATGAGTTTCTAACCCCTTACTTCAGGTTGCTGAAGAAAGACCCCAGAAGAAGTCAACATAAGAGGAGCTAGCAGCTTCCATCATATTTCTATTCTCAGCTTGCCATACTAGAGGCTTTGAAAAACTTCCCCTTGGATGGGATATGGGAATCTTTCCCTAAGCTGAGTTACCTTGTCCCAGTGGGACAAGTCACTTCATCCCGTATTGTCTGGTATATATTCTCCTATAGCTCTGGTTTCTATTTTGCTATTGACTTGGATAGATGGTCTTCTTTGCTACTCACTACCTATTCATGGTGGAGTTGGCATCCAGTAGGAAAGGGTTTAAGCCTTAGGTATAAAGTTTGGATTCTCCTTTTCCCATTAAAGTCATGTTGATAAGAGGTTTAGCTTGATCTGAAAACCACATCCCTTAGACAAACAATATTTGAGGGAGTAGAGAGATGCAATTCTAGCCACATGCAGCCTTTACTTCTGAGGAAAGCAGAATGGCCAGGCTTCTAGACCCAAACTCCTGCTTCTCCTTCTGGCAGAAATAAGTCTTCTTTAAAGAAGGATGGGGGGAACAGAGGCTAGAATGTTTACTATGCTTCTCTTCAAGCTATACAACAATACCTCAATGCTACATGTGAGGGACAGCCCATGATATGTATGCTATTATTTGTCTAAGGGATGTGGATTTCAGGTCAAGCTAAACTTCTTTTTTTGTTTTTATTATATTCATTTCTCTTTAAAATTTTTTTTGTCTTTATTAATTTGTCTATTTACTTTTAGTTTACAAGATTCAGTTCCACAATTCCTTGAGTTTCAAATTTTCTCTCCCTCCCTCCCCTCCCCCCATGATGGCATCCAATCAAGTATAGGATCTGTAAATACTTTCACATTAGACGTTAGTCAGTTTATAAAAAAGGATTGTATCAGATGGAATGAACAATGGGAAAGAGGAAACAAAACCAAACAAGAAAAAGAAAAAGATCAGGTAGTCAAGCTAAACTTCTGATCAACATTACTATAATGGGAAAAAGAAAACCCAAATTTTATATCCAAGGCTTGACCCCTTTCCCTCTGGATGCCAGCTCCACCATGAATATGTTTAGTAAGTAGCAAATAGAACAAAATGGAGGCATGGTTTCAAATACAACCTTCTTTTTGTTTTGTGTGACTAGAAATGATTTCTTTTTTGTGTATTTATGTTCAGAATAAAAAAAAGTTAATGAGGGCATTATATTAGCAGTGTACAATGTACTTGCCTGTCCTTGGTTCTTAGTATGATTTGAATAAGCTCACACAGTTGCCTATACTAGATTAAGAAGAAATGAACATTCTTGATTGGCATCTATGGGAAGTTTCTCGGGCATTGGAAAGAGAAAGGGCATCAAGATGTGTAGATGTCAAATCGAAATCCGGAAAGGGTGACAGAGACTTTCTTATAAGTTGGAGGCAGCAAGGTTGTCCTCCCTGGAAATATTTTGCAAAACAGAAATATTGGAAAGATGAACTTTTGTGCCAGAAATTTCCTAAACTGGCATAAACTATATTCAATCAACAAGCATTTATTAAACACCTGCCATGTGCTGGGCATTGTGTTAGGCTTATTGTTTGTCCTTCATTTTCTAAGAGGATCGATGATATCATGGGATGGTTTCTTGATGTGTGGGTGAATTGGATTTAAGTGAGGCAGAGTTGCCCAAAGTTGTCAGCTTCACTTTTTCTTCCAGAGTCATTGAGTACAGTGGCAGTACAACAGTCAAGCTAAGCATAGGTCTCCCTGGTCCAGATGCAGTGGGTGACTTTGATGTCTGACCAGACTCCACAGCACCTGCTTCAGCCACCTTCATGGCCTTTAGACACGTGTTAGGCAGAGGTGATAAAGACAGCTGAAATAGTTCTTGCCCTCAAGGAACTTATACTCTTTTGGATAAAGCAGCATGTACTTAAGTGCCCAGTATATGACATAGGGAACTTACAGATGATGAAACTCCTTCTGCCACCGCAAGTCAGTGACTTTTCTGCAGCCTATAATATTAATAACAATGATAATGATGAAATTAATAATAATAGTTAACATTTATGGAGTGCTTTGAGGTTTGGAAAGTGTTTTACAAATACTATTTCATTTGATTCTCACAGCAACCCTGGGAAGTAAGTGCTATTATTATCCCTATTTTAGAGATGAGGGAACTGAGGCAGACAGAGATTTGTGTGTTTTAATCTTAGAAAATTGAGTAGAGTGAGCACTCAGAGGTTAAGTGACTTGCCCAAGTACACATAGCTAGTATGTGACAGAGATGAGATAAGAACATAGATATTCTTGGTTTCAAGGGAGGGTCTTTATCAGGATTCACTGCTTCTCATTTAATAATCTATGATTTCATATTGCTTGATCAAGTAACCAAGAAGGAGATATACATGCAAAGTGTGTGTGGTTAGGGGTTTTTTTTTTGAGAGTACTAGTAACTGAGTAGTTTAGGAGGGGTCTGATGTAGAAAAAATGTGGAGCATGATCAAAGTTTTGAAAGATATAAGGGTTCCCAAGAGGTACAGGTAAAGTGTGTTTGCATTCCAGGGGTGGGGGAAAGCCAATGCAAAGTTTTAGAGTTAGGTGATGGAGAGTCATACATGAAGAAATATCACAAAGACCAGTTTGTCTAAACCAGAGAGTACAGAAAAGGGAGTAAAATTGGAAAGAGAAAACTGTGATCCTTTCAGACCAGGACAGCTTTGGCGATCTCATTTTTTTTGTGGTATGAAGACTCTTCCCAACATCAAATAAAGATTTTCCTCAGTCTAGTTTGCAGGAATTGCTTGAGCTAAGCTTCTGCCACTATCTTCTGGGAAACATTCATAACTATTCATAACCAAGGCAAGGCTTTATGCAGACTTTTGAGAGTCATGTGATATATACAGATGATATATACCTGACCATACCTGCTGGGATCAGTCAATGAGAAGCCTCTTAGTTTCAGGCTAGAAGTAACAGAATCTAATAGAGCTGTTTGGTTTAGGGAGAGGGCTCTCAACTGGAGGGCTCCTATTTTCTCAGAGTTTGATGATGTTTCCTTTAGTCGATCAATAAAGTTTCCTATCTTAATTTTCATGTTCACAAAGTCACTTGGTGTCATTATATAGACTGGAGTCTCTTAGTGACTTCCTCAAATTTTTTGGGTACAAATCATAATAAATGAAAAATCCCCTAGAATCAGTCTGGGCTCCTCACATTGAGAGAATCATTGATACAAACAGTTACATATGTATGTAGCTGTATAGCAGCAAGAACACTTGCATACCTAGGATGGATACCAGCACAGGTTCCTAGTTCTGCTTTTCTAAAGGAAAGCAACTCAAAATGGATTAACAATCTTGCTTTAATCAAACATATGTTATTTACCTAGTTCAGGGGGAAAAGGCCAGTACCCCGAATTTCAGAGAATACAAACAAGTTGCAAGCAGAAGTTACAAGCAGGCAGAGAAACAGATCAGCAGACAGGCTTCCAGCTGTCTGACCATTACATCCATACCTAATCAGTTACCAGAGAGGGAATCACCAACATCTGGATTTTCAAAGCCAGAGGCGGGGTTTGATGGCTGCCCAGAGTCTTGTTTGGTCAAATCATGCAACTTCTCAAAGTGAGCCCCAAAGTAAAATCTCACATCAGGGTATATATAGCCTTCTCCTGGCTCAGAGAATGTCACAACCCTCTTGACCCACTGCCCAATCAAAAAGTAACAAGGTGTGGGCATTCCTAAAAAACAAGCCCCCTGCCACAGGCTCCATGTGACCACATTCAGCCTATTAGGGGGCAGAGTATATTTTCAAATCAAGAAAGGTTCTCAGAGTCACTTAAGCCTATCAAGGGGCATAAGGGTAGGGAAGCTCTTCAGATTCCTATTCCCATGATAAGCTGTTATTTAGAAATTCTAGTTTCTTAAATAACCTAATCTTAAAGAATGAGTGGGTTAAAGAACAAATAGAAACAATCAATAATTTCATTGAAGAAAATGACAATAATGAGACAACATCTCAAAACCTGTGGCATGCAGCAAAAGCAGTGATCAGAGAAAAATTTCTATCTTTAAATGCTTACATCAACAAAATAGAAAAAATATCAGATCAATGAATTGGACATGCAATTTAAAAACTAGAAAAACAACAAACTAAAAATCTCCAATTAAACACTAAATTGGAAATCCTAATAATTAAAGGTAAGATTAATAAAATTGAGTGGAAAAAACCCATTGAGTTAATAAACTAAACTAGGAGTTGGTTTTATTAAAAAAAAACAATAAAATAGATAAACTATTGCTTAATTTGATTTAAAAAGGACAGAAGAAAAACATATCATTAGCATCAAAAAATGAAAAGGGTGAATATGTCACTAATGAAGATAGAAATAAAGCAATTATAAGGAGTTATTTTGTCCAATTATAAGCCAATAAATTTAACAATTTAAGTGAAATGAAATATTTACAAAAATAAAAATTGCCTAGATTAGTAGAAGAGGAAATAAAATATCTAAAATAAATCTATTTTAGAAAAAAGAATTTAAGCAGTCCATAAATGAGCTTCTGAAGAAGAAAGCACCAGTACAAGATTGATTTACAAGTTATTTCTATCAAACATTTAAAGATCAGCTAGTTCCAATATTAAACAAATTATTTTGAATATAGGCAAAGAAGGGATCCTACCAAACTCCTTATATGAAATAAATATGATACTGATACCTTAGCCAAGAAGAGTAAAAACAAAATTATAGATCAATATCATCAATGAATATGGATACAAAAGTCCTAAATAAAATAGAGTACAACAACGTATTACAAAGATTATATAATATGACCAAGTGAGATTTATACTGGGATGATTTAATGTAAGGAAAACTATTAACATAATTGATTTTGTCAATAAGAAAAATTAAAAATATGATTATATCAATAGAGGCAAAAAAGTTTTTGATAAAGTACAACACTCATTTCTATTAAAACATTTGAAAGCAGGTATAAATTGATTTTTCCTTAAATTGATAAAAAAAATTATCTAAAACCAACAATAACCATTATTTGTAATGGGTTTTCCCCAAAATATCAGGTGTGAAACAAGGATAACCAGTATCATCAAAATATTCAATATTGTATTGTATATTCTGGCAATGAAGTAACAAAACAATCTCTTTTTGCAGATATGAGGATAAACTAGGAAAATCCCATATACAGAACTAGAAAAAATAATAACAAAATTCATTTGGCAGAACAAAAAGTCAAGATTATCAGAGGAAATAGTGAAATAAGCCAAAGAAAAGATATTTAGCAGTACTAGATCTTAAATTATATTATAAGGCAGCAATTATCAAAACTATCTTATACTAGCTAAGAAATAGAAAGGTAAATCAGCGGAAGAGAGTAAACATATAATTTATGGCAACAAATAAATATAGCAACCATGTACTTGACAAAAATAAAGACTTAAGATTTTAGGATAAAAATGTATTATTTCATAAAAATTATGGGGTGAACTAGAAAGCAATACGGCAGAAATTGGTCATAGACCACTATCTTATATAATTTACCAAGATAAGGTCAAAATGGACATATGACCTAGCTATAAAGAGGGATATTACAAGAAAATTTGAAGAACAAGCAACATATTATTTATCAGACTTATGGATAGGTGAACAATTTATGAATAAACAAGAGATAGAGAGCAGAGTGATGTGAAAAATGGATAATTTCAATTACATTAAATTATAAAGGGTTTGTATGAATAAAACAAATGTAGCCAAGATCAGAAGGAAAACAGAAAATTGGGGGGAGTCAGAATTTTAGAGATAGTTTCTCAGATAAGTGTCTTAAAATTTAAATATGTAAACAAATTTGTAAAATCTATAAGAATACAAGTTATTCCCCCAATTCACAAATGGTCAAAGGATATGAACAGGCAGTTTTCCAATGAAGAAATCAAAACAATTTATAGTCATATGAAAAAATGCTCTAAATAGTTATTGATTAGACAAACACAAATAAAAAATACCCTTGAGATATCATTTTATACCTACCAGATTAGCTAAAATGATTGAAGGTGAAAGTAACAAATGTTGGAGAGGATATGGAAAAATTGGGACACTAACTCATTGTTGGTGGAATTGAGAGCTGATCCAACCATTTTGGAGAACCATCTGGAATTATGCCTAAAGAGTTGTTAAACTTTGTATAGCCATTGACCCAGCAATACCACTACTAGATCTTCTCGCAAAGGTGATGAGGGGAAAAGGAAGAGTCTATATATTCTAAAATATTTAAAGGCTACAAGCCAAGACCAAAGTGGAGGGAGTATTGGTGCCTGATTTTTTGTTTGTAGATGATTATTCACTCAATGCAGCCTCTGAAACTGAGATGCAATGAAGTATGGATCAATTCTCTGCTGCTTGTGCTAATTTTGGTCTAACAATTAACATCAATAAAATAAAAGTGCTTCATCAGCCACCATCACACCATCCATACATGGAACCATCAGTTGTAGCAAATGGAGAAGTTTTGAACACTGTGGATAATCTTACTTATCTTGGTAGGGTACTTTCCAGGGATATACACATTGATAATGAGTTTGACACACCCATTGCCAGAGCTAGCTCAATGTTTAGGAGGCTCAGAAGGAAAGTATGGTAGAGAAGAGGTATTAGATTGACTACCCAACTGAAGGTCTGCAGAGTCATTGTGCTGACCTCATTGTTGTACGCCTGTGAAACCTGGACACTCTACTGCCTCCATGCCAGGAAACTGAATCACTTCCATTTGAATTGTCTCAGAAAGATTCTGAAGATAAACTGGAAGGATAAGATACCGGACACTGAGGTCCTTACTCGAACTAAACTGTCAAGCATTCAAACTCTGCTTCAGAGAGCACAGCTCTGATGGGTTGGCCACCTTGTTCAAGTGCAAAACATATGCTTGCCAAAAAGACATGGAGAGCTCACACAAGGCAAGTGTTCCCATGGTGATCAGAAGAAGCAATACAAGGACACTCTCAAGGTCTCTCTCAAGAACTTTGGAATTGATTGTATGACATGAGAGACCATCATAGAACCACTCAGCATGGTGTGCCCACATCAGAGAAGGCGCTGTGCTCTATGAGCAAAGCAGAATTGAAACGGCTTAAAGGAAACACAGTATGCACAAATTTAGAGTATCCACTCCAAATGTTCACATGGACTATTTGTGCTTGACTGGTGGTAGAGTGTTCCGAGCTCATGTTGGTCTGATCAGCCACAGTCGGACAATTTGAAACTGGGCTCTAGCATAGTGATGTGATTTTGTCCTCTTTAAGAACGGACAACCATAACAGCTTGCTTTGTGGTGGCAAAGAACTAGAAACTGAGCGGATGGCCATCAATTGGGGAATGGCTGAACAAGCTGTGCTATCTGATTGTGATGCAATACCACGGTAGTGTAAGAAATGATGAACTCAATGACCTTAGAAAAACATAGATAGACTTGCATGAAATAATGAAGAAAAGAAGAACCAAGAGAACCCTGCACACAGTACAGGAACATTGTTTTAAGAACGACTTTGAGCGATTAAGTAATTTTGGCTATTATAAATATCCAAATTAACTACAAAAGGCATATGAAGAAAGATGCTATCAGCATCCAGAAAAAGAACTGATAAATCAATGTACACATAGAATAATTTAACATTATTTATATATACATACACACAGATAGATATTTGTGTATAATGGTAGCCATCTCTAGGGCTGGAGGAGGGAGAGGAAAAAAAGGAAAAAATATATGACTTTACAATATATTTAAAAGGAATAGCAAGTTGCATATAAAAGATTTACAGATTCACATACAATTATCTTTTGTATTATACTGTGTTATAGAAATGCTTATTTTATTCCATAAAATAAAGACAAAGTGATTCAAAATCTAAAAGAAGAAAAATTCGAACTTCTTGGGATAATGAGAATAATCTCTAATAAACCTTGGGTAGAGAACTCATGGGGCAGCTAGGTAGCACAGTGGATAGAGGCCTGGAGTCAGGAAGAACTGAGTTCAAATTCCACCCCAGACACTAGCTATGTGACCCTGAGTAAGTCATTTAACCAGTTTGCCTCAGTTGTCTCATCTGTAAAATGAGCTAGAAAAGGAACCACTCCAGTGTCTTTGCCAAGAAAACACCAAATGAAGGTCACAAAGAGTCAGATGTGACTGAAACAACTGAACAACAACAGAGAATTCAGACTTCTGAAGATGCTACCTCAGGCAGTCCAGTAACTCCTGGTTTAAAATAATTTGTTTTCCTTTAATAAGCTAGAGCTGTTAAACTATTTGGCACTTGCTTTATTTGGAAGGACTAATCTGAAGCTAGTCCATTTTTAATAGACCTTGCTGAACTATACCACACACACACACACACACACACACACACACACACCCCTTCCTTGAACAGTGTTCTAAAAAAAGACAATGTTATGTCAACATGTTTTTCAGTGTCCTGACTTACCTCTTACTACTGTGACTTTAAGCCCTTCTCATGGACTATTTCCTCCCTTTCCCTGAGAGTAAAACATTGTATCTTAAATTTCTCATTGTGTTTGCCACGTATAATTTCGCTGCTTTTTTCTACACCATTGAAATAATGACCAGAATTCAATCTTTCTCATTGACTCTCTTTTTAAAAAATAAACTTTTGAGAGCTTTTGTTTTTACATCTGCTTTATTACCCACTTTACTCCTCCTCCCCAAGTCCCTCTTGAGTAAATATATATTTTATTGTGTTGCTGGGTTTAACATATCTAGGAGATAAACTTTTAGTGCTGGTTGAACTGATCAAGTACAGTTCTTATGTATTGCTACAGCTTTAAAAATGGGGAGTTTTGATTTTTCTTTTTGTAAAATCATGAAGGTGAGAAAATGCTATTGGTGGTGTGCAATCTGAAGGAATCCTGCCACTTTAATGAGGTCAGGTCTTACCATTTAGGTGCCTATACCTCTTTCAATTCATATCACTTGGAACAAGCATTTTGTTGCAATAAATAATCTCAAGTTGTTCCGGCAGTTAAAGACTTCTATGAAAATCAGTCAGAAAGAAAAGAGAAAGATAAGGTTAATTACTTTGGTGGGTTTTAAAATTTTTCTTTTTGTTTAAATTAAAAAAAATGTTTTGAATAGATTGTTGTTATTCAATCATTTTCAATAACGTCTAACTCTTCATGACTTCTTTTGGGGTTTACTTGATAAAGATAGAGTATTTTGCCATTTCGTTCTCCAGTTCACTTTACAAATGGGGAACTGAGGCAAGTAGTATTAAGTGACTTGCCCAGGGTCACACAGGTAGTAAGTGTTTGAGGCAGGATGTGAACTCAGGTCCTCCTGATTCTGGGCCAATATTCTAGCCACTACTATATTTTTGATAGATTTGTCAAGTTCTGAGAGATGTATATTTAAGTCCCCAACTGGAATGTTTTTGCTATTTCCCCATATAATTTAATTTAATAATTTAATCTTTCATAAGGAAGAACAAGGGAAAATTCTGTTATTTACCTGATTCCCACAAAAAAAACTGTGAAACTAATTGCAACAACCAAAATTATGGAAACATTAGGAGCAAAATGGCCACAACCTTTTAGAATTTGTGACAGAAGAGACAAAAGCTGAATACATTCTGACTTGTACCCTCAATTATGGGAGAGTAAATTTGAAAGAGTTCATAGATAGTATCAGAAGTATCTTATGGATTAAAAATTGGCAATTTCAGCTTAGAGTAATGGGCTCTCAAGCCTGAGATTCTGAAGACAAAAAAGGAAACAATTTTCACAGAAAAACAATTTTAATGAAGAGGAAAAAGGGGGAATTATGTGAAGAGTTTAGTATATATGCACAAAGAATGCACCAAAAATGTGACTTTTAAAAAGTCATGTATAGAAAATAAAAGCAAGGCATAGTGCCATAAGAATAGTGTCAGGAACACTAAAGCTCATAATTTAGCAAGAAAAGCTAAAGACAACAAAAATCTGTACTGGGGAAAAGAGGAAGATCAAAGAAAGAATTATACTGTTGTTTAGGGTAGATGGGGCTATGATAACTGATAACAGAGAAAGCAAAACTGTTCAGTTCTTATCTACCTTCTCTTTTCTCTGCCAAGAGATCTTTGGACTGGGAAAGACAAAAGAGATTTGAGTAACAGATAAGAAAGGAAGAAGCGAGAGAGTCCCTTGATAAGTTCAAACCACTGGTCCAGGTGAATTATATCTTCAGGTACTGAACAACACCAGCAGATCTGATTGCTGAGCCACGGAGGAGTGATGCTTAAGGTTTGTGAGATATGGTGAAGTGTAAGATTTAATAGAGATAAATGCAAAATCTTCTCCTTGGGTTTAAAAAAAATTGAATTTCATAAGTATAAAATGGGAGAAGGCATGGTGATACAATAGTGTACCAGAAAAGTATCTGTGAGTTTTAATGGACCATACATTCAAGATGATTGAGTAGCTTGATATGGCAACCAAAAAAAGCTAATGCAATCTTAAGCATGTTGGGAGAAAAATCATGCCTTCCAAGAATAAGGAAGTGATAATCCATTTGTACTCTGTTCTGTTCTGTTCAGACTTCATCTTGTGACACTGAAAACATTTGAGACCAAACTTTTGGATAATTTTTAATTTAAATTTAAATTTAATTTAATTAAAATTAAATTAAGTTTTAATTCTAAAAATCATTTTATTAATAATGCCAGCATGTTTATTAATAAAAGGATGGTCATTTGGTCACGTCTCTTAGATCAAAGACCCCTAATGATGTTGGGCTCACAATTTATATGCTCTTAGAAGAGTGGGAGCTCCTGAGGTTGGTAATCAACTCTGATTGGTTAACAATTAATGAGAGAATGAATATTATCAAGAGGAGTTGGGCTATATTACAATGAGGATCTTGGGGTACATGACTTGGATCACCAAAATCTTGGTCAAAGAAACTTATCAATTTCCATGTCACCTATCTGACCAAAGGGAGGATCAGCATTTTTGTTTCCTCAAAACTTAAAAAAGTGGTCTAGAATGTTCTTAGGTTTTATTATTTTTTATTTTTAAGTTTACATCATTCGTTTTCACAAGATTTTGAGTTACAAGTTTTCTCCCCATTTTTCCCCCACCCACCACCCCAAAACAGTGGTCCCACTGAATATTCCCTCCCCCAATCTGCTCTCTCCCATATTTTCCCCCATTCCCCCTCCAACTTTAAAGTAGGGCACAGTGGATCTCTTTGCCCCAGTGACTGTATATCTTATTTCCCAGTTACATGTAAAATAATGATAATAATAATAATACACATATATTTTAAACATTTGATTTTAAACCTTTGAATTCCAGATTCTTTCCCCACCTCCCTCGTCACCCACCTTTACTGGGAAGATAAGCAATTCTATGTAGGTTGTACATGTGTAGCTATGCAAAACATTTCCATGGTGGATATGTTGTGAAAGACAGACTATATTTCCCTCCATCCTATTCCACCCCTGACTAGTTCTATTTTCTACTTTGATACTGTCCCTTTTCAAAACTGGGTGCTTCCGATTTCCCTACCCCCCAGCTTGCGCTCCCTTCCATCATCTCTCTGAAAACATTAGCAAAACCCTCTTCCAGGATTTCTGTAAACATACAACAAGAAAATCCTTCTTCAGGGCTTCTGAACCAACAGCAAGGTTCTAGGACCTCTGCAACAACAGCATTGGCCTTCACTAGTGGGTACAATCCACTCTCTGTCTGCAGAACAGCCTCAGGAGCTCTGAACCAACAGCCAGGTTCCAGAACCTCTGCAGCAACAGCACTGTCCTTCACCAGTGAACAAATCTGGCAAAACAACATCAAAATAGACAAAGTACCAGCATAACAGCCATGTCTCCTCAGTCCTTGGCAGCTCTGGGTGGCAGCTCTCAAAAGTCCTGGGCAATTCAAACTGGCCCTCAGCAATCCTCTCTGTCTCTCTCTGCCTCCAAGACACTGCTTCCAAAAAAGTTCTTCTGCCTCTCTCTTTGCTTGTGTCTCTTTAAATTTACAGTCACCAGCTCCTCCCAGTTCAGCCTTCTCTTTTCACGTCAACAAGTCCGTCCCACAAGTGGTATTCACAAGCTCTGGGTTTTAACACAATCAATCCAAAAACCAAGCCAATACAGGGGGATCTTTAAATTCCATTACTATTACACCCCCTATATAGACATATATATGTGTATACACACACACACATTTATATTCCCTTCAACTATTCTCATACTGAGAAAAGTTTCATAAGTTGAAATGATCATTTTTCCATGTAGGAATGTAAGTAGTTCAACTCTGATAAGTTCCATATGATTTCTTTTCCCTTTTAACCTTCTCATACTTCTCTTGCTTCTTGTATCTGAATATCAAAATTTCTATTCAACTCTGTTTTTTTCATCAAGAATGCTTGAAAGTCCTCTATTCCACTGAATGACCATATTTTCCCCTGAAACATGATACTCAGTTTTGCTGGGTAGGTAATTCTTGGTTTTAATCCCAGCTCCTTTGATCTCTGGAATATCATATTCCAAGCCCTTTGATCCCTCAGTGTAGAAGCTGCCAGATTCTGTGTTATCCTGAATGTGTTTCCACAGTATTGAAATTGTTTCTTCCTGGCTGCTTGTAATATTTTCTCCTTGATCTGGGAACTCAAGAACCTGGTTATAATATTCCTAGGAGTTTTCTTTTTGGGATCTTTCTCGGGATGTGATTAGTGGGTTCTTTCAACTTCTATTTTGTCCTCTGGTTCTAAAACATCAGGGAAATTTTCCTTGAGAATTTCTTGAAGGATGATGTCTAGGATCTTTTTTTGATCATGGCTTTCAGGTAGTCCAATAACTTTTAAATGACCTCTCCTGGATCTATTTTCCAGGTCAGTGCTTTTTCCAATGAGATATTTCACATTGCCTTCTATTTTTTCATTTGTTTGGATCTGTTTAATGGTATCTTGATTTCTCATAAAATCACTAGCTTCCATTTGCTCCAATCTAATTGTGAAGGAATGATTCTCTTCAGTGAGCTTTTGAGATTCTTTTTCCATCTGAAAAATTCAGCTTTTTAAGGCATTCTTCTCCTCATTGACTTTTTGAGCCTCTTTTACCATTTGAGTTAGTCTATTTTTTAAGGTATTATTTTCTTCAGTCAGGTTGTTGACTCTCATTTCATGCTTTTCTTTCATCATTCTCATTTATCTTCCCAATTTTTCCTCCACTACTCTTATTTGGTTTTCAAAATCCTTCTTAAGCTCCTCTATGGCTTGTAAGCAGGTTATTTTTTTTTTGGAAGCTTTTGGTGCAGGGGTTCTGACTGTGGTATCTTCCTCCTGTTCCATGCCCCAATCCTTTTTTTCCCCAAAAAAAGAATCTGAAGCCAGCCCACTGTTCTTGCCTTGCTCCCCTTGCTTGCTTGTGTTGCCACTCAATTGCTTGGCTTTTAAGCTTTTTGCCACAGTAGAGCTCTGCTACCAGAGGTGGGAGCTTTGTCCCAATTGCTGGTGTTTTCTCAGCTGCTAGAGCTAATAGTTGGCTGCCCTCTCTGAAGCCTCCACATACTCTGGCACACTGGTCATGCACCCCAGGACCTCCACCCCAGACAGTGATCCAGATCCAAGCAGATTAAAGCAAGAGCGATTACCCCTCAGACTGGTCCCTTAGTCCCCCTACAATCTGCATGCTAGGAGCTGTGAAACAGCCACGTTGCAGTGGCTGGATGGTCGCCATGCCTCAGCTGCTTTTTGCCCTGGGGGCAAAGGCCGGACTGCATTCCCAAACTCCCATGTCCCAAAGTCCACACTGCACTGACTTCTCATTTTGTCCTTAACATCTATGGATTGATAATTCTGGAAACCCACAACTTCTGGTGATCTGAAGTTCCTCTAGCCAGCGGGTACTTGTGGCCACCCTGAGGCTAAAAGCTTTGGCTCACTTTGGGCTGAGCTCAGCTCCCAGAGTGCTGTGCTGGCCCCTTCCTGCCAGCCTGCTGGACTGTCTTCAGTGGGAGGTTAGCTTCTCTGTGTCATTTTGTGGGTTCTGTAGCTCCCAAGTTTGTTTAGAGTCATTTTTTACATGAATTGGAGGAGGTGGGAGCAGGAGCCTTGGGGAAGTCCTGTTTCCACTCCGCCATGTTGACTCTGCCCCTGTTCTTAAGTTTCATATCTCACCCCTTAATGGGTGGTTACTGTGGCCCATTCAACAATGCATTATCACTATAGTGGTGGGAGCCCTTTCCAGTCTTCCTGATCTATGTCTTGTCATGGACCCAGATGGTTCCACAGGAGAAAATGAGGCTGGTGCCCTTACACGGTCCTCCATCAGTTCAATTCAATTCATTTGCATATCGTGCCTCCTGATATCATGTTCCTCTTTGAGAACAAAGGACAAACAAACAAGACTTGTCTGAGTAAACACAATGAGTAGGAATTTTGGAGCCACTGAGGAGCGATACTTAAGAGTCATGAGATATGGTAAAGTATAAGATTTAAGAGAGATGAATGCAAAATCTTAAGTTTAAACAATTTAATTTCATAAGTACAAAGTGGTAGAAGGTGTGGTGAGACAACAGTGTGCCTGAAAAGTATCTGTGGGTTTTAATCAGCACCCATTAGCCTGAACTTGGAATTTCGCTTACTGTATTTGGTTAGATCTCACCCATCCTGGCTCAGTAAGTCTTTTATGGTTTGGGGTTTTTTTGCCTTTTGGAGGGCAATTGGGGTTAAGTAACTTGCCCAAGGTTACACGGCTAGTTTTTTTTTGTGTGGGTGTTAAGTGTCTGAGGCTGGAACCGAACTCAGGTCTTCCTGACTTCAGGGCCAGTGTTCTACTCACTGTGCCACCTAGCCACCCTCAGTAAGTCTTTTAGAGATATTTCTCACACTGGTTGATTTCTAGACAAGGAAGTAGAAAAGGGAGAAAACCTTGGTTCTAATACAATAATTAGCCATTAATACAAGAGAAATAATGATTTCTTTTAATCTGGAGGGCTATGCCCTGTTTTGGGCACTACATTTGGGGGAAAAAGTGGATAAACTAGAATGTTTACACAGGACAATAAATATGGCCTTCAAGAACATGCCATGTAAGCATTGTGGTTTCATGATGTGTTGTGGTGGAACCATCTCAAAGAATTCAGTCAAGTATCGGCATTTATTGAGACTGATGCTTCTCATGAAGCGGGCTAAATTCCCAGAGGGACCAGCCACTTCAGAGAAAGCAAGATGGATTTTTATAGGTAAAGAAACAATTACATAACAGAACTGCACAACATAAATTATGAATGTTAAAAAGGCAGGAGGGGTTTGTTAAGAGATTAGGTAATAGGGAAAGGCTCCTAGTCACAGTGGAACTGTGCATGTGATTACATATAATACATACAGAAAAATCCATTTTTGGGGGGGTATATATGTGTGATAATGATATTATAAAAAGCCTCTCCACATCACAAGTTTACCTAAAGGACAGCTTTTGCTATTACTGCACAGGTGCCTTCTTAGGGAAAGTCCCTTCTATTGTTTTTGGAAGGGGGAAAGCAGGGCAATTGGGGTTAAGTGACTTGCCCAAGGTCACGCAGCTAGTACATGTTAAGTGACTGAGGCTGAATTTGAACTCAGGTTCTCCTGACTCCAAGGTCAGTGTTCTATTCACTGTACCACCTACCTGCCCTTTGAAAATTCATCGTAGCCTTGGTTCTGAACATAAAGCATGGACATTTTGCACTGTGCATGCCTTCAGGCCATACATCACTAAGGCTGCTATAGCACAAAAGGGAGGCTGCACATGGAAAAAGTTGAAGAAGCCCAGACCCTAGTCCAACCCCTCTGCTTTGTAGTTTCCTAACTGAGGGGAAAATCAGCAGCTCCATGGGAAGCAGATGCTCAGTGGTAGGAAAGGGTTCTGTTGGAGCTGCATTATTGCTTCTTGACTCTGCTTCTCACAGCTCCTCTGATATGTTTCCAGAACTTGTGTTGGTGCTACTTCCTTCTGCTTCCACACCCATCATTTGCCAGAGTTTCACCCTTTGTTTCTGCCTTCTGTTTCTAAAGTTGCTATGGACTGCTTTGTCATCAAGCTGCTGCTACCCTTTGCTAAAACTGTCACCTGCTATTGTGGCTCCTTCTTCCTCAGAAGAGCATTGTAGATCTCTCTGGAGACTATCCTAGGCCAAGATGCTCATTTTGGTTTTTTTAAAGGTAGTCAGGCATATGCCACACCTGGCTGGCACACAACCAGGAAGCTGCCAAAGCTTTGTCAGGTTACCCATCACACCCTCACAGAAAAATTCTTAATCATCTCTCCCAGGGCCAAGGAAAGTAAATTCCTTTTACCTCAAAAACCTCAGAGTGAATGGGGTGTGTCCCCATTCTACAAGGCCCATATCTCACTGTCTTTCTAAAGTTCAGGATAAACCCAAAAGCATTCGAGGAGAGGTGTGTCTGCTCGCTCTGTCTCCATTTCTGTATTCGTCTCCGTCTCTGTCTCTCTCTGTTTCTCTCCTGCTGTTTCTTTCTCTCTCTCTCTTTGTCTCTCCCTCTCTCTTCCTCTCCCTCTCTCTTTCCTTCTCCCTCTTCCTTCATTTACTTTTTCAACTGGCATCCATTTCCAGCAGTTCATACCCAGTCCATTCAAAATGCCTCAAAGTTCCAATAAGTCACAAAGAATCAATTCAATTCAATAAACATATTATTAAGACACTGTGCTAAGCACTGGGCATATAGATAAGAAAAAAATAACTCTTGCCTTCAAGGATCTTACAATCTAATGGGGAATACAGAACTTAGTAATCTACTTTGTTGTGCTGGAAGAAGGGTGGAACTGTTTACCTTTTTCTAGCCCAGGTAGCAAAAAATAAAATAAAATTAAAAATCCTTATCCTAGCTACTTAGATAATTCTTAGCAACTAGCATCGGGCTGATTATGCCCATTAAGGTATTAAAAAAAACCTCAAAGCAAATGTGTGATTCACATCCACTCCATCATCTCTGAGATTTCCGGTGAAACTCAGTAATAGCTCAGTATCCCAGAATTAAAATACAAGTCATGCAGACACATCATTATCCACTCCCCTTTCCCCTTCATTGTGAGTCAGTGAAAGCTCCTTATATTGGCTCTGTATCCATGTCAGCAAAGTGTAGGCAGTGACGGATAAAGGAGGAGAGCAGTATACACTGATGTTTTGTCAGGGCAAGGAACTGTGAAAAGCCAAGGAAGCATTAGCAGGGCAGCCTGTCCTCATCAGCACACTTTTGTGACGTGTAAGAGTTTAATTTTTTCCCCCAAAGCATTAACACATAAGAACAGCACCAGTGGGCATGACAACCAGCCTCATTTTGCTGACCACTGAGTAGCCCTTCTCTTTCATAGTTAGCTCCATTACCTTGCTCAGTTTCATGACCTTCCACTATTAAGTAATCTTCTAATTGAATTTCTTTCACAGATACTTCCTGAACCCTTTTTTCAGTCAAAATTATTATCACTAAGAAGATTTTTCCTCTCAATTTTGTTTGCCCCCACTTATTAGACCAGGTCTCTTAAATCATAGTAGAAAGAGAAATTTAGAATCTGCAGTTAAAATGAAGCCCTCTGCCTTTATATCTATCTAAGCCTTGTCAAGTCATTGCTTAGACTTTGATTTACTTTCCAAATCTGTCCCCAAAGGCTTTAAGTATTCACACATTTTAAAATGAAGAAAAAAAAATATAATCTATTGTTTAAAAAGAGTGATCAACAAGAAGAACACAGGAAACAATTAGAACATTCTTTCCTGGACGAGTGTTTCCCTTCTCCTGCAAACACCATTGAAGTTATCTCAGATTATGGGACAGTAATGACAAAGCTATCTGGAATGTAACTTGTGCTAAAGGACACAACTTCCAAAGATAGGATGAAACAGTAGAGAGTTCTAGAGTAAGCCTTTTCCTAGGATGGTTCACCACTAATTGGTACCACTTCTCCAGCATCTCCTCATCTTCAAATGTTTTCCTCTAACACTTTTACCTAGAGCTGGAATCAGGAATTTGGTCACTTGGTATGCCTTCAGTTGTTGCTTTTGAGGTGCTGGGAGATGGGGCAAAGGACAGCCCATGTTTGAAGAGTGCAATTTTGCCAGGCAGAAAACTGGGAAAAAGGGTAAGGAGAGGAGCAAGGACCCTGTAGAACTAGGCAGCATAGTTTAGGCAGATGACTATGGGACTAGGAGCCCAAAGGGTTGCCACAGAGAGGATGCTCTTGGGTACTGTCACCCTAAGACAAAACTCCAGGCCCAGTTGTGGTCCTGCTTTCTTCCCCTAGCCTGCTAAGGAAAGGCAGCTTTTCTGAACTTCTGGGAAGATCCACTTCAGTATAATAGAAAAATAATTAGACTAAGACTCCGGGAACATTGGTTTTAATTTACAGTAGAGTCATAATTAGAGTGGAATGAGAGGAGCTTTACCCCTCAGGCACTACTCAGAGGGCACAAAAATGTTTAAATAATGACTTTTGGGGGAAGATTGTGCAATTTAAAAATTGGTTACACTTACCTTTTGATAACACTTATATTCCACCATATAGAAACAACTAAATTTTTCATTTTAGTTATGATAAACAATCAGTAAATATTTATTGAGTGTTTGCTATGTACCAGGCACTGTGCTAAGTTCTGGGGATACAAAATGAGGCAAAAGACAGTCCCTGTCCTCAGGGAGCTTACAATCTAATGGAAGAGGGAACAAGTAAACAGATTGTGTGTGTGTGTGTGTGTGTGTGTGTGGTGTGTATACTCTATACAGATAATAGGGAATATTTATATATAAACTCTATACAGGTAATAGGGTATAATTAAAAGGCAGAGAAACACTAGCATTAAGAGGTGTTCAGAAAGGCTTCCTATAGAAGACATTAAATATTTCACATTTCTATAGCACTTTAACATTTATTATGCATTTATTTATCATTAGCAGCAATAATTAGCTGAAATAGCAAACTAATTGATGGTACGCTTCCTTCCTGCCTCTGCCTTAGTCCCAAGCCATATACAAAATTAGCTTTTTTCTATCTCTCCTTTAACCAGATCCCCCCAAGGCAGTGGGTGACCTTTCTGGGAGCAACTTCATTTCTAGAGGTAGGTTTTTGTCTTTCTACTGAGGATAACATCCCAGGGTCTCTCCAATGGGGGGTGGGGGTGGGGGGAATGGGCAGAGTTCTCCCTATATACTCAATTGAATTAGTTGAAACTATTTCTCATCTGCATAAGAGGACATGGAGTGCATTCAGAATTGTATTTCCTGACTATCGTACAGAGCACATGCAGCTGTTTCTCTGAGTGCTTACAATTGACCATGTGGCAACTTGGTAGGGGACTACTTTATGTCTTTTCCAGTGGTTTTCCCCACAGAAGGCAGTTCAAAGCAGTTACAGCCACAAAGGGGGTGGGGGAGTCTCTAACAGAGCAGCAGAAGGTCCTGGCATATCCTGAATCCTCATTTCTTCTGGCTCAGCAGACAATCACGGGGTTCTTCGCTGCAGAGTGGATGCTCCTTGTGCGCCAACAGAAGTGAGCTCTTTCCAAGCCTCCATGTGGCTGATGGGGAGCAGACAAAGAACATCTGTGCCTGCTTTGTATGGCCCACCAAGAAGAGCAGATACGAGATTGCTCTATACCCCTGCTGATCACTTTCACATCATGAATTACAAAATTGATTTGAGGTTGTATTTTGAGCTGCTTTCCCAGGGAACCAAATTGCTAATTATGTCTTTAATCTGGTCTTTTCCATTAACTAGTTATTTGTCCATGAGAAATTAACTCCCCTTCCTTGGGCCTCAGATTCTTCATCTGCAAAGCGAGAAGTTTGGACTAAAAGATCTCTTAAGTGTCTTGTTAATTCTAAAAGTAAGTGACTCTAGATTTCCTTAGATCGGGCAAGAGAGGGTCATGGGATCATCTATTTAGAGCTGGAAGGGACCTTAGTTTTGTTTTACAGATGAGAATACTGAAGCCCAGAGAGGCTAAGTAATTTGCCCTAGGTCACACAAGTTCTAAGTAGCAGAGACAAGTTGTGCACTCATGCCTAGTGACACTAGGTTTGGTGTCCTTTCCTCTGGGCCATACTTGTGAGAAACCAAGCAAATTATCTTGTAAACCAAAGGCTGTATATCCACTAAAATGGATCAGACTAAGGAGAAGAATTAAAGACAAGTCTGTTTGTTGTTGGCTGTGCATTTCCTGAGTAAGAGGGACTACACATCTGGGAGAAAGGGATGCATTTTCCCAGTATAGAAGACCATTAAAGACAAAACAAAACCAGAGATCACATTAGAAGAATGAGGTGAAAGGGAATACCAGTTCTATGAGGAAAAAACAAACAACCTTTTGTTTACTTGTACTTAGTTATTTCCCTTTCATTTTCAAGATCAATGTACTTCTTGTATACTGTAGAACTGTTAGGTGAGGTAATCAAAACACTCATCACTTTAGCTTAGATAGTAACCACTTATATTGTGATTTATCCATCTAAATATTTGAATAAAGTCTCCTAAGGCTGGTTGTGAGCACTTATGAAGTGACAGACTATGGTCCCTTTTGGAAGGGACCTCAAAGGCCATCTAGTCATGTTGTTCAGGAGTGTCTGACTCATGATCCCATTTGGGATTTTCTTGGCAAAGATATTTGGAGTGGTCAGTCATTTCCTTCTCTAATTCATTTTACAGATGAGGAAACCAAGGCAACCAGGGTAAAGTGACTTACTCAGGGTCACACAGCTAATAAGTATCTGAGGTCAGATTTGAACTCAGGAAGATGAGTCTTCCTGATTCCAAGCTCAGTGCTTTAAAGGGTAGAACAGGTTGCCTTGAGAAGTAATGGGTTCTCTCACTATTCATTCTCAAGGAATGGCTAATAGTTCACTTATGAATTCAGAAGAGGGATTCCTACTTATTCCTGCTCTAACCATAAGTAAGTAACTTTGATCTCTTCCAACTCTGTGATTCTGCGATTCTGTGAATAAAGAGGGAAATATAAGATACTATAGATGTGGGATTGATCAGACACTACAACTTATTTAACATGAAATGTGAAAGGAAAAGAAGAGTTAATGATGTATCCAAGTTTTCATCTTAGGAGAACAGTTAAGCCATCACCAAAGATAGGGAGGATGGAACAGCTGTGAGGGAGGGATGTCTGGCAGGCATTTGGAGACAGGTCATTAGAAATAAGGGGAGAAATTGCGATGATAAATACACATTATGTAATGTACATATATGTATATTTACACATATACAATATACACATGTACACACACTTATATGTATATACATGCACACATACATGTATAAAATGTGTGTATATATGTTTGTGTGGGGAGAGGGAAAGAGAGAGAGAGAGAGAGAGAGAGAGAGAGAGAGAGAGAGAGAG
>NW_027186304.1:26195970-26201640 GCF_028583685.1 Petaurus breviceps papuanus | reverse complement strand
GGGCTGATCAGCAGTCCTGGAGTAAAAAAGACTCATCTTCCTGAGTTCAAATCTGGCCTCAGACACTTACTAACTGTGTGATCCTGAGCAAGTCACTTCACCCTGTTTGCCTCAGTTTCCTCATCTGTAAAATGAGCTGGAGAAGGAAATGGCAAATCACTCCAGGAGCTTTGCTAAGAAAACCCCAAATGGGGTCATGGAGGGTTGGAAACAATGACAAAAAATAGTTTTGTTATCATGGGGATTCTGCTCATGTATGGGTTGTACTACACAATACCTGAGATCCCTTCTAGCAATCTGTGATGCTAATAATTCTGTGATTCTGCCATTTTTGTGGTATACTCCCAGGAGAAAAACCACTGGGTTCAAAGCTTGGTGACTTTTCTCACATAGATCCAAATTGTTTTGCCAGAACGTTTTAACCAATTCATAGCTCCACTAACAGTCTATCAGTGACTCTGTCTTTCCGAGGTTCTTCTGTAACATCGACTGTTTACATCTTTTACCATATTTGCTGGGTGTAGTAAAAACTCGGAATTGGGTTTTTAAATTACATTTTTCTTATTACTAGTGATTTGGAGCAATCCTTCATATCTATACCTATCTATATCTGGTTTGTAGTTCTCTTGAAAGTTGTTCATCTCCTTTGAATACTTTTCTATTGGAAGTACTATTCATTTTATAAAGTAGCACCTTTACTACAGAAAATCCTATTACTAGATTTGCATGCTAGATCTCTTATTAAGAAAATGCAAATCTCTCTCTCTCTGTGTTACAGATAACAAGGAACTGTCCCAGGAACAGCAATGGGGCACATGAAGAAAGGTACAGGCTCAAGAGCCAAAGCCAGGAGGTAACCTCGCACAGCCTCAGGACTGCCTGAGGGTGAGAACCTACTAGGCTCTAACTGCAGCTCTGCCACTGACCTTCTGTAAAACCTTAGTCACTACTCTTGGGTTTTACTTTTCCCAGATGTAAAATGAAATGACTAGACTAGACATAGAACAAATTGGTAATTCGGACACCCAGGAAAAAATCACTATGAAACTTGTCCTAGAGCTGCAGCTGAGGGGTGGGGAGGAGGTAATCTCCAGGGGAAAGATGTTTCACTCAGGACAAAAAGTCCCTTGAGGAGAGAGACCCTGAGAGAGTCACCCTTGTTAGGAGAGACATAGACTTTAGAAAAAGAGCAGCCACCACAGGGACCTAGGACACGGACCACCACCTGGAACACAGAGAGGCCACTAGTGAGGGGGCTTGCCACTGCGGGACGGTGCATGCTGGGGATGGGTCAGGGAAGGAACTGAACTGAGGAATGGCCAGTTAGGAAGTATTGAATAGTTTCCTATTTTAAATCAATAGTCTTGCTAAGTGCTAAAAATCAGTTGTTTTTTACTTATTAAGGGATAGAAGTTATTCTCTAAAGTGTGGCACTCTGAGGCATAACACTATTTGCCCTGCATTAGTTACATTTCTGCTAATGGTCCTTTTAAGCTCTAACATTCTATGTGTCTAATTAGATAGAAATATTTTTTTTAACTTCCCATTTGCAAAATTAATTCATTTGTATTAATTTAGAAATATTTTACTTAGTTGGCCATAATATAGAAGCAAAATATATTTTAAATTATTTTTGTAATTATTGAATACAATTTTATGTTCCCTTTTAATTAATTTTTCCTTAAGAGAAATTTGAAATGCATTATGATATTAAGTTGTTAAGGCTTGAAAATCGATTCGTGTCTAGTTATTAATGTTTTTCTTAAATGAAATAAAATAGTGAATCAGTAATCAAACCCACATATCTTCTAAAATCAGGGCATCAAAATCTTCACAGACCAAAGGTGAACAAAACCAATATTTAAGTTCATCCATTTTATGATTTTTTAAAGTGATGAGATAAAATTTACTTTTGTTGTCTCTTGCAAAATAAATCAGGCTGTGCTGAATACAGCAACAGGAAAACTAGCTGCCCTCAAACTAGCTTGAATTTTTTCCCTTACTGTGGTTACTTATATGAGCATTCCTTTCCACGCTCCCTATCTACTCTGTGTGATTACAAGTCAGTATCATTCCCTCATATGTTATGAAAGTAATAATGATAGCAGTGAGACCTATTTGAATTTTCTTGACTGATCTATAAAAAAAAATTAGAGCCATCACAACTTTCAAAACTAAGTTTAACTGTTAATACAATTCCTTCAGTCAGAGCTCAATCATTTAAAAGTGAAGTTATCATCAGCATTTAACCTAGAAAACGGGGAGAGTAAATTTCCTTTCATTGACAATATCCAGGACAAATCCCAAACTAAGCCAGTGATGTGTGGATTAAGGGATCTTAATGGAATTCGGTTTTATCATTTATCAAGCTCACCAAGTGAAATACGCGATTTATATGTATTTTTAAACCTTGTGTTGGATGGGCACAGAGCTGGGATTAAGGCTTTGTAGCAGCCTTGATTGAAATTTAATTTCTTCCTTCTTCCCCCTCCACCCTCAACTCCTCATTCATTACTCTAAAATGTTATAAGAATTTCTAAACTCCTCAGAAGGAGAATTGATCTTTAATGAAGCTTTGCTACTTTGGTCTGGAAATCTAAGTACAGAGTCTCATCACTCTTAAATTAATGGCCTTGCTTTTTGCTATGAACTTAATACTCCGAATGCTGATTTGGTGTGTGATTGCTTTCTCCCTCTTTCTCCCTTTTTTTAATCAAAGTATCTTTTCATTTCCTTTTTTTACTTCTTTGCAGTCGAGCATGAACTCTGCTTTGACACATCAGCTTCAAAAGGATCTGGCCACAAAAGCCTTCATCTGATGATCAGCTATTTTTCTTTTTCCATTGAGGGCAGGACAAGAAGAAATAGATAAACTTTATAGCATGAAAGACTGGAGTGATCTATGAGGATGGATTTCCCCAGTGGCATGATGTGGAGAATCCTGGAATGGCTTCTATAACCTCTATCTTAGAGGTTCCTTTAAATACTTATTTACTTGAGATGATTTAAATATGGTAGGATAGATTCTATGATCTTTGATGATCCCATAATAATAGCTAACATTTATATAGGACCTACTAGGTACTAGGCACTGTGCTAAGCATTTTGTAATTATTTTTGCATTTGATCCTTACAACAACCCTGGGAAATGGGAAACTGAGGCAAATAGAGGTTAGGTGACTATCTTAGGGTCCCACATCAGGTTTGTATCTGAGGTCAGATTTGAACTCAGATCTTCTGGACTCGGCTCTGTGCTCTGTCCATTGTAGTACCTATCCACCCCACCCAATTCTATGATTCTATTTCTCTAATTTAGGGGTTCTTAATCATTTCTGTATTGTGGATCCCTTTGGCAGTCTGCTGAAGCCTGTGGACCCCTTCTCAGAATAATATTTTCACACAATTATACAAAATACACACAAATAAATACACAAAATAAAATAGAGAGAATTTCAAAGGAAACCAACTACAATGATACACAGTTATCAAAGTATATTTTTAAAGCAAGTTCATGGATCCCAAGTTGAAAAAAAATCCCGCTTTAAGCCAATGCTTTTGTCTTTTAGTTAAGCAGGGCAGGACCTGTAGCTAGGCATCTGGAGTCATAGCTGACTACCTCAGCATCTTCTGTTTCATCAGAGCCATAGGGCCCGAGGGAAGCATACCTGAAAATATTCCTGCAGACTCATGTTACTTTCTGTCTGGCCCCTGAGCCACAGAGTGAAGCCAAGAACTGGGGCCAGGGCCACTGTCATATGCCCTGACTTGGCAGGCTCAGAAGGGTCCACACTATTTTAATCACACCCTCCCCTTCTCACAGCTGATTCCTTTCAGTCATGTTACTCTGAAAGCTCTTTCTAAAATACAAGCTCCATGCCAACTAACTGGATTTTTTTTTCTATTTTTTAAAAATTTCTTTAAAGTGGAAACTTAGCTCCTGTCCACACAGGGAGCTAGAGAGGTCCTAACATCCTTAAAATGGGTTGGTCTTGAGAATTAATAATTCTCCTTCGAGATAGCATCCTAGAATCAAGTATCTCCCCTCCCCCTGTCTTCCAAGAGTCATGTGAATGAGGTATTAAGCCTCTCCATTTGAGACCAGGCTCGACTAAAAGATGAAATGGATTTGACTTGTCTGACGAAGCATTTGTTAAATAAGCCGCTATGATAGAGGTTAAATCAGAAAGTCTCTGATCAGCCAATCTCGCAGAGGATCTTGGCAAAATGCTCCTGGGGGGGCTCATTAAGCAGATAAATGTCAAAATATAATAACAAAGAAGCAATTAAAAATATATAGGGAGCTCAAATAGCCTCCTGTGCCGTTCCTCTCAAGTCAGATGGCAATCAGAGCCCAGCTCTCCCTGCTCAGCACGACAAGCGTTTCTCAAGCATTTGCTGGGCGCCCGACAGTCTGCACTATGACGGATACTAGAGGCAACATGACTTCTACTTTCAGACTGCTTATAGTCTAGGTGGAGATCACATAGGACGTTCCATCTAGCACTTGGCACAGTGCCTGGCACACAGAAAATGCTCGCTAAATATTTATTGACTGGTTGGTGGTTTGGCTGTCCTTTGTTCTTAAAGAGGACCAAAAATGACATCACTATGCTAGTCCAGTTTCAAAGTGTCGGACTGTGTCGGACCAGACCAATATGAGATCTTCATGTTCTGAGGACCTGAGGGTCGGGCACAAATAGTCTGTGTGAGCATCTGGGGTAGATACTCTAAATTGGCACATCCTGCATTGCCTTTGAGCTGCTTAAATTCTGCTTTGCTCATAGAGAATAGCACCACCTCTGATGTGGGCACGCCATGCTGAGCAGTCCTGTGTCTGAAACCACTTTGGTGGTTATAAAACTAAATTAGTTGGTGAGGCCAACTGACCCATCTCAGGATGATGCTTTTAAAGATTTAAAGTAAAATACACGGGGTTACAAAGTTAACCGATTATCTTGAAATACAGCTATCAAAAACAAGTTCACCTACCTGAGGTTAGGAACCCTTGAATTAGCTTATAATTCCAAGGCAGCAAATTAGTCAAGTGTAGGGTAGTGTCATATAGAGTGTGTTAAGAGGATACAAGGGAAAATTATTGTGTGGGGTAGAGTTAATTAAGAGAGGCTTTGTAGGGGTGCATCTTGAGGGGATTCCTCAAAGGAAGAATAAGTTTAGATTGAGAAAATGGAAAGATAAGAATATTTTGGGCAAAGGGAACTGTGTATCCAAGGCACTATTAAGTGTTGTTCAGTCATTTTCAATCATGTCTGACTTCATGACCGCATTTGGGGTTTTCTTGACAAAGACACTAGAGTGGTTTGCCATGCCCTTTTCCATCTCGTTTTCCAGATGAGGAAACTTAGGTAAATAGGGTTAAGTGACTTGCTCAGGGTCACACAGTGACTAAGTGTCTGAGGCTGGATTTGAATTCAGGTCTTCCTCACCGCAGGCCCCACCTAAGCTGCCTTGTTAAGTGTACGAGATATTTTAAAGAGCACACAGTAGAATGTAAGCACATGGAGGGCAGAGGCTGTGCTCGTGAGGTGGGGGCAGTTGATGGAATCATGAAATACCAGACAGCTGAAAGTGGAGCAAAGGGATTCAGGTAGCTGATTTTTAAAAATTACTCTTTCTTTCTCTTTCTTTCTTTCTTTCTTTCTTTCTTTCTTT
>NW_027186304.1:26179500-26195870 GCF_028583685.1 Petaurus breviceps papuanus | reverse complement strand
TTCTTTCTTTCTTTCCTTCTTTTGGTTTTCTCTTTCCTTTTTCTTTCTTTTTTCCTTTTTTCCTTTCCTTCCTTCCTTTTTCTTTCTCTTTCTTTCCTTTTTTTGGTTTTTCTCTTTTTGTTTTCTTCCTTCCTTTTTTCCTTTCTTTCCTTGCTTCTTTCTTTCTCTCTCTTTTTCCATCCTCCTTTCCTTCCTTTCTTCCTTTTTTCTTTCTCTTTCCTTCCTTTCTTCTTTTCTCTCTTTCTCTCTGTGGCAATATGGGTTTTGGGGGACAGAACAGTCTGAATTTTACATCAATTTTATTTGAGTAAATTTAATATTAACGTTTAACTTGACCATTGGGAATAACAAACTAATAAAATGTGCATAAAGAAATGCTTAACTTTTACACACTGAGTGAAGAGGAAGGTAATATAAAGGACTGTCCCTAAATTTCTTCCCAGGCTTCAAAAAAACCAATAACAAACCTAATTAATTATGTTAAGTGCAATTTGACTTCCTTCTACTTTATTCAATAACAAAGGTCTCCTTGGCATTGGCCTAAGTAAGAATATAGGGTTGGTTGGTGGCCACCAAAACCAAAATCAAATGAAGTCATGACTTAGCAAACACAGAGATAACTTATTGCAATTGTTGAAGAGGAAGCAAAGAGCCCCTTTCACCCGATGTCTTAGGTGCCTTCCACCTCAGACTTGAGTGAATTAACAGTGAAGAGCAGGATTCTTCTGAATCAAGACCTCAACAGTCAGTGATTAACAAGCAAGATACCGAACCCAGACTCTGAAGGTAAAAACTTTCCCCCCCATTCCTAATATCAACAGATAATGTGTAGACAGAAACAGAAAAAAAGCTGTAGTAAACGAAGTAATTATTTTATAGATCATAATGACCATTGAAATTTATATAAGACTTTAAAGTTTGTGAAGAGATCTCATCACATTATGTGAGACATCCTATCTCCTCTCTCTGCATCTTTCTTTGGATAGGCTTCACTTCATGTTTGGAATGGATACCTCTGCCTCTTGGAAACTCTGACCTCTCCTCAAGTCCCAGTACAGGGTCCACCTCCTTCAAAAGACCCTTCTTGATTCCCTGGGCTGTTACTGCTCCTTGCCAAAATTATATTTATATACTAAAATATATATTTGTACTAAATATGTATATAGTATATATGTGTACTATGTACATGTATATGTAGTACATATATATATTAAAATATATTTATGTACTAAAAATCATACTATTGTATTTAGCTCTCAAAGCCTTAAACTATACTTAAATTTGTGGGACACTGCATATATTTCATAGAGACTTGTCTGTGCAAATATTATTCTCTCCCTCCCCTCAATAGAATGTAAGTTCTTTCAGAGCAGGTACCATTTCATTTTTGCCTTTTTTCTCCCCAATGCTTAACACAATGTCTGGTATATAGTAAACATTTAATGAATGCTTATAGAATGGAATTGAATTTGGACCTTGAACCAACCCTGTGAAGTAAGGCAGATATCATAGCTATAATTAAGCCCATTTTGCAGTAGAGGAAACTGGAATTAAGAGAGAGATTCAGTGATGTGAGAAAGGATTTGAACTCAGGTCTTTGGACTTCTAAATCTTACACTCAAACCATTATACCACCCCATCTTTTCTCATCTTGTTTTCAGTCTAAAAACAGACATGGCAATACAAAATGTTTAAGCAGTTGTATGAATCTAGTTTTTAAAGTGAATGTATAAAATTGTCTGATGAATTATTATCATTATTACTATTAACTTCTTTGAAACTCAGATTTCCCATTAGCATTTAGAGCAGGTTTAAACCAAACAGGTGTGGTTTAATCAGGTTTTAATTTGGTTTAAATATCTTTTAACTGTTTTCCAGTTCCTTATACTGGTTTCCTTGCTCTCCTTGCTTCTTCATTGTCTTCTATTTCTTCTTTATTTTCTTCTGAGCTCATGCTAATTGCCTGCTCAACTGAGTTACCCAAGAAAAGCTGAGATGGTAAAGTTATATCCAGGCTCTCTGTGACCTGCTTGCAATGAAGACACATATCAGTTCAATAAAGCTCAGACAGAATGACAGTGACAGCTGCCTCATGGCATTCAGCATGAAGTGAGCAGATCTATTTAGCAGTTTCAGGACCAAGTGTTTCATTACAGCCCGACTGCTCTAAGAGAAACAACCTAAACCCAGCCTAAAGTGTTCCACATCATCATTTACCAGAAGGCTGGTGTTGACCATTCAAGAGTATCTCTACCTCGAGGGTCTTCTAATCTTGACTTTTCCACCAAGTTTCCTGGAGCCAAAATAACCAGTCAACACGTTGTTTGCCCAGACTTCCAATTTGCAGCTGCTTTTGGGCTGTCGGTGGAAGGAGAAACTCCCTACTCAGAAGAGTTTGCTATAGGGCCCAAGCAGCGTCATGGGGGCCAAGCAGTCCAGTGATGCCTCCAAGAATAAGGACCCCAAGGGAATACTGCTGGCAAAAAAGAGACAGAAGTTTTCTCAGTGGGATGATGTCCTTGTGGGAAAGGACCCAAGGTCACTGCTGAAGAGGGGCATGAGGCATATCAGCTTCAGTTTGGTCACCAAGGGGATGACTGACATTCCTGACTTTCTGTGGGGGCTGTCAGAGATCCAAAAGCTCAATTTGTCCCATAACCAGCTGATGGTGGTCCCGCCAGAGGTGGGAAAACTGACAAGGATCGTGGTGCTGAATCTGTGTGGGAATCGCATAAAGAGCTTGCCCAAGGAAATTGGGCTGCTCAGGAGCATGAAGGTTCTGTTTGTAAACATGAATTGTCTCACCGAGATGCCGCCTGAGCTGAGCCTCTGTAAGAGCCTGGAGGTTTTGAGTTTGTCCCACAATTACATCTCCCACCTCCCCTCCACCTACTCGGAACTTTCGGGATTGAGGAAACTAAATCTGAGTAACAACTGCTTTGCTCATATCCCCATCTTCGTCTTCTCCCTGAAGGGGTTAGATTTCCTTCATGTAGGCTCCAACCGGCTGGAAAACATTGCCGAGAGCATCCAAAGCCTGGTAAGCTTACAGATCTTCATCGCGGAGAACAACAACATCCACTCCTTCCCAAGGTCTCTCTGCTTAGTGACAACACTCGAGCTGCTGAACTTGAACAACAATGACATCCAGACTCTACCAGATGAACTCTATTTGCTCAGTCGATTGGACAGGATCGCCTGGAATCCCATGGACAAAGGACTGCATATTTCTCATAACCCTCTCTCCAAGCCTCTGCCAGATCTGGTGGAGGGGGGCCTGGACCTGCTCTTCAGCTACCTGAAAGACAAAAAGCACAGCTGATCTGTTGGGTTGACATGTGACTATGGATTCCCTCATCCACGCTCAGTACCACAGGTGCACTTTCCTGGTCTGAGATTTCGACTTCATTGCTTCTCAGTGTTTGCAAAAGCTTTTATTTCAGACTTGCTGAATAATCGTCGAATGTGAGTGAATTGTTCTATGGGGATCATTTATTTTAAATCTGTGCTGGTTATTGCTTTTGTTTCTTATACCCTCTATAAACTATTTGAAATTCTTTCTGCATCTACATTTTAAATCACCTATGTTTTTCCTCTTAAAGAAATACAAGTGAAGTCTTCCTAAAAATCATTGAGATCCAGTTTGTAGACTAGGAATCTAGAGAGAAGGGTTCAGTCCACTGCTGCAAGGTAGGCCTTTTTGCTTTTAGGGCCTCAGTTTCTTGATGAAGGGTATAGTGGGACCAGAACAGAACTGAAGCTTCCCTGGTCTCACCTGAATGAATCACTGACCAGATCATGGCAAAACAGCAGCAATGTCTTGTTGTCATTTTAAAGCAGCTCTAAAGTTCGTGTTGGCAGGAAAAAAAATGGCTAAGCTGTAATACAATGTGGTTGCTTATCTATGTTGGTGGAAGGCAGAGCAGTGAAGCTGAAGGCATCTCCCAGGTAACATAAAAAATTCTGTTTAATGAAAAATTTCAAGCTTTTTTCTCCTCCACATCCCACAATTTGTTGAAACAAATAATAACCAATAACTAGATCGCCTCATTCTGCTATTATCAGGAGAAGAGAAAGAGCCCCCTCTCCCCCAGAGGCGTTTCCTGATGCCTCGGTGGCCAGTGACCTCCCTCCAATTACTTTGAATGTTTCTGGTATGTGTTTTGTGTTTATTTATGTGTGGACGTGATATAGCTCTCTCGTTCACTCCATCCCTTAATAGAATGTAAGCTCCCTGCGGGCAGAGGCTATGCTATTTTCTGTTTTGTTTTGTCTTTTTAAAATATCTTCAGTGCCTTGCATAGTGCCTGCCACATAATGGGTGTTAAATAAATGTTTATTGAATGGAATTGAATAATTCAACAAGAGAATAAGTATTCTCTTTCTAATTGAGAGGTAGCTGTATTTACCACCTGCCTTTCAGGGATGAGCATTTCAAAAACTGGAGGAGGGTCACATTTGTAAAGCATTCTGGTATTTTCAGGCAGAAGGCACCGTGAAAAATGTGATGTACTTTTATTATAGACGAAAACAGCTGTCAGTTGATCAAGGACACTGGGATAAGCGGCTCCACTGCTCTTATCAGAGAGGCCAATGGAGTTTAAAGCTGGCAGTCAGGGACACCTAAGACATTAATATTTCATCTTCTAGGAGATAAATGCCCAGAAGAAAAATGGTTAATCAGGAAAGGGACAGTATCTTTGGATCATCAAAGGGCCAGTTATACTAGATCATTGACTGTTTTTCAATAATTGGACCCCATTAATATTAGGACCTGTGCCAGTATTTACCTTTCTTTCGTCTAGCTCTCTTTCATTGCTTCAGGTGATGACAGATCCTTTCAGAGCCTGCCTGCGGCATTTGTGAAATGTTTTGTAGCCGAATGCCATCTGATCAGTAAATTAAGAGCAAAAGGGGTTTTAACTTTAAGAGTGTAAGGGCATCATCCCATCTCCTTGTTGCGGGCAATTTATTTGGTGGTTCCAAGTTTAAATCATAGGATCTTAGACTTAGTGCTAAAAGCACCTTAAAGGTCATCTTTGGGAACTATTTAATAAAATAAATAAAAATACAATAGAATATAGGTAATGTTAATTGGTTTTCTAAGTCAATATGTGCCAACAAGGATCCTTATGTATGGTTTAGTGGTCCCTATTTCTATTTGGGTTTGATATCCCTGATCTAGCCCAACTACTCCATTTTATAGTTGAGGAAAATGATGCCCAGGGAAGAAACATGACTTTATCATGTCTATTTGTGGGGCTTCCATCTTGGAATTCTAAGAGTTGCTCAAAGAAAAAAACTTGAACTTACTCTTATAATAGAGTGCCTGGCATACAGTAGGCACTTAATAAATGTTTATTAAATGAATGGTGATTGAATAGCTAGTAATTTTTTCCCCAATAGATTTAAAAGTGAGTTATCAAAAAAAAAAAAGCGTGTGAGTGTGTGTGTGGCAAATCCAGGCCAATTTTTGCTGTTATCAACAAAACATGTGATTCCACTAACACATTCATAAATGAGCTCCTATAGTGGAGTCATGGCAAATAAGATGTATTGGCTTTATATGGAAGGAGTCTCAGCACAGCAGACAGAAGCAAGTAGGGGGATTTGGTGTCAGATATTTTAATTTCAATTCCTGGCTCTGCCATTTACTATCTATAAGAATTTGGGCCTCAGTTTCTTCATTTACTTGAAATGAAAGGGTTGGACTACATCAGCTCTATTAGAAGACTATGACATTTCTGCAGTCCCCAGCCACACTCAGTTCTTTCATGACTGACTTGCCAAAACCAGGTGGAAATGTCCTTCCAGCTCATGAATCCTACTAAGACTGTAACGTTCGCCTTCAAAAACCATGAAGATCATTTACTCAATAATAAAAGCTAATGTTTAATAACATTTTAAACTTTGCCAAGTGCCCAACATAGATATCATCTCATAGGATCCCCTCAACAACCCCATGAAATAGGTGCTCTTATTGCCCCAACTTTACAGATGAGGAAGGCGAGAGGTTCAGTGACTTCCTAGGGACCACATAGGTAGCTAATAAGTGACTGAGATAGGTTCTGAAGCCGCTTCTTCCTGATTCCAAAGGCCGATATTCTATCCAAGGTATCCTGCTGCCGGTCAGGCCTTGATTACTGAACACAAAACCATTTGCTATACACCTAAGCCTTCTGGGGTTGTGTTAGTTTCTACTTGTTGCACAAAGAATCACCTGGACTCAGGTTTTACTTTCCATGACCTTGCTGCAGGCAGAGGCCCAGACTGGGACACAGTCCTGTGCTTTCCCAGTTGAACAATCACATTTATTTCCTCTCCCTGCTTTCCAGTTATTTGATCTGGGAACAGTAACTTTACTCCAGGGAAAGAACATAACAGTATTTCGAAGGTGACCTGAGAGCTTATACCTATTATCAGAAGCTGCAGCATCCATCCAGTTTTTAGGTTGTCTTGGTGCCTTTCAAAAATAGGGCACCATGCTTTCTTTTATTAATGTTTGGCATTAAGCAACATCATAAAAATAATAGCATGTTGCCAGATGGGCTTTAGATATTGATCCTCTGTGACTGTTCTTCATGAAAGAGTCCTATCGATGAAGAGACAGTACAAAGCCAAGGCTGGTTCATGTGTCTAGTTATTCAAAACACAAATGAGGAGGAGATCTGAAAAATAACCTTCAGATGGGCTCCTCTGTGCTGTCAAACCTTAGAATTCATTGACTCGCTGGGAAATTTTGCTTGCTTATCATCTGTAGTTATAATTTAGCAAGCAATCAAATAACTCATAGATACTTGGGCTATGCTTTCTAAAGGCATCAAAGTTGGGAGAATGGCAGCAATAGTTCCCAAACCCAGGCAAGGGAAGAAGCTGAGCTAATTGGGTACTTGACAGGTGGGGGGAGGGGAGGTTAGGCGCTCAGATTCTTGCTGGGGTATTAGGGCTTTCATGCCACTCAGCTCTCAGTGCAGAGACATTTGGGGGAGGAGGGGATGCTCAGAAACACCTTTTGAAGCACTCACAGCTTACAAGCTCACAATTAGGAAGAAATCCTGTGCTCCTAGCAAATGAGGAAAGCTTTGAAAAGACACATCTGTTTGGAGAATAATACTGCTAGATGAATAAAGAGGTTGTGTATCAGAGAGAAAAGTGCAGTCATTACGTGACTTGTTGACTTAATAAATGGTTAATGGAAAATGTACTGCATAGCCTGGCTTTCCTTAATAGACTTTAAAAAAAAATCTCCAGTAGTAGAAGATGGAGTGACTGCAGTTTTATGCACCAGTATTTCAGAATAAAGTCCCACTTGCTCTGGAAAGAGATAAAGGAGGAAACACTATAATTATTTGTAGAGACACATTAAACTAATATTTAAAAAAAAATTTGGCAATTGATAATTTCATTTTTAAAAGTTCATTTCACCAGCTTTAAATCATATGCTGAATATGCATGTCAATGTTCATAAATTTAAAGCAGAGAAGAAAAATAAATGATGGTGACATTTGTCATTAGGAAATGTTCCCATGGCATCAATAGACTGAGATTCTGGAACTCTGGTTAGAGTTCAATGTGACTTAACTAGTTTGCTCTCTGCAGTAATAGCCATGGAAAAGGGCAGGGGACACAAATCGATTCATTGAGACTCTGGATACAGTGATGAATAACAGGCGAGTCAGGAAAACAACTTTAAATAGCAAGGGAAAAGGCAGCATTTGAAAGAGCTAGATAAGGTTAATGAATATACTTTTAAATTATTTAATTATGCCATTAGTATTTAAAATTAAATTATCCAAGGCAGCACCATCCACTTAGTCTACCACAAGTAAATGCTTTTATTTCCAAACTCTCAGAAAGTTGTTTTAAAATAGCATAGTAATGTTCCCAGGATAGATGCAACCCCTTGATTGACAGTATTACTATTATAATAATATAACCATGATAACCCCCTGATAAAGATAATATAGACATTTAATACATGTAAGACAGAGTTGGAAAAATGACATTTGAAGATAAAATTAATTTTTGTTAACAATTCCAAGGAATGGATAAGAACAGATTAGAGGAGAGGGGAGAATCTATAGGTGTTTTATTTCCCTTTTGTATGCAATGAATGAAGCTAAAACATCAGTTTTAAAAAATAAATAACAGTAATTTAAAAATATCAATATCAATAAAATATCAAAATATCAATTTTTTTTAAAAAGGGAATAAGCTGGAGTCATGATGTGAGTTTATATGACATTAGGGAAATTCAAAGGTTATTGTCTAAAGTTCCCTATCTGAATTCTTTGATAATCATGAGACCTCACTCCTAAGGAGACAGTCTGCTTCTGTCTAGTTCTAAAATGTAACCTCCCTCATTTCAGTCAGGGTCCCTCCTCACTTCCCTCTCTTCCCACCCTTTCCGTATTTTTACACTTTTTTCCTTCTGCATCCTACAATTTAAATTCTCTGGTTCACTATTGTTCTTCAAGCAGGACGCTCGATCTCCTGACCTCCTGATTTCACACTTACTCTTTGGTTGTCACCATGCCTGGAATGTTCTGCCTCCTCAACAAAATCACTTAGATTTCCTTGCTTCCTTCAAGAGTCAAATCAAATTCCAACCTTTCCCTGCAACTTCCCTCCCCATCAATTGGTAGGTAGTGCCTTCCTTCCCTCTGATATTACCTTCAATCCACTCTGTATATATCTCGTGCATACTTAATTACATACTGTCTGTCCTATTAGACTGTGAGGCCCTTGGACACATAGATCAAGCGAATTATTCCTTTCTTTGTATCCCTGAATTTAGCACAGTGCCTGAAACATAGGAAAAGCTGGTTAAATTCTTGCTGAATGTCTTTTCCTCCTCCATCAGTTACAACGTTGAAAAATTCCAATGTTTAAATCTGGAGTAGAAGGAATAGACAACTTTGCTTTCCCACCAATCACAACTCTTGAACCCTCTAACAGTGAGGAAATAGCCATGATACATGAGAAATAAGACCTCTTCATGTAAGTGGAAAGCTGAGAAAGCCATCTTAAAAGTTGCCACCACCTTCGCCCTCATTCCCCAATTTGGATGGATAGCAGCAGCCCTGCCTTATGTGGGGAAATAACCTACTTGATGCCATATCAATAAGACATCTTAGGAAACCATGTTTCAGTTCTCTGTTACTATTTAGCACTCAAATAGGTAGAGACCAAGTCATGTGTGGAAATGGGACTCTGCCAGAAACCTATCTTTCGAATCTCATTATCAATAACATTCATGTAACACCAATCCCAAAGTCCATTGGTTTGGCACTCTCTTCTCATTGGTGGAGATGAGTGCCATGCTTTGCATGAGGGGAAAGTTGGTGAGAGTAGGTAATTGTAGGAGCATAGGTTAAATGATCTCTGTGGCCATTTTATGTAAATTACTTGGAGTGTTCATACAAGAGGCTGCTACTTCCTACCTCTCAATACTCCAGGTGGTATAATCCTAATTTTTTTTCAAGAACCTTCCATGTTTGAGATGCCCTCTATTTAAAATATTCCTTTGACTCTAAACTCTTGCATTTGTTAGTTTGCATCTTGCAAAATGGACATCTAGAATTATGGTCACAGGTTGCCTAAGAGGAGGAAAAACAGAAGCATATGGGTGGGGAGTTGTATTTGGATGTTAATGTTTGCTTCTTTTCCTTGGGAAAAATACAATTTTATTTTATTTAAATTTTTTTATCTTATTTTTTAAATTTATGGAATAAAATAGTAATTTTCATAACACAGTATAATAAAAAAGATGACTGCCCATGAAATTGTACATCTATTATGTACAGCTTGCTATTTCTTTTACATTTATAATAAAGTTATCATGTAAATTTCATCCTTTTTTCTTTTTTACAATTTTAATTTGTGCCTAGAGCTCAACACTGCAGATAGATCTAGGTCTTTAACATGGGGGTTCTGGGAGTTTAAAGACAAAATGAGCTGCCAGATTCTATTCTAATTTTGAAGGCTCAGAGCATTTCTGCTTGGGGGCAGTATATTGACTCTTCTAGCATTCTTGCCATAGAAGGAATAAACAATCATCAGAGGACGTGAGTTCTAATTCTTCCTCCATGACTTATTACCTATATGACCTCAGTCAAGTCCTTGCACTTCTTTTGAAATCTTATTGAGTTTACTTTTACCATGGATAAAAAAGAGAAATGGGCTGAATGATCTCCTAGTTCACTGATCCCATGGTCTCTTTTTCCTTAGAAAAAAGTAAGCCTATATCAGTAAGACTGTCAAAGTATTTCAAATATATTTCCCTTCCCTTGGCAGCTGGAAATGACTAATCATGCTCCAAAACATACTTAGAAAAGATTGTAATAAAACCTACACTTTATGTATGTATATCTCTTCCCCATTCACAGGGACACATAGTAGAGTCACCATCACTGTAAACTTTCAAAGGTTGTTAAATGAAACGGAAAATTAGTTCTTTTGACTTTTCTTGTCCCTTTCCCTTGCCTTCTTCTATTTCTGATATTTATCAAAGTTATTAGAAATGTTAATATTTGTTACAGGCAACCCTCCAAAATAAATACATCTTAATATGGAGTTCATATTGGAATTTACCCCCAAATAGTAGAGTAATATTTTACTTATTGAGAGGTCCCTTATCTGGTGACTTTAATTATCTGGAATACAGCTGAGAATGTAGAAGTAACCTCCTCCAGCCCCCAAAAGAGCAGCCAAAATAGATGTTGCAAAGCCTCTGGGTAATAGGGGAGCCCCTTAAACCCTTCCTTAGAACTCATTTCCTCTTCACTTTTATGCTATTGACAAAGCCTACCAAACGTTGTCATCTGGGCTCCCAGCCCACAGCAGATCAGGAATAGGAAATTAGAAGGATCAGGAGAACATCTCACTGTAGGCAGGGACACTTACAAGAAGCCGTGGCTTACAATCTGACAGCCGGAAAGAGGAAAGAGATTGGGGGGGCAAAGCAGAAACAAACAAAAAATCAGCTGACGGACGCAAAGCAGCCTGGGAGCATTTGGTGCAGAGGTGATGGAGCATACTCAGAAGCACTAATCCTGGCCAGAAGTAAAGCCATTACCACTCCACTTATATGGGTGACTGCCTCCAATCCTGGCTTCTTTCAAGGAACAGTTTTCCAGATCTTCTCTCCCTTTAGTCTATTCCTATAAATGGGGGCAGAATCTACTTGACCCCATGCCAGTAAGCCATCTTGGAACAGCACATTTTAGTTTTTTACCAGTTAGTATCCAAATTGGTAGGGACTGAGTCATTGAAAGGCAATGGAACAAGTAGGCGGTACAGTGGATAAACCCATACACTGGGCTTAGAGTCAGGAAGACCTGAGTTCAATTCAGGTCTTAGACACTTATTAGCTGTGTGATCGTAGGCAAGTCACTTAACCCTGTTTGCCTAAGTTTCTTCACCTGTTACCTGGAGAGGCTTATACGAACTGATGCTAAGTGAGAAGAGTAGAGCCAGGAGAAATTTGTACACAATTACAGACACAATATATGTGTGACAATCAACTTTGATAGACTAGACTCTTCTCAGCTATGCAGTGTTATAAGTCAATCCCAAAAGACTCATGATGAAGAGAGATGTCTACATCCAGAGAAAGAACTAGAAAAAACTGAGTTCGAATCCAGATTGAAGCAAACTACTGGATCTTTTTCTTTTTCTTGTTTGGTTTTGTTTCCTCTTTCCCATTGTTCATTCCATCAATGTCTCATGTGAAAGTATTTGCAGATCCTGTTCTTGATTGTATGCCATCATGGGGTGGGGGGGGGGGGGGGAGGGAGAGAAAATTTGAAACTCAAGGAATTGTGGAATTGAATCTTGTAAACTAAAAGTGAACAAACAAATTAATAAAGACCAAGATATAAAAAAAGTTTCTTCATCTGTAAAATGAGCTGGAGAAGGAAATGGCAAACCACTCCACTATGTCAAGTAAACACCGAATGGGGTCATGAAGAGTAGTATATTACCGAAATAAATGAACAACACAAGTTCATTGTGGAACTGGTGGTATTTGGTGGGAAAGAAGTCAAGTCTTGTATATAGAGATTGGGATCCTCCTTCCCATAATAAGAAAGAGTATTCAGAAGTTAGTTTGAACCCAATCACATCCCTTAGACCTGCCATATTTAAAAAAGCAGAGAGATATATATTTGTAGGCCAGTACCTACTCTCTCTGAGGATAGCAGAATGACTTCCAGTCCCAACTTCCTGCTTTCCCTTCTGGCAGAGAATAAAGTCTCCTCTGGAAATGGGTAGAGAGAGAAGGGGCCAGGCTATTCTGCCCCCTAGTCAAACATGCTAAATATGGGGGACAGTCCCTTGTTATATTTATTAATAACATTACTCCTTTTCTCATACTCTGTAGTCCAACCAAAGGAACAGCCTTCTCTCCATTCGTCATACCTGACACTCCCTTTTTTATCTTTGTGCTTTTGCATTGGTCATTCTCTATGCCTAAAATGTATACCCTCCTCCCCTCTACCCCATAGAATCCTTCTCTTCCTTCAAGACACATATCAACTACTATCTCCTCCCTGTAAGACACACCATCCCCTCAAATGCTAGAGCCCTCTGCCCCCAACTTCCTTGTACTCAAATTTCTTATATTTATTCTCCTGGATATATGCTGATATATGTACCTGCTGCCTTGCCCATTAGAATGTAAGTAGTAGTAGTGAGGCAACAGGGATTGTCTCATTTTTTGTATTTATGTCTCAGGTATATAGCACAGTGCCTGCTACATGGGACGTACTTAATCGGTGCTTATTAACAGATTGAGATATTGCCCTGAGTCAGCAAGTATTGTTTGCCATTATTCCAGAGAATAAAATAATAATAATCATGGAAATTTATAGAGTGCTTTGAATTTTGCAAATTACATTATATCTTTTGAAGCCTTTGAGGTAGGTATGACAGGTGTTACTATCTCCATTTTATAGGTGAGAAAGCTGAGGCTCATAAAGAAGGTAAGTGACTAGCCCATGGTCATAACACTTGCAAGTGTCAGAGACAAGGTCTGAACCAGGTCTTCTCAAATCCAAGCTCAGCACTCTACCATAGGAGTTTTCAAGTTTTTTGCTCATGTACCCCTGCTAAGTGAAAAAAACATTGAGCAGGGCACCAAATGCATGTGTAATTAAGGTCCTGGACAATAAGGACTCATTCTTGAAATTATGTACAAAATTCTTTGCTATAAATAATATACCACATGGAACTTTAGAATATGAATTCAGTCAAGATTTAGAGGTTCATAGAGTTTCGGGGTAAAAAAGTCTTCTACTTATTTTTAGAGTAAGAACTACTGAGAACTCTCGAGGTCAGAATTTAGTGTACATACAAGAGGATCCATATATCTGTTCTTCTGTCTTTTTTTCCTTTCTGGTGTTAAGGAAAGCAAGAACCTCTCCATTCTCCTCAATAGAGAAAGTGATGGCAATTACTTTATCTGTCTTTCAACCTGACTGTCACGAGTCTGTGAACATGCAGAGCCTTTACTTCTTTTGGGGTTATTCTTTCCTGATCTTAGATGAATGAGTAGCCAGAGATGGAATTTACCAGGTTATGACACTATGAGCCATCAGAAGTCCCCTCTCGAATTGTAGACCATCCAAGAGACTACTAGAAAAAAAGTAGCAACAGTAACAGAGTCTGGAGAGGAGCCAGTCCATTTTAACAAGAGAGTAACTCAGCTCAAGCAAAACCCAGTCATGGTAAACTTGGTGGAAAGTCCTAAAAGGAAGACAAGGATTTTGTTTGCCTTAAGCCACTGGAGAAGGACACAGCAAAACACTCCAGTATCTTTGCCAGGAAAACCTCGTGGACAGTATGGTCCATGGGGACAAGAAGAGTTGGGAATGACTGAACAATTACAAATTGTACCTTAATTTCCTATTCATATCTGGATATGCTACGTTTTTGTATAAGTTTGAGGAGCCCCAAGAGGACCGGTTTGGCTGGAATGTAGAGCACAGGAAGAAAAGGAGTGCATAATTGGTACAGAATTGGTTGGGGACAGGTTTGAAGGGCTTTAAATGCCAAACGGTAGAGTGTATATTTGACCCTTGAGGCAATGGGTAAACACTGGAATCTACTGAGTAGCAGATAACATGATCAGACCTGCACCTTGGGACATCACTTTGGCAACTATGTAAAGCATGGACTGTAGTGAAGGGGGACTTGAAGAAAGGAGCCTAACGTGGAGGGGGTCTCTGCAAGAGATGATGAGGGACTGATCTAGGATCATGGCTGTGGGTTTGGAGAGAAGGGAACAGATGCTGTGGAGATAGTAGAAAAGATCTGGTAACTGCCTACTATGTGAGGTAAATGTCAGTGAAGAGTTGAGAATGGCACCATAATCGCAAACCTGGGTAGAGAGGGGTGGTAGAGGTGCCCTCATCAGAAGCTGGAAGGGATAGTGGAAGAGCTTAGAGAAGCAGCATTTGGGGGGATAATTGGTGGAGGTTAAGTGTGATTGTGTTGAAGACAAGTCTTATGATTGTCTATATCAATGAGAGTGGGATTTAACAGATCTTCTCATTCTCTGATAGGTTGGTCACCTATCTCAGGCCACCGTTCTCCCACTGTGCTTTGAGCTCCAATTCCGAGGCCATTGCTTCAGTGGACAGAGTAGATGGTGGTAGCTCTAAATGATAAAGGGACAGATTTGGAATCAGATGACATGGATTTACATCCTACATCTGACATTAGGTATGTTACCCTAGGAATTAGGCAGCTAGGTGGGGCAGTGGATAGGGTGCTGGGCCTGGAATCAAGAAGACTCATCTTCCTGAGTTCAAATCCGGTCTCATATACTTTCTAGTTGTGTGACCCTGGACAAGTCACTTAACCCTGTTTCCTCATGTGTAAAATGAACTGGAGAAGAAAATGGCAAACCAATCTAGCATCTTTGCCAAGAAAGCACGAAATAGGGTCACAAAGAGTTAGACATGACTGAAACAACTGAAGAACAACATGTGACCCTACATAAGTCACTTATACCTGTAAGCCTCAATATCCTCATATATAAAATAAGGATAATAATGCCTATTCTGTAGCATTAGTGTAAGACTCAAATGAGATCATATTTGTAAAAATGTTTTGAAGCTCTGTATTTCAGCTATTATTAATAATAATGTTCTTTCCTCCTCACTACTTCTTGTTATACTACTATCTCTAGACCCTCCCTCTGTCCCCATCATTCAGTAACATCTGATTTGAGGTTCATTTCATGCAGATATCATAAACTGAACCAATCGCTGATGCTCCAATCTATAAGCTTCCAGATTTCACTATTCATCTTTTCTCAACTAGTTCAATATTATTGATAGTTTTCCTCTTCATCTCAGTATCTGCCCAAATGAATAAATAAGTGAATGAAAAATAAAATGGATCGGCTAGGTGGCGCAGTGAGTAAAGCACATGTCCTGGAGTCAGGAGGACCTGAGTTTGGATCCGGCCTCAGACACTTAACACAAAAAAACTAGCCATGTAACCTTGGGCAAGTTACTTAACCCCAATTGCCCTCCAAAAGGCAAAAGATTAAAAAAATGAATAAAATGCATTTATTCAAAGCTTACCATATGTCAAGTGAAGTGCTAAGCACTGGATAGACATAGTAAAACCAAGACAGTCCCAGCTCTCAAGGCATTCACGCAGTAATTGGGAGAGACAACATATAAAGTTCAGCTGCAGGGCAGAGGGAAAGGTCAGGAATTCATAAGGGAGGAATAGTGGGGCAGATAGTAAGACCCAGAAGTACTTAGGTTATCTAAGTAGGAGAGATAAAAATTCCAGGGGACTGAAGGGCATCGAGACAAAGCAGATAGATGTTAAGGCCTTGAGGACCTTAAAATGCAGAGTCAGGGAAGATGGTTAAGACCTGGTAGACGTCCATCTTACTGTGAAGAATAGAGCTGTTGATTTCCATCTCATCTAAGGCTGGCTTCTGGGATAGGCTGGGACTGGGGAAAGAGTAAGGAGGGAGTGAAGGGTGATTTTCTCCCCATTCAGCAGTCTCTTCAATATACATGTTGATGCTTCCTCAAAGGTCATCAACTTTCTCACCTTTCCTGACCTCCATCTTTGTTTTACTTCAGCTCTAAATAGGGATGATCACATGGTAGATCTTACCATCAACCATAATCCTTCTGCCCTTACTTAGCAGAGTGTCGTGTACATGGTAGGCACACAGTTGACAAATTCTAGTTGATTGCTGACTGACTAGCTCCATGATTCAAATCTCTGAAATTCCTCTTTAACAAAAACTCCTTGCCCTTTCATCTATTCAGAACCTCTCCTAAGATCTGCCAGATTTGCAGAATGCTTTGGGGCAGAGTCACATAATCCTTGGGAGC
>NW_027186304.1:26165508-26179400 GCF_028583685.1 Petaurus breviceps papuanus | reverse complement strand
AGAGAGAGAGAGAGAGAGAGAGAGAGGGGGGGGGAGAGAGGGGGGGGGAGAGAGACCCACACTATGGGAGTGGTGATTATAACAGTAGGGAGGGAGGAAGGGAGAAAGGGAGGAAGGGAGGGAGGGAGAGGGAGAGGAAGAGAGGGAGAGGGAGAGAGAGAGAGGGAGGCAATGGGGACAGATGCCCATAATTCCTGAGTATGCAATACCTATTTGCAGTCTCACTCCATTAGCCTTCAGAGTTATATAAATGTGAGACAAGCCCAGGTGCAAGCAAAGGTGGCCTGAGGAAACCACAGTTAACCGGAAACAGGTCTACTTAAGGGCGCACCATAGTTGGCAATCAGCCCATACTACCCTGACTAACCAGAGAGAAAGGGGACTTCAATCTGCAGCATGTATTTTTGGTTAATTAGCATGAATGATTGTTATAATCACCACTCCCATAGTGTGGGCAGATAGGAGGTCTATAATAGGCAAATTAAAATCCTGAATGGTTGGTTTAATGGAGACTCAAGGCAAGGGCAGAATAAAGTACCATGTGTAAGGGAATTTTGCCTTAGAGTTGGGACATGAAAGGAATGTTGTATTCTATAATATCAGTCTAGTGCTTCCTGATTTTATTGTGATTGATCAGCACCTGGGGCCTCTTCACCTCGTATCATATATTGGTTTCTTTGACTGGCCCCATTCTCCCATTGGTGAGTTTCTCCTGGGAGCTCCATTTTGGGGAAGAGCCCAGGCTGGGCATCCTTATTCCTCTCCTGGCTGTGCCTCTGATTTTCCAGAATTCAACACACCTCTCTGGATACCTTTTCCCCTTCATACTTTTTTCTTACTTCTTTTTCTGTTGCCTTTCCCTTTTAGAATGTAAATTCCTTATGAGCAGGGAATGTCTTTCTTTTTGCTTTGTGTGTATCTATCTATCTATATCTATATGCCATCACATGGCACAGTGCCAGGCACAAAGCAAATAATAAATGGCTGCTACCTATGGCCTCCCTACCTTTGTGACACATGAAAAATCTAAGAAACATAATTTCTGGATAATTAATAGTCAATTTTGTTGATTATGGATAGTAGATAATTAATAAAATGATGACCACTTGGCTTTCTCTAGTAAACCAAAGATGAATCATGGAGGTCTCTCAATGTTTGTTTATGGCTGTGGTTTGTCCTTCATTCTTGATGAGGATCATGACATCAGGAAGATGATGCCATGACTTGCAAATGAATTGGATTTAAGTGAGGGAGTGCTGCTGTGCAAAGTCACCAGTCTCATTTTCTCTTCCAGAGTCATCTGGATCTAATAGATCAGGAAGACTAGAGATGGTCCGGGATGTAGTGGGAGGCCTTGGCTTTTTTAAGCTAAGATCTTTCTGAGTTCTCACTTTTTTTTTTTTGCTTTTTAGAGGGGGGAAGGTAGGGCAGTTGGAGTTGTGACTTGCCCAAGGTCACATGGCTAGTTTTTGTGTTAAGTGTCTGAGGCCGGATTTGAACTCAGGTCCTCCTGACTCCAGGGCCAGTGCTCTATTCACTGAGCCAGTGCTCTATTCACTCCATTCAATGAGTGCTCACTCTGACCAAACCAAAATCCATTAAGCAATTGTGTGTGTGTGTGTGTGTGTGTGTGTGTGTATAACCTTTGAAGACTGGGTGTTCTCAATAGGCAGAAATCAACTCTGGTTAATAATTAATTAGATGATGAATATTGTAATAAGAGGTGGGCCTATTTTAATGAGGGACTGGGGGACATGACCTCCTCACTACCCAAACCAACCCCACTTCAGGAAATCTAGAGAAAGTGTTCTACCTCCACTCAGGTCTGCCTGAGTAGAACACAATGGGTTGGGATTCATTTGATTAGATTTTCTTTGTAAAATGTTCTAGTTGGGTGAGGTCCTACCCAAGATTGAAAAGTATGGACCCCCAGCATTTGGCCAATCTCATCTATCAGTATCAAATGTCAGAGCCCAGCTGAATAACCTATAGGGGTTTATTTCTGAAGCAGGAAAAAGAAAGGGAAAACACTAATCTCAATGAATGATTGGTTACTAATATAGGAGAGAAATACTACTTTCTCTCCCATGCTACATATAGCATGAGAAATGAATGGGAGTGGGGGCTGGAGGGGAGAGGAAAATGCTGGGTGACAGTTTGTTTGTAGTACACAGCCCTTTCCCCTGTGCCAGGTCCTTGTTGCCATAATAAGTCCTCAAAGTCCTAAACAGAAGAGGAATAAGAATTTCCTTTGGCCATAGCTTTCCATATCCTGCTGTGTATGTCCCCAGAGGGAAGGTGGCAAGGGGCCAGGGACAGGCATCTGCCTCAATTTGACTTTCCTTGTACTGGAGACTAGTCTCCTGCTGCCAGCTTGATCTGCCACCTGTGGTGTGAACAGTGTTGGGTACAAAGAGAGCAGTCTTCCCTTTGACCTTGGGCCTGGCCCTTGAGGGAAAAAGGAGAATCAAAGTTATTGGAGAGCAGGACAGAGCTGTACTCTCATCTTCTTCTGTACTGTCTCCCAGCCTCCTCTGGGAAGAGGAGTAGCACCTTTCACTCAGTGATGAACATTTGGTTACTGCAGAAAATCGGAAGCCCTGTAGGTCATCATGCAAACCCCATTCCTCATCCCCAGCCTATCTCCTGATACCTTATTCTCCTGGTGGCATTCACAGTCCTCATCCTGGTGGAACTCCCTGAAGCTTCTGAAATCGGTGGTCATCCCCTTTGCTTGGAAATCCTTCCCTTAGGTTCTAGGATTATCTCCTATCTTGCTTTGTATCCAGTCTGATGGAGGTATGGGAATGTAAGTAGCATAGTCAGTTAGTTGATAAGTATCTATTAAGCCCTACTATGTTCCAGACACTATGCTGAGCCCTGGGGCTACAAAGAAAGGCCAAAGACAGTGTAATCAGGAAGAAAAGAAGTAAACGCATACATGCAAAAAGAGCTATATACTAGAAAAACAGGAAGTAAATAAGAGAGGGAGATACTAGAATTAATAGGGGTTAGAAATGGGGTGGAGCCAAGATGGCAGAGGAAAGGCAGGGAATTGTCAAAACTCTTCCAAATCCCCCTCCAAACAATATGAAAATAATCTCAAAACAAATTCTGGAGTATCAGAGCCAACAGAAGAACAGGGTGAAGCAATTTTCCAGCCCAAGACAACTTGCTATGCCCTGAAAAATAAGCAGCAGGCCTCAGGGGTGACTGAATCTGCAGCAGTGGCAATTGGAACCCGTGACTTCTGGAGTTTTCAGCCCCAAATGAGGTCATGAAGGGTTGGACATGACTGAAAATGTTCAAATACATGCACACACACACACGTATAACTGGGTATGAAAGAATGGTATCTTTTAATTTCAAACTAACCAGCAGCTTGTTTGTCTCTGGGAACATGGGTTTTTAAAAAAAGACCTTTTCCTAAACCCTCTCTTCATAACAAATAGTACCTAAGATGTATACTTTAAATGTCTCCCCTCTATGAACTTTGGGTTAATTTCCTTTACCAATGCATTCACGCACAAAAAAAGAGAGCACAAAACTGCCCTGTTTTACTCTCTTTTGCATTGTGTATTCTATTGCCTTTTTTTCTTTGGAATCTCTTATGCCTTGAAATATAGGGAACTGGTCTTCTTCTTGAAGTCAGAGCAAGCAGTGTTATATATTGTGGCTTCTTAACCTCTATCTACTGGTGGGTTTGGAAATGCCATTGAGATTAGCCCAAAGAATGATGGCAGCATCCACCCTCTCTTGTTCATCATTTGAAGGGAGGAGGAATTGTTCCATGCCCTGCAATCTTTTTTTATACTGGCAAATTAGTGAAGGAAATTCCCTTCAAGGATCAATGACAGGATATGACCTGCTGTTTCTCATTTTTGCACAGGGTATTTGAAGGAAAACAACATAAACCATTAAATAGCTTTGAAAGTCACAGAGACCTGGCTAGGAGCAAAACAGGTATCTTTTTTCACAGAGTGCACAATTATTCAACTTATTACTTAAATAAACCATCCTTAATAATGGGCAACCTTTCTGACAGTGGATGATCCAACAGCAGGGGGAATCTGAAGAATTATATTCATGCCATGCAAAAGGAATTTCTCCAGAGGCATTTTGATGTGAACAGGTCTGCTCCGTCTTCCAGGTCATCTTTTTAACCTTTTCCTTTGGGAAACAGACATGTAAAGACTCGTTTCTGACTTATTACTTACTGTTTTAAAAACTGCCAAAAAACCTGGGCATCAACTTACTTTAAAATGCATACTTTGCAAAACAGGAGAAAGGGGGGAAGATGGATAAAAGACTTCAGTATAATTTTGTGTTATAAAGCTTTTGTGAACGAATGAGTGCAGACTGCTCAAAAGAAATCATTCTAGATGTGGTAGAGGGCAGAGTCAAGATAGTGATTAGGGACAGTCACTCAGCTAAACTCTCCCAAAATTTCCCTCCAAACAACTCTAAAATAATGCCTCAAATCAAATTTTGGAGTTGCAAAGTCAACTAAAAATGGAGGTGAGATTTTTTTCTGGTGTAAGAAAACTTGAGAGGTAGTCAGGAGAAGTCTGTGCGATGGGGGTGGAGGTCCAGTGAAAGTCTATCTGAAACCCACACATTGGCACAACAGCGGCAGCAGTAGCAGCAGCTGGTTCAGGTTGTATCAGTCTAGGGATAGTGAGGAGGTTGGTAAGGGTGTTGGACTACTAATCAGAAAGAGATTATGGAGGGCCCTTTGCTGACCCTGGGTACAGTTTGCACTGATTGGCAACTCTATTGCCCATATACAGTTCTGGGTACAGTTAAAGGGCAGAGAGGAGCATTGGTGGTCACAAGGGAGCAGAGTTCCTGGTCACAGTACCAAAGCAGAGAGGAGCATCAGTGTATGCAGCAGCAGGGGACCAAGGGCCCTTCCTTGGTAAAGACCAGAGGACAGAGCAGTTGCTACACCTCTCCCAGGATCATACCACCTTCAGAGCACCCCAAACTTGCAGACCCCCAGAACTCGTTCTGAAAATGTCAGAACATAAACAAACAAACAAAGCCTAAAGCTTGGATCAGTGCCTCCCCACCTCCAGGTGATAAAGCCCAATTTTAATATAAAGTTCAAAGCCAATAAATAGGCTAGGAGAATTAGTGAACAACAACAACAATAAAAAAGAAATTGACTATAAAAGTGACTATGATGGCAGGGAAGACCAAGACATAAACTTAGAAGAAGACAGCAATGTGAAAATATCTACAAACAAAATCTCAAAGAAAAATGCTAATTGGACCAAGTCCAACAGGAATTCCAATAAGAATTAAAGAAAGAGATGAGTGGTGGAGGGAAAATTAGGGGGAAATGAGAGTGATACAAGAAAATTTTGAAAAGAGAATTAACAGCTTGGTAAAAAAGGCACAAAAAAGACTGAAGAAAATAATATCTTAAAAAAAGAATTGGTTTAATGGTAAAAGAGGCAAAATTGTGCTGAAGAAAAGAACTCCTTAAAAATCAGATTTGGTCATTGAACAAGAGGCACAAAAACTCATTGAAGAAAATAACTCCTTAAAATTAGAATTGGGCAAGTGGAAACTAATGATTCCATGATATATTAAGAAATAATAAAATAAAAATAACTTTAAAAATTGAAGAAGACATAAAATCTCATTGGAAAAACAACTGGCCTGGAAAATAGATCAAGCAGAGAAAATTTAAGAATTATTGGACTACCTGGAAGCTATGATCAAAGAAAGAACCTTCACATTATATTTTTAAGATAATATTTTATTTTCACCCAACTGCATATGAAAACAATTTTTAACATTCATTGCTTTAAAAAAATTATGTTCTGGGGTGACTAGGTGGCACAGTGAATAGACCACTGGCCCTGGAGTCAGGAGGACCTGAGTTCAAATCCAGCCTCAGACCCTTGACACACTTACCAGCCATGTGACTTTGGGCAAAGTCAGTTAACCCCAATTGCCCTCCCCCCCAAAAAAAATGATGTTCCAAATTCTGTCCCTCTCTCTCCTCCCCCCTCCCTGAGATAGTAAGCAATCTGATAGGTTATACAAGTGCAATCATGTAAAACATTTCTATATTAGCTAGACATGATATTTTAAGAAATTATCAAGGAAAACTGATTTAGTATCTTACATCCAGAGAGTAAAAGTAGAAATGGAAAGAATCTACCAATCACCTTTTGAAAGAGGCTCAAAAATGAAAACTCCTAGGAATATTTTAACCAAATCCCAGAGCTCCCAGATCAAAGAGAAAATACTTCAAACAGTCAGAAAAAAGCAATTCAAATATTGTGGAGTCACAGTCAGGATCACACAAGATTTAAGCAGCTTTCATGTTAAAGCAGCAGAGGACATGTGTGTGTATGCATACACATATATACACACATAAATATATACATACATATATATGTATATATGCACATATGTGCGTATGATATTCCAAAAGGCAAAGGAGCAAGGATTAGAACCAAGTGAAACTGAGTGTAATCCTTGGGGTGGGGGGAATGGATATTTAATGAAATAGAAGACTTTCAAGCATTTCTGATGAAAAGACTGCAGATGAATAGAAAATTTCAACAGAAGACTCAAGAAGACCATAAAAAGGTAAACATGAAAGGGAAATTATAAGGGATTCAATAAAGTTAAACTGTTTACATTCCTACATGGGAAGATGATACATGTAACTCTCAAGAACTTTATCATCAGGGTAGTTAAAAGGAGTTTACACAGGCAGAGGGCATAGGCATTGGTTGATGATGTGATGATCTCAAAAAATGGAAAAAGAAAGAGGGATGCACTGGGACAAAGGGGAAGAGAGAGGTAGAATGGGGAATTTTCTCACATGGGGCATGAAAGGAAAAGTTATATATAGAAAATATAACTTACTCGATAGTGAAATAGAAAAAGAAGGAGATAAGAGAAGAATGGGGATATGATAAAAGAGAGGAATGATTAAGGGAGGAAGTGATTAGAAAAAAACTAGACTTTTGAGGAGGAATGTGTGTGTGTGTGTGTGTGTGTGTGTGTGTGTGAGAGAGAGAGAGAGAGAGAGAGAGAGAGAGAGAGAGAGAAAAACAGAAAATAATGGGAATGAGAAATACACAGTAATCATAACTGAATGTAAATGGGATGAGTTCACCCATAAAGTAGAAGGAGATAGCAGAATGGATTAGAAACCAGAATCCTATGACATGTTGTTTACAAGAGACATACTTGAAACAAAAAGACACACAGAGATCAAATAAAGGGCTAGGGAAGAATCAAATATATTTCAGTTAAAGTAAAAAGGCAGGGGTAGCAATCATGATCTCAGACAAAGCAAAAGCAAAAATAGACCTAATTAAAAGAGATAATCAGGGAGACCACATTTTGCTAAAAGCTATCATAGACAATGAAGCAATATAAAAAATGTTTATGGTAAGTTTCTCTGATAAAGACCTCATTTCTCAAATATATAGTGAATATAGAATTAAGTAAAACTTATAAAAAAAAAAGAGCCATTCCCCATTTGATAATCAAAGTATATAAACTGTCAGTTTTTCAGAAGAAATCAAAGCTATATGTAATCATATAAAAATGTTTTAAATCACTATTTATTAGAGAAATGAAAATTAAAACAACTCTCAGATACCATCTCATACCTATAACAAATGATGAGTGCTAGAGGGGATGAGGGAAAAATAGGTACACTAATGAATTATTGATGAAGTTGTGAACTGGTGCAAATATTCTGGAAAACAATTTGGAACTATGCCCAAATGGCTATAAAACTGTGCATACCCTTTGACCCAAAGGGTCTGTATACCAAAGAGTCTAAGGAAAAGGATCTATATGTACAAACATTTATAGCAGCCCTTTTTTTGTGGAGGCAAAGAATAGGAAGTTGAGGGGATGCTCATCGATCGAGGAATGGCTGAACAAGTTGTGGCATGTTTGTGATGGAGTACTATTGTGTTATAAAAAATGACAAATGGGGTGTCAGAAAACATAACATGACCCATATGAACTGATGCAAAATTAAGTTAGAAGAACTAGGACATCACTGAACACAGTAAAAACAATGTTGTAATGATGATAAACTGTGAAAAACTTGGTTACTCCAATAAACGCAGTGAACCAAGACAATTCTAAAGTATTAATGATGAAAAAAAATACTATCCACATCCAGAGAGAGAACCAATAAACTCTTGAGTACAAATTGAAGTATATTTCTCACTCTATTTTTCTTGAATTTTTGAAATATGTCTAATATGGAAATGTGTTTTGCAAAATTCACATGTATAATTGATATATTGTTTTCTCCTTGGTTGAGGGTAGGGTGGCAAAGAAGGAGAAAATTTAGAACTCAAAATTTAAAAAGAAAAAATACTAAAAATAAATGATTTTTTAAAAAAAGAAAGAAGAAATGATTTTATTCAGTCAAGAGTATATATTGAATACATTTCACTAAATTGCAGCTGAGGGGGTTGGACAATATAACATCTAGAATTTCTACTGGTTCTAACTTTCTCAAATTGTGGCATTCTATTGTAGATCATAAAATGTTAGAGAAGGAAGTGACCTTAGAAATAACTGTCTAGTCTGGTAGCTAGGTCTGGCAGTAGATTGAACATGGTACTTGGAGTCAGGAAATACTTGAGTTCTAATTCTACTTCAGATACTTACTAGCTGTGAGAATCTAGGCAAGTCACTTAACTCTGTTTGCCTCAGTTCCTTATCTATAAAATGATCTAGAGAAGGATCCAGGCAAACCACTCTAGTATCTTTGCCAAGAAAACCCCAAATGGAATCTGTATCTTCTTTCACAACATGACTAGTATGGTAATATGTTTTGCATTATTGAACATGTATAATTTATATCAAATTGCATACTTTAACGGGGAGGGGAGAAGTGAGGGAGAGAGAAAATTTGCAACTAAAATAAAAAAATGAATGTTAGAAATTGTCTTTACATGTAACTAGGGAAAAAAATAAATTTTTTTAAAAAGAAAAACCTGGAGGCAGAGTCAAGATGGCAGAGTAGAAACAGGACTTCCATGAGTCTTTGGCTCCTACCTCCGCCAATTCATATAAAAGGTGACTCTGAGCAAACTTTGGAGCTACAGAACCCACAAAATGACACAGAGAAGCTAACCTCCTACTGAAGAAAGCCTGGAAGGCCTACAGGAAGGGGCCAGTACAGTGCTCTAGGAGCTGAGCCCAGCCCCATGAAAGCAGGAGGTTTTAGCCTCAGGATGGGCCTGACCAGCAGTTGGATGGAGGGACTTCAGATCACCAGGAGCTGTGGAGGTTTCCAGAATTATCAACCCATAGATGCTGAGAACAAAGTGAGAGGTCAGTGCAGTGTGGACTTTGGGAGTGTGGTCAGCCTTTGTCCCCTGGAGGGAAAAGTGGCTGAGGCATGTGGCCGTGAAGCTGCTGCCACGTGGCAGCTTCAGCTCCTGGCCTGCGGATTGTAGAGGGACCAAGCAACCAGTCTGAGGGGTAATTGCTCTTGTTTAACCTGCTTGGATCTGGATTGCTGTCTAGGGTGGAGGTCCTGGGGTGTGCAACCAGCTCGCCAGAGCATGTGGAAGCTTCAGAGAAGGCACACAACTAGTTCCTTCAGCAGCTGAGAAAACCCCAGCATTTGGGATGAAGCTCCCCTGTCTGGTGGCAGAGGACTACTATGGCAAAAAGCCCAAAAGTCAAGTAATTGAGTGGCAACATGAGTAGGCAAAGGAAGCAAAGCAAGCAGAGTAACCCAACTTTACACTCCTATTTTGGGGACAAAAAGGATCACAGCATAGAACAGGAAAAAGACAGCAAAGTCAAAACTCCTGAACTAGAAGCTTCCAAGAAAAATAGGAGCTGGTTACAGGCCATAGAAGACCTTAAGAAGTATTTTGAAAACCAAATAAGAGTAGTGGAGGAAAAATTGGGAAGAGAAATGAGAATGATGCAAGAAAATTATGAAATGAGAGTCAAGAACCTGACAAAAGAAAATAAACCCTTAAAAAGTAGACTAACTCAAATGGCAAAAGAGGATAACCAATGAGGAGAAGAATTCCTTAAAAAGCGGAATTTGCCAGATTGAAAAAGAATCTCAAAAGCTCACTAAGGAGAATCATTGCTTCAGAATTAGATTGGAGCAAATGGAAGCTAGTGACTTTATGAGAAATCAAGATGCTGTTAAACAGATCCAAACAAATGAAAAAATAGAAGGCAGTGTGAAATATCTCATTGGGAAAACCACTGACCTAGAAAATAGATCCAGGAGAGATCATTTAAAAATTATCGGACTACCTGAAAACCATGATCAAAGAAAGAACCTAGAAATCATCCTTCAAAAAATTCTCAAAGAAAACTGCCCTGATGTTTTAGAACCAGAGGGCAAAATAGAGGTTGAAAGAATCTACCGATCACCTCCTGAAAAAGATCCCAAAAAGGAAACTCCTAGGAATATTATAGCCAGGTTCTGGAATTCCCAGATCAAGGAGAGAATATTACAAGCAGCCAGGAAGAAACAATTTGAATATTGTGGAAGCACAATCAGCTTCTACACTGAGGGATCAAAGGGCTTGGAATATGATATTCTAGAGGTCAAAGGAGCTGGGATTAAAACCAAGAATCACCTACCCAGTAAAAATGAGTATCATGTTTCAGGGGAAAATATGGTCATTCAGTGGAATATGGGACTTTCAAGCATTCTTGATGAAAAAACCAGAGTTGAATAGAAAATCTGACACTCAGATACAAGAAGCATGAGAAGGTAAACAGGGAATAGAAATGATAAGGAACTTATCAAAGTTGAACTATTTACATCCCTACATGGAAAAACAATAATTGTAACTTATGAAACTTTTCTTGGTATGAGAATAGTTGAAGGGAATATAAATGTATATATATACATATATATATACACACACATGCATATATATGTCTATATAGGAGGGATATGAATACATATGTGAATGTGTGTACATATGTGTACAGGTATACATAGAGAGAAGGCATAGGACCAATTTAATAGGAAGGGATGATACTTAAAAAGTGAAATTAAGAGGTGAGAGAGGAATATAATGAGAGGAGATGGGGAAAAACAGAATGGGGTAAATTATCTTATATAGAAGAGGCAAGGGAAAATGGTCACAATGGAGGGGAAGAACAGGAAGGTAAAAGGGAATGGGACAACCTTATTCTCATTGAATTTGGCTTAGGAAGGGAATGACATACACACTAAATAGGGTATCTTACCCTGCAGGAGAGCAGGGGGGGGGGGGGGATGACGGGGGGCGGAGGGAAGGGAGGGCAGGCGGGGGGGGAGGGAAGTTGGAAGCACCCACTTTTGAAAAGGGACAAGATCAAAGTAGAGAATAGAACAAGTGGGAGGTGGGATAGGAGGCAGGGAAATATAATCAGTCTTTTACAATATATCCACTATGGAAATGTTTTACATAGCTACACATGTACAACCTATATTGAATTGCTTATCTTCCCAGTAAGGGTGGGTGACAAGGGAGAAAGGGAATGAATCTGGAATTCAAAGCTATATATTCAAAGCTATAATTATATATATATATATATATATAATTAATATTATTTTACATGTAACTGGGAAGTAAGATGTACAGGCACTGGGGCCTAGAGATCCACCCTGCCCTACTGGAAAGTTGGAGAGGGTATGGGAGAAGATATGGGAGAGAGCAGATTGGAGGAGAGGATGTCCAGTGGGATCGCTATTTTGGGGTGGTGGATCAGGGAAAAATGGAGAGAAAATTTGTAATTCAAAATCTTGCAGAAATGAAAGATGTAAACTAGAAGTTAATAAAGCATTTGATGATAAAAAAAGAAAAACATGAGAAGACTTATGTGAACTGATGCAAAAGTAACGTGAAAAGAATCAGAAGAACATTATACTTGGTAACAACAATATTGTAATGATGATCAACTATGAAAGACTTAACTACTCTGATTCATTCAGTGATCTAAGATAGTTCCAAAGAAATAATGATAAAAAATGTTATCTACCTCCAGAGAAAGAGTACTGAGGAACTCTGAAGGCAGATAGGAGCACATTGTTTTTCATTTTTTTTCCTTCTTATAACTAATATTAAAATATGTTTTATGGGTCTAATTGGTCCAATTGGAGAAACAGAGAGAATTTGAAAATCAAAATTAAAAAAATTAATATCTTAAAAAATTTAAAAGAAAAACAAAAATAATGAAAACAATTAATATAATTTCATAAATAAAACAATTTAACTAAATAATTAAAAAACAACCAAATGGGATCACGAAGAGTCTTAATTTATAAACAACTAAACAACAACAAAGTGTTCAGTTTCCAATCAGTTTTTATTTGCTTGTTTGTTTGAGAACTTGTAATAACAGGGAGCTCACTACAAGGTCAGATGGTCCATTCCATTGGTCATAAGTTTCACAGGATTCAGTGTGATAAGAACCTAAGTCCTAAGAGATAATCTAGTTGTGCAACCTTCCTGCTCCTCATCCCGCATTTAACAGATGAAATGACAAAGGCCCAAGAAATATTAAATGGTCTTCCTGAGGCTACTGAGGAAACAAAATTAAAATCCAGGTTTTACAGCTGCAAACCTAGTGTCCTTTTTCCTTCTTTCTTTTTTCCAATGCTGAATTAATAGATGTATACTTCATAACTACATAGCCATATTAGGTATGTGCAGTGATATTTCATATGCAGTCTCTTTTCAAGGCAACACAATATAGTGGAAAGAACACAGGGCTCGCAGCAGTCAGTCAGTCTAGATTGCAGCAGTCTTGGCTTTGCCACTCACTGTGTGATCTTGGCCAAACCACTGAATTTCTCTAAACCTCAGCTGACTCATAGACAAGCTAGGATACTAACACCTGCCCTGCCTAACTGATAGGGCTGTTATGAGAAACAAATGAGATAATGGTTGTAAAAGCACTTTTAAAATGTAAAACATTATACAGTTATAAGATATTAAATGTGAGGAGCAAATGAGATAATGGAAGTAAAAGTCTTTTAGAAATGTAAAGTATTACACAAATATAAAGTATCATTAAACTTAGGCAATTGGTTTTTAATTTAACTATCCTCAGAAGAGGCACTTAACACCTCAGAACTTTAAAATATGATCTATAAAAGCAAAATATTATTTTATGGGACAAGCTTAAACCCTATTTTGATGAGCCAACAACTCCTGTACAATAAAGTAGCAGGTAAGTTTAGGAAATCATCAACCAAGTTGGGAAATGAATGGTCGATACAGCTCCTCTGTACCATCCTGGTTGCCCTCCTCTGGATGTTCTCCAGTTTGTCCAAGTCCTTTCTAAATCATAGTGCCCATAACTGAACACAATAATCCAGATGAGGTCTAATGAGGTCAAAATACAGAGGAACAATCACCCTTAATGCAGTCTGAGATCACCTTGACTTTTTTGACTGTTGTATCCCACTGTTCCCTCCTGATTATGTTTTGTCAACTGGGAGAAACATACAAAGGCAAAGAAAGCAGTTCTTGCTTTCAAAGAGCTTACATTCTGGCACATATCTGCTCATCTTGTGTGGAGGGATGCTTTGTGTCATATTGCCATTCGTTTAACGAAATCTAGCTAAACAGTATTTATAACACTTCCCTGCTCTACTACTCGATCTAGTGATATTGTCAGAAAGGAAATGGGACTACTCTGAAGTAACACAATCTGAAGTGATTTTTCTCCTTTCACAAACAAAGAAACAAAGCAGAGGTTCCCAAATCTACCCAACCTCTTTCAGTCTTGTTCATGTTGTGAAATTTGTATGGACCTGATTTGGCATGATGGGTGTGGAAAGAAGGTGAAATGAATTTTCTAACTCCTAGGGAGGTAATAGACTAGGTGAATAATTTATACAATAACAAGGA
>NW_027186304.1:26116546-26165408 GCF_028583685.1 Petaurus breviceps papuanus | reverse complement strand
CTCTCTCTCTCTCTCTCTCTCTCTCTCTCTCTCTCTCTCTCTCCTTCCTTGTATATACTAATGTGGGTATTTATTTTGTATAACTATACATATTTTCATTGGGCTTTGCTTTTCTTATATTCTTCATGGACAAGAGAGGTGGAAGTGTAAGGGAGAGAATTCAGAACTGAAAATAAAATAAAATTGAATTAAAAAAACAAAAACAAAATCTAGCTTTTATCTTAGACTAAGCCAAAAGTTTATCTCCTTTATCCTGAGCTCTAAAACAGAGTGGACATTTCCTTTCAAGATCTCCTCAATTTTACTTCAGGAAAGAATTCCTCCCTATTGGTTAGAATCAAACCCTGAAAAACTTTTTCCCTTATTGGTTGATTCACTTTTTAAAAGTTGAAGTCATTAAGGCAAACCAAGAATTCATGAGCTGTTCTGCTATGGAAGATAGGAAATCTTAGCAGATAAAGGGACAACTGAAGTCTTCTCTTGCTTCTATATCATGTTCCATGCTAAGTTTGTGATTGATTTCATGAATTCCTTCTGTTTCTTTCCTCCATCCAGGTTATCTATAGTATAATCTGTAACAATATTGCTCCAATTTCTTCCTTTGCTCATTTTAACAAATATTCTTCCTTTCCAGCTCTTAGATTTCCTCACACAAATATAATTTTTTCCATATCCTATATAAGGTTTACATATCCTATATAAGGCCCTTCCAGAGCCATTTTCTAGTCATGGGGTCCTATTCCACCAAGTCTAGACTGATTTGGTTTCCCTATGATAAAATCTCCTATTCCCTAGCTTTCTGTTCTTAGGAAGCCACTTGCCCTTCCTGTAATCCTTTTTCTTTGGCTTTAAAAGTAAGGGCATTATCTCACAATGTTTTTGTGAGGCTCGAGTTAGACCATATGTGTAAAAAACACTTTGTATTCATAAAGTTATATTTTAACTAATTTAGCAATATCAATGTTAACTGATTTTTCTAATCTTAGTCATGCAGCATCTCAAGTAGGCCACAAGGTACAATAAGATCCAGCTTTAAATTATGTAGGTTCTTCCTAGACCAAAAATAAATCATGATAATATATATCAATCACTTATTGGAAAATATTTTTCATGTCTCAGCAGAAAAAAACGTGTCTCATAAAAGGTCTTAACAATAATAACTTAAAAGGTCTTACCTTTAGGTTTCAGCTGCCAAATAATTTGGCAGGGATGGTACAGGAGAGTTTAAGAACTGTTGCAGACCTCAATTCAACCCTACAGTAATCTGCTTAACACCTTAAAAGTGACAGTAAACCAAGAAAGAAAGTGTAAACAGAGCAACAAAAAACTTCCCATATGGCAGCAGCTCTGTCTTTTGGGGCTTCAACAGGATGTTAAAGCAGACTGCTGATGTGATTGATAACTCTCCAAATGAGTCAGTCTCAGTCACTGACACAAGCATGTTACCACTCAGGTGTTTTAAGTCAAAATAAAGTGAGTATAGAGAAAAGAGCTTAGTCACATCACATGAGTGTTTTTATGTTCTTGGCATCCCCTGGGTGACATGAGCGAACCAAGGAGGAACTCTATTGTGCAGTTTCTCTCTTTCTGGGAGTAGGTGGTGACCTGAGTGGGCAGCCATGGCTACACGGCAATACGCTGACCTCCCTGCCACCACAAGCCTATTTATCCCCAAACCAAAGAGAGACCCTTTTCCTAAAAGTAACATATCAAAAAGGACCCCATATGCGCAAGTTTTATACCTAGGCAGTGAAACACAGTGCTTCTATTTCTGGACCCATTCAGTTTCCCTGGAAGTTGCCACCTGCTACACAGGCCTTTTCCCTGGGAGGTCAAAGCCAGCAATTGTTTCCTTTGATAGAGGTATCCTCAGGTGGGGTTCCTGTTATTTAGTAGGTCATCCCTGAGGGACTTTGTCTTTTAGACACAGAACTCACACAATATGTCCTCAGAAAGAAAAGGGGGAGACGCAGCTCTGGTTTCCCTTAAGTGTTTGAAAGGGATTAGTGTCAGTCACCTACTGTCCGGTAGATGTGTCTGCATTTTAAAAAACTACGAGGTAGAGCCACCTGTCTACCTCTATATTTAGGCCATCTTAATCCCTCCACTGTCGTAGGCTTTTCCTCAGGAGGTTTTCCACAGCTTGTTGGACTGACATCACCATTGGAGGCATCTGCCTATGGGGAGAGATGATCAGAAAGTATCACCTAATTGAGTAACCAGGTTCCTCCTTGCCTTCTGTCCCTGACAGACGCTTTGTGGGTAGCTCGGAGCCCATATGGTACCATGGGAGGCACCTGGCATAGCCAGATCTCACTAATGCCCATGATAATTCTTTGCATGCAATCAACTGAATCAAAAGTCACTGATGCCACATCCCGGCAGGGTTTTTTCCCAAACCACTTCAGAGTGGTGGCTAGGAGCATACCTATTGTGGTGGTGATAAAAAAAACTCACAGTAGGTGAAGCATCTGTCCCCACTGTTCCCTCGTGGAGCCTTTATACTTTTAGGAAAATTTGGGCCCCTCAGGGCTTGGACCCTAGCTCAGGTGGAATCATGTTGGGCTCCAGTTCTCTTCTGATTACAGGGCAGTCTTGTCAATGATGGATCTGTCATCTAGCAACAGAGAAACTCCAATTATCGCAGTATGGGCTTGGAGTGGAGGGCGGGGATCCAATCTCTTCTTACTCGTTCTGTTGTCTGAATAGCCAAGATGAAAATTATAATTTGACCATTTGGGTGCACTGGGCTTTATATAAGGTTGCAATTTCACTGAGTTGGAAGTGTATTTTAGTTTTCCCAAAGGCTTGGTCCAGAAACTAGTTTTAGTCCATGACAAATCTGCACAGGCCTGTCAAACTTTTGCTACTAAAGGTCCTTATTCTTAAAAACTACAATTAAAAAAAAAACTCACAAAAATCCCTAACTTCTCTTTCTCCTCTTCTTCCATTTGTCTCCCAGCTCCCAGCTTCTGCATCTTGAGCTATAGAAAACTGTGATGACATTGTGGAGGTCAAAGCAAGCCCCCAAAGTGTACATATGTTGCCAGTCCGCAGTACAGTTGGTTTGGGAAATGTTGGCATTGCAATTATTAAATTTCAAAAGATCATTATCTAGAGTGGGAAGAAACTTTGAAGGACATCTAGTCTAGGGCTTCTTTTTTTTTTTTAAGCAGTTAGGGTCAAGTAACTTGCTCAAGGTTACACGGCCAGTTATTTCTGGCTGGGTGCTAAGTATCTGAGCCCGGATTCGATCCCCAGGTCATCCCAATACTGGAGCCAGTGCTCGTACTTGCTGAGCCACCTGGCTGCCCCTAAGCAATTGGGGTTAAGTAACTTGCTCAAGGTTACACGGCCAGGTGTTTCTGGGTGGGTAATAAGTGTCTGAGCCTGGGATTCGATCTCCAGGTCATCCCAACACTGGAGCTGGTGCTCTTACTCACTGTGCTACCTGGCCGCCCCTTAGTCTAGGGCGTCTTAAACTTTTTCCAGCAGTATTCCTTGGCTTTGCATGGCCTGAGGACACGTACAGTACAAAGTGTGCATATCATGGGTTGGGAACCAAGGTTTCAGTGAAGTTGCCCAATGCACATGGGTAAGGTGTGGTAGAAACACCTGAATTCATTATGCATTTGATTTTTAATTAATGTTTGGTCATTGCACATTTAAAAAAAATTACTGTTGGCAAATTGTTCATGACCCTAGATGTGGTTGCAACCCACAGTTTAAGAAGCCCTGGAGTCTACTGCTTCATTTAACCAGAGAGGTTAAGTGATTTACCTGGGCAAATAAGTTGTAGAGTCAGGATACCCTCATAAGTCCTATGTCTTCAAACTCAACACTCTGAAGCTGGTATAGAGTAGAATAAAATAGAATAAGGAAAATACACAGAGATGGAAAAGGCCTTATCAATAATCAATTCCCTATTTTGTCAGATGTGAACACTCAGGGAGGTTCAGGGAGATCCATTGTATACTCTCAGTACACGTTAGCCACCTTCCATATAAATATGTGTTTAATTAAAACATGACTGTTAGATGTGAGGCCCTTCTGGTACCTTATAAATCCATTTAATTAGTGGGAATCTCACCTGCCTGAGATGGAAAGTACAGGATTATAGTCTTTTCTCTTCTCTTGATATTCTGAGGTCACATCAAATAACATGCTTCTGTTAGTTCTACCAAGGAGAACAATATTAGGAAGGAAAGGAGTCAGGAATGGTTAAACCCAAAACAATTAAAAGAGAATTGAAGCCCAAGAAAATGAGGAGATGGTAAAATAGAACATCTAGGTGTCTTCAGAGGTTTAGATCTTCAGGGAGGCTAGGTGGCACAGTGAGTAAAGCACTGGCCCCGGAGTCAGGAGGACCTGAGTTCGGTTCCAGCCTCAGACACAACACACACACACACACACACACACACACACACAAAACCATTAGCTGTGTAACCTTGGGCAAGTTACTTAACCCCAATTGCCCTCCAAAAGGCAAAAAAAAAAGAAATTTAGAACTTGAAGAAGCCTTAAAGATCATCTAGGTCAAACCCTTAATCTTACAGATAGGTAAACTGAGGCCAATCATTCATATAAGCAGTATGTAATAGAACTTAGATTTAAATCCAATTCCTCTGTCTTCAGATCCACCACCCTTTCTATTAGGCCATGATCCCCTCAATGAGTTTAAGTATCCAAGCATGAGGTGCTGAAAATTACTTACAAATGTGATATTTGAAAGGCTATCAGTGATCTTTGAAAAAACTATGATTCATAGTTGAGGTTCCAATGGAGTAGAGACAACTAAAAGGTGTAAACATCAGAAAGAAACAGATTTGTTTGTTTATAACAATTCCTCGAAAAATTATAGAATACAATAGCAAAAATGGGTTCAATAATTGCAATTAAGGTCCGAACTAGCTCTAGAACTCATTGTTAAATTTCCAGTGAGATCATTTAAATCTCAGGAAATGGCAATTTCTACAAATCAAGGCTCAATTTATTGGTGGTGGTGGTGGTCTTCTCTAAGAAGACCAATAACTTCACAAGGGGGGGATGTCTTGACTTGGGAGTGAATTGGATTTAAGTGAGGCCGAGCTGTGCAAAGTCAGCAACCTCACTTTCTCCTCCAGAATCACCAAAATCTAGTGGAAAGACAAAAGTCACCTTGATTGGCAGTGAGTTGGGATGCAGTAGATGACCTTGGCCTTTCTAAATGAGGTCTTTCCTAGGTCTCAGTTTATATGAGGCAACTTGTATTGATTGTCTAGACTTGAGAAAATGTTAAGAATGCATATTAAACTTAGTATGTGTGCATACTAAGAGAATTTGGCTGTTAAACATTTACCAGCACATGCCTGTGTAAACATTGCTTGATCTCAACCTGAGGGCAGTAGAAGGCTCAGGAAATGAAGTCATCACCAGAATGGAGTCCTCATAACTAAAATAACAACAACTGGCATTTATACAGAGCTTTAAGGTTTGCAAAGTTCTTTCCATCCAATATCTCATTTGAGCCTCACAACACCCCTGGGCCAGACTAACCTGATTTCCTTTTTTGACGAGGTTATTAGAACATAGATCAAGGGAGCACTCTGGCAGTTGTTTCCAAGTATTTGGAAGGCTATCACAAGGAACAAGAAACAGAGCTGTTCAGCTTGGCCCTAACCTAGTTTGGAACAAGGTTTTGGGGAGAAAAAAATCTCTCATAATATCCTTGAGGACAGAATGGAGAGATTTGGTTTGGATGTTAGTACAGTTGGTGGAGGTAGAATTAGCTGCAAAACAAACAAGCATGACTGGATGCTGATTAATGGATCTGTCCTTCATCCCATTCAGTTAAACATATTCATTAAAAAACATCAATAACCTTGATGACATTCATGACAAATTTGCAGATAACAGGAAGATGACAGAATTGTGACCCAAAAAGATCACAATGGTCTAGAAGAATAGGCCACATCAAAAAAAGATAAAATAAAATAGAAATAGAGTCTCTCATTTCAGTTTAAAAAATCAACTTTCCAAGCACGGAATGAAAGAAACACGGCAAGATAGCAGCTAATGTGGAAAAAGAAACTGGAGAGTTTAAAGCATTTCAATCTTAGTGTCAATCAACACAATGACATGATTGCCCAAAAGTCAGGGGGAAAAATGCTGTTGGAGGCTGCCAAAACAGATGCATAGGATATAGAATGAGAGAGGCGATGGTCCCATTGTATTCTGCTCTGATTAGGTCATATGCAGAACACTGGAGTCCCATGTTTGCACCTTTCTTCAGGAAAAGCATTAACGACCTGAAAAGTATCTAGGGGAGAAAAATTAGGATGATGAGACTGGAAATGTTTCCATAAGGGAACCACTGAAGAAATTATGAATGTTTGGCTTGGAGAGGGGGACACAACAAAATCATGATTAGTTACTATCAAGGTTGTAGAAAAGCTGTCATGAATAAGGGGCCAGACTTATTCAGCTTGGTCCATAGTCTAAGACTAGAAACAATGGGTGGAAGTTAAAGAAATACATATTTTAACTTTATATAATGGAAAAAAAAACTTCCTAACAATTAGAACTGTCTCAAAGTGTGATGAGTTGCTTTGGGAGATACTGACAGGGGATGATGTAGAGGAAATTCCCATTTAGGTATGGGTTGAACTAATGGCCCTGAGATCTCTTCCATTTCAGTGATCCTACAAATGAATGAATAGGTGGATGGATGAATGGATGAAGTATTTATTAACCTTATATGCAAAGTACTGGGTTAAGAACTTAGGATACAAATAGAGAAGAAAGATTGTTCTTTATCTCTAAGAGCTCACATTCTAATAGGGGAGTTAAATGGAAAATTTCAATTCCATAGTACTTAGGGTGCAGTAGCAAAGCAGATATTAATGCCTCTTATTTAATTTTTACCATTCCTAGGGCCCTTGGGCTCAGTGTTCTTCACTGTCCCCATGAAAGTTTTAAGGGAGATGGTGATCAAGGTGGTGGTGGTGGTGGTGGCGGCAATAGCTTGACTTGCCTGGCACATGTTGCCTTATGTTCTTTCCCTCAGGGATGGTACCTTGCTGCCTTGGTTTGCCTGGACCCTGTGTGGTAGTTGGTTGAGATGGTGGGGATAACAGTATCTTTTCTGCATGGGATCTGCTTCCCTGATGACGGCTATGTCTAGACTGGAAGTAGGAATGGGTCTGGGAGATTCTGCCACTCCCATGTCTCCTGTGCCTATCCTCGTGTTGATAATAGTTGGTCAACAGTTGATGGTGTTGATGAAGGTGGTCCCCTATCCACAATAATTTCTCTCCTCAATTATGGTTGCGGTGGCTGGGATGGAAGCAAGTCTGCTGGTTTGGGGGAGGGGTGGCACTGCTATTCCCAAGGTTATTGGATTGAAGGTTCTGGGCTGTTCTCATTATAGTCTGAAGGAAGATGATAGTCAAAGTGTTCTGTCTTTCCCTTACGATGGCTTGCTGCTTCAGCTAGGCTTGCTTGCATGCCCCTCCTCCTTGTGTGGCAATTGTTAGGGATAGTTGGCCCTTTTCTCCACAGGAATTATTCCCTCAGATGATGGTTGGGAGGGATGGGCTGGAACGCTGGAATTGTGGCCAGAGGGGAGGGTACAGTCTTCCTGTATCTGTCCATTGGTGGCAGTTTGTAGTTGTTTTTGGTGGTGATGAAGATGGGTCCCTTTTCCACAATGATTTCTTTATGACATCTAAAAATTTACAAAGAAACCAATGATTATGTGGTAATGAAACAACTATTACACACTCGCATGAAGTCAACATGTACAGCTACAGACTACTGAAGCAAATATCAAAAATATCAAAAAATCATACCATTCCTATGCTATATTGAAACTGGAATGTTCAAACTGAAAACCCGCCATTACCTGAGTATGAATTCCTTCAAACAGAATGGGAAGAAGGCTATAAATGGGATGATTCTAAGGAGGGTAATTTGTACTTTACACACACACACACCCCAACTGTGAAAGATTCAATTCAGTATTTAATCAGAATCTACTGTGTCAGGCATTGCTCTGGGCAATGGGAATACAAAGAAAAAAATGAAATCTCTGACCTCAATGAGTGTCCAGTCTACTGTAGAGAAACAATATGTGCATAGATAAGTAAATATAATACATGTGTATATATGTTTATGTATTTATGTGTATGCATGTGATTTCATATATGCGTGTATATATAATATGCATATATAACTCATACATGCATGTATGACTAATATAGTGTAATGGGAATGCAAATTTGGAAGATCTTCCCTGCCCCTAGGCTAAAGTGCACCTGAAGCCTGGGGTGGGAGGCTTGTTTTTCGGTAGATACTTCTTGATTGGCCAGTGAGTCAATAAGATTGTTACATTCTCTGAGCCAGGAGAAGGCTATATAAGCCCTGATGTGTAGCTTTGTTTTGGGGGCTCACTTTGAGAAGTGTTCTGTGATTTGATCTGTATTCTGAAAAGCCGTTGTCCAGAGCGCCCCCCCCCCGGCTTTGAAAAACCCAGATGTTGACTGGGTATGGATGTAATGGTTGGACAGTTTGGAAATCTGTCTACTTGATGTTTCTGTCTTGATAATTATGCCTGTATACTTTGAGGTTCGGGGTGCTGACCTTTTCTCCTGAACAAGGTAAACGATATATGTCTGACTGATTAAAGTAAGTTTGTTAACCCATTTTGAGTTGCTTTCCTTTAACAAAGCAGATCCAAGAACCTGTATGGGCGGCAAACCCTGAGGACGTGCTTGGGGTGCTTGCTGCTACATATAGGCATATAATATGTCTACATGACTAATGTGCACATGTACTTAGTATATAAGACACACATGCCTTATAAGTATTTGCATGCATGTGTGTATGTATGTGTACATGTATATACGTGCATGTCTATAGGAATGTATATATGTATGTGTATGTATGGGTATATGTATGTATATATGTATTTGTACATGTATATGTACGTGAATGTGTGTATTCATATGTGTATATGCATAGCGTATGTGTATGAGTGTATGTATGTATATATTTATGTGTATGTGCATGTGTATGTGTATATGTGTGTATATGTATGTGTAGGCATATGTATATGTGTATATGTATATATGTATGCGAATGCATATGTATATGTTTGCATATGTATATATGTATATGCGTATACGAATGTGAATGTGTATATGTATGTGTATGTGTATGCGTATATGTATGTGGATGTGAATATGTATATGTATGTATGTGTATTTGTATATGTATGTGTATATTTATGTGTATGTGTATGCATACGAGTATATGTATGTGTACATGCATGTATATGCATATGTGTCTGTACATGTATATGCATTATACATGTATGTGTAGATGCACACACATGTGTTTGTGCAGTATGGGTATATGTATGCATGCATGTGCATGCATTGTACATGTGTATGTATGTTTATGTGTTTGTATATATGTGTACATGTATATGTGTGTATGCATATGTGTATGTGTATGCGTGTATGTATGTACATATGCACGTGTGTGCATACATGTATGCATGTGTATGTGTATATGTGCATATGGGCACATATAGGCATATCTACATGTATGTACATGTGCATGTGTATGTATGTGCATGCATGTATATGTATGTATGACACTAATAGCTGAGGAAATTAGAAAAAGCCTTCCATACAAAGCAGTCTTATTTTCTTTCCCTCCTGAGTCTTAATTCTTGGACAGGTTTATTGCTTCTCTCCATAAGTAAGAAGCAGTTTGTGGGGATGAGGTCTAGAGAGCAATAACAATAATGGAAGTATAATATGAACTTATTACTACTAATTATCATAGTAACTTCATGATAAAATGTATAGAGACAGGGATGGGGATCCAATCTGTGATTTCAATGATATGGGGAACTCCCTGAAGAAAGAACTTCCTCTACCAATGAAAGTGTCTTCTTTGCATCTTAGAGTCTTTAAAGAGCTGCCCAGAGGTCTGAGAGGTTGAGTGAGGTCAGGGTCCCATATATGGTACACATCAGAAAAAACTCGAACTCAGGGTCCTCCTGGCTTCAGGGCCAGTTCTGTCTATTATACTGTGTTGGTTCTCTCATGATGAGATCATGGAATTAAAATAACTCAGATTCAGGCAGGTTTGGACTGTGTCTCTAGGACCCTGGTGGAAGTGAATATACTGGAAATAAGATGTGCCCAAATCAGCAGGAATTTGGAAGAACCAATATTCACACTTGCAGGCTCATCCAGACAAAATCAGGCTAGAAGTTTGTCCCAAGCATCTCTACAGGCCACTAAACAATATCATCTCAAATTGATCCTGGAAGAGTTCTGTCCATAGTTTAACATCTTTCTCTATCCCAGCTGTGCAAAACAAGAATCTGGTGGAAGAAAAAAAAGGTAAGGACTGGCAGGTGTGGGGAAAGAGGATGTGAGGCAGGGACCTGAAAGTGGAGCCCTACTGTGAAAAATGATCAGATCATTTCACCAGAAGGCTAGTTTAATAAATTATAGCAGTAAGTTGGTAGGGTGATGTCAGATAAATGAAATATTTAACACGATATAATAATCCCTCCAGTAATGTAAGAATGTTCACATTTGTTAATCTAAAGGGCTCCCTGATGAGACAGCTGAATGGCTTAACATGCTGGAAGGCTGCTCTTTAAATCATGGTTTCATCTCAAGTAAAGGAAGGGAGTGAACTTAGAAATAATGGTTGGAGTGCTTTTCCCTTCCCTCTCCTAGATGGCAATGCTTACTTTCCAACCCTCTGGCACAGTGGTTAACTCTTTTGCTTCATGGATACTTTTTTTTTTGCTTTTTGGAGAGGTGAAGACAGGGCAATTGGGGTTGACTTGCCCATGGTCACAAGGCTAATAAATGTTAAGTGCCTGAGAGCAGATTTGAAATCAGGTCCTCCTGACTCCACTACTCACTGTGCCACCAAAGATCATTTAAGGGAGCCTAACTAATTCTCTCTGTTTCTGTCTGTCTGCCTCTCTTATCATTTCATCCCATAATTGACAGAATTCACACAAACCTCCAGTAGTACAGTGATCTTTCTGCTGGTTGACTTGCAACCCTGTCTGTCTCCCTCAGATGGTTTGGAAGCTGCTGAAAATGGCAGCCTCATAGATGTAGACCTAGAGGGGACATTAAAAATCAGCTAATTCAGCCTTTTTATTCAATAAAAAATAAAGAAGCTGAGACCTAAAGAGGTTATATGACTTGTCCAAGGTAACACAGGTAATAAGTATCAGAGCTGGTATTTGAAACTACATCCCCTGACTCCAATAGGAGTTCCTCAAAGCCTTGGTCTGCTCGTTCAAAAACTATCCATTGAGGCCTGCCAGCTCTGAAGGTCCTTTCCAAGAATATGGAAGAAAACGACTTAATCCTGATTCACCAGTCTTCCATGAAATAGGACTGTCATTTCAAGGCTGGACTCCTTAAGCTCTGTAATTAATTTATGTATAGAAGTAGTTGGTATCCATTTCTGGAAAACTTCCACTCTGCCTACAATGAAAATAAACAGTGCCACCTCTAAGGGAGACAAAGACCATTGTTACCTTATCCCACTGGTTACTTTCTCTGACTGATAAATCTCCCTGAACCACAATGACACAGCTCATTCCAAAGCCAGATTCACAGTGTGGGTTATAGACTTGTGTGGCTGCTGGCATCTGTTACTCGCACCTGACAACATCCTCTTTGTCTCTTTCCTTCCACCCCCTCCTCTTCCCCACCAAATCCAACTTTTAAAATATATGGCACTGTCTCCCTGCCAGGCAACCCTGCAGAAAACCAAGGGGGAAGTCTGAGAGCTCTCTGGGCACAAAACATCCATTAAATTGTGTTCAGATCTTCTCTGCATTTCCCGGTTGTTGGTCAAACATGTTTATGTTATGAAAATTAGCTAATTAGAGGAGATTGGACACCTTGGAGCTCCCAGCAAGGTAGTTCTAGGTCTTCATTAATAATGTTTCTGTTGGAGAGTAGCAGGGGATATGAACAATTATACTACGCTGGGTAATAGTTTTGAGTCGTGAGGGGGGAAAGTCTAACAAAGATATTGATATATTGAAAAACAATAATAGCTATCATTGATATACACTTAATGATTTGCAAAGCATTTTAAATATGTTATTTAATTTCAGCCTCACAATAACCTTCTTGGTGCTGTTATGCTGTTTTGGCACAGTTGGAGAATCTGAGGCCCAAGGAGAGTAAGGAATTTTCCCAGGTTCACATAAGTAGTCGATGTCTAAGGCAAAATCTGAACCCAGGACTTCTTGATTCCAAGTCCAGCATCTGCCTTGATAGAGTGAGTTTCCTTACCTAGGAGTTCCCTATACCAATAAAGTTACCTAATCTTGGAATAAAGATCCCAAGTTCAACACTGCTCCTTTATCTTCCCCAACAAAGCCTGTTAATAGCAAATGAAGCAATATTTGTCATCATCTCCTCAGGTAGAAGGTTTACTATTTACTGATTCCATTGCTGAAGAATTACTAGCCAGCTTGCTACCTAGGAAGGAATTGCATTATTTACCAGAAGTGCCCAAACGACCTCTGACTTTTTTCCATTCTGAATCCCCATTTTGCCTCTTGGTTTTATAGAATGTTGTGATCATAATAGAAGTCACAGAAGCCATGAGGAAATGTGGATAATTAATTGCTCAGATTAAAAAAATAATTCTAGATGCATAAAGTTGAAAGGCTTTCTTGGCTGTGGGTCTTTGGGGATGATTCTAATATACCCTGAGATCATAGGCTCATAAATTTAGAGTGAGAAGGTCATCTAGTCTACTGTCTATATTTTAGAGCTGAGGAGACTGAGGCCCCAAGTAACTGGCTCAAGGTCAAACGAATGGTAAATAGGAGAGTTGGGATTCCAATTTATATCCTTTGATTCTAGATCCAATGATCTTTCCACCATACTCATTCCATATTGAGTCCAGGAATATGCTAACAGCTAGTGTATTCCGGGCTGGGAATTTCAAAGTCACTGCTGTTCCTTTTAAAGCAAACAGTTCTGTGGCCATCGGAAGAGATGATTTAGTTTTATGATCTGGTCCTCTGCATTCTGTTTCCATCTTATCTTTCTAGACTTATTTCACATTGCTCTCTTTCACACACTTTATAGTTTTGTCAAACTGGACCTGTAGGTGCTCCTTCAACTTGGCTAGTTGTCCATTTTTCAACATAGGTCATCTTTTATACCTGTCATAGACTCCTGTGTCATCTCCCCAGTGAAATTCTTCTCTTCCTTCAAGGTTCAGCTTGAGTGCAACTTTTTTCTTAAAGCTTTCCTGGATGCCCAGGTCCCCATGTTGATTAAATCTTTTTGTCTGAATCTCTCTTTGGTCCCTACAATTCTCTACCTTGTACTGAAATTATTTGCTTCTTGTCTCATTCATCTCCTTTCCACACAATAAACTAACTTACTTGAGGGAATAGCAGGTCTGATCACGTCACCTTCCCTACTCAATAAATTCCAGTGGCTTCTTTCAACCTAAGCCCTTCCTGCCTTTCCAGTCTTCTCATATCTTACTGTCCAACATACACTCTTTGATGCAGCAGCACTGGTCATGTTACATGAACAAGACATTTTGTCCCTCAGCTCTTGGCATTTTTCCTGGCTGTTCCCTGTGCCCAGAATGGTCTCCTTCCTTAGCTTCACCTTCTGACCTCCCTGGCTTCCTTTAAATCCCAACTAAAATCCCACCTTCTACAGGAAGCATTCCCCAACCCCTCTTCATTCTAGCGCTTTCCTTTTTTTAATTATTTCCTGTTTGTCCTGTCTATAGTTTATTTTGGATGTGTGTTTGCATGGCATCTCTTCCATTAGATTGTAAGCTCCTTGAGGTCAGGGACTTTCTTTTGTCTCCTGTTATATCCCTGGCAATTAGCACAGCGACTGGCACATAGTAGACATTTAATAAATGTTTACTGAAGGAGTGAATGTTTTATTTTTCATCTTTCTAGCCCCTAAATCCAGCACAGCGTCTTATTTGTTGAATTGCATCCCTCTCTTGTGCTGCTGATGCTTCTCTACTACCCATTGCACCTTTTACATAATTCAAAATTTGCCCTCTTGTCTTATTTCTCCCCAAATATTGATTCATTCATCTCCCTTCTCCCCACATAATGGACTCACCTTCCATATTCCCCATCCTACTGTCTAGTTATAGAATGACAGGATCATGGATTTTTAAGCTGCAAGGGACCTATGAGGCCAGCTAGGATTCCATTTTTTAAAATTTTGATTTTTTAATTTAAATTTAAAAAATTTAAAAATGTTCAAATTTATTTTATTCTGAACTTCAGAAATAATACATGTCATGCCCAACCCCTCATGCCTCATTGTGAGCATTTTCTTGGCACAGATACTAAAGTGGCTTGCCATTTCTTCTTCAGCTCATTTTTACAGATGAGGAAATGAGACAAACAGAATTAAGCAACTTGCTAATAAAGTGTCTAAGGTCAGATCTGGACTCGCGAATACGAGACTTCTTGATTCTGAGCCCAGTGTTCTATCCACTACACTACAAATCAGGGCTTGGTTTTGTTTTGCTGATTGTCTGGAGTGACTTAAGAAATACATAAGCGATAGAGGAAGTGTTATCATGCAGATTAAACTTAAAAGTACACATATGTAAAAGCATGAACTTTAAAATATACATTCCCTCACCCCAAGAGCTGGTTGTTAAACATTTACTAGTGCACCACTGTTTACTTCCAACCCTTTCTTCCTATTAACAAAGCTATTATCATCTCTCCTCTCAGCTTTTACAATATCCTCCTAGTTTATTTATTTTATTTTATTTTAATTTATGGATTAAAAGAAGCATCTCTATAACATGATATAATAAAAAAGAGGATTATACATGAAACTGCAACTCTATTGTGTACAAGTTGCTATTCCTTTTAGATATATAATAAAGTTATCATGTAATTCTCTCTATTTTTCCTTTCCTCATTGTTTTTTACCTCAAATCTTCACTGTCTCCAATCCACGCCCCACAGGCCTGCCACAGTAATGCTATTGTGTCGTTACCCTACCCGGTAAACTCCACTGTTACCCTTTCACCTATAAGATCAAATGAACACTTTTCTGCTTGTCACTTAAAACCTTTTATAACCCAGCTTCAACCTACCTTCCTGGACTAATTACACATCATTCCCCTTCCCACACACTATAATCTGGCCAAACTGACCTTCTTGCTGTTACTCATATATGACATCTCATATATCTTGGTGCCTTTGCAAAGGCTATCACCCATGCCTGAAATGTGACTCCTTCTTAGCTCTACCTCCTCCTCAAGGCTCAGTTCACATGCTACCTCCTACATGAGTCTTTTCTTGATATCTCTAGATACCATGTGTTTATTTTGCCTATATTTAATAATAATAGTAATAATAGCATACATATAATGAATAAACATTTGTAAAGCACTTTACATAAATGATCCCATTGGATCCTTGTAACAACCCTGAAAGGTAGATAAAACAATAATGCAATATTTACAGTACCCACATGGTTATGAATATGCTGGTATAGTTGTGAATCACACAATGTAACAGGCTCTACACATGGAGGATAGATCCAAAGCCTTTATTCAAATACCAGAAAACTGAGTCCCAGAACCAGAAAGGCAAAGTCATTAACCACAAAACACATGAATAATGCAGTGAACACCCACATTCCCAAGCCTTCACAACAGAACAGGTTCCCTCAAGCAGGATCCTCCTTTCTCATCCACAGTAGCTCCTCAGCCTGGTTCTCAGAAGCTCTCAGCAGAATTTCCCAGAAGAAAAGTCTCAGCAGAAGCTCCATTCTCAAAATCAAAATCATTTTCTCCCACTCTCAAAATGAAAATCACTTACTCTAGCCTCCACACTCTTGCTCCAAGAAGCTCTTCAAGATTGGAACACTAATGCATCATTGGAAGAGTTGTGAACTGATTCAACCATTCTGGAGAGAAATCTGGAAATACACCCAAAGGGCTATAAATAATTTCATACCCTTTGACCCAGTAATACCACTTCTAGTGTTGTATCCCAAAGAGATCATAGAAGTGGGAGGAAGACCCATATGCACAAAAAAATTTATTGCAGCTCTTTTTGTGGTGGCAAAGAATTGGAAAGTAAGGGGATGCCCATCAATTGCGGAATGTCTAAACAAGTTGTGATATATGAACGCAATGGAATACTATGGTGCTATAAGAAATGAGGAGAAGACAGACTTCATAATAACCTGGAGAGGTTTATACAAACTGATTCAGAGTGAGAAGAGCAGAACCAGGAGAAATTTGTACACAATTATAGACACAACGTATGCGTGATGACCAACTTTGATAGACTGGACTCTTCTCAGCAAAGTAAGGTTATGAGACAACTCCAAAAGACTTGTGATGGAAGGAGATGTCCATGTCCAGAGAAAGAACTAGAAAGAACTGGAAAGAACAGAGTTTGAATGTAGATTAAAGTAAACTACCTGCTCTCTTTCTTTTTCCTGTTTGGTTTTGTTTCCTCTTTCCCATTCTTCATTCCATCTGTTATAATCCTTCTTTATAACCTGACTAATGTCTAACATGAAAGTATGTGCAGATCCTATACTTGATTGCATGCTGCCATGGGGAAGGGGAACAGGGAAGAGAAGGAGGGGGAGAAAATTTGAAACTCAAGGGATTGCGGAGCTGAATCTTGTAAACTAAAAGTAAATAAACAAATTAATGAAGACAAAAAATTTTTTAAAAATTTTAGAAAAAGTTTCCAAGAAGTTCTCACTGTCCAGCTTGTGTTCTTCCTTATGTATGGTATTAGCTCCTCCCTGTTCCACCCCTTCCTGTTACATCAGCAAGAGGGGTTCATACCTTCTGTTTCTTTAACAGAGGCTTGATATAATTAACTTGAAACTAAGTGCTAAGTACCTGTTTACTTGCCAATCAAGGGCATGGAAGATCTTCAAATCCCATTAACATTACATTAAATACTATTATTATCTCCATTTTATAGATGCTGAAACCAAGCCTGAGAGAGGTGAAGTGACTTGTCTGGGAACACTTAGCTAGTAAGTGACTAATAGGGAATTCAGACTCAGTCCTCCCAACTCCAATTCCATAGCTCTATCCATGATGTTACCTAGATACCTATTTATCAATTTACATACTGCCTATCCCTCTATGTATGCCTCTTGAAGGCAAGGATTGCTTTATTTTTCATTTGTAACCTCACTTCCTGGTACAATGCTTGGCCTGTAGTTGGGAGAGGAATAATAACTGGACTTGTGATAACTCTTAGGATACAAAAAAGCCTACCAATGCAAGTACACCTTCTTTGAAACATAGGTTTAGTTGGCGGCTAGGTGGCACAGTGAATAGAGCAGTGGCCCTAGACTCAGGAGGACCTGAGTTCAAATCTGGCTTCAAGCACTTACTAGATGTGTGACTTTGGGCAAGCCACTTAACCTCATTTGTCCTCCAAAAAAAGCAAAACAAAAGTAACATAGTTTTAGAAAAATGGCTAGAATGCTGAGAAGTTAAGTGATTTTCTCAGTCGTATAGTTTCTAGGTTTAATAGTCAGAACTTGAACTCAGATCTTCCTGGCTCCACAACCAGCTCTCCATTCAATATACAATGCTACTTCTTTCATAATAGGTATTTGTTGCATGGGTGATTTTCTACTATCTTGCACTTTTGATGCATACTGAAGTGTAGACCCCTAAATACACCCCCGGGTTTTTTCCATAGAAATTTCTATCTAGTCATGTCAACTGCTACTTGTACTTGTGGAACTGATTTTTGGATCCTAGGCATAAGATTTTACATTTGTCACCATTCGATTTTCATTAGAACATCTCAACATTCTAATCTGTCAACATCATTTTGAATCCTGAGTCTGTCTCCTTATATATTAATTATTCTGCCTACCTGTATGTCATTTGCAAATCAGATAAGTCAACTAAACCTTTATTCAAGTTATTAATAAAAATATTAAATAGCATTTGGGTCAAGCAGAGATCCCTGGGTCTCTCCAGTGGAGACTTCCTTCGAATTTGACAGTAAATTTTAATGAATTTTTTTTGAGTTTGGCTAATTCAACCAGTACTGGATCTCCCCAATCATAATATTGTATAGGCCACATCTATCTTTTCCACAAGAATAACACTAGAGGGGCAGCTAGGTGGTATAGTGAATAGAGCATCGGCCCTGGAGTCAGGAGGACCTGAATTCAAATCCAGCCTCAGACACTTGGCACTTAACTAGCTGTGTGACCTTGGGCAAGTCACTTAAACCCAATTGTCTGCCTTCCCCCCTCAAAAAACAAAACGAAAACAAAAAAGAATAACATAAGAGACCTAGTCAAATGCTTGCTAAAAGCTCAGTAAGCCATACGTACAGCCTTTCTTTGATCAACCAGATTGATAAACCCGACTAAAAAGGAAATAAGGTAAAACTAGTATGGTAAGTTATTGAAGTAGCCCTCCTGGCTTATTGTGATCAATGTTTTCTTTTCTAGAAGTCTATTAAGCATACCTTTAGTAGCAAATTCTAGAATTTGTTGTAAGAAATCAAGATTATTGACCTATAGTTTGCAAACTCTATTATCTTTCCTTTAAAAAAAAATGGAGGCATTGACTGCAGTTCCCTATAATGCTTCAGAGATTACTGATGATGGCTCAGCAATCATAGCTGCCAATTGTTTTAGTTCTTCATCTTTATTTTCTTTCATTCTTTTGGTTGTTCATCTAGGCCAAGTGACTCGAATTCATTAAAGGCAGCAAGGTGCTGTCTTTACTGTCTCCTCACTTATCTCAGGTTACTTAATTTTACAGCAAAAATTATTTCTTTTGATTCAAAGAAGCCTCCCTTTGAAGCAACTGTCATTTTCTAGCAGATAAAACAGGAACTTCCAGCTGTCATAGCTCATTTAATTCAAAGGACATACTTGAGATGACTTTTTACTCTCCAGAACTTTGAATAAACCAGGATCTGCTCAACACAGTCTATTTAATTTACATTCCCTTCCAAAAGGTCTTCCTCTGACTAGGATTGAGTACAATGCCAAGCAAACAAAGGACACTCATGAAATGCCTGTTGATGCGATGATTTGTTTATGGCTCACTCAAATAATATTTGAATGCAGTTTTTGGTGGTGATGGGAGAGCCTCCTTCCGAAATGTCAGTGCACTTCATACTGAGTCACTCTAATATCTGAAAATGATCATGACCAAGTGAAAGCATAGTGTTAAATCTTCCCTAGTTGTCAAATGAAACGTTGGCATGAACAATGTTATTAACAATAATGTCATTATATTGATGGACAGATCAATAAAATGGTATTATTGCCCACAATGGAGTAAGTATTCTCATTATATTGATGGTTTCACTGTCATCCACATGTACACTGACAATTGAGTTGGAATATAAAGCCCAAAGATGTTAGAATTTAAGTGTCATCCTAAAGATTTGATATTTATGAGGCAGCTAGGTGATCACTGTGGATAAAGTGCTGAGCCTGGAGTTAGGATAATCTAAATTCAAATTCAGTTGCAATCACTTAACTGACTATGTGATGCTGAGTAAGTCACTTAACTTTTGTTTGCCTCTGTTTCCTCATCTGTAAAATGGGGATAATAATAGCCAAAGAATGCTCAAATTACATGCCAGCAAGGTTATGCTTAATATTCTACAAGCTAGGCTTCTTCAATTTGTGCACTGAGAATTATCAGAAGAGCAGTCTGCTTTTCAAAGAGGCAGAGGAACTGGAGACCAAATTGCCAAAATCTGCTGAATTATGGAGAAAGCAAGGTAGTTCCAGAAAAAAAATCTATCTGCTTCATTAACTACACTAAAGGCTTTGACTGTGTGGATCACAGCAAAATGTGGCAAGTCTTCAAAGAGACGGGAGGACTAGATGATCTTATCTTCTCAGGAACCTGTATTTGGGTCAAGAAGCAGCAATTAGAATTGAACACGGAACAACTGATTAGTTTAAGATAGAGAAAGTAGTACAGCAAGACTATATATTGTCATCTTGTTTACTTAACTTATATGCAGAGTACACCACGTGAAATGTCAGACTGGATGAACCAAAAGCTGGAATTAAGGTTGCCAGGAGAAATATCAACAATCTCAGATATGCGGATACTATCTATCTTATGGCAGAAAGTGAAGACGAATTAAGAAGTCTCTTGATGAGGGTGAAAGAGGGGAGTGTAAAAGCTGGCTTGAAGTTTAACATTAAAAAAAAAACAAGAAAAACAAGACTAATATCATAGCAACTGGGCCCATCTCTTCCTGGCAAATAGAGGGAGAAGAATTGGAAGCAGTGTCAGATGTTATATTCTTGAACTCAAAGATTACTGCAGATGGTGACTGCAGCCATGAAAGATGCCTCCTCCTTGGAAGGAAAGCTATGGCAAATCTGGACAGCATACAAAAAAGCAGAAATTTCACCTTGCCAACAAAGGTCCATATAATTGTTGTTGCTTTGCCTTTTGGAGGGCAATTGGGGTTAAGTGACTTGCCCAAGGTCACACAGCTAGTTTTTGTGTGAAGTGTCTGAGGCTGGATTTGAACTCAGGTCCTGCTGACTCCAGGGCCAGTGCTTTACTCCCTGTGCCACCTAGATGCCCTAAAGGTCCATATAGTTAAAGCTATGGTTTTTCCAGTAGTAACATATGGCTTTGAGAATTGAAGTATAAAGAAAGCTGAGTGCCAAAGAATAAACACTTTCAAATTATGGTGCTGGAGAAGACATTGTAAGTCCCTTGGACAGCAAGGAGATCAAATCAATCAATACTTAAAGAAATTAATTCACACCATTCACTGGAAGGCCAAATACTAAAGCTCAAGCTTAAATACATTAGCCTCATAAAGAGAAGGCAAGACTCATTGAAAAAAACCCTAATGTTAGGAAAGATTGAAGGCAAAAGAAGGATAAGGCAGAGGATGAGATGGATAGTGTCAGGGAAGTAATAATTTAGAGAGATAGGGGCGGAGAGAAGGGCCAGGCATGCTATGGTCCATGAGGTCTCAAAGAGTTGGTTATGGCTGAACGAATGAAGAACACTTTCCCTTTTTCTTATTAAAATAATTATTAATGGGGTCATTGTGAGGATCAAATGAGATAATAATTGTAAAGTTTGTAGCACAGTGTCTGGCACGTAGTAAGTGCTATATAGATGTTAGATATTATTGTTGTTGTTGCTGCTGTTATCAATAACAAGATAACACAGGGAAATGGGTGGTCAAAAGCAACATTTTTAACCAGTGAAAAGACATGCAGGCAGGGACAGATGTATAAGCAGCCAACTAAAGAAACTGTCTGGGATATAGGCAAACTTTGCCTCTGGGACATTTCTATCTCTCCCTCCAATTCAAATAAACCCGTTTCCCAGTAGCACTTTTTAAATTCTGTGTTCTTTTCTTGTAGGATTTACCTCTTTGGTTGGAGGGAATTTGGGAGTAGTGGAAAGGATGTAGGATTTATTCTTAGGCAAGACCTGAGCTCAAATCATAGCTCTGATCTCCAGGGGAATAGTGAGGAAAAAAATAAAGAAAGAATAGCATTTTCATACGTCAAATTATATTATAAAGCAATAATCATAAAAACTATTTGGTAATGGTTATAAAACAGAAAAATGCAACAGACTAAAGAAGATTAAGAAACAATTATACTCAATACTGAATAATCATTTGAACAAAAAATTTTGGGAGAAGGTTCCCTATCTTACAAAAATTCATGGGAAAATTGGAAAGAAGTTTGGCAGAAATTAAGTTTAGGCCAATATATTCCATCACACACTATAGTAAATCAGTATGACTATGTAACCTGAATATTAAAGGTTACCACTTTGAAAAAAAAGCAAGAAAAAAAGTTAGGTACGTCCCTTCCCCAGCTATGCAAGGAGGAACGTTTTTAACAACACAATGAATATGCACAAAACCATTCCAGTTAGTATAAGAAAGGAAGAAGATGCTTAGGAAGAAAAATTGCATCAAAGAACTGAAAAGATTTTGCTATCTAAAATATATAGAAAATTAACACAAATATGTAAGACCAAGAACTCCAGTGGCTGCATGGTCAAAGCAAACATTTTACAAAAGAATAATAAGTTGTTAACAAGACACATGCAAAATGGCTACAAATCACTAATAATAAGATAAATGCAAATCAAAGCAACTCAAAGTTTTACTTCATATTTGGCCAATTGACAAAGGTGAGAAAAGAGAGTAATAATGTTGCAGGGCCTGTAGGCACATTACCAGTTAACTGCTGATGGAGCATTTGATCTAACCATGCCAGAAACAATTTGTAATTATTCTTAAATAAATGCCTAAAATGTCTATGTCCTTTGACGAAGGAGATGTCCAATCACTGGAAAATGGCTAAACAAACTAAGGTTTATGAAGGTAGCAGAAAATTGTTCTAGGGACCTTTTCAACAGTCTATAAAACCATGAATATGAAGATGTCAGAGAGGCATGGGGAAACTTATTTGAAGTGATGCAGAATGAAGTAAACAGAACCAGAAAATATACATGGGCACGTACCTGTGTATATTGACTTGTATATAATATACATATTCTACATATATTCTTATATTCTCAACCTGTATAGAATATACAGGTACACACCATGATTAAATCAATATAAATGGAAAGAATAGTAAAGCTAAGCTGAATATTGTGTGATTATAATCAGCAAGCTTGACCTGAAAGAAGACTTTGGAAAATACACATATTTTTTCTTTGTGGTATCAAACTCAGAAACAGGGAATGCTAAACTATATACAAGGATCCCCAGTGGGAAAATCACATATTAACAGTATCTTGTATTTTGATTGATTTTGTCAAATATTTCCCAATTATATTTTAATATGGTTCAGGCTGCACATCAGAACTATCGCTGGGAGCATATAGCTGCCAGCAGTGTGTCTGATACCCTGGTAAGTGCCCCTGTCCTCAGGCAGCACTCTCTAGTCATAGTAGAACCTTTAGCTTTAGCAGGACCTGCTCCAAGCAAAGCAGCGTAGCAGATATTGATGCAGAGTTCCAATGTCTCAAGTCTTCTTTTTCCCTGTTCCCATCTTTCAAGGTGCCCCCTGAACGCCCAGCCCAACTCATGCCCTGCTAGTTTTCATTCCTTCTCTCTCAACAAGCAAAAGCTGCTCTCTGGAGAAATCATTTACACTTGAAAGAGAGAGAGTAAAAGTCAGTGTGTTACTTGCCCTAGGGGTCTTTTTCATTTTGAACAGAAGGACTTTGTCCAGTTAAACCAAGGCAACAATCATTTAATAAGCATTTACTACATGCCCAGCACTGTTAAAATAAGTTCAGGCATTAGCACTTGAAATTTATATCACTGTATCAGTATTTACTCTATACAATAAACAGTATACAGGGGAATTCGTGGGAAAAGCAGGGGAGGTAGGAAGGCCTTCTTGGCATTGCTCAAATCAAACCACATCACACAGGAAATTAATCACTCCACTCCAATGCTGGGACTGACTTTAGCTACCAGGCAATTCTTCCCCTACCTCCACTCCTGTTATTAAAAATTAAAAAAAAAATTAAAAAGCCCCACAACCTCGAGGAAAGAGGTTCCCACAATTCACTCATCGTCATTCCACGAGGACTGAGTTCTTTGCCCTAAGGTGTTACCTGTCTAGTTTCTGGTTCATTTGCTCAAAGCCATACTGGCTTTCTCACAGAAATTCTAGCAGGTGTTATCCAACACAGTTTCCCCTGAAGCAGGGAGTCAGATGTAATGGAGAGCAGAACTTCCCGAAAATGATGTTAATTGAACAGTCACTGAGTTCAAGTACTCTACATGGGTGCAGCCCCTCATGGAGAAAGAAAATGACTAGGCAAGCGCCCCAAAGTGCTGTCCTTCAGAGCAGATTCTTGCCCCTGGTCCCGCAGTCCAGCATCCTATTTGAAAGATAGCCTGAAAGGACCATGACCAGCAGGTGGAGCTCTTGCTTCAAGATTACAAGTTCAGCTCCTGCTGTAAATAAATTTCAACTACATTTTCCTTTTCTTTTTATTTTATTTCATTTCATTATTTTTCTTTTCTGCCAGACCAGGAATCTACTCCATTTTCTCTAATCAGGTTCATTTGCTTCCTACTGTGTGGCTTCAATTGGATAACAGTCAGGCCATCTTCCCCTTCCCAAACCTTTCTTTCTTAAAGCCTGGCACAGGGTTTGAGATGCATCAGGATAATTGGTTAGTTAATGCAATGAATGTCCACATGGGTGGCAGTTGCTCTCCCTCCAAGAGATGCTCTATTTACATCATGAGGCCAAGGGGCTCCTGCAAGGGGAGTAGTAGATTTGTGTAAATGCACGCCACCCCAGGACACAGTCAATACCTGTTTACAAGGGTTGATGTGCCCCTTCCCCCACAAGTCTCAATCCCCATTCCCAAGGTCTGTCCCTAATCACAGTACAAACATAGAGAACAGAAGCAAACCCAAGGAGGCTCACTCTCCAGAGGACTCTGGCTCATGCCCCTGTTGCTTCTTTGGAGGACAGCCCCTGAGCACACAAAATCAGTACATACTCCTGGGTCAAGGGAACCATGGAGTGAAGGGGAGAGAGCTTTCTGCCAGTTGTCAAACAGGTCTAGGAACACAGCTAACAACCTCTTCCTCTCACTTGAGCTTCAGACCAAACAAAATAGCAGGAGGCAAAGGGACAAATGAGAAGGCTTACTTAGGAGAGAGAATTGAACCAAGTCATTTATTTCCTTTTCATATTCAGATTTGAATGCGTATTTTCATTGAGAGTTCTGCTAAATATTAAAAGCACATTGCAGTATTTTTTGCCCTCTGTGTTCATATGACTTCTTCTAATATCAATTGTCTCACTTTCTTATGTCAATTCAATTCATTTCAATGTACCTGTGAAAGGAGGGGGTTGTACTAGATGGTGTTCAAGGTTTCCCCTCCCTGTCTCCTCCCCAGCTCAAAAGTTACTGGTGGCAAAGGTAGGATTTGAACCCATACCCTCTGACTTGAGATCCAGGGCTTTTTCTACTATACCCTCAAATCCTGGTGGGATCATTGCCAGTCCTCCCTGCCTATATCTTTTTTTTTTTTTTGCTTTTTGGAGGGGGGAAGGCTGGGCAATTGGGGTTAAGTGACTTGCCTAAGGTCACACGGATAGCCAGTGTTAAGTGTCTGAGGCAGGATTTGAATTCAGGTCCTCCTGACTCCAGGTGGGTTCTATTCACTGGGCCATCTACCTGCCCCTAATCCTTGCCTATATCTTGCCACTGGACTCCAGTGACTCTGGAGGAGAGAGTGAGGCTGGTGACTCTGCACAGCCCTGTGTCACTTAAATCCAATTCACTTGCATGTCATGACATCACCCTCCTGATGTCATTGATCTTCTTCAAAAAGCAAGGACAAATCCTGGCTCTATAACTGGATCTTTATATGATTTTGGGCCATCAACTTAACCTGTTTGGACTTCTTTATCTGTAAAATGAGAGGGTTGTATCATGTTCTCTAAGACCCTCTCTGTCTCTAAAGTTGTGATTCTATTAAGCATCTGTTCAGTATAAAGCACAGTGCAGGAGTGAAAAAGATGAAAAGTTATATCATGCCTGTCCTCAAGGAGTTTATGCTGTTGCATCATTCCAATCAAATGGAAGGGAAACAATTGTTTTCATTTTTGGTTCTCCTTTTTCAGTGATTTCTGTTGTTCAATCATTTTTCAGTCATATCCCATTTGGGGTTTTCTTGGCAAAGATACTGGAGGGGTTTGTCATTTCCTTCTTCAGCTGATTTTACAGATAAGGAAACCGAGGCAAACAAGGTTAAGTGACTTGCCCAGGGTCACACAGCTGGTAAGTGTCTGAGGCCACATTTGAGCTCAGGAAGATGAGTCTTCTTGACTCCAGGCCTGGCAGCCTAGAGCACAGTGCTACCTCGCAGTCCCACATATGCAAATAAATACTTGTTGACTTGAGACAAAATGACTTTCATTTTAAATCATACATATTTACTTCATTTTGCATAATTTTCATCTTCACTTTGTGACCTGGTGATGATGGCAAAGAGTTCTTCATGGTAAGATCTAATAAATCTATACAACAATAAGTTTCCTCTGTTCTGTCCAGCTGGCTTTTGGGAAGACTTTTTTTTTTAAGGGGAGACATGAAACATAAGGGAGAGGAGGAATAGGGAAACAGAGAAGAAAAAGGAGGAATGGAGAATTATTTTAAAATTATCTCTAATTATTTTGTGTCCAGGAAATTGGAAGTAACTACTAGGTACAGAACATTGTGCCAGATGCTAGCAGAGTTTCCCAAAGTGGAAGATACCATCCCCTGAGAAGCACTGGAATCATCCGAGGGGCAGTGGTAGCCTCAGGTGGAATTGGGAGGCATTGAATAAAAATAAGGGGGAAGCAGAAGCAAAAGGAAAGAAGAGAAGAAAATGTTCTATCTGTTAACAGAGTTAAAGTTGTAGTGACTACATCGTTTTCCAAAGAAACACACAAAATGCAAGTTATAGCCAATCAGTGGTCAAGTCTGCCAACAGGTCTTAACAAGCAAGTGATAGCAGGTGAGTATGTTGTGCATTGTTGGGAAGTCCAGCATGCATAAGCAGGAATATGTGCATGCAATGATTTGCTAACAATATAATACCATATGGTTACATGACCCAATATTGCATCATCAAAATTTCGATGCAGGGAAACCCCCCCCTCCCACAAATTTATAATAAATTATTAAATTTAAAGATGCATCATCTGAAAAAAAATTTTTAAAAATGACTCAGATTTTTTAAAAAAAACATTTAAGAGTTAAAGAAAGTGAATTTCCAGGGGGCTGCTGAGTATTTTTTTTAAAGGGGGCAGTAGGCCAAGTAAGTTTGGGAACATTTGTGCTAGAAGGAGGGGGGCAAAAGGGAGATGCTATAAGACAGAGAAGACAGCGTCCTCTTTCCAAGGCCCAGAGCTCCAACAATTTGCTATCTAGTTGTAAAAGGCATGTTATGAGAGAGAAATCCTAAATATTTGAAATAGAATCAGGTGGTGCAGTGAATAGAGCACCGACCCTGGAATCAGGAGGACCTGAGTTCAAATTCGACCTCAGACACTTAACACTTATTACCTGTGTGACCTTGGGCAAGTCACTTAATACCAATTGCCCGGCCTTCCCTCCTCCAAAAAGAAAAAAAAGAAATAGAAGCAGGAGAGACATTCTAGACAGAAACTAAAGTAGATTATGAGTAATTTTCCAAAAGGAAGGACTGGTCCTTACCATATCATCTAAATAAGCCAACCAAGCTTCAAGAATTCTAAGAGACTGATCTCATTTCATTGCAGTCAATCCTTGAATTTGTTAAATCTTGAAATAGTTAAACTATCAGTTGAAGACAAAGGCAAGAAGTTGTAGGCAGTTGATGTAAAATAATTTTTTGGATTTCGGTAGAAGCCAAATTATATTACTAGAGAGAAAAATGGGAATTATTGCTCTGTCTACTTTTCCTTTTGCCTTGTAGTCAAGTCAACAAGTAAACAAGCATGTTTTAAAAGCTTATTATGTGCTAGGCATTGTGCTAAGCACGGGAATTGCAAATAAAGCAAAAAGAAAATCCCTGCCCTCTAGAATGAGGGAACAACACAAAAAAGAAACTGAAAGGAAGGAAAGGTACTTGTGAAGGGGCGTCCTGGAAGCTTCTGACCAATAAGAGAAAGGGGCTTCAGGGCCGGTGTGAACGTCCAGGGTGAGAAGGCTGCTGGATCATGGTGAAGCAAAACAATTCAGAGTCAGAAATGAAGCCCAGAGAGGAATGAAGGAGTGAATAAATCATAGGCTAAGAAATAAAATTTTCCCTTATAAACTGAAAATCCTCTGAAGTCACTTTTCATATGACACATCTGGCTCAAGTTATCTATGAAATGTGAAATTTAAAATTCTTCCATTGAATGGAGATTCAGTTTTGAAAAAGCTATTCACTGTTTCGCTCTGGTTATCAGCTCTCCTGCTGGATAGGTTGTCAAGTCAATTCCATCTGCCCAGAGGTGCAGGACAATGGAGGGGATGAGACATTGGAGGGAATTATTTTTCTGAAACTTTGAGCTCTTTGAAATAGCTCTTGTAATGTGTATGCACCCTCTCTCACTTTTTCACAGCTCACCTGGTTTTGTTTCATACAAGACCCACTTGTGATGTTTTCGATGTAATGGATTTCATGTGTTTATTCTGCACTCTTTAGCTTGTCTACCTGGATCAAAAGGCTTGGGATATTTCATAATCTGTCAGCATGATTTGCAAGTGATCATCTCAGAAATTCAGTTGAATGACCATGCAGATTACCTAACTTGTGAGAGCTAGACAAATTGAATAGAAAGATAGGTTACAGTGAACCATGATTACCAGTGCTTCTGGGTCATGTGCCATTGATCCGGGCATTTAATTTTATGTCTCTTGCGTTTAAGGATTAATTTATTAACAATTATCTATATCACGCTTTGCATGGTGCTTTCCTATGTCTTATTATATCTGATTCTCACAGAAATTCAAGTTGAACAGTTGTCATGATTGCTATCATTTTGGCTGTAGCCCCTTTGAAATCCTCCCCATGCAGACCGAGGGCTTTCTTAAACCCTAAGAAGTTATCCAAGGTTAGAGGCATTCTGTTGGTCCACCCTCACTTAAAAATCATACCTCTAGAGCCCCCAGTAGTGTGTTGAGATTTACTATTCAGCCAGGGGATACAATTAGATCAAAACAAAGACATTTGATGAAAAAAGTATAGCAAGAATGTTGCAATAAAACATCTTTTCCACAAATTCCCATAAATTTGCATATATCATCAGTGGAAGCAGTGGCTACCCATAGAGAACATATAGGGGAACATGTATGACCAATAGCCATACACATAGGGACAAGTCATGCCTCTGATACTATAGGGCCACTGATACTTCCTGGTGACGAAATTTCGCTCTTTCCAGTAGTCCCATGTTTTGCTATGTATTTTCACTTGACATGTGCCTGTCAAGCCTCTTTCTATGATTAGCTTTTAGCTTTAGAGGGAGTCCTTCAGTGTTAGCTGAAGAAAGAAAGAGAGTAGATGGCTCACAGTGAATGATCTCTCTTTAGCTTAAAACCCAGAGACTTAAACTTCAGCTCTTTCTTTTTTTATTTTAAATAAGTTTTTATTGATGTCTTCTGCTTTTTACATCATATTTTCCCCCAGTAATCTTTCCACCTTTCCAGAGAGCCATGCCGTAAGTTTCAGCTGTTTAAATCAGAAAGACAGGCACTTTACATAGCAGTCATCAGACTGGAAAAACAAAACAAAACTGTTTTCTCTCCCTTAGGAGAGGGACATCGTTTTCTGAGTCTTATCCTATGAGGGCCAAGCTCTTTGGAATACAGAACATTCAGCAACCTAAGTAGAATCCATAGACATTTAGCCTCCATTCAAATATCCTTCCTCCTCCCCACATCTCTGTTCTAAGCTTCTTTCTTACTTGGTGTCAGAAAGTCCTTGCAACTATTGTTTAATACCAGAAAGCCAGCCTATACTAACCTCAATCTGTTTAGGGGAAGCTTTCTAAAGAATTGTCTGAGGTTGCATAGTTTTCCTCAGCCCTCTGAGCTCCTTAGGGTCTCCCATGCAAATAAAGCTTGTATATATATGTATGTGTATGTGTGTGTGTGTGTGTGTGTGTGTGTGTGTGTGTGTGTATTTGGGGTTAAGTCAAGAAAACCAGATGTAACAGTAGAAATGCCTCGCCCTCTACCTCAATCCTTTCCCATAAACTGTTGCATTTATTATGCATATGTGGCCAGTAATACAACTACAGCATTCATTCATTTTCTTTGATCCATCAATGTGGGGGATTTCTGAAAGAAATTTCCTCCACTGATGCAGATACTGTGGGACACTGAAGAGGCAAATGATTGGCCAGGGTTGCACAAAATATGCACTCAGTAGATAATCCTTTGTCTGTCTGTTTGTGGACAATCCAGTACCATATTAATTAGTCTTTCAAAGCCCTTATCAAATCAAAGTGAACAGAATTAAATCAGAGGTTCTAAACGTGGGGTTAATGAACTATATTAAAATATTTGAAAACTGTATTTCAGTATAATTAATTTTTTGTGTTCCTCTATGTTTTATGAATTTAAAACATTTTTCTGAGAAGGGGTTCATAGGCTTTCCCAGACCACCAAAGGAGTCGCTGGCACAAAAAAGGTTGGGAATTCCCAAGTTAGATGAATGTTGGATTTTTGTAAAGGAATCTAGACAGTACTACCCCACCTGGCAGACCCTTCGAGGGAGGCCAGGAGGACCATAGGTTAGAAGCAAGCTTATTTGGCAGAGTTAAGTACAAAGGGGCGCAGAACACTATTGTCAGGCCTTTGGGATGGTACCTGGTTCAATCTCCTGTTATTTGTCACTTGATCTCATGGATACCTGACATATCCCTTTTTCATGCTGAGAAATTGCCCTATTTTCAATCCTGGAACTGTCCCTATTATGATATTTCTCCACTTGCAGTAATATATTGGTCCAGCCAGCAAGTGTTGATAAAGAGACAGCATGAGGGTGGGGGAAGTGATTAAAAAATATTTGCAGCAAAGAAAAAGGAAATTATCCTGGGGTCTCTTGTGTGTGCTCCCTGAATTAAGCAGCTGGAAAGCAATGACACGCTTTCCTTAATGACATATGTATGATAATATAAAAAGTTTGCTCTCTATTAATCTAATCCTCATGAAATGAGCACACTCAATCATGGAAATTATGCAATAAATTCTGACGATCAAATTCTGCAATGAATACATTACAAAAATAATTAAGAGATAGTGCCAGTGAAATAGAGCCATATACTATAACAAAACTTCCTCTTTGCTAGGGGAAAACCAAGACAATGCATGAAGGTAATAGGCAGGAAATGTCATTACTCCACCAGGATCTGACTATGGGAGAGAGGCATTGTTGCCTAGCGGCTAAAAAGGAAGAACTGGGCTCATGCCCTGCTTCGGACATATGCTAACTGTGACCTTGGGAAAGTCATTTAACTTCTCAGTACCCCAGACAACTCACTAAAGTGGTAAGTGACCTACAATGGTAGATGACTAAATTGGTAGGAGTTTCCCCACTTCAAGAATTTCCCAGTGAAATCACAGATATGAATTTCCTTTCCCCTCAAAAAATTATTCTATGAGAAAGATGACAGCTACTCATTCTAATAAACATTTTTACTTATAATCATTCAGCATATATTTATTGATTACTGATAGGAATAATTATAGCTCTCAAAATATAGAGCTTTACATTTACAAAGCACTTTTCTATGACGGCCAGAGAAGGCTTCAGGGAGGAAAGTGGGATATGAATTAAGCAATAAAGTATGGCTAAGTCTTCACCAGGTGGAGATGGCAAAACTATAGGAATGTAAATCCCCTTTTGGCCACACACAGTGGTCAGCAATTTAAGAGATTTGGCAGGAGATATCCACTGCCTTTGGAGGAAGGAACTAACCCTGACTCTCAAATTCATCCCTCCACAGAAGAAAAGAAGAAAAGTCACATGTGGCTAAGAGAACAGTTTGACCAGAGCAGAGGCCTCATCCTGTAAGTCTAACATGAATCTGAAAGTCTGGAAAAGTACCTTAGGATGAAATTGTGGAAGGTTTAAATGCCAGGCTGTGGAATGAACACTTTCTTTCCTGGGCCAGAAGGAACTTGAAAGTTTTCAAGCAGGGAACTGACCTAAATTTTTTTGAAAAAGATTAATCAGGCAGTGGTTATACAGAATAGACTGAAAGAGAAACTTGAGGCAAGGAATTAAGGTGGGAGGCTTTCACTATGGTTTGGGTGTGAGGTAATTAAGGCTCTAAAATAGGATGGCTGCAGTAGAAATGGGAAAGAAAGAATGAAGACAAGATATTTGTAAGGAAGACTCTGCATGACTTTGTGGTTAATTGGGTTGTGGTGGGGGTGTAAGACATAGGGAAAAGTTGAGGATAATTATAGCTGACATTTCTATAGTGTCCCAGATAGAAGGCCGGCCTTGGAATCAGGAAGGCCTGGGCTCAAGCAACCTTCTGAGACTCGGAGTTACTGATTTGTGTCAGTGGGAGGACCTTGTACACTTGGAGTTTCCTGCAGGTTGAAATTATAGGTCTGGAATCTCCTTCCCCCTAAAAAAAGGTCACAAATCCTGCAATGGGGTATGTCATTTGATCCTCATAATAGCGGAGTAAGATTCTATAGGAAGCATTATCCTTATTTTAGAAATACAGAAATAATAATAATAATTATAATAATGGCTAGCTTGTATACAGCATTTTAACATTTGTAAAATTCTATACATGTAATCGCATATTGAAATAAGTCAGATTCTATAATTTACACATGTTTACACAGCTAGAAGTAATGTGCCAGACAGAAGATCAGAAGCCAGGGTTCTTCTGACTCCCAGTTCAGATTCCTTAACTCTGAGCTATACTGCCTCCCTCTAAACCAAGATTTCAAGCCTAAATAACTTGGAAATTGTAGGTTTACTTACAGAAATAAGGAAACCCCTGGGGGCAGCTAGGTGGCACAGTGAATAGAGCACTGACCCTAGAGTCAGGAAGACCTGAGTTCAAATTTGACTGCAGACACCTGACATACTTACTAGCTGTGTAACCTTGGGCAAGTCTCTTAACCCCAATTGCCTTACCTTCCTCCCTCCAAAAAAAAAAAAAAGAAATAAGGAAACCCAGGGCAGATTTGGTTTGAGAAGAAGATGACCTTGATTTGATGGACCCTGAGTTTGAGCTAGCTAATAACAGGTACTCAATGGAAATGACCAGTTTGCCATGAGAAATGAAGGGCAGGAGCCTAGGGCCCAAAATTCTTAGGAGCAAATCTGAAGCTGTTTCAGTGAGTTAGATTACTGTGGTCAAGGGCTTAGAGAGATCAGAGCAGAGGACAGAGATTTAAGGAATTCTCTCATTTAAGAGGCAGAAGGAGGAAAAGGAGATTGTAAAAGAGACAGAGTGTCCAAGACATAAAAGAAAAAGGATAATGCTGTGTTTTAGGAACCAAAGAAAGAGTTTCAGGAAGAATCAAGTGAGTAAAAGATGCATGCTTCAGAGAGGTCTAAGAAGAACTGAATTTGGCAGTTAGGGTGTCATTGAAGGGAGAGACAGAGATGGAGGCAGAGGCAGAGAGGAATGTCGGGATAAAACATATGCACAAAAATATGCGTGATTTCATTAGAGTGGTTAGGGTGAAGGCTGGAATGCACAAGGGTTAAAATGGGAATGGGTAGTGAGTCAATGTAGGCAGCCAGTGTAGACCTCTCATTCACCTACAACTTCAACATTTATTAAACATCTATTGTCAACACACTGTTAATACCACAATTAGGATTAGTTTTTGTTATATCCTAGCTATTTGCAAGGGAGATACAAATATATATATACATATATCTGAATATAATGTTCCTCAGTTTTAATCAAAACAATACAAATTGTTTTTTTTTTTAAATTAAAGTTAGTGATTAAGAGCATGACTGGACTGAGCGGTTAGTTTTTTATTATTGAGTTCTCCATTCAAAAGTGATCATTAAAAAGGATGATATATCCTAATGAACATCAAATTTGGCATAGAACTTAAAATGAGAAAGGTATGCTTTTTCTCCATCCCTTGGGAGGTGCTGAGACACAAGGCGGAGAGGTTTTAGTACGAGAGAAGAAGCTGATGGCCTTTCCACTTCTGATCACAAATAGTAGCAAGGATATGAGGAAGATGATCTCAGCACTCTTCTGGTCTCTTTTTGTTGTGGGTAGAATGATAGAGCTGTTCCTTATCACTCCGTGTTGCATGATATGGGTATCAGAAGTGTGCGTGGTCTTTCTCCCTTTCACCCAAGTGACCTTGGGTCTGTTTCACCTAATGCAGTGTATCAGCAATGCCATATTCACAATGCCTATAGAGATTACAAATATGCTGATATAATTATCCATCACAAAATACATCAGGTTTGCCATTTGGGGAAATAAACTAGAAAATTTATTAAGATACCAAAAGACTGAGTCCCAAAACCAGAAAGTGAAAGCCATCAGAGTAGTTATGATATTGGCACAGGTAGATAAAGTAGAAAGCACCCACATTCTCAAGCCTTTAAAACAGAACAGGCTACCTCAGGCAAAAGTCCTCCTCTCCCCACTCACAGCAACCACCCAGCGTCCTGGAAGAGCGCTCCCAGCAGCTCCGGCCCCTGGCAGTCCTCAGCAGGAGTCCTTACTCAAAAAAAAAAAAAAAAAAGGCAACTGCCACCAACTGCCAACTGCAGGACCGTTAGCTCGGCTTTTCACTTTCTCTTGCTCTGCTATGTCAGCACGTCCATGGGGCATGGGAGATCTTTAAATCCCATAACCCTTACATGCAGCTCTAGGACAGGTGATTTAAAAAGAAAAAAAGATGAAATTCCACACTCTTTGAAGGAATACGTGCATCTTTATATCTTTAAGGTTATTGTAAAATATTATGTTTGCAATGAAGAAAAGCCATAGATTTTCATGCTTGTTTTAAGTTGGCAAATTCCCTAAAAGTCCATGGGCTTGCAAGTTCTCATTATTTACCCCTCTCTTTGCTAATGGATTGGTAGAGAGTAACGTCTGTTGCATTGAGTGAAATTTAGTGTAAGACATCACTCTATTGACTACTTGCTAAGAGGTCCACCAACTTGTTAAATGGAAAAGGAATACTTAACCAGAACAGAGTTTGTATCAGATTGGCAAAAAATGCATTCCAGAATTGGTAACCCTATTTTGCACAGTGCAGATTGTGAAGTACAGGGAAAATCTAGAGATCATTAAGAGGTAGCCCTTGTCACCATGGAGCTCACAATTTGGGGGAGTGAGAGGAGGGAAGAAGGAAATGTGACAAATGCATAAAGAAATATGATGCAAACTTGTGCATAAATACACGAAAGTAGCAAACCAAATGCTATGCATGATACAAGGCAAAAAGGACTGCTACTTATTAGGGTGACTTGGAAAGATCTTAGGGAAAAAATGACATTTGAACTGGGCTTTAAAGAATGGGTAGGATGTAGGATTTCAACAAGTGATGGGAGAGTATAGAGGAAGATATTCTAGGCATAGAAACTAATGTGAGGATAGAAAAGGTATCCACCAAATAGGGAAAAAATGAGTACTTTTAATCTGGGGCATGACCCACAAGCAGGGGAGTAGTATGAAAAAAAACTGGAAAGGTAAAGTGGTAACAGATTCTGGGAGCCTTGAATGCCCAGCTAAGAAGTCTGGAAATTATTCTCCAGATGATAGGGAGCCATTTTAGAGCTCTGAGCATTAGAGTGACATCATTAGAGTTTTGCAAAAGGAAGATTAATTTGACAGGAAGAGGGAGGATGGATTGGTGTAAGGAAAGAATGAGGCAGGAAAGCAAATTAAGAGGCAACTGCAATAGCCTAGGAAGGCAAGATAATAAGCATAATATATGTTATTGTTAAAGAACAACAGATTTGGATTCCAAAAATCAAGATTCAAATCCTGGCTCTCCATATACAGGATATGTCACATCACTTTCCTAGAGAATAGTTTTCTCATCTGTAAAATGGACTCAATGATCTAGATAGGGTCTCTTCCAGATCTAAGCCCTATGATAATGGGTACCTCTACTAACATGGCATCCATGAGAATGGACAAGAGGAAACAGATGCAAGGGATAGTAGGCAAAATCTATAGAGTTTGACAACTGATTAGATTTGAAGACTGAGAAATAGGAAAATGTCAAAGACAGCAGTTTTAGGGGGAGAAGAGAGGGCATACTAACTTCAGTTTGGGATATGTTTAGTTTAAAGTATTAGTGAACCGTCTAGATCAAGATTTCCCATAGATATTATAAAACATATGATTGACTCTTAGGAGAAAGGCTTGTAATAGAGATAATCTCTTATTTGCGATATTTGGGTAGGGCAAAGGTGAGAAATAGGTTAATACTACAGTAAGTGGATTTATTTAAGGGTTACTTTAAGAGAGGAAACCAGGCCATGTTTGAAGAAAGAGGGTAGAAGGTTTGTAGTAAAAGGGAGGGAGACTGAAAAGACTAGACTAGAGAGACGCTCTAATTTAGGGAACATGGATCACAAATTCATGGGGATAGGAAGTCTACCAATGAGGAAACTCCTTCTTCTCTGTAACTTAAAGTCTTAGAGAATTTTCTGAGCACTGAGAGGGTGACTACCACATGGTAATATAGTCAGTATATGGCAAAATTGAGGCTTGAGCTCAGGCCTTCCTGGCTTTTAGGCCAATTCCCTATCTACTACACTGTGTTGTTTCTCCCTCATGGGGCCATAATTTAAAGCTGGAAGGGACCTTAGAAACCAACTAGTTCACATTCCTTATTTTTATAAATGAAGAAACCAAGACCTGGAGAGATAAAATAAGTTTATTAAAGTCACACAGATAACCATGTGTCAGAGACAGGATTTGAACTCGGGACTTTTAACTCCAAACTTAGTATGTTTCTGCGAGCGTAGACCAAGGGCATACATAGGTGGATGCGTTAGCCATGGAAACAAGTGACATGTTCTTCTGAGACAGGAGACAAGAATAATAGATATTGGATGGGTTCAGATGGATTAATTCCCCCATGCACAGGGGAAGCAGTTTGGACCCTCTTGGAGTTTGTTGTTTTAAAAAAAATTATTCTTCCTAGCCTGAGGGGAGATGTAACATCACAGAACTTGTACTGGGCCGGGTATTAGGCTGGTCAATGGGAAGGGTGAGATCTAATCTGAGAGGGGGAAAGACAGAGCCAGGGCAGCAAGGAAAAAGTCAGAGTCCCGCTCGGTGACTGGTACTGTGACCTGAGCCCAGAGACTGACTTCAGCAGCTTGGCCTCCACTGAAGGGAATTCATGCTGCAGTATGCCAGGAGGTGTCAGAACTGTAAGAAAGAACATGAGAGGCTTTCTCTCTCTGACTTTCCCCCTCCCAATACTTGCTTGTTAGGATGTCCCTAAATGATTTCCTTTCCCACATTTACTCTGTTTTAGCCTCATTTGGGCTTTCTCTTTACAGAAAATCCACATTTTCTGTTCTATAAAGTTTGGTATCCTTGGTAATGGTAGGCACAAAGGGACATAATGGGAGACACTAGTAGATAGCAATTCTGTTCTAATAACCAGATCTCCAGTCTGGTCTGGAGAATCAGAGCATTTTTTATTAATAATTCTATAGATGTCCCAACATATGTAAAGGATAATCTGGGGCTTTCTTTTTGCTCCTGGGCTAAGTAAGTTATCATTATCAGCAAAAGCAGGTTACTTATGGTGCCCAAGGATGGACAAATTCTTTCTGCCTTTCACCTCTGTTCCCACTTTCTGGGGAGTAGAGTGAGTGTTGTTTTTGTCTAGTTGTTTTTCAGAAATGTCTGATTCTTTTGACCTCTTTGGATTTTCTTGGCACAGATACTGCAGTGGTTTGCCATTTCCTTCTCCAGTTCATTTTACAGATAAGGAAACTGAGACAGAGTGAAGTGACTTGCCCAAGGTCACACAGCTAGCAAGTGTCCGAGGTCAGATTTGAACTCAGGAAGACAAGCCTTCCTGACTCCAGGGGCCCAGTGCTCTATCTTCTATGCCACTTTTCTTCCCCAAGGGATAATAACTAGCTAACTGTCCATTGTACCATCTGCTGGTTACACTAGACAGAAAAAAAAATCTATTTAGATGGAGGGATGAAAAAATGAATGCCTTCTTCTTTGAAGGCCTTAGTTTTAATAGTAAGTAGGAGAGTAGATGTAGATTGTACTCTTCTCTCTAACAGTCAATCAGAAAGAGTTATAGAGTGATAAGCTTTATTTAATTTAAGCAATTTTGTTCACTATGATCTAGGCCAGAAAACCAAGGCATTTGTCTTTCCAGGTTATGGCCCCCAAAGGACATTTCAGACTTTGACCAAGTTTCCATAGACCCAAACTCATTTCAAACTCCAGGTGCTAAGGCACTTTCTCCTGGATACCATCCTCCATCAAGGTGCCAGCAAAACTGTTCTGAGTGAGAATCAATCTTACCATCGTCTTTTAGCCATTGACCTTTGTCCCCTATCCCACCTCACACCTGGCTCATTGGTCATACAATACAAATAAACTATCCATAGAGTGAGAATTAATTTGAACTTTCTTCTACAGCTTCAAAAATGATTTCACTGTTCTTTACTTTCATAATGTGATGTCACATTCCCCTCTAATCCAATTTATCACTTCAGGACATAATGTCATTCTCAGAATTCTGATTTCTTTTTTCATTTTTTTTTAGAAAGGACTTGCTATTTCTCTGGTTCAGTTTGGTGTCCCCAATTATCCAATTCTCCCCTTCTACCTAATGTTCAGGAAGAATACAGGACGTCCCCAACTTACAAATAGGTTGTATTCCAAAAGTTTATTTGTAAGTCAGTGAGTTGGAATGCAGGATGCATTTTTCTGTAGAAACAATGTTATATATGGTGGCTCCGTTCCCAGACTATCCAACAAAGCCTATTGAACACATAATGTAGCTGAACTGCAGCACCAATAATACTGGCCTGTACTTTGTGTCCTTCGAGGCCATGTGGTGTAAGAGATAGGAGGGAAATAAAGAGGAATTGGAAGAGAAGAAGAAAGCTTCTTTTCCTTTTCCTAGTACAGAGCTGGTCCGAGGCTAGACTAGGAAATAGGTGAAGCTATCTTTGGTACTTTTCCATCTCTCTCTCTGTACCTTCTCTCACCTTAGCATGGACCTTTGTCAGGGGCTCCCAGATCTCCCGTCTTGGCCAAAGTCTCCCAATCTAGCATTCTGATTTTGGAGAGAAGACTAGACTTGACCTTGCTCCTCCAAGTGCTTTATACTCCAAATTTACTTATTCTCCTTCACACTCAAAGCTCCTCCTTTATCTCACTGGCGTAAGTGGCCAATAGCTCCTCAGCCTTCTTAGAGGTATTTTCATTTTTAAAGAGGTAACATTAATTAGATCAAATGAATCTCTAATTGTTAGGACACCAACATACAAAACATATTAGCATACAAAATGGAAGGGAAAATGTCACTGTACTAGGAAGGAAAGTAGTTACCATCATCACCAAAGCTCATATTTATATACCAGAGTGCCAAGCACTCTACCAAGTACCAATACAAATATTATCTCACTTGATCCTTACATCAATCCTGCGAAGCAGGGGTTACTATTATTTTCACAGATGAGTAGAATGCCAATCATGGCAGCATACCCAAGGACTACTGCTGTGAATAATTTTAAGGGTCTAATCACATAGTATAATGAACTCTCTATTTATTCAGAACTAAATATTGTTCAATAAAATAAAGCAGAACATTCATAGCAACATCCTTAAGCAAAACATATCATCAAATATATGTATATATTTCATAACACTCAGTATGTCATATGGCACATAGCATATATATCATTGCATTCAGTAGCATTCCCCAAAATACTTGTTTACACAATCAGGGGGTCCCAGGCTTGGGTTGTTCCCTAGTACAGGGTAGCAGAAAACACCACACCATCTACCCCTAGGTCACTGTAAGAACAATTTCCTTAATACCAAGTGTCCAAGTCTTTTTTCATCTTGACTCAAAATTGACATCCAAGTCCCATGGCTCTTCTATGGGCTGACCACTCCTGACCCTCACCTGGATTCACACGTAAGCAACTCTCCCCTCCTGCTCCAGGTCTCAGGTCACAGATTTTGCCTCTGGAAAAACAAAGCTTAGCAGGGTAACAACACACACTACCAACACCATTATCTCAATTCACCTCCAAAGTCCAGAGGCTCTGTAATAACTACCCAGTTCACTTTAACAGCACTCAAAAGGGGCTCAAGCTAAGCCTTCCTCCCATGGGCAGGTCTCTGCCCCATAGTTCTATTTGCTTGCTAAGTTCAGAGGCTCCCTCAGCAAGTCTCTGCCATCAGAGTCTCCTCTCAGCATTCAGAGGTCTCCTCCCAGCTCTCAGAGGTCTCTGCCCAATGAAGCTGCTTCTCTCTCTGAAGACTGGGTCACTCTCTCAATGCTGGGTCTCTTAATGTCTGCTTTCTTAACACGGCTCTCTTTATATACAGTTCTACTTGGTATCTGATTGGCTAGAGCCCACCTGTACATATCTGATTGGTTAGAGCCCACTTATACATGTCTGATTGACTCAGTACAGAGGTATGTAAGACTGAGGCTGGGAAATTGAATAACATACACACAGAAAAATAGCAAAAAAAACCAAACCCACTTTTCTTGCTTTTACAATGAAGAAACTGAGTCAAACAGAGGTTAGGTGATTTGCCCATGGTCACACAGCTAGTGAGTATAGGAAGCCTGACTTGAATTTAGGTCTTGCTGCCTCCAGGACTGGCACTCTATCCATTGCATCACCTAGGTGCTGTCACATAGGCAGGTCCACATTGCCTCTGAGTTTGTCCCTGGTAGCTAGTTCCATTCCTATTTTTTCATATGTTTATCTTTCCCTCCACTTTTGAACCTCAATTCTTCTAACTTTGTCCCATGGAAGTATTATTAGGGATTCCACCCATGCAGAGCAAGAAGGGGCTTGGCTACTTATAATAGTACAAAAATAACGACAGTATTGATAATGACGGAACTAACAATAACATTTATATAGCATTTTAAGGTTTACAAAGCATTTTCCATATGTGATCTCTTTTGATCCTTATAACAACCCTGTGTTAATGTTATCCCCATTTTATAGACAAGGAAGTGAAGCTGAGAGGTTAAGGGTCTTGCCCAGGTTCATATAGCTAGGAAGTATCTGAGGGAGGATTTGAACTCATGTCTTCCTGACTCCAAGTCCAGTAGTCTATTAAATTCATTACCTTGTTGAATAAAGGTCCCAAGTATCTGGAAATTCACAAATAAGACAACTGACATGAGGTTATGGAAGAGTTCTTTGATAAGCATATGAAAAATGACAGCTATAAACATAGCCAAGTTCTCCCCCAAATTAGTTGATTTTCTAGCTAATTGTACTATAGATATTTACTGTGTTAGTGAAATGATCACAAGTCTAACAGATGTCAAAGGCCCAGATGTGGGTGTTCTAGGACAATAAATGGAGAGTTTCTCTTTTTTTCTTCCAAAGTCATTGGAGCGGGTGGTAAGAAATGGAAAAAGAAAGAAACAGGTCAGAGCAGAAGCCCAGGGGCTCCCGACTGGGGGTCTTATGGACATCGCTGCCCCAACCTGTCCTCTCGGGACCATAGCTAAGAAGCCTGAGCTATTTCTGTTGGCGCTGAAAGTTGGAGGGGGGAGCCCAGGCTTCCTTTCCCACTCCTTAGCTGGAGCTATTACTCAATTACTCCACAGACAGTTAATAGTCAATAAACATTTATTAAGTATCTACTATGTGCCAGGGCGGCTAAGTGGCACAGTGGATAGAGTGAGAGACCTGGAGTCAGGGAGATACATCTTCCTGAGTTCAAATCTGGCCTCAAACACATAATAACTGTGTGACCCTGGGCAAGTCACTTAACCCTGTTTGCCACAGTTTCTTTATCTGTAAAATGAGTTGGAGAAGGAAATGGCAAATCACCCCAGTACCTTTTCCAAGAAAACTCCATATGGGGTCACAAAGAATTAGACACAACTGAAATAACTCAACAACATGTTAGCCAGGCACTGTACTAAATGTTAGAGACATAAGTAAGAAAACAAAACAGTCCCTACCCTCAAAAAGCTTAAAATTTAATCGAGGAAGAAAACAAATAGAAGGAAATTCAAAAGAGAGGGGGGCAGACACCAGAGGACACAACACTTGTTCAAGGAATTAGAGTCCAAACCAAGCCCATTATGAAGCGAGTCTTCTGGAGGAGCTTTGTTTGTTTGTTTGCTCCACTCTCCAATTAGAGGGGAGAGTCAAGTGAGGGTATTAAGGAGGTGTTGAATGCCAAAGCTAAAGCAAAATTCTATGGTGATGAGATTATCTATGCAAAAGCATGACAGTTGTAGATTCAAAACCAAGCAGAGCAGATGGCAGCAATGAAAGATTGACTGGAAATTCTAATATTCAGTCAATGCTTATTATTTTAGTGATATTCTCCTATCCAATTAGTATTTATTGAGCACTCTCTACAGGGTACTGTTGAGCACCATACAAATAAATTGAAAGCATGGATCCTGTCCTCTTGGAGATTACAATTAAGTAGAAAAGATAAGAAATACACAAATTTCATGATGAGTTAACAAATAAATTATTCTTTAATATTTCTATGGATCTGTGATCTTGATAATGCCATCTTGTCTTCGTTGATGCACATTGTCACCTATCCTTACTACCTTGTTCTGTACAATTTGTGTTTTTGTTCCTCCCAAAAGGGATTCTGGCATTTTCTTCCTGGTATTTTGACATTTCATGTATATCAGTGAAATATATATATATATGTATTTTTTTGGCTTTTTGGAGGGCAATTGGGGTTAAGTGACTTGCCCAAGGTCATACAGCTAGTTTTTGTCTTAAGTATCTGAGGTCGGATTTGAACTCAGGTCATCCTGATCCCAGGGCTGGTACCCTATTCATTGAGCCACCTAGCCACCCCTTCAGTGAAATACTTCTTAGGGAGCACTTCTGGCACTTGGTACAGTGCCTGGCACATAGTGAGCATTTGATAAATGTTTGTTGATGATCTGGCTTTGTCCATTTGACCTGATCTGGAGCTAGAGTTGCGTGAATAGGGATTTCTTTCACAGTAGGAAATTTAAAGACTGAGAGCCAGCATTTATTCTCCTCTAAGGAAGTCAATAAGGGCAAAACTAGGATAGATAGGGGTAGGATTAGCTCCCACAGGCGGGTGTTGGGGCAGAGCTCAGCTTCAATTCAAGCTATATCTTCCAGTGTTGTTCATCAAGAGACAAAGGATTGAAAAAGTGACTGGCACACTCCAGTGAAGGAGTGGGAAAGAAGGGCAGGGCTCCCACTACTACAACTTTCAGCGCCAACAGAAATAGCTCAGGCTTCTTAGTTATGGTCCAGAGAGGACAGATTGGGGCAGCGATGCCCATAAGACCCCAAGTCGGGAGACCCTGGGTTTCTGCTCTGACCTCTTTCTTACTCTTTCCATTTTCCACCAGCTTCACTGCTTTTGACTTTCTTTGGAACTCTCCATCTCCCTCCCTCTCACCCCTAGATAATACCTTCTTCTCCCTTCACCCACAACCCTTCTCAGCCTCTTTTTGTGTGCCATCTTCCCTCATTAGATCGTCAACTCCTTGAGGGCAAGGACTGTCTTTTTTTAACATTGTATTTGCATACCCAGTACTTAGTATATAGTTCCTGGCACATAGTAGATATTTGATAAATGTTAATTGGCTTAGCAATTGTAAAATGAGGGACTAGCACCAGATAATCTGTCTGGTCTTTTCTATCTGTAACGGTATGGCTCTGTGTGTAGATTTGTGAATGTGGCTTTCAATATCTTATCTCTACTTACTATTCTCCCACCCAAAGAAGGATGGTGAAGAGTGTAAGTAATATTGCCTCATAAAACAATGAAAAGCAATGGATAGAAAATCCATTTTAAAGGCTTAGAAAGAGATCAGCACAAGCAAAGTCCTCCTTGAGGGCATTTAAGAATGGAACTGAGACAGGACAAATAATGAAAAAGATATGCAAATTTCTATGGCAAATTCCTTCAGCATCAATCAATTAACCAATAAGCATTTAAGTGTCTGCTATATGGCAGGCACTATGCTAGGCATTGGGCATACAAAACCAAAAAAGAAACAATCCCTGTCCTCAAGAGGTTTACTTTCTATCTAAGGAGACAACATGTACATATGTAATTATATGCAAAATGGAAGGCAATTTAGGTGGGGAGTAGAGGCACTGTGTAGGAGGCAGCATTTGAGCAGAATTTTGTAGGAACCAAGGGTTTCTAAAGGGCAAAGATAAGGAGGGAGGCATAGGGCTCAGCCCATACAGAAGCATGGTGACAAGATATAAAATGTCATGTGTGAGAAATAGCCAGAAGGCCAGCTTGACTGGACCATAGAGTTCAGAAACAGCAATAATATACAAATAACCTAGAAAGGAATGTTGGAACCAGGCTGTGAATAACTGTCAGTGCCAAACAGATGGGTTTGTGTTTGATTCTATAGGAAATAAGGATATGCAGTTTATTCAGCAAAAGAATGACATAATCACATGTGTGCTTTAGAAAATCCTTTCAGTAATGTTGCATAGGATGGATCAGAGAGGAGAGACAGAGAGAGAGACTTGAGGCAGGGACCAGTTAGCAAACTATTGGGGAAAGGTGACGATGGCTGGAACTAAGGTGATGATCATGCAAAGGGAGAGAAATGGAAGGTTTCTCAAGATGTTTTTTGCAACTGATTAGATAGGAGAGGTGAAAAGGAGCAGTAGAAAATGACTCTATGGTTGGGAAGCTGGATGGTTGAAAGGATGGTGGTGCTCTCAGAAATAGAGAGTTTGGGGAAAGGGGTAGATTTGGTGGTCAAGATAATAAGAGGCTAAGCAGTAATCATCAAAACTATTAGATACTGGCTAAAAACCAGAAAAGTCAATCAATAGAAAAGATTGTCATATGACATTAAGAAGAGAATATAGTGTTTAAAAAACCCAAAGACTACAACTAAGGAGTCATTATTGAATACAGACTACTGGGAAAACTGGAAAGCTGTCTGGCAGAAATTAGAGTCAGACCAATGTATACCAAGATAGTATATACCATATACCAAGATAAGCCTCAAAAGAATGCATGACATAAATATAAAAGGTTACATCATAAACAAATTGAAGGAACAAGGAAGGGATTTTTTAAACTAGAAATAGGGGAAGAGTTCATATCCAAACAAAAGATAAAAAACTAACATAAAAGATACAATAGAAGGAACATTTTTTTCTAACATAAAATTAAAATGATTTCAGAAACAAAACCACCAAAGTTAAATGAGAAAGGAAATAGTTAATTGGGTGGTAAAATCTTTGTGACAAGTTTTTTTTTTGATAAAAAGCCTATTATCAAGTATATATTATATATAACAGATTCTGATATCTAAGAATATGTATAATTCCTCAATAGATAGATGGGTCAAAAGATAGGGTCAAAAGAAGAGGTAATTCTCAAAGGAAGAAATCCAATCCATGAAAAGTCATAAAAAATGCTGTAAATGACAAATAATTAGAGAAATATAAATTGAAATAACTCTGACATATCCCCTCATAGTCATTAGATTAGTAAAGATAAACAAAAAGAAAATGACAATTGTTGGAAAGACTGTGACAAAAGAGGCAACTCAAGAATTGTTCTAGCCATTCTGAAACTGTGCTTTTGAGCTATGAGCCCCAACTCACTAAACTGTGCCCTTTGACCAAGCAATACTACTATCAGGCCTATATTCCAAGAGATTAAAAAAATTGAAACGGACCAATACATAAAAAGGTCATTCTGTTATAGAGAATTCAAAACTAATGGAGGGACCCATCAACTGAAGAATGCCAAACAAATGGTAGCACAGGAAGTAATGGAATATTATTGTGTCATAAGTCATGATTCAAGGGGTGGATTCAGAGAAATCTGGAAATATTTGTCTGAATTGATTTAGATTCAAGTCAGTGGAACCTGGGGAACAATTTATAAAACAACAACATTATAAAGAAAAGCAATGACTTAAAGGACTCTGATTAACAAAACCAACCATGATTCCAGAGGATCAACAAGGCAGCGATCACTTTAATGAGTTTGTGTATATATTGAAGACAGATAACGACTACAATACATTGAGTTCCTAATGGAACAGATAGAAGAGAGAAGTCTAGATAGCATTCAAGAATTTGCAAAATTCCTTTAAGGACCCTAAAGGATGAAACGGCTTCAATTCAAGCTATATCATATATCATATATATATATACACACATATACACACACACACACGCACACACACATACACACACACACGCACACACACACACATATATCTTATATCTCTTATTGAGAAACAAAGGTTTGAAAAAGTGACTGGTACGCTCCAGCTAAGGAGTAGAAAAGACGTTTTGGACTGCCCCCCCCCACCCCACCCCACCCTTGAGTGCTAACCGATAGCTCAGACTTCTTAGCTATGGTCCAGAGAGGACAGGTCGGGGCAGTGAGTGGTCCAGAATGTGTGATGTTTTTTGAGACCAATATTCCTTCGATGCTACTGTTGCTGTGAGTCATGAAACACCTCACTCTCTGAAAAATCAAAATGAGGATTACTCAAAGGATGATGAGTGAGCACAATACAACATACCACCAACAAAGAATTGAATTGATAATACAACAGAAAGGATGTCAGCATACAAATAAATAACTATAAAAGAAGATAGATAACACATAAGAGTAAGGAATAGTTGGTGTGGACCTTGTGCTCCACAAATATACTCATGATATAAAAATAAAGTGTGGAAGGGATCCAACATACGGAGTAGACCAGTTGGGAAATTCTTATGGTCAAATTATAGAAAAGAGTTACATAGAATGGGCAACCATGGGTGGTGTGGAATTTGCAGTGTTAGAGGGGAAATCCACATTGGTGGATTCCATTGAAATATGGAAGGATCAAAGCATGTGTCCCAAGGACGACTTGAACCCAGGTCTTCCTAACTCTGAGAATGGCTTTCTATCCTCTCTGCCTTGGTACTTCCCCACAGATAGGGTTATCACTAAATAGATTTTTTTTTCTTTTTAGTGTGATCCAAATTTTAATATCCATCATATTTTTACTTAATCTTTTTCTGTTATTTGTTAACCAATTCACTTTTATCCTTTTTTGGCAAACAATACTGCAAGTTGGAACAACATTAATTTTTGTAAACCATTATCTTACTTCCTGGTTGTTTTTTCTCTTTACAATTCTCTATTCCCTTAAGCTTGGTGCTCACTATACTGTATTTCTCACCTTTATTCCTGAAACTGAAATGGGGTATACAACACACACACATATGCACACATATACATACCTATATACATAACCTTACATATATGTATCTAAAACATTTGTAGCAGTTTTATTCATAGTGGCATTTCTACTACAGCAAATGTCTTATCTTTAAGCAAAATGAACAAGCTTCCTACTGACAGTCTATTTCAGACTTTCCACTTTGTGGGTTCAATTTTTAGTTGGTACTGTTAATCAACTTCCACAAATACCCTAAATCCAAACTACACATGTGAGAAAGGACCTTTCATTTTTTTTTTTATTACTTTGGAGTGCCAGGCTAGGAGCGGAGGTTAGGACACTCTATTCAAAATGTTCGAACATCACTTACTCAATTGATTTACATATGTATGTATATGGAATCTAGCAAGGCAAAAGGCACGATGGTAAATGTAAAACAGAATACCAACTGTGGTGGCCCCTGCTGTCAATAAATATATTTCAAGAAGTCAATTTATTTTTAAATGGAATTTTAAGTCTGTTGAAGGGAATCATCTTGAAGTCCTTTATATGAAAACTGTCTGCTGCAAAAGACAAGGCAAATATAATACTTTGTTCTTAAGGTTCTCAGCACAATAAAAAAAATATGGTGTATATGAAAGGTACTGTATGGAGATGCAGCCTTATCTAGTAGAAAAACCATTGCATTTGGAGTAAAAAAAACAAAGGTTTGAATCTAATCTCTCCTTCTTACTAATAGGATAATATCAGTCAAGTCATTTTGTCTGCATGAACTTCAGTTTTCTCATCTGTAAATTGGGCATAATAACAATTGTATGTCTTTCTCACATTGAGCACATCAGATGAGAAAACAGTGGTTTATAAGATATTATCTGGATAAGAGCTAATATATGAATATGGATAGTCTTATCCACTGACAGGTGAGTGGGCATTTTTGAAGTATAATTTCAGCAAAGCCTACAAAGGTTCCTATGGTCTTTCTCTACCTCCTCTCCTCTCTTCCCTCATACAAACATTAATTTGCTAATTCCTACAAGTCTTAGGTATATTCATTTGGACTTAAATATGTGGATTAGGACAAGTCTCAGAGGCTGCCCAGTCCAACCAATGCTCTTCACCTTTGAATGAAGATTCCTTATAACAGAAAACCTGCTGCTTCATGGGACTAACTGCCTTTGGATATCTCTAATCATTGGGTAGTTTTTTTTTTCTTTTTATAAAGTCAAAATCTCTCTAAAGTTACAATTCTGTCTTTCAGCAAAATCCGCCCACTGCTCCTCGTTCTAACCGTTGGGTTAAGCAGATCATATCTGATTCCTCTTTTCCATGACAGTCTTTCAAATACTTGGTTATAACTATCAGATTCTCCCTCCCCCCCAAGTCTTTCCTTCTCCAGGCTAAACATTCCTACAATCAGTTCTCATGCCCTTTTACTCTCCTGGTTCCCCTTCCCTTTATATTCTACAACTTACCAATATCCTATCTAAAACATGGTGCTCAGACTGGAAAACAATATTCTAGATGTAGTCTGACCAGAGCAGCATATAGTGAGATTATCACTTCCCTAGTCCTAGATACTATGTCTTTCTTAATTTGACCAAAGGTTAAGCTACCTTTTTTTCTTCTCCATGGCATGCTATTGACTGATATTAAGCTTGAAGTTCAATAAAACCCCAAGATCTTTTTTCTTCTTTGCAAAAACAGCTATGTAACCTTGAATGAAGTATCATTCACACATATTAGTATGTGTGAATTAAGTTATTAGATCCTTTCCTAATAGCAAGTTTCTATAGAGGAAAGGGCAGAGCAGGCATTAGAGCATTAGATGCCCAAGGAGTAGGTGTTAATAAGAAAGAGAGAGAGAGAGGGAGAGAGAGAGAGAGAGAGAGAGAGAGAGAGAGAG
>NW_027186304.1:26106855-26116446 GCF_028583685.1 Petaurus breviceps papuanus | reverse complement strand
AGAGAGAGAGAGAGAGAGAGAGAGAGAGAGAGAGAGAGAGAGGGAGAGAGAGAGAGAGAGAGAGAGAGAGAGAGAGAGAGAGAGAGAGAGAGAGAGAGAGAGAGAGAGAGAGAGAGAGAGAGAGTATATAGCAGAGTCACCTCTTAGCTATCTAGCATGGTTGGGGAATGAGATACTTAGAATAAATAATTGAACCCTCTATGTTCAATGTAGGCAGAGCATTGATAAAATTTTTGTAGTTTTGAAAGACAAACAGTTACTAGCTCTGACCTCCCAACTGAAAGCCCAAGGTTGATTATTTGTGTAGTCCATGAATGGTATCACAGGAGTGGAAAGAAATTGAAAAGTATTTTTCTCACTTTAAATCAAGTAACAGTCAGAACACACAGTGTGGCATCTGGGTGTGACTGCCTGGGGTCTGAAGCACCAAAGAGCTCATGATAGCTTTTGCAGTTAAAAGTTCAGGAGAAATATACCTTTCCTACTATGAAGAAGAAGTTGTAGACCAGTTGGTAACAACAAAGAACTGAATCAGGTCAGCAAAGGTGTCATTCCATAGCTAAAAAAACATCAGAAAATATCAGAGAGTGGCAATGTCTTACAAACAAGCCACATTACTCTTAAAGGCTGGGTGTACTGAAGGAACAACATACAATAGAGCTTGAATCCTGACATTTTCCAGAGCAGTTCAGGAAAATTGTCTTTTCTGAGATGGAAGACCTATATTGTTGGAAGGAATATTCATCTCAGTGAGGTTATAGATCAGTTAAAACATCAGAATGTTTTAAAAGAGAAAAGTAAGGTGAAATACCAAAAGAAAGATGGTGATTCCAAGGATAAAATCAGAGGAAGAGTTAACCACTTGAAGGCAAATGAAAGAGAGAGAACCTGGAAGAGATAGTTAGCAGTCAATCAACAACAGATATTAAGTGCTTACTATGTTCCAGGATAACAACTATGTGGCACAGTGGATAGAGTGCTGGGTTTGAAGTGAGGAAGACTCATCTTTGTGAGTTCAAATCTGGCCTCAGACACTTACTAGTTGTGTGACTCTGGGCAAGTCACTTAACTCTGCTTCAGTTTCTTCATCTGTAAAATGAAATGAGGAAGGAAATGGAAAATCACTCCAGTATCTTTGCCAAGAAAACCCCAAATGGTGTCACAAAGAGTTGGACACAACTGAAAAATGACTGAATAACAGTGACAGTATGTGCCAGGCACTGTTTGAAAGGAGGAGGCATTATCAGCCAGGAAAGGACCTAGAAAGGCTTCCTGCAGTAGATGGAGTTTGAGCTGAATTTTGAACAAAGTCAGGGAAAGTAAAAGGCAAAGATGAGGGGGGTAGAGAATTCCAAATATGAGGGTATAAAGTCACAGAAAGGAGAGATAGAGTATAGTGACTGAAGAACTGCAAGGAGAGAGACAGAGAAACTATTTCATTATTTTTTCATTTCATATATTATTCATATTTTCTTTGTAATTCTGTGTATTTTAATTTAGGCATTTACAATTTTATTCTGAGAAGGGTTCCAGAGTCTTCACTAAACTGACAAAGGGGCCCATAAGACAAAAACAATTTAAGAATTGCCTGGATTGGACTGGCATAAAAGCCTCAGGGACCTAGGAAGCTTCTCCCTGCCCCCAATTATGTTCAGCAAAATATTTTCCAGGTGAAAAGGTAGTAGAAATCCAAAGAGATTATTCAATTCAATTTAGCAATGAACATTTTATTAAATGCCCCTGGAGTTCAGAGACAGTGAAGTGGATAGTGACCAGCCTCAAAACCAGAAAGACCCACATTCAAGTGTTGCATCTGATGCATGGAGTTCATGAATGAGAGAGTCACAACCTCTGGGTGCTCTAGGTAACTTCCTAAAACCAGGAGGTGCTGACCTGCACTGCCAAAAGGAGTTTGCTTCTCCGTGAGTTCTCTAGAGAGATGAAATCACAGCTCTTTTCACCGTCTCTATTACTAACTATAGGTAGAATGTTGTCCTAGGACAGATAATACAATTTAGATCAGATATTATTCTGGCCCTCATAGAACTTAGAGTCTAATAAGAAAATAAGTCCCCTGAAGAAGTTGTAATGATGACATGATAAGTGTATCCGAAGGGCACAAAACAAAGTTTTATGAGAGATCAAAGAGGGAAAATGTTGCCCACAAAGAGGAGCAGGCAAGATCTCTTACAGGAGGTGGCTTCTGAGCTGGGCTTTGGAATCTACCATGGAGGTCCCTGTTCATCACCCACCCACCTTAATCCATGCCACCTTGTAACAGCAAGCATCCTAGCATACCCAGGATGGCTGCTAGCACAGTTTCATAGATCTGCTTTTCTAAAGGAAAGCAACTCAAAATGGGTGAACAATCTTATTTTAATCAATCAAACATATATCCTTTACCTTGTTCAGGGGAAAAAGTCAGCACCCTGAACTTCAGAGAATACAAACAGAAGTTACAACAGAAAATAACACAATTTAGCAGACAGGGCTTCTATCTGACCATTACATCCATACCCAGTTAGTTACCAAAGAGGGAAGCACCAACATCTGGGTTTTCAAAGCCAGGGGGCTCAACAGTTGCCCAGAGTCTCATCTGGTCAAATCACACAGCTCTTCCCAAAGTGAGCCCCAAAGCAAAACCTCACATCAGGGTATATATAGCCTTTTCCTGGGTCAGAGAATGTCACAAGCCTCTTGACCCACTGCCCAATCACAAAGTAACAAGGTATGGGCATTCCTGAAAAAAAAAAACAAGCCTCTCACCACAGGCTCCATGTGATCACATTCAGCCTATTAGGGGGCACATTATATTTTGAAATCAGGGAAGATTCTCAGATTCACTTAAACCTATCAAGGGCCAAAGGGCAGGGAAGATCTTCAGATTCCCATAGCCATTACACACCTGCTCTTTTATGTTTTATTTTTAACTAGAATTGTGATTTTATTTCCTATGAGAGATTCCATTGACTAATATACCTTCACACCTGTTTGGTAATTTATGTAGTTTTAAAGGGTTGCCTAGAGCACTCTTAGGTTAGGTGACTGGTCCAGGGTCATACAGCCAGGATGTCAGTCAGCTCATCAATCAAGCATAAAGGTACCGCCAGAGGTGAGATTTGAATCCAGGCACTCCTGATTCCAAATGAAAAATCTTCTCAGGTGGTCTCATTTGTTCTTATTAAATATTTAATCTAGGTAATCCTGATTCTGATTCTCTAACCATCATCATCATCAAAGCTAGTATTTATACAACACCTGCTATGTGTACCAGGTGATGTCCTAAGCTATTTACAAACATTATCTCCTTTGATTCTCACAATAAGCCTGGGAGGTAGGTGCTATTATTATACCCTTTCCATAGTTGAGGAAATTGAGGCTAAAAGAGATTTAGTTACTTGAACAAGGTCACATAGCTAATAAATGCCTAAGGTCACATTTGAACTCAGGTCTTCCTGATTCCAGGCTCAGAGCTCTAGTCATGGGGCCACTTAGCTGCTAAACACTATGACTTATTTTCTCTCTTAGAGCCATGTAAATAAAAGAGCTATGGGTCCATGAAAAAGAATTCTCTCGGTCAGAGTCAAGATGGAGGAGTAGAGGCACTACCTCCAAGTGGCTCCAGCTTCCACCTTCCCCAATCAATGTAAAAAGGGGACTCTGAACAAACTTGGGAGCTGCAGAACCCACAAAATGACACAGAGAAGCTAACCTCCTGCTGAGGACAGCTTGGCAGGCCAGCAGAAATTGGCCAGTGCAGCACTCTGGGAGCTGAGCCCAGCCCCACATCGAGGCTTTAGCCCCAGGGTGGGCCTGACAAGCCGCCAGCCAGAGGGACTCCAGATCAGCAGCAGCTGTGGCCATTTCCAGATTTATCAACACATAGATGTGAAGGACAACGTGAGAGTTCAGTGCAGTCTGGACTTTGGGACCAGTAAGTGGGTGTGCGTGGCTTTTGCCACTGGGGCGAGAAGCCGCTGAGCCACCGGCACAGCCAGCCAGCGCCATGTGGCAGCTTCAGCTCCTAGCCTGCAGACTGTAGGGGGACCAAGCACCAGTCTGAGGGGTAATCACTCTTGCTTAAACCTTCTTGGATCTGGATTGCAGTCTAGGGTAGAGGTTCTGGGGTGTGTGACCAGCTTGCCAGAGTGTGTGGAGGCCTCAGAGAGGGCACCCATCTAATACCTCCAGCAGCTGAGAAAACCCCAGTGTTTGGGACGAAAGCTCCCCTGTCTGGTGGCAGAGTCCTACTGTGGCAAAAAGCCCAGGGGTCAATGACTGAGGGGCGACATGACCAGGCAAAGGAAACAAAGCAAACAGAAGATTCCAACACGAGACTCCTATTTTGGGGACAAAAAGGAGCAAAGCATGGAACAGGAGGAAGACAGTGAAGTCAAAACTCCTGCACCAAAAGCTTCAAAGGAAAATATGAGCTGGTTACAGGCCATAGATGACCTTAAGAAGCAGATAAGAGAAGTGGAGGAAAAATTGGGAAGAGAAATGAGAATGATGCAAGAACATTATGAAATGAGAGTCAGCAGCGTGACTAAGGAAAATCACACCTTAAAAAATGAGTAACTCAAATGGCAAAAGAGGCCCAAAAAGGCAATGAGGAGAAGAATGCCTTAAAAAGCCAAATTTGCCAAATGGAAAAAGAATCTCAAAAGCTCAATCCAGAGAATCATTGCTTCAGAATTAGATTGGAAAAAATGGAAGCTAATGACTTTATGAGAAATCAAGATACTGTTAAACAGATCCAAACAAATGAAAGAATAAAAGGCAATGTAAAATATCTCATAGGAAAAACCACTGACCTGGGAAAATAGATCCAGGAGAGAGAATTTAAAAATTATTGGACTACCTGAAAGCCATGATCAAAGTAAGAACCTAGAAGTCATCCTCCAGGAAGTTCTCAAAGAAAACTGCCCTGATGTTTTAGAACCAGAGGGCAAAATAGAGGTTGAAAGAATCCACCAATCACCTCCTAAAAAAGATCCCAAAAAGAAAACTCCTAGGAATATTATAGCCAGGTTCTGGAATTCCCAGATTAAGGAGAGAATATCACAAGAAGCCAGGAAGAAACAATTTGAATACTGTGGAAACACAATCACGATAACCCAGGATCTGGCAGCTTCTACACTGAGGGATCGAAGGGCTTGGAATATGCTATTCCGGAGGTCAAAGGAGCTGGGATTAAAACCAAGAGTCACCTACCCAGCAAAACTGAGTATCATGTTTCAGGGAAAAATATGGTCATTCAGTGGAATAGAGGACTTTCAGGCATTCTTGATGAAAAAAAAAAACAGAATCAAATAGAATATTTGACATTCTGATACAAGAAGCAAGAGAAGCATGAGAAGGTAAACAGGGAAAAGAAATTATAAGGAACTTATCAAAGTAGAACTATTAACATTTCTACATGGAAAAACAATAATTGTAACTTATGAAATTTTTCTCAGTATGAAAATAGTTGAAGGGAATAGAAATATATATATATATACATACATATATATGTCTATATATGAGGGTATATGGGCATATCAATACATATGTGAATGTGTACATATGTTTACAGGCATACATAGATAGAGGGCACAGGGCCAATTTAACAGGAAGGGATGATACTTAAAAGGTGAAATTAAGAGGTGAGAGAGGAATATAATGAGAGGAGATGGGGAGAGACAGAATGGGGTAAACTATCTCATATAGAAGAGGCAAGGTAAAATGGTTACAATGGAAGGGAAGAATAGGAAGGCAAAAGGGAATGGGTCAACCTTATTCCCATTGAATTTGGCTTGGGGAGGGAATGAAATACACACTAAATAGGGTATCTCACCCTACAAGAGAGTATGGAGGAAGGGGATGAGAGGGGGGATGATGGAAGGGAAGGTAGGCTGGGGGGGGAGGGAAGTTGGAAGCACCCACTTTTGAAAAGGGATGGGATCAAAGTAGAGAATAGAACAAGTGGGAGGTGGGATAGGAAGGAGGAAAATATAGTCAGTCTTTTACAATATATCTACTATGTTATTGTTTTGCATTAGCCACATATGTATAACATATACTGAACTGCTTATCTTCCCAGTAAGGGTGGGTGACAAGGGAGGAAGGGAATGCATCTGGAATTCAAAGTTTTAAAATCAAATGTTTAAATATATGTATACATATACTATTATTAATACTATTTTACATGTAATTGGTAAATAAGATATACAAGCACTGGGGCATAGAGATCCACCATGCCCTACTGGAAAAGTCGAAAGGGGTATGGGAGAAAATATGAGAGAGAGAAGATTGGAGGAGGGGATATCCTGTGGGACTGCTATTTTCGGGTGGTGGGTAGGGGAAAAATGGGGAGGAAATTTGTATCTCGAAATCTGGTGGATATGAATGGTGTAAATCAGAAGTTAATAAAGCATTTGAAAAATGGAAAGAAAAAAAAGAATTATCTCCAGAACAAAGCTTAGGCTTACCATCCAAGCAGTACATGACATGTAAGTAGGGGGCATCTCTTTTACTTTTTACTTAGAGAATGAAACTTTCCTCCATACAGAGGGGACAATAATACAAAATACAGCCATTTAATTTTGCCAATGGTCACTGGAAAGATGAAGGAATCATTCCCCGGTTCTGTGGAGGGGAGGATTAGGGACCAAGAGCTTGCTCGAAGACAAGAAGCAAATTTTTAAGGGATGGGATTTGGATGATAATCTTTCTGACTCACAAATCAGATTATGCCCCCTTTGCCCTTCCATATTGCCTTGAAACTTTAAAAGTAACTCAGTGAGAATATAGCTAAGGAATGAAAATGTTATGTTGGTGCTAATTGCACTAGCAAATTGATTAAATCTGCATGTTAAATGAACTGAGAGGTGGGTTTCTGCCTATGAAGTGCACTCCAGCAGACTTGGAGTTTAAAGGAAAATGCGCTAGTCAGTCGTTAGAGCAGTTTGCAGACATCAGTAGTCAGCCCTGATGAGTGTCAGTTCTGAGCCCAGAGAAAGAATAATTCATATTTTCTTGAAAGGCATTCTTCCATTTTACTGCAGCAAAATCTATGCCCACACTTTCCCAACACCGTGTTTTCTCTTGCTTCCTCCTCACAGGGCTCACAAGAGATTGACCCTCTGTGTCCATCTTACATTGGTATATTTTCATGACTCAAAGGATGAAGCCAGAGGCTCTGGACTCACTGAGAATGCTTAGAAGAAAGCTTCATTTCATCTGGTTGTTCAATGTTCCCAAGCTTCTAGGGAGATAACCTAAAAAAAAAAGTTTTATTAATATTATAATGTACCAGATAATCTGTGTGAGTTAGGATGACTCCACAGAGCTCATTTGAGTTCTAATTAGAATCTGAAAATAAATTCTCCACTGTGAAAACCAAATCATTTAATCCATCAGACTTCCTATCTGGTCCACATTAGTCCGTATTTTATTACGCTTTTAATATAAATATCAATATAAAAAGGATTACAAGCTTTTGGTTTGATATCAGGAACACTGATCTGTGCTTTTGAAAAGATTATAAGGAAATCACTTAAGTAATGTAGATTCCCTCCCCCCACAATAATTCCCTCAGGAGATTCTGGGAGTTCTGTTCATGGTCTGCCAGGAAAAGAGAGCCCCTAACTCTCACCAGTTGAAACCAATAAATGGGCTTATTTGTATTTCTATTTCAGACAAAACAAGACAAAGCAAATCCAAACCTCTTCAGGGCATACAGACCTAAAGCCATCCTATATCTAAACTCAGGAGTTAGGGCATCACTTGTACACTACATTTTTTCTGATTCTTTAAGTCCTTATTTCTTTTTCTTTCCCCCCTTTTAGTGCTGCAGGTGTCTTGATATATGTTGCATTCTAAGCTGCTTAATTTTCTCCATTTTGGGCGCTAACATGCATTTTACTCAATTTGCTTTCATGTATTTTTAAGCATGGCTTTTTTTTTCCTGAAAGGGCAGGGCATTTTGAGTTTCAGAACAACAATAAAACCAGCAATACCACCACCACCACCCACCCAAACTTAGCGCTAGCACGCTCTTATTTCCAGGTCTTAGTCATGTATCTAAACAGAAATGGACTTGAAATTCTTTCCATGACTCCTTAGGAAACAGCAACGAAGCTGACAGCTAACAAATTCCAAATGAAAAATCTGCTCAGGTGGTCTCATTTGTTTTTATTCAATTTTTAATCCAAACCAATTGGACAAACATTTATAATGCAACTTCTGTAAGCAGAGCTCTGTGTTGGTTTAATGTTGTGCTTCTCAAATTTGTCATTGGTGGGAGTTTTCAGAGCCCTGTTTTTCAGGGTTCCTCCAGGTGGATCTCTAAATAGGGCATGGCTTGCTCTTTCATTCATTCATTCCATCACAAGGTAGGCATGTGTCTGTTGGCTTCTAGTGACCACCATTCAACCCAGCTTCTGTCTCCTCCCCATCTCCTTCAGCCACCACCATCCTACTTTATTTTTATATAACACTTTAGTCTTAGGAAGCGTTTTCCTGACTTTGTTTTTAAACTGAACTTGTGATTGGGAAAGGAGTTCCCAATAAAATATTTCCTCTACCCACTATGCCACTCGGACTCTCTTTCTGAGATTTTCTGAATTTAATCCTCACATATAATCTCACTGAGGCAGGTAATATAAATATCATTAAGCCTATTTTACAGATAAGAAGACTAAGTTAAATAATATGTTGAGTGACTTACTCAAGGTCACATAGCTTATAAATAGCTAAGCAATGGTTCCAATTGAGATTTTCTGGGCTCCATAACCATGTCTCTTTGCCCCCTGTAAGACATTGCACTGCCTTTCAGTCATGGCCACATTAAGTATACATCTCCCCATGTTTGTTTTCCTCTGACTGCCAAGTTTCCCTCCTCATTTATGAAGAAGAGTACCTACACTTTTGGAAACTTTCCCTTGCAGAATTTACTTTAAAGGGACGTGAAATAGTTGGTTTGTTCATTCTGAATTGAGGAACACAGAGGACAATTTTCTCTCCCCCAGGCATCTCCTCCACAGTCTGACCCAATGTCCCAAAGTCTATCATCAGAGATTCGTTATTTTGTGCAACACATTATATTGTCATCAGTCTCCTGGTAAAATATGAATGCCCTTGGGATGGTTTAAGCTATTAGTACTTTGTTATGAATTAACTCATGAGGAATTAATGCAATAAGATAGGAATCAGGTAAGTTTTGATGGGAAGAAGGGAAGCCCCTGGAGGGGTGGTACTGCTAGACTATAAGTTCTAAGAGGGATAGGGTTGTGATTTATCTAAACTTTGTATCCCTCTTAATACAGTGTTCAGTGGGGGTGGCTCAGACACTTAACACAAAAACTAGCTGTGTGACCTTGGGCAAGTCACTTAACCCCAATTGCCCTACCTTCCCCCCTCCAAAAAGCAACCAAAAATAACCTAAAAAATAAATGTTTCTTCCTTTTGGGGCAGCTAGGTGGCACAGTGAATAAAGCACCAGCCCTGGAGGCAGGAGGACCTGAGTTCAAATCTGGCCTCAGACACTTGACACACTTGAACAATGTAGGGGACAGAGAAGCAAGGGGTACTTAGGATAAACCATCCATC
>NW_027186304.1:26023063-26101855 GCF_028583685.1 Petaurus breviceps papuanus | reverse complement strand
TTGAGAATTCTCAGGCCCAAGTAGTTATGTTGTTATGGGGAGGAGACAGGCTGCAGGTGAAGGTCCAAAGCTCAGTTGTTTATCTCTTTGTTATTCTACATTAATCCAGTGGTTGTCACAATTACCACCATGATGGATATAGTGAAAGACCACTGAATTAAGACTGAGAAGAATTAAGATTCAGATCTTGTCTCTGACACATAGTAGAAGTGTAACTTTGGGCAATTCCTTAGCCTTCTGAGCATCAGCTTACTTATGTATAAAAATGAGGTTGCTTTGGGTTCACTTTTGGTTAAATTGCCATGTATCTGGTGATCCTCTAAGTAGGGTCTGATGATTGTATATGAGAGAAGATATGAGCCTCAGTTCCCTGAGGAATTTTGTGGAGGAGAATGGTTGGGGGTAAGCTTGGAAAGGGATGTAAGGATTCTCTGAGTGGAAAAAAAAGAGGTAGGAGAGGGCATACAGTACTAATTTTTTTAGTTTTATTTATTTTATTCTGAACTGAAATAAAATAAGCATTTCCATAACATAGTAGAACAGAAAACAAAGATGATTGTACATGAAACTACAAATCTATTATATACAACTTACTATTCTTTTAAATATTAATTTAAACATTTAAAATTTTAATTTAAATATTATTTAAAGTTATCATGTAACTTCTTTTTACCATTTTTTTCTTCCCTTACTAGCTCCCGGGGTGTTGTGCGGATCAAATGAGATAATTTTATAGTGCCTGACACTATATAAATGTTAGCTATTATTGTTGTTATATCATGCATGAAGAGTACTAGAAAAGAAATTTGAATAAATGGCTACTGAATATAACTTGGCTGCCATGTTGGTTTCCTTGCTGACTCAGCAAGCAAGTCCTGGTTGATTCAGGATCACTTGAGAGCTCTGCAAAGGTATGGTGAGGGGAGAGGGTAAGGTCTGCTTACACTCATGAATTGGAGTGAAGATAGATCCCTGTTGGAGGTAGGGATAGTTTTGCTGTTCAGAGAGGAGGACCTCAGGTACCACCCAACTTTGGAAGGGGTCAAAGTAGAGGAGCTACCACTCTCTGCCTCTACTAGACTCAAACTTCATCAGGATGATTGTGACAAGTCATCCTTTAGCCTATCAGAATTAGGAGAGAACTAAGGCAGCCATGGAAGACTCTTCTGGAAATATCTAAAAGTAGGAAACAGAAGAGAAGGCTTAGGAAAGTCATGATAGCTATCTTCATGTATTTGAAAGGCAGATTAAAATTGTTCTGCTTGACCACAGAGGACAGGATTAGAAGTGATGGGTGAAAGACTCAGAGAGGGGGCGACCAGGTGGCTCAGCGAGTAAGAGCACCGGCTCCAGTGTCGGGATGACCTGGGGATCAAATCTGGGCTCAGATACTCAGCACCCCACCCAGAAATAACTGGCCATGTAACCTTGAGCAAGTTACTTAACCCTGATTGCTTAAAAAAAAAAGACTCAGAGAGACAGGTTTAGGCTTAATGTAAGACTGGTATACCGGTGGCATTCTCACAATGTCAAGAGGACTCAAGGAAGGGCCTCAGCACACTGGGTTGATTCTCTATGAAAGGTTCATAGGAGTTAGAAAGGTAAGATAAAAGGAAAAAAAAAGTTACATGATAACTTTAAATAATATTTAAATTAAAATTTAAATGTTTAAAGCTCATGTGGACAAGAATCTCACAGCATGGGAGGCACAGGTGGGTTGAGATTTGCATGATTAGAGACACTGTCTGCATCAATGAGACCAAGATCCAGTAAAGTATTAGATGAAGGAAAAGCTTCCTAACAATTAGAGCTTGGTGGGATGTAATGAATTGCTTCTTACTGGAGGTCTTCAAGCAAAGGCTGGATGACCACATGTAAGGCATTGTGGGTGAGTGGGAGGCATCCTTATTCAGGTATAGGTTGGACTAAATAGATGCCAACTGAATTTCCTCCCGACTGATAATCTGTGATTCTATAATTCTATAATGCATTGCTTACAAACGTGTAACGTGGATCAAATGAAATCACATATGCAAAGTGTTTTGTAAACCTTTAAGCATTAATAACAGCTGTTCACATTGGCCTAGGGCCATAAGGTTTGCACTGAGGGTCAGCATGGTAAAGTGGTTAGAGAGCTGACCTGGGAGTCAGTTCAATAGTAGCCTCTGCTATGTAATGGCTATCTCACTCTGGCCAAGTGGCTTAGCCTTTCCCAGCTACCGTGTTTCCCCGATAATAAGACCTATCCCGAAAATAAGCCCTCCCCTGAAAATAAGCCCTATTGAGATTGCTACTGTAGTGAAGGTGATCCCCTGCACTACTGTAATGGGAATGCAGATTTGGAAGATCTTCCCTGCCCCAAGGCTAAAGTGCACCTGAAGCCTGGGGTGGGAGGCTTGTTTTTCAGTAGATACTTCTTGATTGGCCAGCGAGTCAATAAGGTTGTTACATTCTCTGAGCCAGGGGAAGGCTATATAAGCCCTGATGTGTAGCTTTGTTTTGGGGGCTCACTTTGAGAAGTGTTCTGTGATTTGAACTGTATTCTGGGAAGCCGTTGTCCAGGCCCCCCCCCCCATGCTTTGAAAAACCCAGATGTGGAAACCCAGATGTTGACTGGGTATGGATGTAATGGTTGGACAGTTTGGAAATCTGTCTACTTGATCTGTTTCTGTCTTGATAATTCTGTCTGTGTATTTTGAAGTTCGGGGTGCTGACCTTTTTTTCCCCTGAACAAGGTAAACGATATATGTCTGACTGATTAAAGTAAGCTTGTTAACCCATTTTGAGTTGCTTTCCTTTAACAAAGCAGATCCAAGAACCTGTATGGGCAGCCACCCTGAGGATGCTTGGGGTGCTTGCTGCTACAGCTACATGCTACATTACGGTACCCTCTGTATGCACCGTCCCCCCCCCCCCCCCCGAAATGCATGCCGCACTCAGAGCTGCATCCAATCAGAGCTGCAGCAGTAAGCCCGTCATCCTGTTCTTCCCCAGTGATTTGCTTGCTGGCGCCACTGAGAGCAGTGCCACGGAGGAGAGCTGAGGCAGGACAACATAAGCCCTCCCCTGAAAATAAGCCCTCTGGTGTTTTTTTTTTCCAAAATAATTAATAAGACAGTGTCTTATTATCGAGGAAACACAGTAAGTGGTGCATGCATAGAGCTCTGGGCCTGATGTCAGGAAGACCTAAACTCAAATTTAGCCCAAGGCACTTGCTAGCTCCTGTGTGACCCTGGACAAGTGATTTAACCTCTGTTTATCTCAATCTCAGCAGTAAAATGGGAATAATAATAATAGCACCTCCCTCCCTGGGTTGAGAAAATCAAATTAAATGTTATAAAGGGCAGTGCTTTAGTACTGTGCTTAACAGCGCTTAACTATGCTTAACAAACACTTGTTTCCTCTTCCTGCATTGCCCCAAGCAACCTCCTAAGATTGTAAGTGGCCTAAAAGATGATAACCTTCCTTGGTAGAGGGAGTTTCTTACTGGAAGCTCCATGCATATACCGATGAAATTAGCTGTATGATTAAAAAAAAGTTTGCATCAAATAAATGCTGTGATTTGGAGTCACAGAATGTGGGTTCAAACCTTGCCTCTTATACTTACTGGCTGGGTTACTTACTCTCTCATCTTCAGTTTTATTGACAACTTTTCTTTTTTGTTCTGACCTATGAATTCATTAGCTCAGTCTCAGTATGGAGACTTCTTCTACCATTAAAGATTAACATCTTTTCTGCCATTCCTAGTCTTGGAGAGTTGCCAGAAAGTGTCAAGATGTTAAGTAATTCAGCCAGGGTCACGGGACTTGAACCCAGGTTATCCTGACACTGATGCAAACCTCTTCACACTATATATGCCATACTGCTTTCTTCCTCATCTCTAAAATGGGGATGGTATTATTTACCCTTCCTCCCTCATAGGATTGTTAGGAGAACTGAGTGAAATACCGTATGCAAAGTGCCTTGTAAGTATTAACACACAGTATGAATGTAAGCTATTCATTATCCAGACATTTGTTTCACTCTCCAGCCACTTTGTCTGGGCAAGATACAACCTCTGAGAGCAGGAAAGAAAGAAAATGTGCAGAGAAGTCTGTGGCCGTGGCTCCTTGTCCCTGAGAAGAACAAGGGAACACTATTGAAAAAGAAGGCTCCCATAGTGCATTCAGAACACTCTGCAGAGAAAGCTTTGAGGTTATTAGTCTTTCAGCTCTTACCTTAGAATGTCATTACAGCCTGAGAGGCTGCAGAAATGGCTTGTTGTCCTGCAGGAAGAAAGCTAAGATGTTGTATTAGGCAAATTGATAAGAGCAATGAGATAGCCAATAGCAAGGTGGGGAGTCCCGGACAAAGGCTTTCACAGAACAGAAACTCGTTTTTTCAACATTCCTGGATTTTTTTTTTCACTCTTTCCCCTACCCCAATGTATTACTTATTTTCTTGGTCTCCCAAGAAATTCTCCAGACTTTCTTTCAGATTTAACATGACCATTTCCCCTTCCCCTCACCAATAACCCAGGGTATATAGCTAGATTTTATTTGATTGCATTTGATAATATTTTATTTTCCCCAAGTACATGTAAAAATAATTTTTAACATCCATTTGCAAAATCAGATTAAGGGAGCTGTATTATCCCTGTAGATTTCCCTTCCTCTCCTTCTCACTAATCTCTTCAAGAGCTCTGTTATTATTAATGACTTGGTACTTGATGATAATTATTGGAGAAATGTGAGAGAAAAGGTACATTAATACACTGTTGGTGGAGTTATGAATCAGCCTAGCCATTCTGGAAAGCATTGAAACTATCCTCCCTCTCCCCACCCCACCACGTATGGGGGTACACACTCACACATACACACACTCACACACACACACTCACACACACACTCTCACACACACACACAAACACTAAACTGTACCACCACTAGGCTTATACCCCAAAGAGGTAAAAAGAAAGAACATAAATGGACAAAATATTCATAGCATCACTTTGTTGTAGGAAATAACCAGAAAATAAAACTATTCCCATCAATGTTGCTGTGGTTGGTTCTTCTGTATCAAAGAGGACCAATGGCATCAGAAGGCTGATGTCTTGACTTGCATGTGAATCGGACTTAAGTGAGGGAGGGTTTTGCCAAGTCATCAGTCTTATTCTCTCCTCTAAAGTCATTGGAGTCCAGCATTAATAGGAGAATGATGGCCTGTGAACAAAAGGGAGTCATTTCAGAAAAACCTGGGAGGAGTTGCTTGGACTAATGCAGATTGTAAAGAAAAGCAGTTTGGAAGAACCCTGATCAGTCCACTAAAGTGAAGCTGTCTTGGCAGATGTTTAAATTCTATTCTCTCAGTTTAGTTGCCTCAGCCAGGATGCTTCTAGGGCCGCAGGCCCTAAGTAAGCTAGAGGAACGAATTCAGCATGCCCCATGGAGCAGTGTTTGTCTTAGCAGGATAGAGGCGACTGTTGACTGTCATCATTTCTTCTTTCAGTATGTCTGCCCTCCTAACTCTGTGTTCTGTGATTCTCCTTAAACCAGTGCCCATGTGCCCCAGAGAGAACGGCAGCTGCTTACTCCCTGGCTCTGACGCCATCCTTCTCCTAGATTTTAGCAGGAGCTCATTCTTCAGCAGCAAAGTCTTATGAGGCACCTACTATGTACAGAACACTTAAAGAGAACCACATAATCTCCACATTTGAAGAAAACTTAGGGGTAATCTATGTGGAAAAGCCTTCACCAGAAAACCATCAGTGATGAGGGACTCACCACGTCATGACGTGGTTGTCATCTAATAGTTATGACTCTTATACTTTTGGATGTACTATCTGGGACCTCAAGAGAAGTTAACACTCTCACATAACAGTCCTTCACATATTTAAAGGTAGCTCTTATGTAGCCCTCGTGCTGTGCTGGAATCAGCTCTAAATGAGCTGGTTGTTCAATTTTCAGTGAGAGCACTTACCCCTTGGAAATAAGCAAATTTATAAACTGGGACTTGATTTATTAAATGTTTAATTATACAGACTTAAGAAAGTAATGGAGAAACTGTTATTAATTCAGATTAAACTTAAAAGTGTATCTTGCATCCTTTTTTTCTACAGACCCAGTTGTTAAATATTTACCCACATGCCTTTATGTGCTCCCACCCTAAGTCTTTTATTCTTCAGGCTAAGCTAAAACCTGAGCTCTTCCAAGTAATCCTTATATGACATGGAATCCAGCCCTCTCATAGCCCTGGTTGCCTTCTCTTGGATGTGATATATCATGTCAATTACCCTACTAAAATACGGCACCCAGGAAGGAACAAAACATCCTACTTATGACCAAAGTGTAATGGGACTAGCCCCTCCTTCCTTCCTGACACTAGGTCCCTGTTATTACAATCTAAGATTAGCTTTTTTGGTCACTACATCAAGCTATTGACATAGGTTGAGCTTAATTTAAGATAACATTAATACCAATAGTTAACATTTCTAGAAAACAATAAAATTTAAAAAAAATTTAAACATAGTCCTTGCCCTCTAGAGAAAATGATTTGAATATGATTTGAAGGGAGTTTTAATGAATTGTAAACCTTGGAGGATTCAGAAAAATGAGCTGGCAATAAGAAAGAGATAGGTAGAGTCAAAGAGAGAGAGAGAGACAGAAAAGAGAGAGAAAGAGATAGAAACAGAGACAGAGGGGAGGGAGGAGGAGACAGAGACAGAGAGAGACAGAGACAGACCTTGAGCTGAATTTAGAAAGGAATAGATTTCAAGATTAAGGAGATGATAATACTGCTACTCCATAACCTGGTCATACTAGATCTTGACTGTGATGTTCAGTTCTGGAGGCCACAGTATCAGGAGGCCACTAATCATCTGGAAGATGTCCAGAGGGGCAAAGCCAGAAAGATGAAGGCCTTGAGACCATGTCTTATGAGGATCAATTGTAGGGCCTGGGGATGTTTAACTTGGACAATGGGTGATGTGGTAAGGGGAGGGGGGACAATGAGAGGAAAATACCTATCTCCAAGGGGCAATCATATGGAAGAGAGGTTAGACTTGTTCTCTTTAACCCCAGGAGGCAGAACCCAGAGAATGAGAGTATATCTCAAGGAGATAAATTGAGGCTTGATACCTGGAAAACTTAATAACCGAACTCTTTAAAAGTGAAAAGGGTGGTCTAGGGAGGAAGTGGGTTTGGCCTCATTGGAAGCTTTCAAGGAGAGACTGGATGATCACTTCTCAAGTAATAGTGGGGATTCCTTTCTGGTATAGACTTAAAGGCTACCAAGGTCCCTTCCAACTCTAAAATTCATTCTCTAATTCCAGTGTAATGCAGGTCTGGCCCATTTCAGAGGGTATCACTCTGTTGATGTGGAAAAACTGAGGCATTTTCTTCCAGGAGAATAGTGAGTCTGTATAAGGAAGTGCCTTGGGGAGACTATGAAGCATACACAGAGGTTTTATAATCATCTACTAACCATGTGGTGAATGGATGCTCTTTGGCTGTGGGTCAAAGGGGACTTACGTATTTTTTGCCTCATTCCTCTCATACTCTGTTCTTGTTTTGTGTTTTGTTTTGTTTTTTGCTTTTTGGAGAGGGAGAAAGAAGGACAATTGGGGTTAAGTGACTTGCCCAAGGTCACATGGCTAGTAAGTGTTAAGTGTCTGAGGCTGGATTTGAACTCAGGTTCTCCTGACTCCAGAGTGGGTGCTCTATTCACTGTGCCGCCTAGCTGCCCCTCATACTCTGTTCATAGTTGGACTCATTCTCTTATCAAGTCCAACGAGAGATAACGCTCTAAAGGAAGAGTCTTAGGCACTTTCTCCACATCTAAGCCATGTGGCCCTAAGAAACTAGTCTTTTAGCTTATTCTCTTCCATTTTAGGTGAAGGCAGTGGAGCCTCAGATCTCATGGATGTCTAAAGGAAAGTAAGCCACAGGAATCTGGGAGTCAGAATCCTGACCAGGTTTTGCAGCCAGCTTGGCATCCATATCCCAAGAAGCAAGAAGTGACCTGGAGTGACACTCTGGACCCAGGCCAGCAGAAGCTGAGATGAGACCAGTAGTGATGCTGCATCTGAACATGAATGGCATGTAGGAACTAATCTGAGTTTCAAGGCTGATCCCCTTTCCTAGTGAAGTAGAAGAGCTTATGTATTTATTTGTCCTTCTGTCTTTGAAATAAATGGCCCTTCGTAAAAGATAATTGACGCTAAATAGTAAAATGGAGCTGAAGTGCAAGTCACTAACACCTAATAGTGGAGGGAAGACTACCTGAAGGGGCTTAAGCAGATGACATTAGAGGAGCACCCCATTCACAACCCCTAAGGGTAACCTAGAGCCATGAATTGGATATGCTGCCTGCCTGGCCATAGGGGAGAAATCCAGAATAGGTGTACTGCATTGGGAATATCTTTTTCCTTCCACTTCTACCTAATTCTTATCAGCCCTTCAAGGTATGGCTCAAATTCCCTTCCTCTATTCAACAAGTCTAATTCCATTTTTTTTTGGAGGGGGAAGGCAAGGCAATTGGAGTTAAGTGACTTGCTCAAGGTCACACAGCCAGTATAGTGTGTCAAATGTCTGAGGCCAAATTTGAACTCAGGTCCTCCTGACTCCAGGACCTGTGCTCAATTCACTATGCCACCTAGCTGCCCCTCAATTTTTAAAAAAATAATAAAAGCTTACTATGCTAGGCACAAGGAGGGAAATCAAGTTGAAATAAGCATGGTTTTTGCTCTCATGAAGTCTATAGTCTAATAGGGAGGCAAAATGAAAATATATGTACACATACATACATAAATACGCACATACACACTAGACAGCATGAGTGAATATTTGAAGGTGTGGTAGAATAGAAAGGAGCATAGTTCAGCTGAAGTATAGAATGTTAGAGAGGCTGCACAGGTAATAGATGAAATTCTAGGCTTCAGGCAAGGAACACCTGGGTTCAAATTCCACTTCTGACATATTATCTGTATGGTGCTGGACAAGTAACTTAATCTCACTAAGTCTCAATCTCTTCATTTGTAAAATGAAAGGGGTTGGATGGCTCTAAAGTCTTTTCCAATTCAAAATCCATAATCTTATTATTCTGTGATGAATAATAGGAGATAAGGGGAAGGCTAGGTGGCCCAGTGAGTAGAGCACTGGCCCTGGAGTCAGGAGGACCTGGGTTCAAAATGTGGCCTCAGACACTTAACACAAAACTAGCCATGTGACCTTGGGCAAGTCACTTAACCCCAATTGCCCCCTCAAAAAAAACAAAAACAAAAATAGGGCCAGCCACATGGCTCAGTGGGCCCCAGAGTTGAGAGACCTGGGATCGAATCCGGGCTCAAGATATTTAGCACCACATCCAGAAATAAATGGCCGTGTAACCTTGAGCAAGTTACTTAACCCGAATTGCTTATAAAAAAAAAAAAAGCAAAAATAAATAATAGATAAGATTGAAAAGATATCCAGGCAGTCATATGGTGGAGTGCCTCATATGTTGTAGGTATTGTTTTGTATTGTCATACAATAGTTTGTACCTCTCCTAATACATGTCCATCATCTAACTTTCATTCTCTAATTTTCACTCTCATAAATTTCATTCTCAAAAAACATATTTGCTCCCAGTTTACCTCTTCTACTAGAACACAGTCTCCATAAGTTAGGGATGATATTTTGTTTTATTTGTGCCCCACCATGAAGGTAGCTAGCTAGGTGGTACAGTGGATAGAGTGCTGGAGTCAGGAAGACACTCATCTTTTTGAGTTCAAATCCAGCCTCACACACTTATTAGCTGTGTGACCCTGGGCAAGTCACCTAACCCTGTTTGCCTGAGTTCCTCATAAAATGAGCAGGAGAAGAAAACAGCAAACTGCTCCAGTATTTTGCCAAGAAAACTCCAAATGGGGTCATGGTGAGTTGGACAGGACTGACATAACTCAACAACAACCCCACAGTATCATTCTGTCACAGTGTATTGAACATAGCACTTATTCAACAAATATTTGCCAATAAAATTAATAAATCACACGAATGCAGCTAAGTAGCAGAGCAGACAGAATGATCTGGAGTCAGGAAGACTGCCTCAGAAGCTGGCCACCCTTGTTACTCTAACAAATCACTCGTTCCCAAGCCTCAGTTTCCCCATCTGTAAAATGGGGATAATAGGAACATCTCCTTCATAGTGTTGTTACAAGAATCAGATAATAGAGGATGTTTAAAAATCTTAAGGCAATTTTAAACTGTTAAAGCTTTAGCACTTCACACACCTTACAGCTCTACTTAAATATTATTGTTTTGTGACCCCCTTGGGAGTTTTCTTGGCAAAGAGATTATGGTGGTTTGTTATTTCTTTCCCCAGCTCATTTTATAGATGAGGAAACTGAGGCAAACAGGGTTAAGTGACTTGCCCAGAGTCACACAGCTAATAGTGTCCAAGACCAGATTTGAGCTCAGGTCTTCTTGACTCTACTGCTTTATCTACTATGCCATCTAGTTGCCCATTTAAATGATAGCCTTTGCTATTACTACACACAGGGAACCTATAAAGTCACTTAGAATTTTTAAGAGACAGGACCAGAAGGTGGAAGTAAGAATAATTAAAGGATGGGGTGGCTAGGTGGCGTAGTGAATAGAGCACCAGCCCTGGAGTCAGGAGGACCTGAGTTCAAATGTGACCTCAGACACAACAGAAAAACTAGCCAGGTGACCTTGGGCAAGTCATTTAACCCCAATTGCCCTACCTTTCAAAAAGAAAAAAAAAGATAGAAAAAAGAACAATTAAAGGAGAATAAATGCAAAAATATGACCCAGTCTTTCAAGAATGATGTCAGGCAGGGCAAAGTTCAGGATGAGCTTAATCCAGGAAAGAAAGTTATGACCAGAACAAAAGCATGTGATATTGTTGTTACATTTTAAGCTATGCTGGGGAAAGAGGTAAAGAGAATAACTGGCACTATTGCCCTGGGATGGAGAAGATGCTGTGGCTGCTGTTTGTCCTCCTTTCTTGAAGAGGACGGTGATGCCAGGGAGGTGATGCCGTGACTTTCAAGTGAATCAGATTTAAGTGAGGGAGGACTGTGCAAAGTCACCAGCCTCACTTTCTCCTCCAGAGCCATCTGGGTCCAGTGGCCAGATAAAGGTCAGAATGACTGCAGAAGATGATGATCTGATCACTCACTGATTAGGAAGGGAAGAGTTGTTTGATGCATTCTGTTTCAGTTTTTTCTGCAAAGGAGAATGATCTTTATACTGCAAAAGAGAGAACATAGGGCGCTGAATCTCAAGACTAGTGAAAACAGCTTGTCACTGCTATGGATGTATTAACTTAACAGACCTGGACAAAATATATTATCTCTTGGCACTGAAAAAATTGACAAAGGTGATTGTTGAGACATTATCTGTGATCTTTGAAAGATTGTAGGAACTGGAAAGGCGTATATATTATCTTCATTCTTGTTGAGGAAGAAAATGGTGCTTGCAAGCTATAGTCCAGTAAGCTTAACTGATTACTGGTAAAATTCTGGAGGAAATTATTAGAGAATGTTTGGTGAACATCTAGAGAAGAAGCATGGATTACAAAGATCAGAACAAAACAAAGCTGCTTCAATAAGAACAGATGATACCACGTTAACTTCATTTCTTTTTAATTTTTTTCATGTAGTTACTAATATGCTAGATCAAAACAATGTTTCAGATATTCACTTAAATCTTAATGAAGTACTTCATAAAGTCTTCTATAGTATTCTAATAAAAAAGAGAGAGATGTGGGTTAGATGACCATGCAGTGAGGTAAATTCAGGACTACTGAATAACCAGAGGCAAAGAAGAGCCATTAATGGTTTGCTGTCAATTTAAAGTTCTCCAGTGGAGTGCTCCAGGCACTGAAGGTATCTTGTGCTATTTAACATTATGACATAGGTAAAGATGTAGCTAGTATGCTGATCAAATTTGTATATGAACAGAATTGTGTGACAGAATCATGTTTCAAAAAGATCTTGAGAAGTTAGAAAATTGGGCTAAATCTAGTAAGATGAGTTTATGGGGCTAAATGGAAAAAGTCACAATTGGGTAAAAAATCAGTTTAATGAGTAAACTATTGGATTGGAAACTAATTGGGTGCTCATCAATTGAGGAATGGTTGAACAAGTTATAGCATATGAATGTAATGGAATTGTACCATAATAAATAAAGAAAACAACAATTTCAGCGAAACAGGAAATCCTATTTGAACTGATGCAAAGTGAAGTCAGCAGAACCAAGACAATATCATGCACAATAAGAGCAATATTGTACAATGGACTACTGTGAATGCCTTAGCTATTCTCAGCAATACAACGATCCAAGACGATCCCAAAGAACGCATGATAAAACATGCTATCCTCCTCCAGAGAAAGAACTGATGTTGTCTGAATATAGACTGAAGCATACTATTTTCACTTTTTTCTTTCTTTTGTTATATTCATGTTTTCTTGTACAAAATAAATAATATGAAAATGTTTTACATGATTACGTGTATATAACCTATATCAGATTTCTTACCATCTCAATGAGGGAGTGAGAATAGAGAGATGAAGGGATAGAACTTGGAATTTAAAACAAAAAAAGACATCGATATAAAAAATATTTTAATATGTAATTGAGGGAAAATAAAATGTTGTTTTAATATTATATTATTTAAATTATTAATGAAATCAACATATAGTATAATTATATTATATCTTAGTTATAATTAGATATAATAAAAATAAAATTAATAAAATATTATTTTTTTAAATAAAAAGAGATCTTTATCTTCAGGAAGTGAAGACTCAGTATGGATATTATGGCCCTGCCAAGTATTTGAAGAGCTATCAAATGAAAGAAGGCTTAAGGCTTTTTCTGTTTGGCCACTGGGGGCAGAACTAGGAGCAACCAATACAAGCAGCAATAATGAAGATTTGGGTTGGATGAAAATAACGACAACAACAACAAACCCAACTATGTGACAATCAGAACGATCCAGAAGTGAGTTATGCTGCTGCAGAAGCGTTGAGTTTCCTCTCGCTAGAGGTTTTCAAGCAAAGACTGGATGACGGCTGGTCAGGCTTGTTGTAGAAAGAGGATTCTTTTTCAAGAATTTGTGTATGAACAAAGTCCATGAGCTGTAACAAATTGAATGACCAAATCAAGTCTCAAAAAGGTCTTGAGGAGCCAGAAAATTGGGCCAAATGACCTCTGGGTTTGCCTCCAACTCTGAGATTCCACGATTGATTCTGTGAATGAATAAAGTGAGTGAAGGAAAGATTTAACAGTGTTGAATCTCACTCATCCAGTGAGTGGCAAAGTCCCAACTCATAGATATTTGGCTTTCTCTCTACCTCCTAATTTCATTTCAAGATTTCATTAGTCAGGGGGTGGCCAGGAGCACAGTGAGTAAGAGCATCGGCCCTAGTGTCGGGATGACCTGGGGATCGAATCCCGGGCTCAGATACTTAGCACCACACCCAGAAATAACTGGCCATGTAATCTTGAGCAAGTTACTTAACCCCAATTGCTTTAAAAAAAAAAAAAGATTTCATTAGTCAGTGGGCTAGACTGACACCCTTGAGCAGTGATCTTTGTTCAAATGAGATCCAATGGATATAAACTTCCTTGAATATGAAGGCTTTGTTAGAGCTGAGGCACAGATGGGAGATAAGTCTTCCTCCATATTCCATCTTGACTTTCTGTAACTAACTGTTTTCATCCCGGAGAACATCTTTGTTACTATCAAACTCCTAGTTACAGCAGCAGCAGATGCTAGGAATAGGCCCTTTTGCAAAGAATCCTTCCAGGATCCTCTCCTACTCTTTCCTCTCCAGTGATGGACATACCTCCAAGAGGTCAACTCTCTTAGACGGAGGTATAGGCAGGGCAGTGAAGAGCAGAGACATTCTATATTCTCTCTTACATAAACACGAGGGCTTGCAACAATCTGTTCTCTACCCCAAAAGAGTAAACATTGGTTCTTCAACACTTTCTGCTTAAACTTCTCTCCTTTCCTTAACAAAGACTGCTTCTTTTATTTAAGTAAAGTGTGTTGGTTAATTTCCAGAATTGTCTACTGTCTCTTGGGAGCACTCCATCCAGAATCTTAGTCAGTCCCTAAATTACAATACAGGCAAATCACTACTCCCTCAACTTAACCAAAGAAAGTGTTGTCTACAAGATAAATGGCTCCTCTTTGCTCTTTATAAAATGATGAACGACCTCCAAATGAAGATGACCATTTCCCCCAGGAAAACAGCTCTGAGAGGGAGAGAATGTGTGAATTCTGAGCATCCTCTTGCCAGATGGCAATGCTCTTTACTTCCTTCAGCAATGACTCTTTCATACCACCGCACCCTTATGAAATGACACCTTTGTTTTGATGCCTTTTTGGTCTCCAGTGCTGAGCACAGGTCTTATGACTTTGACATAACTACTTTTCTCCTCAGATTCCACCATATCATCAATCCTTTTCTTGTATTGTTTCTGGGCTACTTGGTGAATGGGGCAAACTTGTAACGAAGCAATTCTATCTTTCTGACACCCCCCACCTATGCCTTTTCTGTGCTCTGGGGCCAGAATACACACCTGAGAATATTTTGAACATCTCATCAGCCCTGTTAGCTGGTAGATGAGAAAGCATCATGCCATCATGTAGGATGAGTTGTTGCTTTGGAAACAGTTTTTAAAAATTCTCTTAGAGACTAACTAAGGTGATTCTTGGAGGGTGGGGTGAGGGTGGGATAATGAAAAGCAGCAACTGAATCTTTTCATTGTCAAAATTACTTTGCTGTTAAAATCATTTACTATGTTTTTGGGGGGAATGCCTGACTGATTGTGCTAACCATTTTTGCAGAAATATTGACAGTTTCTTGGGCTGTGTCTGTTCCCCAAGTACACATAACACATAATCCTTGGCAAAATTACTAAAGGAATCATTTATATGGGCCAGAAGACTGCAGCTCTGCCTGGAGAATTGCATTATTTCTTATCTCAACTACACTGCTGTCACTCTTAAAGTGTGGCTGGTCCATGGCTCCCCTGGGACCTTCTACTGTAAGATCATGATGCTTCCCCACAGCCACATTATAAGATAGCAGCTCTACCTTCTCTACTTGGCACTATAAATCTGGTATAAGACAAAACAGCAGATGCCCTGCCTTTCACCTCCCTAGAATGCTCTTGGTCTGTCCCAGTCTAGATCAGGGAGGCAACAGGAACTCTAGTCTAGTCCAGACTCATCCCAAATCAGAAAGTTCACTGGAAGGCCAACATAGTTCCAGATTAATGAAATTAGTGACACTCAGGGGAATTTCTTAGAGTACTAAGCTGATTCAGGACCCCAGGCCTGTTCTGAAGTGCACCCAAACCCTCTGATTAGTTCCAGAGATAATTTCATTTGATATTTATTAAATACCAAAGCATTTAGTTTGGTTTAATCAATCAATCAGTAAAATCAATCAATCAATCAATCAACATTTATCAAGTATCTATGTACCAGAGGCTGTGCTAGGTTTTGAGGAGACAAAGATGAAAAATGAAATTGTTTATGCTTTCAGGGAGCTTATGCTCTATCAGAACTAGGAGAACATTGTATATAATGATAGCAACATTGTAAGGATGATCAACTATTCTGGTCAAGACAATGATCCAAGACAATTCCAAAGGACTCATGATGAAAAATGCAACCCATCTCCAGAGAGAGAACTGATGAACTCTGAATGCAGATTGAAGCATTCTTTTTTCATTTTATTTTTCTTGTGTGTGTTTTCTTTTGCAACATGGCTAATATGGACATATATTTTTCATGACTTCACATGTGTAATCAATATACTATTTCTTGTCTTCTCAAGACCAAGAGGGAGAGAATTTGGAACTCAATTTTTTAAATGATTATTTAAAATGCTTAAAAACACAATTGGGAAATATTTAATTAAATATAATTGTTTTAAAAGAAGACATACCCATATTTACATTGGCCAAATTGGCCCCTTCCCATTACATGCTAATTACACAAAAGACCATCATAAATGGCAAATAGTGATTAAACCCATTTGTCCAAACATCACAAGCTGAAATTGGAGAAGTTCTATGGATTAGAATATACCAGAAAATATCAAAGATGGAATGAGTTATTTGCCAGGAGCAAGATGATATCTCAGCTCAAACCCAAGACAGATGTTCTGTCTTACCTAAAAGGAAAGTCTCTGAATTCTAGATAGGTAAGGTGGACATTAGGGACATGTTGAAGAGCTGGCTTCTCCAACATGCCTACAGGTTCCAAAATCTTTCTTTTTCTCATAAATTATATCTCAAATCATGCATTTCTCTCCCCCAGGATGGTTTTGGTATAAGTAATGCTTGCTGGTGATAGATCTTGGTGATGGACCACATGTTCATTCCCAATAGCAAAGTTAAAAGTTATAAACTTGGAAGGAAAAAAAGTAAGAGAGGAGATTAAATGTTCCAAAGTCTTCAATCTGAATCTGGGCTATCTCATTAGTTGATAGAAAAGCTTGTTTTTGACATGGCTAAGAGTAGAACATCATCCCTTTTTTGAATCCACACTATTGAGTTTAAAGATGAGGTAACAGTATCATCATTTTTTTTCCTTCAGATTTAGCAACTTGGTAAATAGATTTACATTATAATACAGTGCAACCCAAAGTCTTTTTACGTGCCAAAGGTAGATAATTAGATATGTCTACTTCTTGTATGCGACCAGTAAGAATGATAATCACATTTATCTAGTCCTTTATTGTTTACAGAGCATTTTACTAAAAACATTCCTGCAAAAATAGGTGCTATAGTTATCTGTCTCCATTTTGCAAATTAAGGCTCAGGGAAGTTCCAAAATACTTCCTGGGTGAGTGACCCTGGGTGAGTCACTTGTCTTCTGTCTACTTCAGTTTCCTTATCTGTAAGATGGGAACAATAATAACACTTACCTACCAGGGTTGTGAGAATTAAATAAGATAGTTGTAGAGCACTTCACAGACTTTAAAATGTCCATGGTCACACAAACTGTAAGTTCTGTAGAACCAGGATTTGAACCTCAGTTTTCTTGACACCAAGATCAGTCCTCTTTATACTACACAGGACTGCCTTTCTAGGATGGAGAGGTTGTTTCACCAAATATCACTAACCCTAAAGAATCTTGGAATCAGAAAAATACATATGTTCTTTTCCCAAAATTATTCATTTTGGATTGGAAAAAAATAGCAATAATAAAATAGATGTGAAGTGTCAGTTTACCCACATAATACATATGATACAACAAAATGTATATGTGTACATTATATAATAATACATATGTAATAATATAATATATGGCAGAATTATTAAAACTATGAAGTCTTTATTTACTGGAAGAACAGTAGATTTGGAGTCAAAGAAACAGAGTTTAATCCTACTCTGGTATTTAACTACCTGTGTGACTATGGGCAAACCACTCACCCTTTTCTGACCTCAATTTTCTCATTTGTAAATGAGAGGAAAGGACTAAGTGGCCACTAAGACTTGCCAGTTCTAAATCTGTTATCATTCGATCTTGTTCTTTGATTATTTCTGGAAGCTTTCCTTGTCTCCCCCCCCTCCCCCCGATTAAAAAATGATCAAGAAATCCATTGAGAAACTTCTTCCACCATACAACTAATTAAAAATCTAGAAGCTGGTAGGTAACAGGAAAAGGTGCCACTAGCAAAGCTAGGGCCAATATATCAAACAAGTTCAGATTCTCAGCATGACCAGAAATGGGTCAAAGACATATGTTGACTAAAACTAAAAGATTCTGTTTCTGAAGAAAGCAAGAGTAGAAATTTCTCTTGGGAGAAACCCAGAGAGGTAAAAAAAATATCCCACCATGGGTCAGAAAGTCCACAAAAAGATACTTTGGAAACCCTAAGGAGTGGCAATGACCAGACCAGTGTGCCATCCTTGGGATAGCTCAGGCACTATGGGTATGAGGTACTTAGCACTGTTTCTTGAGACCACATAGAGGGCCCTGATGATTCATTGTTCTGAAGTTCAAAGATCCAAAAATGTCTACTTTTGGGAGGTAGAGGTCAGTGCAGGGTCTAAGAGGATCTAAGGTGATACCAAGCAAAACTAGTTACTTCACAAAAAAGCACAGAGGGGTAATGAGGCAGAGCATGGATCTGATACAAAGCCCCAGTTCAGGAATTAAAGCTTGAGAGATGAGTGCGTCAAAGAAAATACCAATCAGTATAAACAATTATTATTGATGTAGAGAGTTCCCCCAAAGGAAAGAGTCAGGAGCTCTGTAACAACTACCAGTAGTGACTCAATGTGTGAGAGGAAAAAAAAAAGATTTTCCACAAGAACTACATGAAAGAAGTGAAGCAAAAGATATAAACAATGAAAGAAAATTTCAGAAGGAAAGATTCAGGAGAATAAATAGTTTATAAAGAAAACCTTACAAAAGTAATAGACTCCCTGAAAACTAGAACTCATCCGTATGTGTATATATATGCACATATATAGAGACACATATATGCATATATGTTCAGTAACTCCATGAAATAGCAAGAAATATTAGCGAAAAATTAAGAGATTGATAAAATAGGAGAGAATGTAACATAAGTGATAGCAGAAACAACTAACTTGGAACGCAGGTCAGAAAGGTAATGGCTTTCAGATATGCAACGTATTTAAATATGATCTCATTTGGTTCCCCAAAACAATCCTTGTAGGTAGGTGCTGTCATTATCCTTTATAGATGAGGAAACTGAGACAGACAGCAGTAAAGTGACTTTCCCAAGGTCACACAGCTAGTACGTATATGAGATTGGGTTTGAATTCAGGTCATCTTGACTCCAGGTCAAACTCTTTCTCCTGTGTCATCTAACTTTCTATTAATACTGGGATACTACTGTGTTTTAAGAAATGAAGAAATAGATATTTTTCTAAGAGATACAGAAAACTCATGACCTGATGAAGAATTAAAAGAGAAGAACCAGGAGAATGAGTGATTTTTTACAACAGCACTAAAAAAACAAACAATTTTAAATGCTGTGAGAATTCTGATCAATGCAATGACTATTCATAATTTTAGAGGATCAGTGGTGAAGTGTGTTATCCATCCCAGAGAAAGTGGTGATGGATTCAAGATCCAGAATGAGACATATATCTTTTGAATACAGCCTGTCGGGGTCCTGGTCCCAACTCCAGCCTTATCTTACCTTATACAACGTCTTTGGACGTCTCCAGCTTCTTGTCTCCAAGAAGAACTTACCCCCACAGAACACCCAGGGACATGGAAAGTATGATGTGAAGCTGTTTATTCCGTTACATCTTAACAGCACCACAAGCAAGCACAGGAGCAGGCACAGGAACTAACTCACTTCCTCTAACTCCTCAATTTATAAGTCTTGCGGGGCACACCTTGTGGGGCCAATCATGTTCTTTCCCGAGTACATTGTAAGAGACCAAGGAGCAACGTCCTTCCCGGAAGTCCTTTACGCACTGCCACGCAGAGTATCACTCTCGCGTCACTGCGCCCAAAACTCCCTTGTCCCTGGTTGGTTAACCCCCAGGCAAAGCTGTCCCAACAACGTCCCTCAGAAAGCCACGTGCACCCCCTCCGGCTGCCCCCTTGTCCCCTGTCATGTGGGAGCCAATCGCGCACTCTCCCAAGTGCAGGGCAAAGGAGCACGTGTTAAGAGGAGTCCGTGTTTATGGGGCACGCTCAGTGCCACGTCGGCCTTTCCCAACCCAGCAGAGTCGGCCCCCACGACCCTGCACTCAATGCCACGTGGCAGAGTCGGTCTCCATATCTCCAAGCCCCTGCCCCCAGAGGTCACGTGCACTCCCTCTGACATCTTGTGACTGCCGCAGTGTCTCTCACACTCGTGGCCCTAACAACAGCCAATGAAGGAATTTGTTTAGCTTGATGAAAAAAATATTTGTCACAAGGTATTTTTTTTTTCCATTAGGGTGGATCTGGGAGGGAGCAAAAAGAGATTTCTGATAATCAAGGAATTTTGTTTAAAAGCCAATTTTAAAAAGAAACTTTCTTTAAAATGAACAGGAAGAAGTTCAGAAGAAAGCACAAACAGAAGAGTTTTGAAAGTATTTGTGGAATTATGTACTTATCAACTTTGCTAAATTTTTAGTAGTTTTAATTTGTATTTCTCTTCCTATTAATGATTTGGAGCAGTTTTATATGTCCCTTGGCCTTTTGCATTACTTATTTTTAAAACTTTTTTTTTTTTGCTTTTTGGAAGGGGGAGGGTAGGGCAGTTAGGGTTAAGTGACTTGCCCAAGGTCACATGGCTAGTTTTTTGTGTTAAGTGTATGAGGCCGAATTTGAACTCAGGTCCTCCTGACTCCAGGGCTGGTGCTCTATTCACTGTGCCACCTAGCCACCCCTAAAACTATTTCTTATAATATCCTTTGACAATTTTTCTGCCAAGGAAAGGCTTTGTCATATATTTCTACCATTGATTTCCCTATATATCTTGGAAATCATACCTTTATTAGACATATTTCACACATTTTCCTCAATTTATAGCTTTTCTTAGTCATTATAGATACATTGATTTTCTTGTGCAAAAGATTTTCAGTTTTTTTATAATAATAATTGTCTGCTTCGTCCTTTCTTATCTTCCATGTCCCTTTTCTGTTTGTAAATTTTTCTTCAAAACATAAATATGAAAGGCACCTCCTCTTATTCATCTATAAAACTTTTTACATTAAGATTATTTATGCATGAAGCAATCATTTTGGTGCACAATATAAAACGTTGGTCAAACCTAATTTTTGACAAATCGTTTACAATTTCCCAGTAGTTTTACTATAATAGAGAGGCATTCCCCTATTCACATGTGCTGCAGACTAAGTTACTGTGTTTAGCTGTTTTGGGGTCTTCCTTATCTAGTTTGGTCCACTGATCTACTCTTTAGTTTTTACCAGTGCCAAATGATTTTGATGATTACTACTTTATAAAATAGTTTGATAGTCAATAATATCTACTTTTTATTACAATTTTAAAGTTTATTCCCCTGAGAATCTTGAGCTTCTGTTTGTCCAAATGAACTTTGATATTATTTGTCTAGTCCTATAAAGTAGGACTTAGTAATTTGATGTAATGCTAAATTTGAAAATTAATTTAAATAGTATTATCATTTTTTTACATTGGGGAATCTCAACCATGAATGAATATCTATCTGAGTTTAATTACTGTAAAGACTGATTTATGTCTTCAGTGTGTTTTATTAAATTAAATCCCAGATATTTTGTGCATTTTAAAAATTATTTTGAATGGAATTTCTCTTTCTATCTTCTCCTTTTGGGTTTTGTTAGCAATGTACCAAAAAGCTGATGATTTCTGTGTGTATATTTTGTTTCTTGATACTGAATTTATTGTTTTGATTTCTTTTATCACTGAATCATTGGGAATTATCTAAGCAAACTATTATGCTGTCTGCAAATAGATAAGATGTTGTCTACTCTTTGTCTCTGCTTAATTCCTCAATAGTTTTTTTTTTTTCTGATCTAATTGCTAGCTAGTGGTTTTACCACTACATCAAATAATAGTGGAGACAATGAACATCATTGCTTTACCATAGATCTTCTGGGAAAGCTTCTAATGCTCTTCCAATACAAGTAGTACTGGTTTTTGGTTATATATTCAAACACTTTATTAGAAAAAGGAAAGATCCTTTAATTCCTGTACTCTTTAAAAGAAAACCATATCCCTTCATCTTACTGAAGTCTTCTGTCTGTGGATAACTGCATGATTTTTCTTATTAATGAATGAAAATAATTAAAGTATATTAATTGAGCACTTACTATAGTATCATCGACTCAGAAAGTTGGAAGAGACCCAATTCAAACATTTTCTCTATAACATGCCCAGAGTGGTTGTTCAGCCACTAATTGAAGACCTCCAAAAAGGGAGCTCTAAAAGTAGCCCATTTCACTTGGATAGTTCTAGTTGTTATGAAATTTTTCCTGACATCAGACCCAAATTGTTCTCTCATTAACTTCTACACATTGCTCCCATTTCAGACCATTAGAGTCAAGCAGAACAGGTCCTCCTCCTCAAAATACTAGGACACAGCTACTACATCCCCCTCAATCATCTTTTTTCCAAATTAAACATGCCCAGTTCTTTAATCCAATTCCTTTATGTCATGGACTTAAGGACCTTCCCTATCCTTTTTGGTCTTCTTTGTACATGCTAGAGTTTATCAATGTCCTTCTTAAACTGTGATGCTTAGAACTGAACAAAACACTTCAGATGAGGTCAGACAAGACTAGAGTATGACGGACATCATCTCCATATTCTTGGAAGCCATGCCCCTCATAGTGCAGCTCAAGATTGCACCAGCGAGTTTTACTTCCGCATCCCACTGTTGATTCATATTGAAATTTAATTCTACAAGAATAATTGCTGTCTACTTGGGTCCATCCTCTTCCATCCTTGGAAAGTTAATTTCTTTTTTGTGCCCAGATGCAAGACTTTAAAATTATTCCTGTTGAGTTTCACTTTATTGGATTCCAATCAGTGCTGTCATCTTCAACTTTGTGTTATCTGTAAGTTTGATGAGCAGACTACTTATTAATTATCCAAGTCACTGATAGAAATGTTAGTTAGCACGGGGTCAAGTATGTAGATTTCTGTACTACTTCATTTAATGCTATTCTTATCTAACCCATGTCCCTCTGTCTTCTCCATAAAATAGTATGAAATCTAAATGGTATGAACATCAAAAGCTCTGCTAAAAATCTAGATAAACTGCAATCCGTGACAGTATCTTCATCTACTAGCAGGTGGTTGTTTATTGTCCTTCATTCTCAGAGAGGACCAAAATGACATCACAATGTTAGAATCAAGTTACAGTGTGTCCACCTGTGGCTGATCAGATCAATAGGAGTTTAGAAGGCTCTCTCATAAGTCAGGAATAAATAGTCCACATGAACATTTGGAGTGGAAATGGCTCTGGATTTGAACATCTCACCTTTCTTGTGAGCTACCATAATTTTGTTTCACTTATAGAATATAGAATCAAGGGTACACCATGCTGGCAGTCCTGTGCCAGTGTCTTTCATGTTATGAAGTTTTTCAGAGAGACCTTGAAAGTGTCTTTGTATTGCTTCTTCTGACCTCCACGTGAGCGTTTGCTTTGTATGAGTTCTCTGTAAAACAGTCTTTCAGATAAAGATACATTTGGCATTTTAACAATGTGGTCAACTATTGGAGTTGTGCTCTCTGCAGTAGAGTTGGAATGTTTGGCAGTTTAGTTTAAGAAGGGAAAGTGGATAGTTGAATGCTATGGATAAGTTCATTTGTCTTGACAATACACTTTTCAGGGGTGTACATCTAGATGACGAAGTTGACACACTCATTGCCAGAGCTAGTTTAGTGTTTGGAGGCTCTGAAAAAAACTGTGGGAGAGAAGAGGTATGAGACTGCCTATCAGACTGAAGGTCTACAAAGCCATTGTGCCAATCTCACTGTTATATGTCTGCAAAACCTGAACAGTATGCCAGTAGCATGCCAAGAAACTGAATCACTTCCATTTGAATTGTCTTTGGAAGATTCTGAAGATCACCTGGCAAGTTAAAGTATCTGGTTCTCCATCATGTAATCCAGAAGTCTCCTGTGATCTTTCAAATGTCACTAGTGGTGGCTCAACAATCACATCTTCCAGTTCTTTCAGGATCCAAGGATGCACTTTATCTGTACCAGGTGACACAAATTCATGAAAGGCAGGTAGGTGCTCTCTTACTCTTGCCTTACTTATCTTGGGTACCAACTCCTGTTAGCAACTTTTATGCTGTCATTTCTAATGTAGAAGTCATTATCCTTGGCAGAAAAAAATAGAAACAAGGTAAGAATTGGGCAGCTCTGTCTTCTCTCTCTCTCTCTCTCTGTCTCTCTCTCTCTCTGTCTCTCTGTCTCTCTGTCTGTCTGTCTCTCTGTCTCTCTCACACACACACATTAGCTATTATCATCCCACTTAGTAGGTGCTAAGCATTGTGTTAAACTCTGGAGATAAAAAGAAAAATGATTTCCTGCTCTTAAGAAATTCATACTCTATTTGGGAAAACAACACATGTGGGATGGTTCAGCTGGGTAGATTTAAAGTCCTAGAAGTCCTTACAATGTAGAGCAAAAATGAATGGCTAGGCATATGAGACCATAGGGTTACTTGGGGGTGTTTATGCCATGAAATGGATGTTCTATAGAGGAAAGACCAGTTCACCCCCATTGTGAAGTGAGAAGGTCTCACTACTGGGAGCAGAGTGGTTCATCCATTCTTTCCAACAGTGATGGAGAAAGGAAAGTGGGGAGGGGGTAGGAAATGCCAGTGTGCATCCAGAAGGGGAAGTGGGAAAGGGGGCTTTGAAATGAGTTTGATGATGAGGTCTGGGGGGCCTGAAGCAAGTGAGGAAAAGAGGAGGAGAGGACCAGCTTTGTACTAGCTCTGACCTCCACTTGTCCTAGATAGGCTCTGGGGAGCTTAGGGGGTTGGGGGTGTGGTTGAAAGATAACATTTACATAATGCTTTAAGGTTTCCAAATAACTTTCCATGTATTAATTCATCGATTTTCACAACTCTGTAAAAGAAGTTCTATTATTATCACTATCTTACAAATTGACCAATAATGTAAATACCAGGACAAGTAGGTAGTTTTGCCTGTTTCTGCTTTATATGGGAAAAAATCTAATTTCCTACATTAAATCCACAGCATTCCCTTCATCTCTGGGTTAGTAATCCCGTCATTTCTCTCTCCAAGGACACCAAGAGATGCCCATCAGTTACCCTTGCTTCCTCCAGATGACCAGCCCATCTTTTTTTTTTTTGATTACACATTTCTTTCATGACACCCTTTACTCCATTTCTTTTTTGTAGTCCCTAATCTGTGGTGTGCTAAAGCCTGCTCAAATCCAGCATGTGTCTCTGCACTGCCCTCTGAGTGACTCATTTTTTTAATTCTTTAGAGACCTTGGTGTTATATGACTCACAGCCAGGATGTGTGACTCACAGATAGAATACTGGTATTTAAAAGATGGTTCTTTCTAGTCTGGGAGAAGTTTAGAGAGATTAAAAGAGCTTTGTAATTCCCCAACAGCAAGCCTGCTCACTATACTCCTGTTTATTTCTGGGCTTAACACATTATCCATTTAGACTATTTATCCAAATTATCAATAGGAGTGTGTGTATGTGTGTTTGTGTCTGTGTCTCTGTGTGTGAGCATGTGCATGTATGAGTGTGTGAGAGAGACAGAGAGAGAATAGATGTTATTTGTGTATTATGTGTTGTATGTTGTGTATTTTGTTATATATGTTTATATTTACTAATGAATAATCCCTGTAAATTGTCCATCTACAATAAGTGCATGTTAAGATCTGGTGAATACATACACATTCTAAAATCCACTTCATTTTTCCTGTGGCCAAGCTCTTTTGAGTGATTGCAGATCTTTCTCAGCAGGCTCTGCACTGTTCCAGAGCTTAATGTACTTAACCCAAAATACTTTGCTAATCCATAAGTAACCTGCCTTCAATTTGGACTCTTTGGTGGATCTCCTTCATGATAATGGCAAACACGTCTTGCAAGTATCTGTCCCCCTATTTTAATTTGATTGCATATTTCTGATTAGAGGATCTATTATTAGGTCTTTCAAAAATCTTGAATAATTTTGATGTTGTAAAGGGAGACACTTGCTGGAGGAGATTTTTAAGGTGACATTTTGCTCTACTAAATCAAATGCTTTATTTCTAGCTAATGAACAATTAAAAGCGTAGCATATCTCTGGCAATTGTGTGATGATAAAGATGTGATCTACTCTAGAATATCACTTGTAAGCCTGACTAGTCTCTGCTAATGCCCTCAAGGAGGATGCTCTGAATGTGTGTATAGACTATTCTCATCAAATGCTTAAATAGATGTGAAAGTAGGTATATAGGAAAGTAGCTATTGATATGTTCTCATTTATCTTAGTTCTAATAAAGTTTGAAATGTTTCACATGCCTTTCATATCTTTGGCTCTTTCAGATAGCTTGTGAATCAATCATTCAGCATTTTCAAAATTGTGTCCCCTCCACGATAAGTGTTATACACAGGCAATCAATCTTCTTTTGGTTTTTTTTTTTTTGATACTGATATCTTTTATTTATTTTTTAAAACTCAGAGTCTTTTTTATTCTTTTTTTTTCAGTTCCAATTTCTCTCCCTCCCCCTCTTCCTTTCCCTATCCATTGAGAAGGTAAGAAAAACAAAATCCATTACAATTATGTATAGTCATGCAAAGCACATTTTGTTTATAGAAAGAATGTCAGGATTGATACATTTTGTTCCTTCAACAGTATGCCCACTTAGTCAATGGACAAGATTCTGATACTTAGAATATCAACAACCAATGTAAAGCTCATAGGTGGTCTATAACAGGGGTGTTTAGTCTTTTATTGTGCAGCAAGGGTCCCTAGAGCAGTCTGGTGAAACCTGTGGATTTCATTTCAAAATAATGTTTTTAGAATAGATAAAATTTTAAACTAAGTATATTGAAATAGTGATTATGTAGGTATATGTGTGTGTATATATGTATATGTATATATATATATATATATATTTAAAAGAACTCTTGCTCTAAAAACTATGTGAACCTGAGAATTATCTAGCTCTTTTAATGCGTCTCTTCTACTTTCACTGCAGAAACAGAAATGAGATGCATACGATTGAAGGTTACTTTGCGTTGTCCTTGTTTCATTAGTTTCCATCGCCTTTCCTAGGGTTGCCTTTGGAAGGTAGACTGTTGCTGGCCCATTCCTGAAGATTTTCCAGCAGAGTAGAACTTGCCAGTTTGTGCTCTGTGGTCATACCATTGGAGAACCCACAGTCATCTCTAAGACATGATGAGGCATCTTTTTAGTGTATATTGTGGTACAAATTCTGATAATTTCCTTTATTCACCAAGAAGGTTTTGTTTTTCCCATGAGAGGAGCCACCACTGACCACATGCCTTCCATCTCCTATTGTGCCTGCCCCTTGACAGAAGAGAAAGAGGGAAGTGGGTGGGAAGCAGGACTTCCTTCTCTAACTATGTAGGTTCAACTTCTATATTCTGCCAAACTATTTCCTGCCTAATCTCCACCTTTGGGAGGGAAGAGGAGTAACAAAATAGGGTTGACCATCTGTGTACTTTTGCCTTAGGCTGTACTTGTTTCCAACCCTATCTCTAGATATCCTTGGGAAGTAGAGTAGTGCCTTCTTCTTAATGAGTAACATTCTCATACTTGGTTGTATCATACACATTTGAATGATTCTGATCCCCTGTAGGTGGTGATCCAAACACCACCCTCCATCCCTAACCACCCAATACCTTATTCCCTTTCCCCTTAAACCCCCTGACCCTAAAGTTCCAAACACAACCTTCTTCTTCCACTGTGCTCTCTGGAATGCCTGTTCCATAGATAACAAACTTCCCTTCATCCTAAATATTTTCTTCTCCAACTTCTTACATCTTTTAGCCATTACTGACACCTGGCTCCTCTCTTGCACTGAATGACAGACTCCCTAGCCTCCCTTTCCAGTACTGGTTGCACCTTCACTCATCCCCTTCAGCTCAATGACTGAGGTTGGGGGAGCAGGAATACTCCTTGCTCTCAATTGCCATTTTCACCACTTAGTATTTCTCCTATTAGGTTCACGCCATTCATCTCTACTAGAAATCAACATCTTATTAGCTGTTATCTGCAAATCCCCAGTTAATGGAATCTGAAGATCTTCCATGCCCCTTTGTAGTGACATGTAAGCAGGTAATTAGCACCTTGTTTCAAGTTAACACCTTGTTTAAGCTATTTAATTAACACAGAAGTGGTTAACACCTTGGGAGGAAGTTGCTGATATAACAGGAAGGGACAGAACAGGGAGGAGTTATACCTTGTATGAGGAAGAACACAAGCTGGACAGACAGAATTTCCTGGGGTAAGCATTGTGGAGGCAGGGCAGCTGCTGCCAGGGAGGGAGAGAGCAAGAAATAATTTTTCTCAGCTATCATCAGGAGGTTGGGCTGCTACTACTAAAGACTGAACTTAGAATTGAGAAATGAGAACTGACACATAACTTGTACTTAAGGTGGCAAGACTTTCAGGGCTAACTGGATCTGTGGAAGACTGAGGAAACATGACTGTGGTGCCGGTATTTTGTACAAATGTTGTGGTAGTTTGTTAAAGTGTATGAACATTCTTGTGGCTTTGTTAAGCCTTGTCTTCCCAGTAACAGAGACTGTGAAGGATTTGAGATGGACTGGACACTGTGAGCCCCAATGTGGAACAGGAACTGCATGGAGAGCTGGACAAGGAGCGGGGAGCTGTCTGCCTTTGAACTCAGGTGGAAGTTGGCTAGATTCAGGTGGAATCTGGGACCATGGAAGAGGAACCATGGGAGCTGAAAGCCTGCTCTGAGTCAAGTGAAAAGACTTCTCCTTGGTTACTGAGTAGTGACTGATGAAATTGTCTGAGTAGTGACTAATGAAATAGAATACTGAGTAGTGACTGATGAAATTGTAATTTACTTGTGACCTAGGGGTGGATGGCTTTTGTATTTTCCACTACACCTTAAGAGGTGACTGTTGAAGTTGTAATTTAATTGCACCCCATGGGTGGAGAATTTTTACTTTTGTATTTTGTGACCCTTAAGGAGGCAAGCCACCTTAAGGATGATTGACTGATTGAGTTCCTAAATGATTGTACTTTGTTGGAAACTATGTGACTACTTTGGTGAAAACTATGTGGCCATTTTAGTGATAAGCTGTTGAGTTGTGACATGGTGAATGTTGTATTTTGATTTTCTGTGATAAGTTATAACATTGTGAATGCTGTACCTTGATTTTCTGTAAATGTTTTGCTCTGATTTGTTATTGAATAAATAGAGAGTTTGCTATACTATGTAATCAGAACCTTGAAAGCTGTTCACAGCAGTAGTCTTCTGGAAAGCTGCTTCTGTGTGGCTTTAGACCAGTTTACTCTCATTCTTTCCTCAATGAGTTCAATATATGGCTCTCAATTTTTATCCCCAACTCCTATTTTCTTACTAGGGGATTTCAGCATACATATAGACTCTCTCTCAACCAGCCTAACCACTAAGTTCCTTACCATACTCACTTCCCATGACAAAAGTACACACAAAGTACACACATACTTTTCCTTGATCTTGCCACAAGTGTACCACCTCCATGTTAAAGAATTCTGAAATCTTCTTATCTGACTATAATCTATTGACTTTTCTCCCCTTCCTTTCATTACCAAACACTAATCTTCATCTACATTGTAACCTTTAATCCATTGATCCCTAAATTCTCTCCCAGCCATCTAACCTTCACTAGCTTGCTTCCCTCTTAATGTTTCACCAACTACACCCTGCCAAGACTCATCCTTGGAACACTCATCACCATCCACCGCCTTTTCTCTTATACACATGATATTGAACAAAAATAAGAGAAAATCACGTGGTCATTATGACTAGATATTTACTACAAATGATGTTATACAACATCAACTGGGCCATCATTGCTGCTAGGTAATCCTACTATACTCATCAACTCGCCACTCCACTTTCCTTTTCATGTTTCCTCAAACCTTTCATGTCTCCTCCTCCCTCACCCTTTCAGCTGAGAACTTTGCCACATATTTTACAAAGAATTGAGACCATTCACCATGAGTTCTCTCTTCTCCCCTCTTCCCCATCTCATATCATTCTATGTTTTCTGCCAGTATCTCCACTTTCACCCATTTCTCATATGATGAAGTAGCTTTTTTCCCTACTATGGTCAAACTCTCTACGTTCTCAAGCAATTCCATTCTACCCCATTTCCTCCAACAGGTTACCTTCCAGTGCCATTCCCACTCTATCACTTATTTTTAGTCTCTCCCTGTCTACCAACTATTTCCCTCCTGCCTAAAATATTTCCATTTCTCCTCCATCCTCAAAAAACCCTCCCACTTAATCTGTCAATTCCCACTAACTCTCATCCTATATCTCTTCTGCTCTTTGTGATTAAACTCCTGAAAGAGACTGTTACAATAGGTGCCTTGACTTTCTCTCTTTTCACTCTTTTCTTAACCTTTTACAATCTGTCTTCTGACCTTCCACAGAAACTTCCAAAGTCATTAATAATTTTGATGATTTATTAATTGATTATTGAGTAATGATTATTAATGATCTCTTAATTAACAAATTTAATGGCCTTTTCTCAACCCTTTTTCTCTTCAACTTCCCTGCAGCCTTTGACATTGTTGATTACCTTTCCTCCTTGATAGTCCTCTCTAGGCTTTTGAGATATAACTCTCTCCTACCTCTGACCACTCCTCCGTCATTTTTCTGAATCCTCATCTAAACCATGCCCTCTAACCAAAGGCATCCCTCAGAATTCAATCTTCGGTCTTCTCTTCTCCCTCTACACTACTTCTCTTTGTGACCTCATCAGCATCTATATATTTAATTACCATCTTTATACTGATGATTCTCAAATCTACCTATCCAGTGCCAGTCTCTCTGATGATCTCCAGTCTCACATCTCCAACTTCCCACTGGGCATCTCAAGCCGGATGTCCAGTAGATATCTTAAACTTAACACATCCAAGATGGAACTCATTGTCTTACCCTCAAAACCCTCTTTACTCCTATCTCCCCTAGGCAACATCATCCTCCCAGTCCCTCAACTTTGAGACCTAGGAATCATCCTTGACTCCTTACTATATCTCTCTTCCACCCTCACCCAAGCTGTTGCCAAGGCCTGCCAATTTCACCTTTGGAATAGCTCTTGAGTATGTCCCCTCCTCTCCTCTGACACTGCCACCATTCTAGTGAAAGTCCTCATCACCTCATACCCGGATCACTGCAATAGCCAGTGGTGGGTGTGGCTGTTTCAAGTCTCTCCCTCACTCCAGTTGATCCCCCATTCAGCCACTAAAGTGATTTTCCTAAAATGTAGGTCACCTTTTCCCCCTAATCACCAAACTCCACTGGCTCTGTATCAGCTCCAGGATCAAACGTAAAATCTTCTATTTGATGTCCAAAGTCCTTCATAACCTGGCGCCCTCCAACCTTTCCAATCTTCCTACACCTTAATTTCTTTGATCCAGTGACACTGGCCTCCTGGATGTTGCATGAAGAAGACCATCCATCTCTTGCCTCCCAGTATTCTCTCTGCCTGTCCCCCATGCCTAGAATTTCTGTCTTCTCATCTCAACCTGATGGCTCCCCTGATTTCCTTCAAAGTTCCAACTAAAATCCCATCTTCTATAGGAAGTTTACTCAAGCCCTCTTAATTCAAGTGCCTCCTCTCTTAATTATTCCCTGCTTACCTTGCACATAACCTGTTTGTATATATTTGTTTGCATGCTCTCTCCCCCCTTAGGTAATAAGTTTCTTGAGGGCAAAAACTGTCTTTTGCCTCTTTTTGTATCTCCAGTACTTAGCCCAGTGCCTGGCACATAGTAAGTGCTCAATAAATGTTTCTTTACTGACTTTCCTCCTTACATTTTTGTTTTTAGAAACTTGCTCTCTGTCCCTCTTTCTGGCTCTCTGTCTCTGTCTTTCTCTGTTCCTCTCTCGCTCTGTCTATCTCTGTATGTGCCACTCTCATTAAGTTAACTAATGATGTGTCTATTTTTTGTTTTTGTTTTTTTTTAATAGCTTAGTTTTATTTATCATCTCGATAGTCTTTTTATTCTATTGTATTTATCTCTTCTTTAATTTTCAGGATTACTAGTTTTGTCCTTATTTAGGGATTATTAATTTGTTGATTTTCTAGTTTCGGTTGCATGCTCAATTCATTTTTTTGCTCAGTTTTACTAATGTGTTTAGAGATATAAAAATTTCCCTAATGACTGCTTTAGCTGCAATTTTGGCATATTGCCTCATTATTTTAATTTTTTAAAATGCAATTATTAGTTTCTATGATTTCTTCTTTGACTAATTTGTTTTTTACATTATTTTATTTGGTCTTGCATTTTCAATATTTTTTCTTCTAATTTTCCTTATGGATCATAATTTTATTGTGTTATCTGTAAAGGCTGTGTCTAACATTTCTGCCTTTGTTTGTGAGTTCTTTATGTACTACCATGAAGAAAATATGTAATTTTTAAATGCTGGACAACAAGGATACCCTTTAAGAGTCTGATTCAGTAATCATTAAAGGTCTATTATATCCAATTTTGTATTCAGAGCCTTGACTTCTTTCTTGTGACTTAATCTCTGGTTGTCTCAGTTTTCTCAAATATAAAATGAGTATAATAATAGCACCTGGCACATAGTAGGCACTTGATAAATATTTTCTTCCTCCCTTCCTTTTTTCCTCTTTCCCTCTTATCTCTCCCTCCCTCCTTCCCTTCTTTTTTTTCTTTCATTCCTCCAACCCTCTCTCCTTCCTTTCTTCCTCTTTCCCCCCTCCCTCATTTTAGAGATGAGTAAATGGAACCCTAGGGAGGTTAAACAACTTGCCCATCATTAAGCATGTAATTAGTAGCAGCTCTAAGATTAGAATGCAGGTTCAGAGTTCAAACCCAGTGTCTTTTTCACTCCTCTGTAGCATCTCCTCCCCTATTTACCAAGCTAGGTTTCTTTTATCTTGTCTATTGTGTTTTTATTTCAAACCCAGCTCTGGTTTTCTCAACAGAAATGTTTCAAAATCCCTAATTCATTTAAAAGACAATTCTCACTTTTGACTTCCCACAGGTTATGCTCAGCTTTTTAAGATATTATTCTTGGGAGTGGACCATTTCTCCTTTCTCTAGGTATTGTTATTCAGTCATTTTTCAGGTGTGTCTGACTCTCTGTGACCCCATTTGGGATTTTCTTGGCAAAGATACTGGAGTGCTTTGTCATTTCCTTCTCTAGCTTATTTTATAGATGAGGAAACTGAGGCAAACAGGGTTAAGTGACTTGCCCAGAGTCACACAACTAAATAAGTGTCTGAGGCCACAGTTGAACTTGGGAAGATGAGTCTTCCTGACTCCAGGCCTGGTATTCTATGCCACCAGCTGCCTTCCTCTAGGTATATCAGATTGTAATATTGTTTTTCCTTTGTTTTTATGTGATACATAAAACTATTGTGTTCTTTAGTATATAATCTCTCCCTTGCTGATTATTCAGGATATATTTTCTTTGAACTGGGAGGTTTGGATTTTAGCAATCACATTTGTGAAGTGTTAAATTTGGGATTTCTTTATAGTGGCACCCTTTAAATTCTATACCTCTTTATTTTGCTTCTTACAATACTTCTGAGCAATGTCCTTCTGAAATGAGATTTCCTGAAATATGGGCCAGGGTTTTTGTTTCATCATACATTTCCAGTTTCTCCAGCCTTATTTTCTAATTCAGTAATTTTTCGTAGGAAATGTCACAATTTCTTCCAAATATTTAGTGTTTTGTCTTTTCTCTAAAACATCTTGCTGAATATTTAAGCTTTGAATTGCTTTCCATAATTTCTTTTTTCAGGGTGTCCACTACTTTGCTAAGGTTTTCCAGCTTCTTTTTTAAGCCTGCACCCCAGTCATCTCACTCACATTCCTTTCACTGGGAACTTTGATTTCTCTGGGATAAAGAGCTCAGTACTCTGTCCATCATTGCTGTTAAGGAGTAGGCCTGACTCATGTCAGATCCCTGATAAATTGTATTTGATATTTGAATGAAATGTGACATGCTTGTCATTCCACAATTAACAAATGTAGAAATATTTACCCATAGCAGAAGGTTATTCCACAAAGATTTCATTGAGAATGTCTTGGATTGTTTAACTGACCAAAATTCTGAAGCACTGAGATGCTAATCTTGGTCCATCAGCCATGCATAAGAGTAAAGTTCTTTGTGGTTATTTTGTTTTCAGATGACTAAGCAATGATCTCAATATGCTGAGCCTTTAGTGTCCTGGGACACTACCTCTTAAGGAAAAATTATTCTAATTTGTTTAAATGGGGGATGGCAGTTTAGTATATTGTTCTTACTACAATGAGGGCTGCTAAAGTGGTCCAGGAATAGAATGTCAGGCCTGGATTCAGGAAGACTCATCTTCCTGAGTTCAAATCTGGCCTCATACATTTCCTGGCTGTGTTACTCTGGGCAAGTCACTTAACCCTGTTTTCATCAGTTTCCTCTTCTGTAAAATAAGTTAGAGAAGGAAATGGCAAAGCATTCCAGTATCTCTGCCAAGAAAACCCCCAAAGGGGTCACAAAGAGTCAGACACAACTGAAAATGTTTGAACAACAACCTACCATAATTCTCATCCCCTTTCAGTGAACCCTTGTTTCTATACTTGGCATGATAGACTTTGATAACTGTGCTTTATTCTCATCTTGTCTAGAATCATACTTCCTTGACACTTCCTGGCTCCTTCCACATTTTAAAGTTTATGAAATTTATTATTTATACATGTTACTTCATTTCATTTTTGTAATATCTTGTAAAGAAGGCCATGTCTGATCTCAGGTCATTATAGAAATGTCTCTATTAGGAAGAAGGGGTCCAGATCTACCCATAGTATCACAAAGATGCAAGGTAGGGGCAGGGATCACAAGCTACCTCCATGAAAGACTGAAACTTTGGAGAGGTAAGGTAAATTAGAAAAAATCAACTCAGGCAACTCTAAGACTGCTTCCTGAATCTGCACTCTTCTCCTGTGAAATCTTCACTCCTCTTCCTAGCTTTCCGTCCTTTCACCCTCAGACCTCAATTCATCGTCATTCTGGAGAAACCTAAGGCTAATAACAACCCAACATGTACCTTCTATTGGTTTGTGTACTCTATTTCCCCCAGAGGGATCACATCTTTACATTCTTCCTTCCCTACCCGAACAGTTTTCTAGTGATTGTTCTAAAACAGGTAGGTATTAGTCCCCTGTAGGATATAGAAAACAACATCTATCCAATTCTGTACAGGTTTAGGAGAGGTTAATCTGGGTTTGAAGTAGTCTCTCTGGAAAACCCATGATCCCCCCAAAGTCAAACTAGGCTCTCCTAGACAAAACCTCATTTCTGAGGACTCAACTCTTTGTATTTACTCAGAACAGAACCATCTCAGTCTCCACTGAATCTTACTCACATACACCTAATTTATACAGAATCACATCTTGGGTAACATGATGGGTTAACTTAACTATGTGTAAAAATATCAAAGGGCAAGAGTGGGTATAGTTCAGTGTTAGGAAAAGAATGCCGCATATGGAAATATGCTTTGCATGACCTCACATGAATAATACTAACATATCCCTTGCATCTCAATGGGTGGGGGAGGGATTGGAGGGAAGTAGAGAATTTGGAAAGCAAAAAGGTAATATTAACAAATAAAATAAATAAAATCTAAAAGAAAAAAAAAGAATGCCTAGAATCAGTGTCCCTTGGTTCAAATCACATTTCTAACACCAACCAGATTTGTGAACATGGATAAATCACTTAATTTCTCTAAAACTCAGCTTCCTCAACCTGCAAAATTGGTACAATCCCTTAAAGGACTATTGTAATAGAATATGTTTTGTAAACTTAAAACATTATAAAAATGTCAGCCTGAATTAAGTCTTTTAGGTTCACTTTATTTTGCTCGAAAAGAATGTCCAGAAATATTTGTCTCCTCTGCATAAATGGAGATTACAAGAAGCTTTTGCTTTTCCTAGTTCACAGTTTTTACTTTTTGCCCTTCAGCTCTTCGAATTTCCCAGTATCACTCAAAGAGAAAAGTAGAATTATTGTTAGTGCAACAGTCTGTGATGAGTGGTCACCATCAATAAACAGCCCCAGGTGAATTACCTCAGATAAATATTCTATTTTTAATATCAAGAACTGATGTTATATGGGGGGTGGAGTCAAGACGGCAGAGCAGAAGAAGAACTAATGTTATAGATAATTATAGCTATCAGAAAATAGGATAGTTTGTCTATGCAAAAGTTTACAATCCTCTATTGATGTTAATACTAGTAGGGATCACCTTAAAATTCCGATCTGTTTTAAAACACCCACAAGCCAGTTGCCAGATTGTAACTATATGAGCATTCATCACTCCAAACTGGCCAATTTGGTAATCCATTGCAATTACAGAATCAATTCAATTCAATTTAATAAGCATTACATTTATTGTATATGCAGAATGGGTTAACCAGGATAATTGAAATCCACTGACAGAGCCAAAGTCTCATTTTATCTCATAGAAGAGTTATATCTTCTCACCTTATGATGATTATGGATGGCCAGAAAGAAATCATGGTTTAGGACAGACTTACAAGACTGCTTCCAGGAGCTAGTGACCTAGGAGGGGTCCAGGTCTGAGGAGAAGGTATGAAAAGCCATGTTTACATGTACCACAGATCTAGCAGTGGCCTTCAATGAACACTATTTCACCAAACCTCAACCTCAATGCCCAGGGAGCCCCTCTAGGGGAAAGAATAGCATCCAATCCCATAACCTATGGATGTGGCTTAGTTACGAGACAATAGAATAGAGGTATCCTATAATTATTTCAACTCACCAACACATAAAAGGGTTAGGGAATTCATACTGCCACCATGAAGGTTGGGGATAAAGAGTGCAGTTCATTTTGGTAATCAACCTAACAACATCATCTCTAGGCTTAGAGTCAGGGTTTAGGGTTAGGGTTAGGGTTGTGTTGACTTCGCCAGATTGGTATCTACACTCCTGATCCTGCTTCCTGCTCTGTCTTATCCTTTAAGTATTCCAGAGAAGCCCAGGTTCAGGCTTTGGTTTATACCTGCTTGGATTTGGATTTGGGCCAATCCTCTCCCCAGGTAGGGCTGCTCTTTCCCAGTCCCAGAGATTGTACTAACCACCATCATATGTTAGCTCACTGAAGATTAAGACAAGAAATACAGGTATTATTATCTTCATTGTAAAAAATGAGAAAATTGAGGCTCTGAGAAGTAATTTTTGTTCAAGTTCCCATACCTGGGAAGTAGTAGTACTAGAACTTGAACTTTTGATCTTGTCTTCTAACTCAAATTACAGTAACAATTCCACTGCAATATACTGTCTCTCGTCATAATCAATTAACAAACATTTATTAATGGTCCACTATATAGTGGATTCTGTGTTAGTCACTAGGGGCGCAAAGACAAAAATGAAGTAGTCCCTACCCTCAAGGAATTTTGTTGTTCAGTCATGCTCAACTCCTTCTCATCTCATGGACTTGTTCATGGAGGTTTGTTGGCGAAGATACTGGAGTGGTTTGTCATTTCTCTCTCCAGCTCATTTTAAAGTTGGGGGAAACTGAGACAAACAGGGTTAAGTGACTTGCCTAGGATCACACAGCTAGTAAGTGTCTGAGGCTAGATTTGCCCCAACTCCAGGCCCCAAGCTCTGCACACTGTACCACTTAGCTGCTCTTTTCACCTTTTTATCAAGGTCCGTGTTACAGTTTGCTCTGACCCTGCTGATCCTTGGTCTACCAGAAGATGCTTTACTCTCTCAAGATGGAGGTCAGCTTCCAAAGTAGAGACTGGAAGCTGGTGGAACTGTGGAGCTTCTGAGTACCAGCAAGCTCCCTGGAGTTACAGGCTCAGAGGGTCATAGATTTAGAGCCAGAAAGGACCTTAAAGGCCATCCTAACTACCTTAATTTTACTGATGAGGAAAGTAAGGAATGGAGAGGTTAGCTGGCCCAGGCTTAGAGAGGGATTTTAACTCAATTCTCGTCCAGTTTCATATAGAATGGAGTAGAGAGAAGAGCTTGGTTACTGAAGGGGAAAGAAGATTTCAAATAAATGTAGAAAGCTGCTTCCAGGCTGCAAGGCCAGGAAATCAAGTCAGAGAACAAGCTAGAACAAACCAAATGAGTGGGATAATGTAGCAAAAATAAGCAACAATGAATTCAAGAGTAGAAGGGGAGGACCCCAAGGGTTGGAAATAATTGATTGGTGGAAATAGGTTAGCAGGTTGGTGACTATGGCATCTCAGCTCAGGCTCTCTAAAAGCCAGGCTGACATACTTCTACCCTCCAGAGGAGCTAACTTGGCCTTAAAGGGCCTAATTTTGCTCCATATCTGTAGATGTCTTGGTGGGGAGGAACACAGAGTCACCTAGACCTGGATCCTTCCCTCAGGGTAACTCATAACTGGTGGGGGGTCAGTGCAGCAGGTGGGTCACCCAAAGACCCTGGGCATATCCTGGCCTCAAATACAAGGAACTCTAGAGTTCTAGTTTCTCCATTGAAGAAGAATCCAGAGAGCCAAGAGCTTGCGTATGACTCCCAGAGGTAGAGTAGGAACAACAGTGACAAAGAAGGGAGAAGGCACCCAGTGTGGATGCAGGATCCCTTAGGACATGGGTGTCATGCCTAAGAAGAGTGGAAAATCTTGGTCTTGTAAAAGATTCATTGAGATGCCTTTTCCTGTGTAGTGCTATATGTGGTTTTTTGACTGGTTACCCCAGGATGTGAGCTCTTGGGTTGCAGGGAGCCTGCAAACATAGAGGGTAATATTTATTCATGCTGGTTTGGGATCATTCAGACATGTAACAAAGGCCACTCACTGACCTGAGATCTGGCACACACTGTTCTTAATATATACATACCTATTGTACCCTGGAAACAAAAGGCAAACACAGAAAGGAGAGGCATTTTCTAAGCAGTGGAAACTCTTGAACAAGAAAAAGGGTTGAATAACTTTATTTGCTCAAAAACAAAACCAGCCCCCAAGAGCCTTATAAGCTAGTACTTAACCATGTCCTTTGGCTGGACAGCTATAAATTATCATAAAAAGGCAACCCACTGGTCCCTGTAAAATCCATGTTGACCCATTCCAGAAAAAAAAAAGGAAAAGAAAAGCCAGAGGAGAACATTTTAATAATTACAGGTTGACCTTGTAAATGTTTTTCTTTGTTCTGTCCCTTAATGGTGTTCTATCTCAGGCGCAGTATTGGCTAAATTGGATAATGTTAATGATAATCAACATGTATGTAGCACTTAAAGTTGATAAAGCACTTTACATAATAGTATTTCCTTGGGGTCTCATAACAGCCCTGGGAGGTAAGCCCTATTTTTTTTCACTTGCTTATTTTTGCATAGACCAGTGATTTCATTGGTACTGGGAAGTCCAGGTGAGGAAACTTCCCCTACCAACTTTTCTGCTATGTAGAGTCTTAGATAATTGCCTAGGATTGTGCTCTCCAAAGAGTGGGCTGGTGTCTCCATGACCCCAGTGTTGCTGCCGTATGATGCCAAACTCTTAACCTTCTACCTCTAAGCCCTGGCCTCTCAAAGGGCCAAGATAGCCTAACTCCATTACAGAATCTACACAGGTGCCTTTGAGAAAATTACTACCCTAGGGCTACTTTCCACCCCGCACCCATAAGATTGTGTTTGTTTTTGTCTTTAATTGATAGGAGTGTTCAATCAAAAGTCTGGAGACCACTGGAACAGAGAAATTAAGTGTCTTGCCCAAAATTATATGCAAAGACTTGACCCCAGAAATTCCTAACCATATGGCTTATCCTTGATCTACTAAATCATGGCTTCATTTTTTTTCTCTACAGGTTGTTTTATCCCCATTTTAGAAATGAGAAAAATGAGTCTCAGAGAAGGTGAAGTGACTGGCCAGTGGTCACATCCTTATTAAGTGTCAGGAAGAGGGTTTAATCAAGGTCTTCCTCTACCCGCTATGCTAGGCTACCTCCCTTTTTGTATTCTAATCATCTTCAAGGAGACAACATGTTCCCAGTCTGGTTGCTAATGCATTCTAGGCCATCCCAGCAGGCCATCCCAGCTGAAGGTTTATTTGCTTATTTCATGTGCATACTGAGCTGAGGTAAAATACATTTTTGATTTATGCCACACTAATTTCCTAGAGGGTTCAGAACAGGCTTAGGAGAAATGGCTTAAACAAATGTGTTTCCTAAGTAGGATTCAGTCAGGAGCGAAGAGGAGATCATTTTTGCTTCTTAGTAAGCACTAAGGATCTTTGAAACATATATTCAGAACTGGAAGACAACTTAGAAATGATCTAGTCCAAAGCGCCTCATTTTACAGATAAAGAAATTGAATTCTAGGGAGAGAAAGTAATTTGCACAAAGTCAGACAGCAAGTAGCAAAGGTCAAATTCAAACTCAGGTCTTCTCGCTTTAAATCCAATATTCTTCCTTTAGAAATGTCAGTGGAGTCTTCCTCCTTCACTTCTTCTATTTTACTTTCCAATTCCACAGCATCCATTCCAGTCTAAGCGCCCATCACCTCCTTCATGGACTAGGCCAACAACTGCTGAGTTGGCCCAACTCACTCCAGTCTCTATTATTCCCTCACACAGCTCTTAGACTACAATCATAGACTATAGTCTCTCCCATATACTTGCTAGATAATAAACTTCCTGATGCCTACCATCTGCACCTATCGCAGTCTTGTAGTTCAATAGAATCCAACTGAACAAATACTTTTAAACACTGCCTATGTATAAGACGCAAAGACAGGCACATACCAAGGGCCTCAATGTTTATCAAATAAATCTCACTTCCTTGCCATAAACTTATTAGTTTATTTTTCAAGAATTTTCTTGGGATTTGGATGTATCTGAATATGAACGAGCCAGAAACAGTTGTTAAACGGATAGAAGGTCATAGGATCATAGTTACAGAACTAGAAGATATCTCAGAGAACATCTAGTCCAACTCTCACATTTTATAGATGGGGAAACTGAGACTCAAATTAATTCAGTGGCTTCCTCAAGGTCACACAAGTAATACATATTTGATTTAGAATTTGAACTCAGATTCTCTGACTCCAGCACATTTTTTTTTCCCCTGGACTTAACTTCATCTCTGTGTCTTTCCCCCCACCCATTCATCCAGAGAGGACCTTGCTCTTTGTTCTAAAAGACATCTTGCCTGGACAAAAGAGAATCCCAGATAAACATTTTTGCTGGTCTCAGGCAAGGGTTTCAGTATTTCCTAAAACAAATGATAAAAAAGAAAACCTATAGACTTTAAGCACAAAGAAGATGACCATACTAACTTTTTCCTTATGGAAGAGATATCGAGGGATTTCAGTTGGTCCTGGATGAAGAAGTAGAAGGAGAGGAAGAAGAGGAAGAAGAAGAAGAAGAAGAAGAAGAAGAAGAAGAAGAAGAAGAAGAAGAAGAAGAAGAAGAAGAAGAAGAAGAAGAAGAAGAAGAAGAAGAAGTTGCACAGCCCACAAGCTCATCAGGGTCATATCCAGAATGAAGATGGAATGAAAAAGTAGCATGCAGTATAGACTTTAGACCACAGGGAGTAGGCACAGAAGTAGTTATGTGATGGCATCACTAGACAGCATCGGCAGCTCTGCAGCATTGCAGTGTGGGGTGACTCTCCATGTGTGTACATGTGTCTCAGTGATAGGTGTTCCTTGTGTGTGTACCCCTCTACCTTCTGTACTCTATGTGTGGACACTGATATTATGTACATGTATGGGAAAGTATACCAATAAACAAATTAATAAATATTTCTGAAGCACCTACTTTGTGCCACTGCACTAAGATCTGGGGATATGAAAAGAGGCGAAAGGCAGGGCTTGCCCTCGAGGAACTTACAATCTAATTGGAGAGACAACATAAATAAAGTAAGCTATATACAGGATAAATGGGGAATAATTACGCGAAGAAAGGTACTTGAATTAAGAGTGGATGGGGAAAACTTCCTATAAAATATGAAATTTTATTTGGGACTTAAAGGAATCCAGGAAAGTCAGGAGGTAGAATGAAGGAAGAACTTTCCAGGCATGGGGGATGGGCAGAGAAAATGCCTGGAGCTGAGAGATGGCGCGTCTTGTTCATGCAATGGCTAGGCGGACAGTATCCTCAGATTAAAGAATACATGGCCAGGAGTAACAAGCAAGAAGATTGGAAAGGTAGGTGGAGGCTATGCTAGGAAGGGCTTGGAATGACAGTACTTTGTATTTGTATTTTTATATTTGACAGAGTATTTGACAGTACTTGATGTGATCAATCGCTTTGGTGGCTGAATAGAGGGTGGATTGGAGTAGAGAGAGATTTGAAGCAGTCAGACTCACCAGCAGCTATGACAATAGTCCAGGAGTGAGGTGATGAAGGTCTGCATCAGGGTGATGACAGTGTCAGGGGAAAGAAGGGGACATATTGTAGAAGGAAAATTAATAGGCCTTGGCAATAGATTGGAAATGGGAACACAAGAGATAATGAAAATTAAGGATAACATCTAGGTTAAGTAGGTCAAGTCTGAGAGACTGGAAGAACAGTGTTTCCCTCTACAGTAAGAGAGAAGATGGGAGGGAGGGAGGCAATGGAGGAAAGATGAGCTCCATCTTGGACATGGTGAGTTTAAGATATCTACTGGAGATACAAGAATCAATTTCAGCAGAGAGGCTGGGGTAGCATAGGTAGATTTGAGAATCATCAGCATAGAATTGGTCACTAAATCCATGGGAGTTGATGAGACCCGAAGAGAAGTAATATAGAAGGAGAAGAGATGATCTCCCAGAACGGATCCCTGAAGGTCACCTATGGATTATAGGACAAGATCAGGATGAGGTTCTGGTAAAGGAGCAGTCACATGGGTAGGAAGAGAACCATGAGAAACTGGTGACCCAAAAGCCTAGAGAGATCATGGAAGGGAGAGTGTAGGTAGTAGGGAATGAGCTGGCAGTAAGGGAGAGATTAAAAATAAGTGAAAGAGTAGAGATGACATAAGGGACAATCTGTTGGAGAAGATGGGATAGAATAGGATCATTTGAACAGGTAGAGGGGTTAGCCTCGGTAAATAGTAAAGTTACTCCATCATGTAAGTCAGGTGTGAAAGAGGAGAGAGTGGCAGAAAGCATCTGAGTGATAGGAGATGAGGAAGAGGGACAATCAAGCTCCTGATGAATTGCTTCATTTTTTTCCTGTAAAATATGAGGCAAGGATCTCAGCTGAGAGAGTGCAGGGAGGGGAACCATGGGAGATTTGAGGAGAGATGAAGAGGTTTGGAAGAGTCACTGTGGAGAGCAGGATGGTGAGTTGATAAGGGAGGTATAGTAGGATTGCCTAACAGCAATGAGGTACCCATTGAGGTTATGTAACAAATGTGTAGTGGACCCATTCAGAACAATAACATGATTTTTTTCCACTTTTGTTCAGTAGTACATGTGTAGGAACAAAGGAGGTAAATGGTGGGAGTGATTCAAGGTTGAGACTTGGCAGGACCTAATTAGCAATATGGTAAGGGGGTTAGGGATTCAATAAAAGAGAACAGTGTAAATTTGAATTGGTTCACCAAGGGATCAAGATGGAGAAAAGAGAAGACAGTGACTAGTGCAGGGGCAGTAGGCCTGGGAGAAAATTGAAGGATCACTAAATTGGAGGTCACCATGGAGATGAAGGTTAGTTATATAAGGGAAGGTAGAAGGAGAGGTGAAAAGCCAATAGATTATGGTTCAAATACATGGATTTCAGGATTCTTGAACACGGAGGTGGTACATTTGTGGTAAATAGCAAGATCAAGGGTGTGACCACCTAGCGTGTGGTGAAGGTAGGGTGGAAGAATAGTTTGGGGAAGGATTGAGGAACTGAGTGGTGAAAGAGCTTGAAAAAGAATCAATGGGTGTGATAAAGTCCACTATTGGGAGGATACAAGTTGGGGAGGGAAAGAATAATTGGGACTGATATATTGAACTCATTGAGCAAAGAAGGGAAGTAACCTGATTTTGATTAGAGATGAAGAGCATGAACTTCAAAGGAAGAGAGGTTATTGGTGATGGAGGTAGGAGGAGAATCTGGAAGTAGCCAGGGGGAGTAAGGAGTATTCCAATCCACCCTCCTTGACTGAGGGGAGGTGAATGAGTGAAGATCTTAACCACAATTGCATATAATCTAACAAAATAATTACATTATTATTCCTCCATATTGGGATAGGTATCTGTTCTTAATGAACTGAATTGCAGAATCTCAGTGGTAATTACAGAATCTCAGAGAATATATAATCCAACTCACATTTGAATCACTTTTACAACACCCTTAATGGTAATTTGTCCTTAACTCAAAGGTCTCTAGTGAATTTACTGCCCCCTTACATAGCCCATTACATTTTCGGATCGCTGAAATAGAGTTTTTTCCCCTTATTTCAAACCTAAATCTACCTCTACAACTTCTCTTTAATGCTCCTAAATATACCCTCTTTGGTCAAGCAGAGCAAGACAACTTCCTCTTTGACAGGATAGCCTTAAGTACTTAAAGACAGTCAGCCTAAGTTTTCTTTTCTCCATAATAAATGTCTGCATTTCTCTTAACCAATTCTCATATAGCCTGGCCACCACATCTCTCAATAGCCTGTATCTCCATGCTCTGAACCCCTGTTAGTTATCAACGCCTTTCCTAGATTCAGGTGTTTAGAACTGACCATAATTTTCCAGATGGTCTGCTCAAGACCAAAAACGACGGGATCATCATCCCTCTAGCCCTAGTTCTAGACACTGTGCTCCTATTCAGGAAGCCTAAAACTACCACATTAACTCTTTTGGCTGCCAGATCATACCGGCATTGCTTACTCATCTTGAATTCATACTGAATGAATCAATATTGATGCATATTGAAGTCTACCCAAATGCCTGGTTTTATTTGTTTGTTTCACATAAGCTGATGTCTAACCACACCCTCTCTATTCTGTAATTGTATGAATGCTCTTCTGAACCCAAATGTAGGATTATATAACTATCCCTATTGCATTTCATCTTATTAAAATTGCTTCGTTATAGCCTATTGAGGTCTTTTAGGATATGGACTATTTTTTTGTATACTAATTATCCTTCCCAATTTTGTTTCCTGTAAGTTTTATGAACATTTATGCCTTCATCCAAGTCATTAAGCAATGTTGAACAAAACAAGATCACGGACAGATTCTTGGATGGGGGAGGTAAGAAGCTACATATAGTCCACTACTAACCTCTCTCTAATCATTATTTTTTAGGTCTGGTCCCTTAACCAATTCTGAATCCATTTAACTAGCTAACCCTTATTTCATCTCCTCCCCATGGTTTTCTTAACAGATTTTGCCAATTGTCTTCTTGATTTCCTTCACTAATGATCCTCCTCGTGCATCCAAATAGTTCTCTACGTTTTATCAGTCTTGTCTTTCATTTTCCCTTTTCATAATCCTGCACTAATCTTCACTTCAGCTAACATTAGCTTGTTTAACATGACCTTTATATGATTTTGTTCATTCCTGTCTTATTCCTTTGTGTATGTCCTTCCTCTCAAACCGCTGTGTCCATATCCCTCCTCTTCTGGGTCGATTCACATCCTTGGTTTCGTAGAAGTTATACTTGTGATTTACTTACATCTAGTCTTCCATGATTCATAGGGAAATTGGGATAAATCTCTCTCCACTCAGTCCTAGAAGGCAGAATTAAGAAGAAGAAGAATAGCTATTAGAATAATAATAATAATAATAACTAACACATTCAGAGTGCTTATTATGTGCCAGGCACTGTGCTTCACAATTATTATCTCATTTGTTCCTCACAATAACCCTGGGAGGTAGGTGCTATGATTATCCCCATTTTACAGATGAGGAAATTGAGGCAAATAGAGGTAAAGTGACTTGCCTAGAAACACACAGCTAGTAAGTGGCAGGATTTGAAGTCAGGTTTTCCTGGCTTCAGGTCTGGCCCTACACCACTTAAGTTGCCTATTTAGAAATGATAGGGAAGAAAATTCCAGCTCCACATAAACACCATAAATCAGAGTTGTCCAAAATGTAATGAGCTGCCCTGGGCAATAATGAATACCTATAATTCAGGGTTTCCAGTAAAGGCTTATCAGCAATAGCATAGATGGGAACCATGATTTGGCAAGGCATTGGACTACATGCCCTCCAAGGTTCCTTCTAAGCCTACAATTCTGCAATTCTATGATTGTCTTTCACTTGGCTATTTCCTCCTTTCTTTGGCATATCTCTAAACCCTTCTGTCATTAGTTCAAATGACATTTTTGCTTGCATGGTTTTTTGTACCCATGACTGCATTGAGCACACTGGCAGCATTGGAAAGTTAGCACATCGACAGCAAAAGAAGTGAACTTTATATTTCTTTGGCATCTACATTCAGCTCCTAGATCAGTGCACTGAAACTAAGGGGGTACCTAATAAATGTCATGATTGTGACTTTTTTCTCTTCAGAAATTATTGAATTTTCTTGTTTATATGTCTATTATACCTCCCTCTACCCTGAAAAACTATTCCCCTTAATGAAAAAGTACCTTCTCTAAAGAAATAGCTTTGAAATAAGTCATTAACCAAACCTGAAACGTTTTCAGTTTTTTAAAATGCTTATTAGGCATCTTTGTAAATGTGTTCATATCTATGCTATCTTTTCTTTATAAAAACACTCTTAGAGTACAAGGCCAAGCAATGACTTTCAGGGAACCATTGCAAGGGCTTTAAACAGTAAGCACATAGTTACCTCAAAACTTACGATGGTGATGATGTGGCTGGTTTTTTTTTTTATCTATTTCTTTAAATATTTACCAATTACATGTAAAAACATCTAAATCATTTAAAAATTTTGAGTTTCAAATTCTCTCCCTCCTTCCTTCTTTCCCCCCTCTTTGAGAAGGCAAGCATTTTATATTGATTATACATGTGAAGTCTAATATTCCCTATTGACTAATATTTCCATATTAGTCATGATGTAAAAGAAAACACAAAATAAAATAATAAAAATAAAGCTTAAAAATATACATTCTTTCGTACAATATTGCAGTTACTATGTATAATGTTCTCCTGATTCTTCTCACTTCACCTTGCATAAATTCATATATGTCTTCTCAGGTTTTCTGAAACCACCCTGTGTCATTTCTTATAGCACAATAATATTCTGTCACAATCATATACCACAACTTGTTCAGCCATTCCTCGGTTAATGGGCATCCCCTTGATTTCCAATTCTTGGCCAGCACAAAAAGAACTGCTACAAATATTTTTGTACAAATAGATCTTTTCCCCTTCTTTTTTATCTCTTTGGGATACAGACCTAGTAGTGGTATTGCTGGGTCAAAGGGTGTGCACGGTTTTATAGCTCTTTGGGAGTAATTCCAAATTTTTCTCCACAATGGTTGGGCTAGTCCATAATTCCATCAACAGTGCATTAGTGTCTCAATTTTTCCACATCCTCTCCATCATTTGTCATTTTCTTTTTCTGTCATGTTAACCAATTTGATGTGGTCTTTTGTCTTAGGTTTAGTGCCTCTAAAATATCACAAATCACTTTCTTTCTCTGGTCTTTATTTCTTTTTTTCATCTACAAAATGGTCCCTGCATTCTACTTGCCACTCAGAAATGTTGGAAAAAAAATTCAGACACACTTTGTTCCTCTTGGGAATATGATCCTGTGGAACCAAAGGCCTTGCTGGTTTCTTTCTATTTATTGATTCCTATTCATTAATAATGGAGGTATACAGTACATCACTTTGTCATTCTTAAGAAGATAGTTCTAGAGCTGAAAGGGACCTCAGAGGCCATCTTGTGCAACCATCTACTATTATAGAAGAAAAAAAACTGAGTCCTGGGAGGTTAATACTATTCCAAATCCCCACTAGCAAGAAGCATTTGAGAGAGGCTTTGAAACTCTGTCTCAAACGCAATGCTATGTCCTTTACGCCAAGTTGCCTCCATAGCTGTAGCAAATCAGAATAGAAAAAGTTCTACATCTTCTACAATTTGTTGTTCCGTTCTAAACGGGAGAGAAAAGGGAATAGAACAACAGACATGCAGTAAAAATGTGCAAACCTTCTTTACCATTTCCTTTGAATCCATTAAATTCAATGTGCTCGTAAACAAGTGGGTTGTGTGTCTTATAACAAGAAGGATAACATATTTATATAACATATATATAACAAGTGTCTTATAACAAGAAGGATATCATATTTAAAGTATTTCGATGTTCTTTGTGATCATCCTTGGTTCCTTAAAAGCTAAGCTTGCAATTTATTCACATCTAAGAAGTCTTCCATGATCCATGTGGTAAAGGAAGTAAGCTTGTTCCGTCAGACTCTAGAGGGAAGAACAAAGACCAACCTGCAGAAGTTAGAGGGAAGCTGCTTACCATCTACATAAGGAAAAACTTCCTAAAAATCAGGATTGTCCCAAACTGGAATAGATTACCTTGACCACTAGTGAGTTCTTATCACTGGAGGTATTCAGTGGAGCCTGGATGACGACTTTTCATCTAGAAGAAGAAAAAGGAGGAGGAGGAGGAGGAGGGGGAAGATGAAGAAGAGGAAAAGGACTTTCCCATTCCAGGGGTCCAAATATACAAACACCATGGTGAAAGGAGAAGTTGGACTCCAGAGAATATCACCAGCATCTATCTTGCTGACAGCTTTACTCAATAATTTGGTGGAACAACTTAGTTAGACTAGGACTCCTGGACCCCTGGATATACTTTTGCCCAAAGTCAAAGCCAGAGTACAAAGCAAACAGTCACATGAAGATGCCATTCACACTTGAGGGGATTGTAATTGTTGACATAATTGTAACGGCAGATTCATGTTGTCTGGCTACAGATCATGGTCCTCATGTGCTCAATGGTGAAAAATGCCCCCTAACCCTGCCCCACCCCTATGCTTGGTTTAGTGGAAAGAAATAACATCTAGTTAGGACTATGACCTGGACTGAATCCGAGCTCTGCCCCTCCCTAACTAGGCAATCATGGTGAAATCATGATCTTTTTCTGAGCTTATAATTCCTTATCTGCAAAATGGGGATATTAGCTCTGGAAGTGCTTGCTTCACATAGCTGCTGTGAGGACCAAGTGATAGAATGTCATAAAGGCCCATAAAAGTGTTAGCCCTTATTATGATGACCACTTCAAAATATCTTAAAAGTGTGAACTCAGCTCAGAACGTCTTCCCTCCTTGTTAAATTTCAGCAACAAGAACTCACGCCATGATGAAGCCATCATAATGATGAACAGTGGCCTTAATTGCTATTAAAGGATATTTATGTTAGAATGACTAAGTTAAAAACCCTAATTGATTGGGGACACTTGGGGAATGGAAGCCACTGAGTCCCATTAGTATTGCATTGATGTGTTAGCTTATCTTCCGGCTTAGTAGCAAAAGGCTGCAGATGGGAGCCCCACACTATGGTACATTCAGGGCAAGATTTCTGACCTTAGATTTATGTTATCTAAAGCAACAAACCCAGCTGCCTACTTCATGGCCTGAATTACAGATTTCCCATTTAGCCAGACAACATGAATCTGCCGTTACAATTATGTCTACGATTACAACCCCCTCAAGTGTGGATGGCATCGTAATGTGACTGTTTACTTTGTTCTCTGGCTTTGACTTTGGGCAAAAGTATAACCAGGGGTCCATGAGTCCCAGTCTAAATAAGTTGTTCCACCCAATTATTGAGTAAAACTGTCTGTAAGATAGATGTTGGTGATATTCTCTGGAGTGCAACTTCTCCTTTCACCATGGTGTTTGTATCTTCCATCAGAGAAGACATTTCATCAAAGCTCTGCAGTAAGGAAAGTACTGAAACAAATTCTTCCCTTTGGTCAGGGAAAGAACACTACTTATAAGGAGAGGAAAGGACATTCCTTCAGATCTAGAGGTATTTTGTTGAGAATCGTCTATAACATCAGCTCTGGGCCTGATGGCTCTTCCTAGACTCTGCTCCAGAGATGAATTACTCCATGGCATGTAGATGGAATCTCTAGAACCAAGAGGAATCATATTGCTCCTCTAGTTAAGCCTCATTTTTTACTGATGAGGAAACTGAGACCCAGAGAGATGAAATCACTTGTCTACATTTCCTTCAAGTCTCAGCTAAAGTCTCATCTTCTGCAAAAAGCCTTTCCCAGTCTGCCCTAATCTTAGTGCCTTCCTCCTAGGTTTATTCCCCATGTATCTAGTATATATCTATCTGTATGTGGTTGTTTACATGCTATCTCCCCTATTAGACAGACCATGAGCTCTTTGACAAAAGGGGCTGGTTTTTGCCTTTCTTTGTTTCCTAAGCACTTAGTACGGTGCTTGACACATAGCATATTCTTAGTAAATGCTTGTTAATTGATTGACTAAGACCATGTAGCTATCAGGTCTGAGATCTGGATTGGATTTGGATACTCTCTCAGGGAGGAGATGAAAATTCCACAAAAACATGCCAGGCATTGTGCTAGACATTAGCACAAAGCAAAAAATGTAACAGTCCCAGGCCTCAAAGATATTACATTCCCCTGGAAGGGAATAACATGTACCTTTATAAATTATATAAAATACATCTAAAGTAATTTCAGGGGTGTGGAGAGCAATAAAAACCAAGGAGATCACAAGTCCAGTGCAGTAGTTGACACTTGAGCCTTGAATAAATTTGGAATTCCAAGAGGTGGAGATGAAGAATGAGAGTGGCCTCAGCAAAGAGAACAAAGAGCCTATGCAAAGTCATGGAGACAGAAGATATGATGTGATGCATGAGGTAGCAAGGAGGCCAGTTTGACTGTAATGCAGAATACATGAAAGGGAAGAAGGTGAAAAACATCTTGAAAAAAGGATAGGTCAGAGTTAGGCTTTATCCTAGAAGCAATATGAAGTCACTGAAGCTTCTTTTTTTTTTTAAAGCAATTGGGGTTAAGTAACTTGCTCAAGGTTACACGGCCAGTTATTTTGTGTGGGTGTTAAGTATCTGAGGCTGGAACCGATCCCAGGTCTCCCGACTAGGGGACAGGCGCTCTTACTCACTGTGCCACCTGGCCACCCCTGAAGCTTCTTGAATAGGAAAGTGATATGGTCAGAACTATGCTTTAGGAATATCAGTTTGGGAGCTTGGTAGAGGATGAATGGGAAAAGAGAAACTAGAGGTGCAAAGACCAATTGGGAGGTTATTGCAATAGTCCAAGAGCTAAATGATGAGTTGGTTTTTTGTCCGTATGAATAGAGAGAATGGGATGAGTAGGAGAAATATTGTAGAAGCAGGGGAGAGTGAGGAGTTGAGGATGAAAATGGAAACTTGACAATGGTCGTGCCATTTCTGAAAGTCAGAAAAAGATTAGTCTTTGGGAGGAAAGATAGTAAGTGCCGTTCTGAACATGATCATCCTAAGTTTGAGATATATATTGGACATCCAGGTGGCCATGATGTCCAGTGGGCAGCTAGAGATACAGGACTGGTGCTGCAGATAGACAAGGACTAGGCATGTATTTGGTGCATATCTTCACAGACGTGATCATTGAACCAACTCATGGTAGCTGATTGTGTGTATATATGGGAGGAAAAAAAAGAAAGGGAGAGAGCCAGTGAAAGGCTTCATTCAAAGCAAGAGAGAGAGACAAAGATACCACGAGAAAAAACATGAAGAAGAGGACTCAAGAGAGTGCCCCAGGGAACACCCAAACATCTGTGACAGAATATGGATGACTATCTGGCAAAGGTAACTGAGATGTAATGGTCAATGGTCAATGGTCAACTGGTTAGGAGAACGAAGAGACAGCATTATTATGAAAACCTCAGGCAAGAAGAAAATAAAATAGAATAAAAATAAAAACATAAAAAAATTCTGGTCAGCTATGTCAAATTCTGCAGGGAAGTCAAGAAAAGGCCATCGGATGTAGCAATTAACGGACCATCAGGTAACCATGAAGAGAGTAGTTTCAGTCAGGGGGTGTGGTTTGAGAGTGAGTAGCTTTGTGAAGAAGGAAGCTATCAGTAAAGACAGCTTTTTCTAGAAGTTGGCCAGTGAAATGGAGGAAATCTATGGGTGGAAAGCTTGAAGGGATAGCAGACACAAGTGAAGATTCTTTTAGATTGGGAAAGTTCTGGATATTTTGAGCTTTTTTTTTTTGGCAAAAAGGAAAGAGCCAATACATAAAGAGAGATTAAACATTGGGAAAAATTAAGAAAAATTGAAAAAAGAAAGGGGAGATGATTGGAATGGAAAGCTCCCATAGAAGATCACAAGGTATGGAAATCAAGAGCACAAGTAGAGAGACTCACCTTAGAAAGGAAAGGATTGCCTATGCCTTTAAGATTGGGGCAGAATAAGAAAATATAAGGGTGATGTTAAAAGTGTCTGAGTTCTTGTGTTTTCAGAAAGGAAAATAAATTACTCAGGAGCTCCTATGCAATTGCATCTACCCTTAACCACAAAGGAGTTAGCCTAGGGACTGCTCCAGCACAGATTCTCTCCAGTCTCACAAAGAAAGAAGAAGCATTTTCTCCTCTCCACGTCCTTTAAAACCATTGGGGGGTTTCCAAGGTGTTTTGCAGCAGCCTGAAGTCAGAGAAGTGAACAAAGAATCTATAAGGCTGAGCTCACTAGACTATGGGGCCTTAAGTCATAACTGGCAGTACATAGACCAAGTTATGTGGTCGATAACCGTGAGGGAATACACTCCCCAGCATCCTGATAGTTGTACTGTCTTCTTAGTGAGCTTTGGAAATAAATCACGTGGTCCTGTCTGTACTACATCAGATCATGACAGACAATTTGGACCAACATACAGCCAACCCAAACCATTTGTGTGGAAATGAACCATAAAGATGTCAACGCACATCTATTAAACCCTTTCTATGTTCATAACGCTCTGGTAGGTGCTGAAGGAGAAGCCAGCCTACGCAAGGCTTGATCTGTGCCCTCACAAAGGACAGATTCAAAGGATCTTTAGCTCGAAAAGAGGTCTTAAAATCATCTGGTTTTAAGGATCATACAGGATATCAGGATACAGATGACAAAAGCCCAAAAAGATCTGCTTGCCCAAGATCATTTAGGTAGTCAGAATTTGAACCCAGAGTCAGAATTTGAACCCAGATCCTCACACTACAAATATAGTATTCCTTTCCCCTGGACCATGCTGCAAATAAGGGGAAAAAACAAACACCACTAATACTTATATTAAAAAGTACACAAGAGAGATGTAAACTAGATTTTTAAAGGTCTGAGACAGGAGAACTCATTATTGAATGGAACATCAAAGACGTCTTCATGGAGGGGATACATTTAAGCTAGAGTTTAAAGGAGAAATAGAATTCCAACAGGAAACAACAGAAGACATCATAGTCAACATTTCATATATAAGTGACAGTATGAGCAAAGATAGGCGATAGGACACTACAGGACACACATAGGGGATAGAGTTTAGATCTAAACAAAGAAGAATAATGTGAGATAAGAGTGGAAAACAAGGATGGCACCAAATTGTAGACAGCCTTTAATGAGAAACTAAGGCAAAACCAAATGAACCATATCAATAACCATTATGTCATACATAATTACTATGTTTACCAGGGGTGGGGAACCTGCAGCCTCGAGGCCACATGTAACCCTCTAGGTTGTCAAATGTGGCTCTTTGCCTGAATCCAAGTTTTATGGAACAAATCCTTTTATTAAGGGGATTTGTTCTGTGAAGCGTGTCTCACTTGGCCCCCAGGTTGCAAGTTCCCTACACCGGCTTAGATTTTACAGATTTCAGAAATTGAATTAGAATTCAGAGCATTGGATTGGAAATCAGGAGGTCAAAAGAACTACCCCAAACTACGTATAAACCCTAAAGCAGTCTATAAAGGTGAGACACTATTAGTCATGCAACTTTAAGCAAAATTTTTAGTTCTCCAGCTCTCAGTTTCTTTTGTAAATGAAGGCAAATCTTCGGTGAAGATTTGGAAGCATTTGGAAGTCTCTTCTAGCTCTAAATTGTATGCTACGGAAATCTATAATAGTTCAGCCATGCAAATCTGCAACTTGAAATTAGCATGCATTCCTGTACTTCCAAATTACTTCCCATTTAGATGTCTATTTTTAATTCTCCTATTGTCTTTTGTTACCCAAAGGTTCTGGGAAGACAAAGATTTTGTTGTTGCTGCTCTGCATTGTTTCATCTCATAATTTTAAGAATATTTTTATTCCCTATCTACACATAGAGCACTTAACCTCCTTTGGAAACACCAGGATGCATGGTTTCACACTGCTCTCTCCCCAAACTTCCTGTTGAACACCAAACGTGAAGAGATGTTGCCCTATATTTTTATTCCTCATACAGATAAAATGTTTAACTGCTGCTAATAGATTTTAAAGAAATTATACCCCTGGATTCTATAGTTGTCCATCAGTTAATGACACTGAATATTTGGTATCATAATAAAATGTAATGGATAGAATACTTACAAAACTGAACTTCATATATGTACAGAGCATCCTGGGATGTTGCTGTTGTATTTTTAATTAGAGGTCAAATAGGCAGCTGTCTAGCCATAAGATTTGAATGTTTTCTAGATATAGAATCAAAGTATTCTTTTTAAAAGCCTAGGCAGCTGTGTTACACAATACCGTGTTTCCCCTATAATAAGACCTATCCCGAAAATAAGTCCTCCCCTTACTGTGTAAGATTCCTCTAAAATAAGCCCCCGAAAATAAGCCCTATTGAGATTGCTACTGTAGTGAAGGTGATCCCCTGCGCTACACGCTACATTACGGTACCCTCTGTATGCACTGCCTCCCCCCCCCGTGAAACGCATGCCGCGCTCCGAGCTGCATCCAATCAGAGCTGCAGCAGTGAGCGCATCATCCTGTTCTTCCCCAGTGATTTGCTTATTGAATAAAGGTACATTTTTTTGTTCACATTTACCTGTTTATTAAAATTGCTGTCAATGTTCATTAAAATAAGCCCTCCCCTGAAAATAAGACCTCTGGTGTTTTTCTGTCCAAAAAAATAATAAGACAGTGTCTTATTATCGGGGAAACACGGTAGATACAGCACTGGGCCTAGAAGTAGGAAGACCTGAGTTCAAATCTGGTTTCTGCCACTTGCTAGCCTTATGACCCTAGGTAAAACCATCTGCCTGCCTCAATTTCTGCCTCTGTAAAATGGGGATAATAATAGCATCTAAGGTTACTGTGAAAATCAAAGAAGATAATATGTGTAAACTGCTTAACCAGTGCCTCAGACATAGTAGGTACTTACTAAATGCTTTACCCCTCTCTTCCTTCCTAATTCTAGTTCTGCCCCATGTTACCTGTTTGACCTAGGTCAAGTTACTTAATCTCTCTCATCTATATGTCTCATCTATACAATGGAAGAGGATAGATTAGATGACATCTGAGGACCCTTCCAACTGTAAACCTATGAACAGTTTTAAAAAAAAAAAGTCCTCTGGGGCGGCCAGGTAGCACATCGAGTAAGAGCACCAGCTCCAGTGTCGAGATGACCTGGGGATCGAATCCGGGCTCAGACACTTAGCACCCACCCAGAAACACCTGGCCATGTAACCTTGAGCAAGTTACTTAACTCCAATTGCTTAGGGGCAGCCAGGTGGCTCAGCAAGTAAGAGCATCAGCTCCAGTGTTGGGATGACCTGGGGATCAAATCCGGGCTCAGATACTTAGCACCACACCCATAAATAACTGACCGTGTAACCTTGAGCAAGTTACTTAACCCCGATTGCTTAAAAAAAAAAAAATCCTCCTACAATTGAAGCATCTCTTTTACTGCTTGGAATTTTACCATTAGTTATTCAGTCTCCTTAAGGATCTTTAAAATGTCAATCCTAAAACAAAAAAGCCCCAAACAAACAAAACAAAACAAAAAGTCAATCCTCCTGTGAAAGGCAACATTATTAAGTCACTAGGATTTAAAGTCCAAAGCTCAGGGTATCAGTCTGGACTCCCTGTTTATTATCTTATATATCCCTGTGTAATCTCTTCTCTGGGTCTCAATTTCATCATCTGTGAAAGGACAAGTTGGGAATACACATCCTCTAAGGTGCCTTTTAACTCTAAATCTAATGACTTGAGTTTGACTAATTTTATCAATTTGCTTTTCCTCCCCTTTTTATGGGTGAATACTGAATTTTTGGGAGAAGAAATTACTGAATGCAGATAAGAGACAGAAAGAGAAGGGGGAGACAGCAAAACCAAAAACTGAGACTTTTTATAGCTCTGTTTCAGGATAGCTCTGCTGAGCATTTTTTGTTAAGTCATTTGGATTGAGTTTCCTCTTGGAATTTAGCTGTCTCTACTTATCTGTGTGACTCTGGGAAAACCACTTAACTTCTTTGGGGCTCAGTTTTTCATTTGTAAGGTGAAGGGATTGGAATACTGAGGTCCCTTCTGGCTCTACCCTTAAGCTCCATTTGCCTCACTAATTACTATTTTGATTGCATAGGACATAGATTTGACAGAATTCTTAGACCTCTAGTCTAATGCCTTCATTTTTCAGATGAGGATGATGTCACGCAGGTAGGGCCAGAATTCAAACCTTTAGGTCGAAATCCAGAGCTCTTTGCACTACATACATTCCCCCAGGAGAAGAGAAGCAACTAGCTTGCTTCCCTTTTCATGTCTTTCTCTGTACATCTCCCTCTCTGTGATACAGTGTGAAGCAACATCTTGGAAATCCTGAATCTCTCCCTGCACTTCCAGTCACACCACCTCTCAGGGCTTAAATAGCTGGCAACCTGCTCAAACACGGCCCCACTGCGAAATGAAAGGAGACATTATCCATTCTTTGTGAAAAGCTTCAGGGAGTCTCCAAGGCTGTCTCTATGAAATACCCTAACAACAGGTCAAAAAGGGAAAAATCCAGCCAATTAAGCAGTTGTTTTGTGTACATGATGCCAAACTTCCAGTTCTGACTATTTTCCCCCAGGTAATTAATAGAATTTTGTGTTCAACTGAATGAATCAACGGATTGTTTGGGCATCTAACTAAGGTTGCCACTGTGAAGCTATCCAACAGCCTTTTCTTTATACTTTTGAAGCAAAGAGTGGGAGAAAATGAGGCGGGACCACCATCATAAGTGAATGGAGTCTTAGTTCACAAATGAGCCATCAAGGTACAGGGAATGAAGGCACAGACCCACAGTCACTGCAGACCAAGTAGGGCATTATCCTGCATGCCTTGGCCAGGATCTGCCTGTATTTCTTCAGGAAACTGTCCCCTACTGGTGGAATGTTCTTTCTCCTCACATTGAATCTCAGCATCCTTAACTCCCTTTACATCTCGAGACTAATACCACCTCCTATAGATGCCTTTCCTGATTCCTTATCTTACCCTTCCAAGCATTAGTGCTTCCCCTCCATATTACTTTGTACGTTCTGGGTATATATCTTGCATTTACTTGTCTATGTTCATGGTCCCCACCTGCCCCGCCCCCGCCCCAACCCAATTGAATGTAAACTCCTTTCAGGCAGCAGTTTATTTTATCTTTGTCTTTGTATTTCCGTGGCCCAGCATGGAGTTTTGTACATGGTAATACATGCTGCATAGATGTTTATTGAATTAAATTAAGATGAATTTGGGAAAACACATTTCTCCATATCCATAGATATTCAGAATTGGGAGGGAAGCTTAGATATCTTGAGTCTTCATACTTCACTTTACAGATGAGGAAATGGACTTCTAGAAGAACTAATTACCTTTTCCCAAAGTCACACCATGAGATAGTGGCAGAATCAGGTCTAGAACCCAATTCTCTTGCTTCTTAATCCAACTGTCTTTCCACTATTCAGTGCTGCCCTGGACTGTTTATCTTTATTTTTTAATGCTGATTCATTTAAAGGAAATATTTTGAATTTTCAATCACTATGAAAAGATATCTATTGTAATACAGGCAAAAAGTCCACATTTACTGCAATTGCATGCATTGCAACTCCCACCTTGAAGCAGTATCATAAAACATAGATAACAGGAGCTTTTAGAAACAAGAGTCAGTCCAGCCCACAAACTCAGCCAAGTAATACAAGGTCACGCATAAAGTGATGAAATGGCCAGCATAGACCCGGGTAACCAATTCACTGTGTGGGCAAGATAGTGCCCGATGTGTTACAAATATGAATCAGATAAAAGCATGCACGTTCATTTTGGTTAGCCACCTGTCAGGCTGATACTGGAAGACTCAGGGCTTGAGTGGAACCAAGGGAGAACAACATTGCCAGTTGCATTTTCAGAAGGTTTTTGATTCAGTGTCATGATTTGAGAGTGGTTGAAAACCAATATGGAATCACAAAGGTTCTACCCCCTGGGCTTAAACCTGGCTGATACAAGTCAGTTATGCAAAGATTCAAGCTTCTCCTTTGAGTACCTTTGTATTCACTGTTAGAGGATCATAGATTGAAGAGTGGAATCATTCTTCACAGTCATCTAGTCCAATACCTTCATTTTGTAATTGAGGAGAGTGAGACCCATTTCATTGATTTGTTCAAAGTAGCACAGGTACTAAATGGTCTAGGTCAAACCAGTTTTTGCCACCAGTCAGGGAATGAATACAGCATTCTTTCCAAGGAGCCAACTTGAAGAAGGAAGCCTCTAGAAAAGTCAGGAAGTTCTTGGTTCCTTGATTCTGTTCACTTTCTGGGGGAGGTAAGGTAATTAGAAGTACATTTTTTTAAAAAGGCCCACCACTGGCAGCAGGACAATAAATTGTTCAGCCACCACAACTCTTAAAGGTTCTAGAGGTGCTGAAACTTTTGTTGGTTGAAGGAGTACCCAAGTGCTTGCACCAGTGAAACGACAAGCTTGAAGTATTGACATAAGCAAGAGGTAAAAGGAGAAAAATGAATTAGACAGATACTTAAAATTTATAGACATATAAGAAGATACTGACAAGAACTGGACAGGTTGAGTAAGTAGGTATATGGTGTGATCTGCATCCATCCTTTGAGGGAACATCCAGAGAGATGAGATGATAGATCCATTTGAATTCATGTGGTAGTAGTTAATTATATATGCTCAAGAATTAAAACGTGATATCAGTACAGAAAAGAGTAGATTATAGATGAAAAAAAGAATGGGATGGAAGGACAGTTAGGAGGCGCAGTGAATAGAGCACTGGCGCTGGAGTCAGGAGGACCTGAGTTCAAATCCAGCCTCAGACACTTAACACTTACTAGCTGTGTGACCTTGGGCAAGTCACTTAACCACAATTGCCCTGCCTTCCCCCCTCCAAAAAGCAACAAATAACTAAATAAGAATGGGATGGAACCTACATTTGTTTGTCTGAGGTAATGAATAATATATGACATTCCTTCAGTACCTACACTATATCTCTAAGCCTAGTTCAACTTTGTGAGCTGAATATTCAGTGGACAATAAGACTGAAAGAAACAATACCAAATCGGTAGGGAGGTCAAACAATTCACAGAATCATAGGATTCCCATGAGTGGTGGTGGTTGCTCAGTCATTTCAGTCATGTTCGACTCTTCCTTTGGGGTTTTCTAGGCAAAGACACTGGAGTGGTTTGGCCATTCCTTTTCTAGTTCATTTTACTGATGAGGAAACTGAAGCAAACAGGGTTAAGTGATTTACTCAAGGTCACCCACACATCTAGCAAGAATCTGAAGCCAGATTTGAACCCAGAAAGATGAGTCTTTGTGACTCCAGGCCTGGCACTCTACCTACTGTGCCACCTACGTACTCCAATTCCTTTAATAGTTTGGTACAATACTGAACCAGTAAGTTAATTTAGATAGTACTGTCATTTTTATTCTATAGCATATCCCCAAGGTCTTAGTGTGGTTTTAAGTTTTAATGTTTTAAAGCTATATTAATGCTTTTGGAACACCCGATATTAAAAAAAATGACAATACTACCTAAAGTATTACTTCTTAATGACAATACTACCTTAGGCAGCTTTAAGTCATTGAAGTTTAAAATTGTACTAAAACCTTTGGCACATCCTGTAATTTTAGAAATAAGATACCCTGTACTGGCTTGACCTAATCAGGGGCAATTACTATTTTCCCAATTATTTAGGTCTGTCTTTATTTTTGGAAAAAAACTATTTCAAAGTTTAATTTGTATAATTCCTGGATAAATCTTGGTACATATAGCCTCAAGTATTTTTATAGTTTCTGTAATTATTTTGAATATTATTTCTCTTTTTAAACTCTTCTTTTTAGGCATTGTTGATATTTTTGTTTTCTATTTTATTTTGATGAATTTATTAATTGTTTCAATTAATTTTGGGTTAACTCTATGATTTACAAAAATGTGATAATTTTGTTTCCCTTTGCCTGTATCTTGTTAAAAAATATTTAGAGAAATAAATTTTCCCTTAAGAACTGCTTTGGCTCTACCCTGTAAGTTTTGGTATGAAATCTCATTAATGTAATTTTCTTTGATCTAATTCTCTATTGTTTCTATATTTTTTGATGCACCTATTTTTTAGAATTATTATTTTCCCCCATTACTTTTAGATTTTTTAAGGGACCTTTAATGAATCCAATTTTTATTGTATTGGGATCAGTACATGCTATATTTAATATTTCTTCTTTTCTACAATTTTTGGAGAAGTCTATATGCTCAAATACATGGAAAATTTTTTCAAAGTTTCCATAAACAGCTTTATATTCCCTTTTAGTTGTTGCCAGAATTCTATTTCTAATTTTTCTAAAGCTCTATTCAGAGAACCTGTGATTTTTATTGATATAGTAACTTCCTAGTGAGGTACATTCCCTTTACCTAATGCAGTTTGGTACCTGCCCTTCAATTCATATAATTATAGAGATCTTTGTAACTTATGGGGCTCGGAGATCAAGTGGCTTGTTCAGGGTCAACTAGCTAGAAGTGGCATTTGGATCTAGGTCTTCCTAACATTGAAGCTACTGTGCTGTGCTCTGTGGCACGCTATCTCTCTAGGATCATTTGTATTTTATTTTTAATATTTCATTGAAATAATTTCCCTTTCACATAATTTTCTTATACACCTTCCACACCTCCATTAAAGCCTCCTTTGTAATAAAGGAAAGCAGTTAAGCAAGACCTACTGATAGGTTTTCTCAACTTGTTAGCTCCCCAGCACCAAGGGTCACTGTTTTCTCAGGTACCATTTAATCATAATCATTATAATTGTATATACCTATATACATGAAAAGATCATAGATTTTGAGATGGAAATGAACTTACATGTCTTAAAATCCAATATCCTAAGTGGAAAATTAGGGAACCAGGAGAGGGAGCTCAGAGTTACACAGCTAGTAAATGTCTAATGTGAGAGTTGAGCCCAGGTGTTCCTAAGTCCACATACAGTGCTCTATTGATCACACCACACTGCTCCCTGGAGTCCAGATGTGACGGCAGTTGGCATTTTATATGAATTTCACTTACATGATTCCTTATCTCATTACTGAGAGTTTCCTCTTCTGTAAATTGTAGGAGTTGGACAAGAGGACTGCTGAAGTCCCTTTCATTTCTAAATCTATTATATATGATTCACAATAACTTGTAAACAATTGATATAATTTTCCTTCCTCACCAATGAGTAACCGCTTTCCCCCAAGAACATATACAATCCTCTAGTTGTATGGCACCACCTAAAAACTTGGACTGCCCCCAGAAGGAAATGACCTTGAGGCAACTCCTTTCCTAAAGGACTTACACTATCCAAATAGCTCACAATTGTAGTTCTTCCTTTTCTCTCATACAAAGTTCTTATACTGAAAGAGAATAAATTATGCCAAAATTTATACATTGACAAATTTATTTATGCCAATGTACTTATTGTCCTAGGTATTTGCGTTTTAATATGTTGATTTCTAATTATAAAATGTAAAGTTTCATTTCCTATTAAAGGAATTGTTAGGTACCAGAGATGGGTAGAAGAGATCATTTCTTGGGCAGGGATTCGAAATGGTTCTAGATCTAAGGGTGTTCCTGAAGGCCCTCTACCTAGTTCAGATGTAGCAGTACTTTGTCTTTCTTGACCCTCACCTTTGTTCAGTTGTTTTTCAGTCACGTGACTCTTAATGACCCCTTTTGGGGTTTTCTTGGCAAAGATACTGTAGTGGTTTGCCATTTCCTTCTCCAGTTCATTTTACAAGTGAGGAAACTGAGGCAAATAGAATTAAATGACCTAGAGGGCCACATGTGGCCTCGAGGCAGCTTGTTCTCCACTCTTGCCTTGGATACTTAATACTGTATAACTCTGAGCAAGTCTGTAAACTGCTCACTCCTTTTGATGAGGTACGGACTCTGGGAGATCCCTTGAGCTCTCCTTGAGTCCTTGAGGTACAGGCTCTGGGAACCCCCCTTGCACTCTCATTAAATCGTCCCATTTGATGCATGAGGCCATAAGCCTTACATTGTGACTGGGCCCAGACCTCTGTTACTAGTCTAGCCCTCCACTGTCCATCTACTTCCTATCAAAATATCAATCCACCCTTGAACTGGCCTAGCCCACCATAGTCTGTTGGCTCCAGGTAGCCTCCAGCAACTTCCCACCATTAATCACTCATTGACCTCATCTCACTTCTCCTGAAGACCCGCCCCAAACTCCTCCTCTAGACCACCCTAGATTCCTCCCACAACCTTTCTGTGTCTAAGATCCCATCTTCCTTCCATGAGTGTGAGAGGGCTATAGAATGACCTAGCACAGACTTACACTGTGTCTAATACAAACGAACTTTTAATAAACTTTATTTTTCTTTGGCTGAGAAGACTTGAGTCGAATTCATTTGGCAGGACCTGGTGTGTTGGCATTTTAGGGTCTCCAGAGCAACCCTAACCCTCTTGATGGGCGACTTCTTCACCTTAGTTTCCTCGTTTTAAATTGAGGATGTTGCATTTGACAACCTATAAATCTATTTCTAAATCTAGTATCTTTTCATGTTTATATGTAAAAGTAATGATAATGATTATTTGGTAATGATAATGATTAAGTGGCTCCTGAGAAAACAATGGTCATTGGTTAGCTGAGGAGCTAACAAGTTGAGAAGAGAAAACCTAAAAATTTAGTCTGGTTAGATCAGCTAGATATCACAGAAGATACAGTGCCAGCCTGGAGCCAGGAAAACTTATCTTCCTGAGTTCAAATCCAGCCTCAGACACTAGCTGTGTGACTCTGGGCAAGTCATTTAACCTTGTTTGCCTCAGTTTCCTTATCTGTAAAATGATCTCCAGTAGAAAATATCAAAGCACTCCAGTATCTTTGCCAAGAAAATCCCAAATGGGGTCACAAAAGAGTTGGACATAGTTGAAATAACTGAACAAAAAGTAAAACTATTCTAGTCTCTGAACTGCTTGGTACCTATGCCTAATCATAATGCAATGTACAAATCATAGCACATATGATTATTGTATATCCTCTTAATTTTATTATAAGTTGTATTTGATTACAAAAGTGTTGTATTTATTTATTAATAAGGATTTCTTGGGCATCTACTACGGCTTGAGATATCCTGTGTTGGCTCAATCTTCAGGGTTTACTTTTCATCTTTTCATGTATCACAGTTATTTGCTCACAACATAAGGAAACTAGAGAGAATATTTGTTGGCCAAGGACCAAGCTCACAAAGAGGAAATATAACTAGAAACCTACATTGCCAAACCCTTCCACATAGAAATCATTCAGCAAATATCTATTGGTCAGTTGATCCCTGTGTACTTGTCACATGTCTATCTTATGTGTCCATGCTAGATATACCCTTATTTGCTCTCAGTGGAATTCAGCAGGATTCTCATGTCTTTGAACCCTTTCCAAGCAAATTTAGTTACTAAAGTACAAAAAGGATCTCCCACCATCAGTCGCAGTATAGTGAGGCTAACTCATACGACTATCCCACTGCAGGTAAAGAATACCAGCGGTGTTCATAATATTTTTATTGACCAAGTTCTGGTTGAAGCAGACTGCATTTGCTCCAAACCATTGGTTAATGCCTCATTAAATACAATCACAAACAACGGTCTTTGGTTTCCCTGACACAGGTTGACTGAAAGCAGCTGCCATACAGCTCCTCAGCCCCAGCCATGCTTGTCATCACTGGTTAGGACTATTAATTCACTGTAGTATACTTTAATGTGTTCTGATGTTCAGTGGTAGCAGGTGACTGTACAATAATATTATTTTGCACAGTTAACTCCTGGCCCCTCTCAGTGTGAGCAAGTTTGAAATGAATATCAGTGCAAATCTGTTATTTACAGCTTACCCTGCTTGGGTACTTGGTATTCATATTGTTCTCCAGATAACATTAACACAGCGGAGCCCAGTAGCACCTTGCCAAGTGAATGCTATTAATCTCAAATCCTGTATCCCAAGCTAGGTATGATGAGGTACATTAGTGCTCATGAATATCTCCAATAGGACTTTTTGAGGCAAAGGCAGGATTTTGCACGATTCTATCTTTGAGGTTCTGGAGAATTCTAATCCATGTCTCCCTAGACACTGTCTACAGTATAATGTAGATGTCTGGCCTTCCTCTTGCCAAACACATTGTCTTAACCTGGGAACCCCACGTGTACCTTGAGTCTGTATGTTACACTCAATCCAGATCTGGCAGTAATGTTATATGGTGAAAAGGTGAAGCAGGCTACTAGGTACTTTGCTTATGAGCACACAAATCACAGCCTTCCTCTCTGGTCCCTACAGAATGGCTGTCTAGCTGCTCTGGTTAATTATGCAACAGTTAATTAATTTGTTGGCTTTAGTGAATTGAATCAATTATTTTAAATGGCTTTTAATTGTTAATATATGCATTAAAACAAAAGACAAAGGCAGTTAGTAGAATGTAACGGGAAAACCTCCCTGGACAGGGGAATAGTCTTTTAAAATAAACTACTATGGCTTTCCAAGAGTCCTCTTTGTGCTCTCCAGGAAGCCTGTTTGGGACAATATCATATTCTGCTTAAGGGTCCTGAGAGATCTGTGGTTAAACAGTGTGGATGAATTTACTGACAGCTCAAATCATCACCACACTGCATTTAAGCTCTCATAAACTTTGAGCACAAGGAGTAGATTAAGACAGCTAGAATGTTCCTTAAGGGACGGGACAACATTAAAGCGGAACAGTGTCAAGCCTTGCCAGTCTGTGTGGCTTGTAGGTGCTTCTTACCCCCCCCCCCAAATCTAGCAGACCATGCTCATTCTAACCTCTGTGCTTTTGTTCATTCCATCCCTAACTCTCTTCCCACCCCCCCCACACCCCTATTATGATGCCTGACTTCCTTCTCTCTACTTCTCCACGTATTTATCTTTCGTGGTGAGACTCAAGTTTATAATTTCAGATCATGTAAGTGCCCATCTCCTCTATGAAGCCTTCTCTGAGACCAGCTCTGCTTTATTTCTCTTTTTTTAAGCCCTTATAGTACTGATAATTAGTATCACAAAGCTTAGCCATTTTGATTACCTAGAACTGTTCTCTCCTGGTTTCATGGGTGTTAGTTTTATCTTCCAAACTAGGGAGTTACTTCCTGGGGAGCAAGAATTGTGTCAAACTTAAAAAAATATCTTTCATACCATCTAGAAGACGATTGGGAACAAAATGGATATTTAATTAATGTTGATTGATCAAAAAGGCACCAATGTTTTACAGTTATGAGCCCCAGTGCCAACACAAGAATACAAAGAAACGCCACTTGAAAATAAGAAACGTCTGACTGGCCCTATTCTTATTCCTTTCTGAAGTTATCAGTGCTAATGTCATTTCTGATGAGCATGGAGGGAAAGAGCAGAATGAGACTGGCTGTTTTTTAAGCCTGGGTAGCACATCTCCTCTGTCCTTTGGGAGCCGACTGCAGTACATCTTGCTGATTGGGTCTCTGTTTGCAGTTCCTTCGCTTCACACTCAGCAAGGATGTCTCCACTCAGACAGAACTCCTGATTGTTTCAGGTCAACACCAGCTGACTGTTGCATTCTCCCAATTACTAACACATCATTGAATAGCTTCTTCTTGTACTCCAGCATGTCCCTCAAGAATTTCTTCTGCCTACTTCTCAAACTTGGATTGTTCCACTTCTGTTCCCCCTACTCAGCCCTCCTGGCTCCTGGCCTTTACTTACTAGACCAGTACTGCGTTTTGCTGGGTCAGTACAATTCAGTTAAGAAGCAATCAACATGGAACCTTAGTACAGGGATTCCTCAACTTGCCAATGGGCTGGTTTCCTTGAAGTAATTTTGTAAGTAGGTTGTTTGGAATTGGGAACACAATTTCCTATGGAAAAATGATACCATGCTAGTTTTTGAATGAAGTGTGAAAGAGTAAATGGATTCCTGGGCCAGTCCACCCAAAACTCTAATTTAGCTGAAATAACACTGATATTCCTGATCCCCAAGAAGACCTTTCTAAACTCTGAGCCACAATAAGCACAGGACAAGGAGTAAGGAGTGTGGAAATAGAACAGAGGCTCTAGGAACTAGGCAGTTCTCAAAGCAGGACCAGGGAGAAATCTCTTAGAAAGGGGGCCAAGGATGGAGTTCCCTTTAGCAGCTGTAGATACTGAGACATCAGTAAGAGAAGCTTTGGGAGCAGACTGGCAGAGACTTACTGTGTATCTGTACCAATCATTTATAAATTGAGGGTGTATAACACAAATGAAGTAAAATCATTAGAAAGGGAAAAGATTTACATGGTATGTGGTAGGGCTTTTGAAATAGTATGTGGATTGTTTTAGGGATTTTAATTTACTTTCACTTTTTAAAAGACGTAATGATATTCATGAATATGCAGTATCATTTTAAGTCACTGGCAGGTTTCTTTTATGAAGGTAATTAATCTGAGTCCAGTGATATTTCTAAGAATGAGCGTTCTCACATGTGAATAGAGCACTGATGTCTTATTCCTTTACTAGGAAATGTTCTCATCAGTATAACCATGTTTCTTATGCATTTTGGCTTTAGCCTGTGTAGCACATAAATCTTCTCAATATGCCAACCCACTTGGTTTGCAGTCTTTGAGAAAGCTTCTGATGGTAAGGACTGCATCATTTTTGTCTTTGTATCCTCAGTGCCTGACTAGAACACAGTAGGAACTTAAAAATTCTTGCTAATTATGATTTAACCTTAATATAACCACTTTGTGCATTTTATCGTATAGGACATATATGTTCATGTATATATTGCATACTTACATATCTATCTATCTATCTATCATCTATCTATCTATCTTTCTATCTATCTAATCACATACTTTACTGGGGGTGAAGATGCTTTTTGCTACTGTGCAAAGAGCTACTCCTCAAAATGCAAGGCAAGAAGATCACTGAATGTGGCATGCTATCACTCAGACACTAATATAGATGGAAATATATACACATGTATGTGCAATACACCTATATGCACATGTACATAATATAGTTGACATATATACATATGTGTACATATATATTAACGTGACAGAATGCCATATTCAATCTATAATATATACAGACACACATATATGTTTACAATATAATACAATACAAAATACGTGTGTGTGTATGTGTGTGTAGGCAGCAAGATGGCTCAATGGATAGAGCACTGGGCCCGGGGTCAGGAAGACTTGAATTCAAATTCAGCCTCAGACCCTAACTAGCAGTATGACCCTGGACAAGTTACTTCCCCTCTGTTTGCCTTAATCCACTGGAGGAGGAAATGGCAAACTACTCCAGTATCTTTATCAAGAAAACCTCATGGACAGTATTTGAGTGCTATGGTCCACAGGGTCAAAAAGAGTTGGATAACTGCATGACTGAATAACAATTGTGTGTGTGTGTGTGTGTGTGTGTGTGTGATTCTGGGTGACCAAATGTCATATTTAATATTCTTCTTCGCTTGATAATGGCGAAGTTGGACAACAGCAAAAACCACCTTCACCCCCAATTCAGGTGTAATGCTATGAGGGGATGGTATTGTCACCTATTCACAATTCAGTGGCCTAGTCTCCAAAGAGGGTTATAGACCAGAGGAAGAACAATAGCTGTGCAGAACCTCTCTGAATTTGCTGAGGGAAAAGCTCATGTTCATTTCCAATCAGGTATCAACTTTTCCATTGAATTGCAAAAGCACATAAAGTCATGGCTGGCCTAATATTGTACACTCTTCCTAATGCTACAAAAATAAGGAATGTCAGCGTTGAGGATTAGCAGACACAGAGGAATGCTAAAATAGAATATATGGTTGATTAAAGTCTTCTATGACAGGGGAATGCAGAATTAGAGGCCCTCTCTATGTTGACAGTAGAAGGTAAATAAAATAATTTCTGATAACCAAGGAAGTTCTCCAAAATTCCCAGTGCTCAAACACCTCTACCTGACTCTACCTCACCATCATTATGCTCCTTCACATATAACCAACAGTCCCATGATCCTCAAGTTCTCCAGCAGCACAGATACCTGGCTAAATGGCAAGGAGAAGGACTGCTCACATGGAAGCAAGAGAGTGGGAACAATGAGCGTCTATATCTGTGAATGAGGGGCAAGAGAGCTAAGGACTTTTGTTTTTAATATGTGTGAATGTCAACATGTGGTGATGAAGATAATGACGAAACAGTGCATGGTATCAGCAAAAATTCAGACATTAAATTGGAAATCTAATAATGTGAGAAAAGAGGAAAAAATGTACATGTTTATGTAAAGGAATACTAATGTAGCGGCAATTACAAATCTCTCTCTTCCTGGTGTGTAGGCAACATCAAAAGGAAACAGTTCAATCATCTCTCTCTTAAAAAAAAGATATTTCAGGAAGCAGCTCTTGGTAATTTGAATAACCAATCCACCTGTCCCAAGGGAACTACATTCAGAGACAGTAGTGTTCTCCCCCTAACCCCCTAGATTCAGTGGGTAGCCATGGGAACAAGTAGCAGAAATCCCAGTTGCACATTGGGGGAGCAAGAATGAAAGTACTAGTAAGATACTAGGAGGATAAATAGAGGTGGAAAGAGAAACCCACTTGTGTGATGCCAGAGATGCCCCTGGAACGTTTCTTCTGGGTGAGACCAGGTGCTGTGAAGGGATTATTATGCCAAAAGAAGTTTGAGAATAACAAAGACTTTCTAGTTTCTCGGAGCTGTAAGCCTACCTTCTTCAGTCTAGCTGCTAGAGAACTGGTTCCCTGGGAAAGGGAGTGAGCCCCACCTGCTGGTGGTTGAGGAAAACAGCAGAGAACAGCAGATGAGACTGGCTGCCAGAATGACCATCTGCAGGTAATTGAAAATTGCAGGATGTAGTAGTTGTGGTAGATGACAGTAACATGGGAGCTAGAGCCTTGACATTTTATTTGAAGGCAAGAGCCTTCTGCAACTAACACCACTCTAAAGACAAAGGGGCTACAGAGGGAAGAACTAACGTGGAGGAACAAATGTGACCCTGCTGGGACCCTAAATCATCTGAGTGGGGACACTATACCAAGAGAAATCTGAGATCCCCAAAGCATCCCCAAGCCCTCCTCGACAGGGAGAGTCCCTGACACAGGGGTTATACTAATCATAGTAATTCATGTGAACACCTTATTTAATAATGTGGCACAACCAGGAACGAATGTCAGATTCATTTTGTTGTAAGTTTTATTTGATTATGATAGTAAACTCTATCCTTGGGCACTCACCTGCTCTTCAGAATTTGATGCTAGAGCAGCAAGACCAGCCATATCATTGCTTACCTGATTAGGGGTTATTAATTAATCTGATCAATAAATTGCCCTAAAGTGGTAATAGGTGACATGACTTAATGGGATGCCTAACTTAACTTATTTGCATTTTAAACAGACTTTGTTCAAATCTCTGTAACCCCCTAATGACTGAAGTGAGAATCTAAAGTCTTGCAGCAGGGTCAAGGATATCTTTGTGTAAATACAGTTCATGGTATTTCCTTCCCAAGACCACTCCCCATGGGAAAAAAATAGATCATGCAGTTAGAGTAAAGAGTAAAACAAAAACAAAAAACTTCATAAAGAGTCAATGATCCTAATCCTTGGAAAGGGAGGTAGAGATTTCACAGTCACTTGTTCCTGCATGATGGGATGGATGTAAATAAAGCCCAAATTCTTTGCTGGAGCACTGATAGCATATTACGGTCACCTTTTCAGCCCTTTATCAGTGATTACTGCAGCCCTGGGACAGAATATTCAGGAAATGTGTGTGTTTTCAAGACTGAAGTATGTAAAGGCAAACAGTAGAAGCTTTGAATGGAACACACTTTCCTACTTCCCTCTGCGCCCCTCCTGTGATGAGATATTGAAAAAGTAAATTCCCTCTCAGCTTTCAAAACCAGGAGGCCACTGATGAGAAGTGATATGTAAGCCTTGTGAAATTCAGGATAGAATCTGAATTATTTTCTTTAAATAAAGACAAAAGCTAATTTAGGAAGTAGACATCTCTGTGCTCTTTTTAAATAATAAAACTCCCAAGAAATGAAAATGAATTTACAGTTTTCTTTTCCTATAATAACTCTTTTTTTTTTCTTTTAAGGAATTAAAAGTAGTTTCCACAGAATGCAATAGGTCATCTTATCCTGGAAGCTTCCCATCATCCCATCAACCTATCTCCTTTGACAGAGTCTCCCCTGACAGCTTGTCCCCCCTCCCATTCTCTTTGGTATTTAAAATATTTGTAGTGTGGACAAGATAAAAAGAGCAGAAAGGAAAACCTATCAGTTACCTATATTGAATCATCCACAAGAGAGACATTTTACTCTGTGTGGGGAACTTCATTTGCATAAAGTGAAAGGATGAGAAACAAAGTGCTGGACTTATCAGTAAAAAACATAATTCTAAATGTCATATTTTAGCTCTCTTTCAACACCAGCCAAACAGTTTAATACAGTAGAACCACAGAGACAATCAAGTCAGGAAGACATTGCTTCAAATTCTGCCTCCGCCGCTGGCAAGTCGTTTAACCCATTCTCTCATTCTTATTATGTTCATCTCTAAAAAGGGAATCATTGCTGTCTGTCCTTCGTTCTTGAAGAGGACCAAGAGCATCCAGAAGATAATGTCTTACCTCTCCTGTGAATTGGGTTTAAGTGAGGAAGCACTGTGCAAAGTCATCAGCCTCACTTTCTCCTCCAGAGTCTTTGGAGTGCAGTGACAAGACATTGGTCAAGAAGGCTGGTGATGGCCCAGGATGCTGGGGGTGACCAGTGCCTTTTTAAGCTAAGGTTTCTATGTAATAATCTCAGCTGAGAATGTGTATAAAGCATTTTATGGCAGCTAGGAGGCATGGTGGATAGAGCACTGGGCTGGAGTTTAGAAGACCTGAGTTCAAGTTTGACCTCAGACATTTACTAGCTGTATGATCCTGGGCAAATCACTTCACCCTGTTTGCCTCAGTTTCTTCATCTGTAAAATAAACTGGAGAAAAAAAATGACAAACCACTTCAGTATCTTTGCCAAAAACCCCAAATGGGGTCATCAAGAAACAGAGATGATTGAAACAATGAACAACTCAACAACAACTTTAAAGTGCTGTGTAAATGTCCATTAATGATTATCTTTAATTTTTCGGGAACTTCCCAGGGAAGTGACGTCAAACTCAAACAAAAATGGGACCACTAATTTGTATGTGAGAATCCCTGCCCCTCACATATTGACTTAGCTTTTAAATGTAATATTATCAATGTTTTATTGTATTTTTATTTATTTTGTTAAATATTTCCCAATTAGATTTTGATCTAATCTGGGCCACATTTGGGAGTGTTGTGGGCCCCATGTGGCTTGTAAGCCGAGCAGTCAGACCCTTTCCATTCTCAATTCATTTAAGATCATTCTCCCAACTTTGTTTTCCCCTTTTGATCTGTGATGACTTTCTCACCCTCCAGGCTAGCAATCTTAATTCCGGTTTTTCAAGAAAGTTAGCACCTTTTGAAACTTTAACCACCTTCCTTTTGTTCTGTGTATGTTGGCTTCCTTGTAATTGTGCTATTTCTTCACTTCATCTGCTACATCCACACCACCTTGTACAATGTCCTTCCTAGGGGCAGAAATGAAAACTGTTTACTCTGGGACTCTTGACTCTATTACAATTCAGTCATTTGTACTAAAATCAGTAATTTGTCTACTGGCAGGTCTGGGAGTTTTCAATGCTGTGTTTTTCTTTTTCTTTTTCTTCATCAACATTTCCATCACCCCCTTTTGAAAAGCTTACCAGTGGGCTGACTTGCTGCCACAAACCACCAGCCTTGGGCAAAATTGAGGAGTGAGGGAAAACTCTCTTTTAGTTCTGTGAGAAAAAAACTCCAGATGGAAAGGGATTAATCTTACCGGCCTCAAAAGAGCAAGGGAAGCTGGGGTTAATAAAGAGGCAAAAACCCAGGAGCAGGTTCGAAGGGGACAGCTGTGGACACTGATCCTTCCTTATACAAAGTTTTCCCCATGGAACTTCAGTCTCGCACTTCTGAGCTTTCTCCCTCCTGATGCCCTATTTCCTGGGTGTATTTCCTATAACTGCCCTCAAGAGCAAGTAGGGTACACATTTCTAACAAAATGTTTTTAACTGAATATTAAGTTAAAGAAACAGAGGCCATACCATAGAATTTGAGATCTCAGCAAGCAAATGAGGGATAGACACATACACATGTGTGTTGTATGTACACACACACACATATATACACAAATGTGTGAGTGTGTATATATGTATATGTGTGATATGTATGTATATGTGTGTAGACAAATAGATAGACATACTCAGACAGACCTTCCTGCCACCGAAATCACCTGATCAGTTATCTTTTCTGCAAATAGATGGGCTTTGACCACAAACCTATTTAAGGTGGTTATAGGGATGAATACTTCCAGTAGCATGTGACCTAACTACAAAAAGAAGTTATGTATATGATCTAAGTTTAAAAAGTATCAAAGCTGATTTTTAAAGATGTGAATAAGAAAATCAGCTCACCACTTTCTACTCAACTTAGAGGAAATTACATTGAATTAATCTGAGTACAGTACAACATTCAACAATATTTAAAATTAATACAATATTCAACAATAGAGTCTTCCTCATGCTTCAAAAGGATAATTTCTTTCTGAAAAATCCATAGTGGAAACAGTTCTCTGTCCAAAACATAATTACCATTTGTTTAAATGGGGCAAATTTAAGACACCAAATTAATACCCACAGACAGTCAGTATTTTTAGAACAGAATCTTTAACGCAAAACCAAAAGAAATCAATAGAAACGATGAAGTTATGACATTTCACAAACAAGTTGGAAAGGCTAGAAGGCCAAATGAAGCTATTTACTGTAATACGCTTCATTTTAGGAAATCTGATACCTATCATCATCATTACCATAAACCTGAAAGCCATGAGTATTCTGGGAGGAGAATTTAAGGTACGTAACACCATGCAACAAACAATAAAACAGTTTGGATGATGTCTCCCCCTTTCTAGAACCTAAGAACTCACCAGGTATTATAAAATAAAATACCAGTAAGTGAAGAATGGACTCCTTAAGTAACAGTAGTAGGTGAAAGTCCTTGACAAATCAAATTCTCATAGCTCTAACCCTAATGGACATGTCTTACAATGCTTCTACAAAAAGGTAACACAAAATGCTACAATATTACTTAGCTTTGACTTTGTTCTAAATTTATATTCTCGTGCACTCACCCACCGACCCAGTACCAACAGACTTCAACCCTACAGATTTCTGTTTGCATCCAAGCATTTGGACAAAGAGCCAGAAGCTTGTCCCAGTTTTAAAATACTTCACATAGTCTTGGGCTTGATTCTTCAGGGTAGGTTTCTTTTGTGGTTTCAAACATTAGTCCTACTCCATCTATTGGTGGGGATTGTCTTAATATTACTGTGTTCTTATGATTTAAAAGAAATATTGTAAACCTATGCTTTTACAATTCTGGAAAAAAACAAGAGGGTGGAAGGAATGCGGAGGGAAAAGAAGAGAGACTCTTCAGTCATCATGAGGGAGCAGTTATCCACAAGGAACTGGGGACTTGGGTGGAAATGTTAATCCAACCTGTGAAAAGCGTGGACATTCATTGCGTATAGGACATTATCAGTCAATTGTAGCTTTTCAAATGAGCTAAGAGTTAAAGGCATCCCTTAAGTATGAAATAGGAACTATGGGAACAGTCCCCATCAACTTTAGAAGCAGGAAGGAGGTCAAAGAATCAAATGTGGTCTAAAGCCTAGAAACAGATTAACAATAGGTTAGATTTTCTTCAGGCAAACTGACCAAGAGAGGGAGGAATGTGCCAAGGCAGAGAAAAGACCTCCTCCAAAGGACTGGAGTCATTGAGGAGGCTAGAGAGAACTGGGGAGGAAACTACAAAATCATTGGAAGGCCTGAAACTCACAGTAGAAATCTCTGAGATCAGATCAGTCTTTCTGAGATCAGTCTTTCTCTAGCTAGGAATTCCATGTCTGGAGGCAAGAACAAAGCAAATTCTAAATAGTAGCTATTAGACCAACTTGAATCTAATTTGGTTTAAAGCCCTTGTACGACTGCAAAAGAAATAAATCTCTGAAAGCCTAGGACCTACTCAGAGAAAGTGGGTATCCGTTGTGAAATTACTGTCAGCCCTGCTATTTCTTGGAACAAGTTTCTTTGGTGAATCGGAAAGTGAGAAATGTCACCATCAAAGAAATGATTGTTCATACTATCCTTCCTCTCCCCCGCAGAAAACAAAACAAACACACAAAAATCACGAAGATGATGGAACAGGTAGAGGGACAGGGGCAGGAGAACAACTCAAGACGGAACCCAGATTCCAAGTGACATGTAGAAGACACACAAAACTCCCGAAGAGGAAGCCTCATCCAGCCAAAGTAGGGTTGGGGGTCAATTAACTCTGGCTGAAAGGAATTCAAAGAATAAACAAATGGGAAAAGGGGGAGAAAAGAAAAGACAAATCAAGGTCTTCCATTTTAAAGGAACAGAAGGGCTATCTTTTTTTTTTTTTTAAGCAATCAGGGTTAAGTAACTTGCTCAAGGTTACACGGCCAGTTATTTCTGGGTGTGGTGCTGAGTGTCTGAGCCCAGGATTCGATCTCCAGGTCTATCTCAACACTGGAGCCGGTGCTCTTACTCGCTGTGCTACCTGGCCGCCCCAGAAGGGCTATCTTGATCAGACAAATTTTATTTGGAAAATATTATAATTGCTATGATTTTAACTCTGTTAAATAACATATAAAACATGTACAAATGGTTTTTCAAAAATTTCTTCTCTTCTTTCCTTATGCTTACACTGCCCCCTTATTTTTTATTCAGTGCCTCCCAATTGCACCTGAAGCTACCACTGCCCCACTAGATCATTCCAGCATCTTCTAAGGGGTGGTATTGCCCACTTTGGGAATCTATGGGTATTTTCCATGAAGTTGAATATGCACTTTGGCTCTTTTTTGAGGCATTTGTGCCTTACTGGATGACACAGGCAACCCCTAATTTGTCCTATTAGAGAATTTCTTAGCCTAGAATGCTGGAACAACTAGGGAGAATCATTCCCACTCCCATGCAAGACTAGAGGTCAACTAAAGTAGCCAAACTGAGAAAAAATTATTAGCACACTAAGAAGCTTGCTAACTGTCAGCATCTTGTTTCCTAAGGTAAAGATTTGGCTTACATAGCTTTTTTCAGGCCTACTTAGAGTACATTGTGAATCAGCAGCATTCTGCATCATTTGGATTGACCAATTGGATGCAGTCTGTTCAAATAAAGAAACTGGTCTGCTAAGTCCCTAGTCGAGGGTTGGGTGCAAATTTCCTGGAATGGTATACAGATAAAGAATGCGATGTGCAGCAGGGCTTTGTATATTCAACCTCAGTACTATGAAGGAAGTTAAGTTTTATCTCTTCATTTTACAGTAGAATGGGTGGTATTTCAGTCAAACAGTACATTCCAATAACAAGTGATATAAAAAATATTCAGGTATTTGTTGATAGGTACTGCTGGCCAATCATACTTATCAACAAACAGAGACATTTTAATAACCAGTGTTTCATATGCTTGGAGCACAGTCTTATGGTACACAAAAATCAACAGGTCACAAATAACATTTTCAAAACTCTTATAAAGGACTAATCAGGATGGATTCAAATAGAATGTTTACAAAGGGTAAAAGGGGAAGGTAAAGATTTACACAACAAAGAAGAGGTAGCAGAAGTGGAAGATCTGTGTCAGGTAAAATAATAAACTGATCAGAAAATACCAGCGCTAAAGCTGATTACCTCAAGCTAGAATTCTGTAAGCAGAGAAGGAACTGACCAGATAGTACCAGGGAGATAGATAGAGATAGATAGAGATGATATAGATATATAAAACTGACGTTTCAGCTTGATTTTCAGGACTCTAGCTAGTTGATGTGTCTGTCTCAATGAAATGGTAGCAATATTAAAATTCTCTTACCACACAAGGTTGTTTTTTTCCCCATTGTCCTCGGTGACTAAGGTTGTGTTAAAGCCTTATTGTGGTCAGTAAGAGGGATGTAGGGGCCTCTAGGTGGCACAGTGAATAGAGCACCGGCCCTGGAGTCAGGAAGACCTGAGCTCAAATCCAGCCTCAGACACTTAATACAAAAACTAGCTGTGTGACCTTGGGTAAGTCACTTAACCCCAACTGCCCTCCAAAATGCAAAAAACAACAAAAAAAAGAGGGATGTAAAGGATTTTGTCCTATTTGCATCTCTTTTCCAAATGGACTACTAGCAAAGATAAGAATGATAAAGGGAGGGATTTCTGATCACTCTTGCTACATAAAGGATCATAGGCAGAAATCATTACTCCATCATCTTCATTTTACAGATGAGGAAACTGAGGCCCAGAGAGAGATATTATACAGATAATCTTGTCAAAGCCAGGATCTAAACCAAGGTTCTGTGACTCCAGATGCAGGACTCTCTATTTTTATGAGCATTTAAGCCTTCTTATAACTTTGTTTTTGCCCCACTTCTATTTGATAACCTAAGTCTTACTCCTGAGTCTCCTTGTGCCATAGAGGCTACTCAGAGGTTAAGGAATCAGTGTACAAGCTTGGGCAGGGTTTACAAAATTGTAAAAGTTTTAAGTCTAATTCTGACAACAGAACACTTTTGCTATTAGAGAATCAGTCTAGCTAAGCAGTGAGAATCATGCCCTTGGAAGATTGATCACAAAGTGCTCAATACTCAGGCTAGAGTGACCTTTGAAACAAGTAAAAATAAAAAAATAGCCCTCATACCTGTGTATCCTGTCAAAATCCACAGTGATGATGGTGGAGCGGTAGAAAATAAGGCAGAGTGTGAGAGGAATCACATAATCCTTAAACTACATGCTAGTATTCATTGAACTATTAGCTCTCTTTGTGACACTGGCGTAAGTTGTGAAAGCACTTTATGCCAGCATCCCAGGTGATCCTTGAAGTGTGGTACTAATAACAGTCTACACTGGCTCCTGGAGTGCCTTCCTTAAAATGATGGGAAAAAAATGGTTGTAATTTTTCAATTGGTGGCACAGTGGATAGAGTGTTAGACTTAGAAAAAAAGACAAGTTCAAATCCTGATCCAGACACTTGCTAATTTGTGATTCTGGGCAAATCATTTAACCTTTCTTAGCCCCAATTTTCTGATCTGTAAAATGGTAATGACAATAGCTCCTCTATCACCAGGTTTTTGTGAGGATCAAAAGACATATTATATACAAACCACTTTGCAAATCACTGCAAACAAATGTGTCATATAAGTGATAGCTATTATAATTAACCAGAGAATAACTGTAATATATAATTTATCCACTAAGAGGTGCTGTACTCAAACCAGTATACCCGTGGTCCCCAAAAGGTCTCTCTGACAGGTGCACAGAAGATTCTGTATGTGTACAAACCACTTATCCTGCCAACATGTGTGGTTTCAAAAGGTCTAGACAAGGAAAAAAAATACTCACATGACCAGGTTCTAAATTTTAAAACATCAGGTATGTTATAAAATTATTACTGAAGATTAGAGAATAGGATAATTTGTAGCTCTATAACCACCATCTTCACATCTGAAAAACATGACTCCATCTCAGTTCTCTGCATTTCTATTACATTCCCAACTGCCTACTGTACAGCTCAAACTGGATGTCTAGTTGATATCTCAAACTCATATCCCAAACTGAACTCATCATCTTCCCTTCTTCCACTCTCTCAATCCCCTATTGCCCAAAAATTCTCTCCCCTCTTCTAAATTTCTCATTGTTATCAAATACAGCATAACCTTTATAGTTACTTAGATTCGAAACCCAGGCAATATTTTGCCCCCCCCCTCTCTTTCTCACCCCATGCCCATTATTGAAATAAGTTGATTGTCAAGTGTAAGGTAATGTAATGTAATGCCAAGGAAAGGCAACTTCCCAGGTTCAGAATACCAGCATAGGCGCTCTCCATTTTATTCAGTGACAAACCAAGAACAGAGAAGGTCAAAACATGACATCATTCCAAATACAGCATTTACTAAGTGTGATTAAATAATCTCCAAGGACTACCCCACCCCAGGACCTTCCAATCATTCAATCAATTACAAAGTCCCTGTTCTAAATACTTCTCCACCCCTAGGCTATACCTTCATTTAGTCCACCACAAAGCCCCTCTTCTCAAATGGAGATTAGTTTCCAAACATAAGTAAAGTATATTCATTTGTCAATCACAGAGCACCAAAAGGTCAAAAGTTCCCCACCCCTGGATCACAATTGAATCTACCCCAGAGTTACATCAAGTTTAAACACAGCACTTAATACCCAAATGGAAGTCTTTTCTTCATCTTGACAGGAGGCAAGTTCTCAGCAATCTTAGTTCCTGGGGAGACAAGGCTTATCAAGGCCACAAGATACATTGCCAGTCTCTTCATTAATTCATCCTTTGTCTGTAGAACAGTCCTAGAACCCCTGAAGACATTAGCAAAACCTTCTCCCAGGATTTCTGTAAACATACAACAAGAAAATCCTTCTTCAGGGCTTCTGAACCAACAGAAAGGTTCCCAGACCCCTGCAACAACAGCACTGCCCTTCACCAGTGGACAGTATTCACTCTGTCTGCAGGACAGTCTCCAGACCCCTGCAACAACAGCACTGTCCTTCACCAGTGGACAGTATTCACTCTCTGTCTGCAGGACAGTCTCAGGGCTTCTTAGCCAACAGCCAGGTTCCAGAATTTCTTCAACAAAAGGACTGTCTTTCACCAGTGGACAAATCTGGCAAAACAACATCAAAA
>NW_027186304.1:26006884-26018063 GCF_028583685.1 Petaurus breviceps papuanus | reverse complement strand
AACAGCCAGGTTCCAGGACTTCTTCAACAAAAGGACTGTCTTTCACCAGTGGACAAATCTGGCAAAACAACATCAAAACAGACAGACAAAGTACCAGCAAAACAGCCATGTCTCCTCAGTCCTTGGCAGCTCAGGGGGCAGGTCTCAAAAGTCCAGGGCGATTCAAAGTGGCTCTCAGCAATCCTTCTCAGTCTCTCTCTGCCTCCACGTGGGTGCCGCTTCCAAAAAAGATCTTCTGCCTCCCTCTTGTCTCTCCAAATCTACCTCACCAGCTCCTCCCAGTTCAGGACTCTCTTTTCACATCAACAAGTCCATCCCACAGGTGGGATTAACAAGCTCTGGGTTTTAACACAATCAATTTGAAAACCAAGCCAATACAGGGGGAATCTTTAAATGCCATTACTATCACATCAAGTCCTGAAGATTTTACCTTCATAAAAGATCTCATATATATCCCCTTCTCCTCTCTGCCATTGCCACCACCAAGATACAAATCCTCACTACATCACACCTAGACTACTGCAATAAAAATGGTCAAGTGTCTTCTCACTCCAGTTTATCCTTCACTCAACTCAGCTGTCAAACTGATTTTCCTAATGTGTCCATCTGACTGGGCCCGACCTGCACCCCAACCCCATTCAATAAACTCCAGTGACTCCTTGTCACCTGCAGAATCAAATATAAAATTTTCTATTTGACATCCAAAGACCTTCATAAATTGACCCCTTCTTTCCAGTATTTTTACACCTTACTTATCCCTACATATTTTATTATCTAACAACATTAGATTTGTTGCTCGTCCTCAAATGAGACACTCCATCTCCCAACTGAGCATTTTTACTAGGTGTTCACCATGGCTGGAATACTCTCCCTCTCATCTCTGACTCTTGGCTTTCTTGGCTGTTTCCAAATGAAATCCTATCTTCTTTTGTTGTTCAGTCATTTCAGTTGTGTCTGACTCTTAGTAACCCCATTTGGGGTTTTCTTGGAAAAGATATTGGAGTGGTTTGCCATTTCCTTCCCCAGATCATTTTACAGATGAGGAAACTGAGGCAAACAGGGTTAAGTGACTTGCCCAGCAACACACAGCTAGTAAATGCTTGAGGCTGGATTTGTACTCAAAATGATGAGTCTTCTTTACTCCAGGTCTGATTCTCTATCCACATACCTGCCCTAAAATTCCACTTTCTGCAAGAAGCACAATTCCTCAATCACCATTAATATTAGTGCCTTCCCTCTACTGATTGACTCTCACTTATCATGTATATATCTTTTTTCTGCATCATTTTTATGTTGCCTCCCTGGTTAGACTGTGAGTTCCTTGAAAGCAGTGATGTTTGCCTTTCTTTGTGCCTTTCCTTAACACTACGCCTAGAATACAGTAGGCATGTAACTGATTGACAACAAGAAATTTTCTGAGACTACATGGTTTATTAAATGTTGCAGAAATTTTTTCTTAGGCCTACAAAGTTCCCCTTGCAGTATATACTCTCAGGTTGTTGGAAGAACAATCTTCCCACACCTCATATAAAGATTATGACAAAAGGGATTGTGTGTCTGGGACACACAATCTGGGGTCAGCTCTTTCTTTCTTTATTTTGCCTTTTTTGGAGGGCAATTGGGGTTAAGTAACTTGCCCAAGGTTACACAGCTAGTTTTTTTGTGTGGATGTTAAGTGTCTGAGGCAGGAACCAAACTCGGGGACTCTGAGGCCAGAACCGAACTCTGGTCCTCATGACTCTGGGGCTGGTGCTTTACTCACTGCGCCACCTAGCCACCCCCAAGGAGTCAGCTCTTTCAACAAGGGAGAAACAGAATAAGGTCAAGAATATAGACCCCTTTTCTTGCCTTTTCATGTAGGAATCAATCAGTAGATAGTCTACTCTCATACCTTGGTGTATTTATTCACTGACATCTCTGGTCTTGGAATGGGTTTGGGATGACTTTCCAGGTTGACCTTGAGATCTGAATATTTCCTAAATTACAGGGCATTCAACAGGGGCACTTGGTAGCTGCTAGGTGAAACCCAAGTGACTAGCTGCCATGTGAAGCTTGTGAACTGAATGTAGGGACTGGGACTTTAGGACTGCAGTGCCATTATGGCCACATTTCAAGAGAGGCTTCCTGTTAGTCAGTATTCCCTTTGGGATAAGGAGGCAGAGACAGAGAAAGAGAGAGACACAGAGAGAGACAGAGAGAACTCATAGGAGGTCTGTGGGGCTAGTGAAGGCCCAATGCCTGAGAAACTATCCACTGATGAAGAAAACTCTTCTGAGGCCAGTGCAACACTGGCATTTTACACCTCAGTAAACTAATGTCCTGGGAACTTAAGTAACATGCCAGAAAGTTTACACAGGTGGTAAGAGTCTGAGGTAGGATTTGAACCTAAGTCCTTTGACTCCAAAGATAGTGCTCATTCCATTATACCGAGTTGCCTCTCTAATAGTGTACAATTTTTGTCTAACCATTGGTCAATTGATATAGGAGGTATTCCTTTCCTGAAACAAAGGGAAGTCAGAAAAAATTAAATCATCCAATAAATATCAAAATCAATAGGCTTATTTATTTTACACCCCTTCCTCCCCCCCTTTAAGGGAAGCTTAGATGGTTTCACTGGAGCCCAGGGCATGAGGAAGACAGAGCAAAGGACATAAATAGAATCAGAAATGGGCACCGCACTCAGAAAAGGAGGAGGAGGTCAAAGGTGGTCCCAAGAGAGGCTGCTCTCAGGTCTTGGAACATCATTATGTTGAGCTCCTGCCATTCCACTAGGTCCAATGGGTGGGACTCTTGAGTCCATCAGCTCTTCTGGTAATAGGGATGCCAGCTAGGAGATGCTGAAGAGGAACAGGCGTACTATAAAGGAGGGACAAGGCCTTCTGCTTTCACAGGGAGTTTGTCAGGGACCCACCAATCATCAGTAAGATCCCTTGGGGGCATGCAAAGACTTGTGGAAGACACCAAGTGAGCAGAACCAAGAGGCCATTGTAAACGGTAATAGCAATATTGTTTTAAGAACAACTTTGAGCAAATAAGTCATTTTGACTATTATGAATACTCAAATTAACTATAAAGGACCTACGAAGAAAGATGCTATCTGCGTCCAAAGAAAGAACTGATAAGTAGAAATGTGTATAGAATATGTACATATTACATAAATACATATACATGTGTGTGTACATACATATTCTTATTAGTACCTAATTGGTAACTGTCTCTAGCATGGGGGAGGGAGGGAAGAAAAAAAGGAAAAAAAATAAATTTACATGATAACTTTGTTGTATGTTTGAAGGGAATAATGAGTTGTACATGGTGGATTTGCAGTTTCATGTGCAATCACCTTTTTATGGTACTGTGTTATGGAAATGCTCATTTTGCTCCGTGAATTGAAAATGAAATAAATTTATAATACAAAAAAAGATCCCTTGGGAGGTGAAAGTATCAAGTCAAGGAAGAGGGAACCTGACAGGAGAAAGGAGAATGGCTACAATAGAGACAAACTGATGGAGAAAGGCTAGAATGAAAAAAAAAAATCTAGAGGGTGTTTTTTCCTAGACAATAACAAAAAACTCCTGGAGGAAATGATCCACAATTATGTTGTCATCCTCAATCTAAATCAAAGATGCTTAACTTGAGGTTCATGAATTTGCTTTTACAAATATTTTGTTACCTATATTTCAATATTTTCAGTTTCCTTTGTAACCCTTTGCATATAACTCATTTAAAAATATTATCCTAAGAAGTGGTCCATAGGCTTTGCCAGACTACTATAGGGAATTATCACACATACACAGACACGCAGAGTATTAATAAATCCTGATCTAAATTAAACTAGAAAACAAAGAAGTTTAAGCAACTAAGTAAAAGAATAATTGCAAAGTTTCCCTCATGTAGGAAAATAAAGGAATTGGCAGAACTGAGCTTATCACGCACCTGCACCAACAAGAAACACAATTTCCTGGGACACTTGGGCATTTTGCTCTGCCATTCTCATGCTTAATGTAAACAAACAGATCCCCATGGAGTTCATTGTGGTTTATGCACAGATACATCTTGCAGAGGAAAAAGAAGCAGAAAAATTCTATGAAGAAGTTGACAAAATCCTCCAACTTAAGTCAACATATACTTGTTACCTTTGCCCCAAATTTATTACTTGCTGCAGGGCCTGAGGGGATTGTGGCTTGGAAACAGAATGAGGAATAATAGAGTGTAAAGTGGGTATAGGGAGGATGATGAAAATTACGGCCCAGGATCAAAAAAAGTGAATGACTCATGCACTACTCGGAGGCCTCACTCTTATAGATCATGAATGCTTTAAAAAGAAAATCAACAAGCATTTATTAAATACCTATGTGCTGGGCACTTCACTAGGCACTGGAAATACACAAAGAAAAATAAAATAGCCTCTACCTTCCAATTCTAATACAATGCCCTGGGAATGGCTAGCACAGAGAAATATCACAAAAGATAAAACTGACTATATTTTAACAAAGAGAGAATTACTGGTAATCAATATATTTCAGAATCAGCTGTTGGGTTGCTATCAGAAAACTGAGTACTTAGAGCAGGGGTTCAGGTAAGAACCTGGGGTCCAGAAATAGATCTTAAGGGATACGTTAATATAGGTGGGAAAATTATATATTTATTTTCACGAACCTCTAGCTGAAATTTAGCCTTTCTTTTATGAATTTAATTATTTAATTTAATTTGTTAAAATTTTATGAATTAAAAATAAAATTTTGAAAAGAGAACTCTAGGGCTTTCTCTGACTGTCAAACAGGTCCCTGAAACAAAAATATTTCAGAACGCCTGACTTAGAATAAAGCTCAAAAGCAGCACCGAATTAGAGACAAAGACACTGTGTGGTTAGACAAGCTCCAACCCAAGCAATTTAATCACATTTACAAAACACATTATAAATATTATCTCATGTCCTCTTAACAATGCTGAGTAGCAAATGCTATTATTACTCCCATTTTACAGATGAGAAACTGAGGCAGACAGATATTAAATGACTTGTCCTGGGTCACACAGCTAGTAAGTATTTAATACTAATATTTGAAGACAGTCCTTCCTCACTCCAGGTTCAGCATTCTGTCCTTTGTGATTTTTAACTCTCTATGTAACTTGGAACAAACAACTTCCCTTCTCTGAACCTTGATTTCTTCATCTGTAAAATAAAGGGGTTGAATTAGAGGACCTCTAAGGTCCCTTCCAGCTCTAACATTCCATGACTTCCATTAGCCATCTTTCTTTGAACCCTCCTTGGATTTCTTAAACAAGTCTTATCAAAAGGAGGAAGGAAAATGTCACTCGTTTCCTGCAGGTTCAGGATGCCCTGGGAGAAGGCAATTTTTCTTTTCATCCCCCTCTGTGCGCTGTATTGTTCAGTAAATCTCTCTACTAGTTTCTTACTCTATTTTGTTTCTGGTCCTTTCCTTATGGTGAGCTCTAATTTCCAAATCTGGGGAAGGAGGCAAGGAAAGGAACCAGCAAATAACTCCTATTTCCTTCTTTGTGTTCCTGATCTTGTGAGCTGTGTAAGAATGGATCAAAGTCACAGAGTTTGGGGTCTGGTGTCCCTTCTTTAAATGTAAACCATTCTTAGCAGAACAATATGATTCCATACCCAGGTCAGAGTAAGATTCCAAGAAGCATGTGTAAGACATTGCTAGGTGGGGTGGGAAAGGACAGCTTTCTCAGGAGAGAAGGTTCTTTACCCAAGCTTTACCAGGAACATAGACAAATGAAGGTTAAAGAGGTAAATCCATAGGGGTTTACTTCCTTTCATATCTAGTTGCAAGCCATAGTTACTAGGTCAGCCTGGGAAATTCTTTCCCAACCTACATGCTTCAGTTAGAGCTGGGAAGGACCTTAGTAGCCATTTACTCCAAATCTCTCTAGTGCTTTAAAGAAAAACAAAAACAAACAAAAAAACCAACCCCGAGGAGTAAAAAGACTTGTTCGAAATCACACGGGCAATAAAGCTGTTCAATTCAACTCTTCATGACCCTGTGGACCATACTGTCCATGGGATTTTCTTGGCAGAGATACTTAAGTGGTTTACTATTTCCTTTTCCAGTGGATTAAAGCAAACAGAGGTTAAGTAACTTAACCAGGGTCACACAGCTAATAAACGTCTGAGGCCAAATTTGAACTCTGGACTTCTGGACTCCAAGCCCAGCATCTTAACCACTGAAACATCTAGCTGCCTCTAAACTATGGCTAGTAAACTAGGGAGCCAGAACTCAAACACATGTCTCCTGAATTCTACAGATCTCTTCTATCCCTTTATTCTTCCTGTTCCCTCTCATATATGTCAGTGGTTTTCCCAGAGAGGCCTGGGCTACCTGCCCTTGTAAGGTGAATAAATAGCAGCAAGGCATGTTCACAATAGCATTAAACAATCTCTTAGCCTAGGGAGTTTGGAGATATTTGAATTCATCAGTTCTAGACTATTAACCCAGTAGAGCAGTTATTCATTCCTGGTAACCTTGCTGTTACATGTATTACCCATAGCCTCTAGGAATGAAGCAGGGAGGTCCAGGAAACATGCCTTCTTAGTGATCTGAGACTGAATAAGGGGCTTCTTATCATAGTCTTCTTTCTCCAGTTGATTGTATCTAGGCAGGAGATTCTCTATTTCTAATGTCCCTAATAAGATGCTGCATGGGTTCCCAAGTGGATTAGATATTGATATAAACCAACTTTCCAGCATATTAAGCAAGGCAGTACAGGAATGTACTTGCTCCTAGTGATTTTTGAGTGATTTAGAATTAGGATGGAGTCAATTCCTAGTTTGATTATAGCTCAAAGTTGTAGGTTGATCAGAAGAAGCTTGATGAAATGACAAAATCCCAGTAGGTAACAGCATCAATGGGATATAAGGATGTCCTCCCTTTAAGACTTTGGTTCATTCTAATGTGAAAGTACCAGGAAATGATTCCACAACTGGACTATATTCTGGATTGAAAACTGGTTTTAGAATCAAGAAGTCCTGGGTTCTACGCACACCTCTGAGCCATGTGTAGGTGGTAACATAATTCTGGGCAAATTACTTCTCAGAGCCCCAATGCAGGTTAAAAAATAATTGAGAAATATTTAACAAAATAAAAATGCCTTAAGTCATAGCTACTCTTCATATGTGTTTTCTATGTCAATGTATTGCGTAAAGGGATCCATGATTTAGTGACCCATTTTCTAATTAAATTTGAGCAGAGTTTGACTGCTATAGGCATCTCTTTAAGACTACAAGTTGAAGGGTAGATGTTGATCTGCTGGTAAAGGGACTTTCTTACCTGGGAGTTCATATGCAATCACAGGTCCAGTAAAATACACACACACACACAAACATACACATTTTCTAAACGTCATCTACTTTTTTTCTGGAAGTATCCATGCCCCAATATGGGAAGAATCCTCACTTTCTCTTGCCATAGTACGGACCCCTGTCAGGGAAATAATTATTGCCTATTCCTCCGGGGAGAATAGCATCCAAGAAGGTCAGGAAGGAGCTCAGAGTTTGTATACGCTCTCAAGTAGTTTGGAAGATCAGACTTGGAAATGAAAGTTTTGGTAGCATAGAAGAAAAATCAGTGGTTGTGATTGTCTATAAAGAATATTCCAAGTATGCATGTACGTGAGATGAAAGAATGAGAGAGTAGAGTCTGTATGTGTGGTGTGTGGAGCCTGGGAGTCAAGGAAATGTGTTTGGAACTTGGTGTGAGAACAATAGGAATGACTAAGAAAGGCTGGGGATACAGCTGTGGAACATCTGGGGACTGTCCTAAGAAAGATAGTGCCCAGGAGAAAGGTCCTGATAAAGACGCTAGGGCTGGTTGAGTATAAGGTACCTGTGCTCCAGCTACAGACAGGCTGGGAATCCCAAAGGTCAGCTCCGTGGAGAGCTCATCTCACATCAAGCTGCTAGTTCTGGGGAGCAAAGGGACAGGAAATGCAGCTTGCACTGGCATGGCATTGTAGAGGAGTGATTCAGCATCCATGGTTTATTTTCCTTCTCCTTAAAAACCTTACTTTCAAGGAAGTTTAGAAAAACAACTGTCAAATGTCCTGAGTTCTGGACTAAAAATCTTTGCCCATTTTCTTAACTAAGACTCTGTAATAATACTAACTCATATAGAAGTTTAAGGTTTACAAAGCACTCTCCTAACCAACTGTGGCAGCTACATGGCACAGTGGCTAGAGTATCAAGACCGGAGTCAGGAAGACTTTTATCTTCCTAAGTTCAAATCTGGACTCAGACACCTACTATATGTGTGACCCTAGGCAAGTCACTTTACCCTGTTTACCTCAGTTTTCTCATCTGGAAAATGAGCTGGAGAAGAAAATGGCAAACTAATCCAGTATCTTTGCCAAGAAAACCCCAAATGGGGTCACCAAGAGTCAGACATTACTGAAAACAACTTAACAACCCAATAACCCTGTGAAGTAGATTGTATGTTATTTCCATTTTCCAGATGAGAAAACTGAGGTTTAGTGATAAGGATAGCATGTTGTAGTAAGAAGCAGTGTGGTGTAGTAGATAGAGCACTGGGCTTGGAGTTAGGAAGACCTAGGTTCAAACACAGTCTCAGGTAGTTATTCAATGTGGAACCCTGGATAAGTCATTTAACCTCTCTGTGACTCCATATCCTCATCTGTAAAATGACAGGCTTGGGTCTGATAGCCACTCAGGTTCCTCCCAGGTTGAAATCTATAACTTTATTCTCTTAGGCTTTACACATTCTCATCCTGCTGGTATCAGAGTCAGGATTCAAATCCAACTATCCTGATTCTACTTCCAGTACTCATACTTTCAACCTTTTCTGCCTCCAAAATAAGCCAAGAGCAGACAACCTCCCAGAAGCTAGAAGATGGGCCCAGGGGGGAAGCAGCCAGTCTCTGAAACCCCCAGAAAATAAACGAATGTCTAATTTAAGAAATACTGTGCTAGCTCTAAAGATCCACATGGCACAGTAGAAAGAACATTTGATTTACAATCAGAAGACCTGGGTATGAATCCCATTTCTTCTATTTACTACCCTGCGTGTTCTTTGACAAGCCATATCCCCAGTCTGGACTTCATGTTATCTTCTGTTAAAAAAGGGGAGAGGGGAGAGAAGGGGTCTGGGTGATGTCTCAGGTCCCTTCCTATGATCCTAAATCCAATCTTAAATTTCCCCTAAATTATTGAAATAGAGAAACAAAAAATAAAATGAAAATGAAAAAATTCAAAGTGTGGTATGCCAAGAGATGAGTTAGGCAACAAACACAGGGAAACCCGCATGTGCCAACAAATACCCCCCCCCCCACACACACACACAGACACACACCCCACAAGGTCACTCAAGGCACAAGCTAGGGCCTTTGGTTAGGCTGTCATCCGATGAGGAGAGGACTCCAAAGGATATCCTTCCTGCTTCTCCATGGCTCCTAAGATGTGATGGAATCATTAGTTTTGTGAGAGCTGCTTTCCCCTGGGGTCATCAAGCAGGTCTCTGAAGGAAAATAGGAATACTGCATGGTAAACTGAGTGCACTAAATATTCTTTGAACCCTACTTCACTCTCTAAGAATAAAAATAGCTGCTCACTTGCATACCCAGGCTGTAAGTGCTTCATATTGCCAGACACATGACCTTTGCCTGATACGCCTAGAGAACCCCACAATTCAGGGAGTTTGAGGATCAGGGACAGTGGGGCTATACCCACCTTGGAACCAAAGAATAATACTGATACATCCTACAGGCCTGGGTTTCAACAAGTGGTTAGCACTTGAAGACACAGAAAAAGTCTGTCATCCTTTTTCCTTGCCAGTACAACAGAGAGAGCCAAGTTATCATGATCACTAAGCAAAAAATGCTCTTACTATGATTAATCACAAAATCACTCACAGACTGGCTATGAAGAAGCCTAAAAAAGAAGAAAAGGAAAAAAAAACCCAAACACAAAACTACAACCCAGCCCCAAATGGCACTGACTTATCCAACAGCCAGATGACATTTCAGGGAAATCTGATGATTAGATCCTAAGTCTGGCCATCTGCAGGATGTAAGAAGAATAGAAGGAAGCTGAGGAGGTTTTGGCGATCACATTTATAATTAGCGATTGAAACAATCTTCCTGGTGCTCTCTGTATGAGACTTGAATATTTCTACTGCTGTACAAGATGATGATGCAGAGTCTGGATAATTATAGCTACTTGTATAGAGTTGAGCACTGATTCCCATCAGGAAAGACAAGTTGGTGCGCCCGATATGGTCTGCTTCTAGTTTTGTGAAGATTTTTATTCTATGCCAGCTGAAAAGTCAATCTCCTCAACACATCCCACCCCCAACTCCCATTCAAATATTCATAGTTCTTCCTGGGTATTTTCTATGCCCATTTTAAAAGGGGACTAAAGCTAATTTATAGCAAGGTGCTGGGAAACAGGTTATTGCCAACAATGTTACAGGCTTTTTACTGTAATTTTTGTCTCTTGAAATGTATTTGAATTGGTGTGATAAAGAGCCATAATGCAACTAGTCTCTCTTATAGCTCTGAGAGAAAAAAAAACAGCTTTCTCTAAAAGGTCCCTTGAAATGCAACATGATGGTGTAGAAAGAACATCAGGCTTGGAGTTATAAGGCCTGGGTTAAATAACGACAACATCAACATCAAATCCAAATAAACCTAAAAGCTGTCTAATTTTAACGACCAAGCTTGGCCCTGAAAAAGAGATGAGCAAATGAACAAACATCTTTCCCTTCTCTGCAGAAATGGTAGACTATGAATGTAGAACATCACATATATAAAAAAGACTCAGTAATTTGTTGGTTAGTTAGGTTTGTTTGTTTTCTTTCCTGAGATGCTTTTTTTCTCCCTTTTTTCCCCCTGTTTCAGTTTCTGTTCGTCTGTCTGTCTGTCTCTCTAACAAAAGATGACTTTCTGGGCAGGAGAGTGGGAAAGGATCTATCTTTTTTTTTTTTAAGCAATTGGGGTTAAGTAACTTGCTCAAGGTTACCCGGCCAGTTATTTCTGGGTGTGGTGCTGAGTGTCGGAGCCCGGGATTCGATCTCCAGGTCGTCCCAACACTGGAACCGGTGCTCTTACTCGCTGAGCCACCTGGCCACCCCAGAAAGGATCTATCTATCTATCTATCTATCTATCTATCTATCTATCTATCTATCTATCTATCTATCTA
>NW_027186304.1:25934592-26006874 GCF_028583685.1 Petaurus breviceps papuanus | reverse complement strand
CTATCTATCTATCTATCTATCTATCTATCTATCTATCTATCTATCTACCTAAACAAAGGCAGGGGAATGAAGAGGGTTTTATGTGGAAGTGATAGTTGTAAAACCAAAAGATATAAATTTTTTTATTAAAGAAAAAATTAATTCAAGTCAACAAATATTAAGCACTTAACTATGTTCAAAGCCCTGGGAATTCCAAGAAAACAAATGACAATTAAGGAGCTTACATTTTAGGTTTGCAAAACACCTTCACAGCAACCCTATGAGATAGGGTGTGTAAATACTGTTGTCTCCATTTCACAGATAAGCAAATGAACTCTTAGTGGCTAAGTTGCTGGGTCAAAACAGAAGATATTAAATTTCCAAGGGTGGAGTTTGCACCAGGTCTCCTTACACCCACTCTGTCCATTGAACCATTATGTGTACATGGATAAGGACAATACTAGTTAACAAAACCATGACTAATGAGAATTAACTAAATTTCCCAGCATACCTCAACCCAAAAAATGATTTCACACTGAAAGATGTCCCCAGGACTGTGTTTTCAATAAGATTTGTGCACCTGTAGCATAAGGTGATTGCTTCCTAGGGGTGAAGTGGGAGGATAATTTTAGGAAGGGGAAAAGTCATGGTGCAGGTCAGAAGAGGTGTAACTGAAACTATGGTGCCAATTTCCAGGAATCTAGGCATTCTACCATGTTCTTGAGACACAATGGAGCATGCTGAGAATAGAGACATGAGTTGCAGCAGAATGATACTAGCAGGCACAGTATTTGAACTCCAAGGTCATGATTGCTTATACTGAAGGCTTCCAGCTACTTCTTTCTATTTCCTGAGAGAGAAAGAGAGAGAGACACACAGACAGACAGACAGAGACAGAGAGAGAGAGAGAGACAGAAAGACAGAGACAGAGAGAGAGAGAGACTTTTCCTCGTTTCAGAGATTTAAGTCTGTGAGAGGTTGTTTGTCCAAGCTACTCTCATGAGAATTGGGATGTTTATAATCATTTTGGAGTATTGGTATATGTTTTTGTGTCAATTTGCTTTATAATTCTATCCAAACTAAATATTTTACTCAAAAAAAAGGAAATGAGTTTAAGCTTTGACTCTAAATATTGCTAGCTCTTTGGGTGAGTTACTTCCCTTTTCTGAGTCTCTGTATCTTCATCTGTACAATGGGAAGGCTAGAATAACTGATTTATAATTCTATGATTTCTATGCTGCTATGACTCTTAGAAAGTCTTCTTAGTCATTAAAGACTAGTGGAGTTTTTGTTTATTTTTCTGGATCTGTGATTTCATCAGCAGAGGAAACTCATGCTGATTGGCAGGGGCAACTCAATTTTAATTTACAGAGAGTTATATGGGGCATGGAGAGATTGAGTAATGTGCTCATGGACACACAGCTACCATGGAAAAGTTGTTGTTACTATTATCATCATCAAGAATCAGAGGCAGACTTTGAATCTAGCTCTGAGGCCACCAGGTTATGACTTAGAAGTAAAGATGACCATATTTAGAAACTTGTCATCAAAAAATGTCAGAAGTAAAAGAAAACTTAACACTCATCTATTCTACCCCTACCCTACCTCCATTGTACAGATTAAAAATAAATTCGTAAAACAAAGCCCAAGCAGAAGAAATGATTTGTTCAATTGAATGCAGATAGTAAAGAACAAAGCCAGAACTTGAACTCAGGACTTCAGAAACAAACTCCAGTTCTGCTATAGCACCACTTCCTAAGTCAGAAGAAATGAGGCCTTGGGCTGGCCAGGTAGTACAGCAAGTAAGAGCGCCAGCCCTGGAGTCAGGAGGACCCGGGATCGGTTCTGACCTCAGATACTTAGCACCCACACAAAAATAACTGGCCGTGTAACCTTGAGCAAGTTACTTAACCCCAATTGCTTTAAAAAAAAAAAAAGAACGAATGAGGACTACTATAAAGTTGCTGCATAATTTACTTTACTTTCTTCCCCTCAACTACCCTCTCAGAAGGGCAGTTCCTACAATTTTGCATTTCTTTTCCAGGAAATCTTCTGGCTTTCTGTTAGATGGTAGCCCCTGGAGGGAGCTGATGAAAGCTTAGAGTTCATGGAACCAGTTAACATATTATTCCCTCAAGTTTATTTACCTAAATGGGTAAAGGTCCATTAGAACAAAAATAAATACACATATATGAGGCAACATAAACGCAAACACACTTACCCTTCAAACATACTCTATCACCACTTGTTGAGAATCAACCCTAAGGATTCATTAAGCACCTACCATGTACTAGATGGCATCAGTAGGACCTGAGTTCAAATTTGGCCTTAAACACTTATTAGCTGTGTGACCCTGGGAAAGTCACTTCACCCTGTTTGCCTCTGTTGCCTCATCTGTAAAATGAACTGGAAAAGGAAATGGCAAACCATTGCAGTAATGTTGCCAAGAAAATCCCAAATTGGTCACAGAGAGTCAGACACAAGCATGACACAAATCAGTATCACCAATAACAACATACACCAGAGAGAACAAAGACAAATATTAAAACAATTCCTGCCCTTGAAGCAATTATATTCTAACTGGGAGATACATGTATGTATGTATGAATGAATTATGTACAAAATAAATTCAAGATCATTCTGGGAGGGAGGACAGCTGGAGAAATGAGGAGAAGCACCGTGTTGAAGCTGGAGATTGGGCTGGCTGAGACTTGAAGGAAACCAGGAGGCCCAGATGAAGAGTGAGAACAAGGACATGGGGATGACAGTTTCTCCTCTTTTGCCAGGAGACACTCAGAATTACTCTCAAAGGTCAGTCATGCTATAGGAATCGGGAATAATAGGAACTGAGGTGGGCAAAGAGGAGGAAAATCGTGTGAAGGAGAAGTCCCACAAGAAGAAGTGTGTACCAGAAAGAGTGCTGAATTTGGACTGACAGCGCCTAGCTTTAATTACTAACTCTGTTCCAGTCTAATGTATGTATCTTATCAGGTGGGTGACCTCGTCCAAATCACTGTGCCCTTCTGGGGCTCTGTGTCTTCATCTTCCTAACCAGGCCAGTGAGATGATCTCTATAAGACTCCTTGAGGCTCTGAAATCTATGATTCTCTATCTCTTCCCCATGAGTTTAAATTACTATAATTCAGTTCATGCCCTTGCCCTGAGCTGGTCTCCAAGTTTAGCAGGTCTACCAGGGAACTTTCTACCATCCCCTTCCCCAGCCTCCCACTCCTCTGCAGTTCTAAATCTTTTCACTCGGTTCAGAAACTTGCCTTATTAATCATATGCAAATATCACACTGATAGCTTTCTGCATGTAATTTGTTCTCCAGCACACTCTGCAAAGGATTCAATTAAAACTGAACCAGAGATCAGAGAGGCCCAGTCAAACATTCAGTTAAATGCCAGATTCTCCTCATCTGGAGAAAAGAGACCCATCACACACTGAGCAGCCAGGGAAATAAAACCCTTTGAACCCCAGCACCACTGAGTAACCTGATCCAAGGAACTAGCCTTCCAAATCCCCTTTTTGAAAACTAACCCAGAACTGTTGCTGGGAGTGAATCTTAAGAAAGAAGGAAAAATCAAAATGCACTTTCAGGAAAAGACATATCTTTTTCTCCCAGCTGCTAAATGAGGGGAGGGAGGGGGAGAATTCATCAATACAGAGATAGGGCAAACTCCAGGCATCTGACTCTTTGAACAAGCCATCTTATAGTTGTTTAAATTAGACACTGTCACAAATAGAGATGCATTTCATACAGCTGTTTGCACAGGACTTAACCTTAATTCTCCTTCAAACATTGTTTATTGTTAAGAGGCCTTTGCATTCAGGAGTCGTTCCCTGGCACATCTGCAGAGGGAGAAACAATTCTGAGGGAGCTGGCTAGAGTGGCATTAGGGCTGATACTAAATACTGCATTGTGCTGGGGGAAAACAGTGAGATAAACATGTAGGAAACCGGCGCTTTTCAGCCAGTGTCCCCAAGCATGTGTGCGAGCCAATCCTTATTTGACACCAGCAGCGTAAGAGTGCCCAAAGGTCAAGCTAGTCCAGAGTCCTCAGAGCAGCTGGAAGAGTGCTAGGGGCCAGGCCCAGGGCCCTCTTCCGGACTCACTCAGTTCAGGGCGCTGGAACCAGGTGGAGGAAGAGGAGTGGTATCCTGTCTGTGTCTATCCCTGACCAAGGAGAGGCCCTCTGACCCAGCCAGGAAAAGATGGCCTTCTCTGATAGGAATAATGATTAATAGTCGGGAACAATGGAGTAGGGTGCTCAGGGAAGGCACCATTGAAACAAGTCCTGAACCTTGTTATGGAAAAAGTTATTACGTGATCGTTCACTGATTAATGTGGAGCTGGGGGCAACTGATAATTAGAAAAGAGGTTCTTGGCTTTCTGTGGGTATATCACAGACCCCTTTAGCAGTCTGGTGCAGTCCCGGGACTCATTCTCAGAGTAATGTTCTTAAATTTATAAAATAAAATAAGGTGGTTACAAAGGAAAGGGGCAGCTAGGTGGCGCAGTGCATACAGTGCCAGGCTTGGAATCAGGAAGACTCAGCTGAAGAAGGAAAACTGGCTCTTGGGTTCAGATTTGGCCTCAGACATTTACTAGCTGTGTGACCCTGGGCTCACTCAATCCTCTTGCCTCAGTTTCTTCATCTGTAAAAGGAGACAGAGAAGGAAATGGCAAACAGTATCTCTGCCAAGAAAACCCCGAATGGGACCTGACCAAAAAAATGACTAAGGAAACCAATTGTTCTGACATATAGATAGTTATCTATCTATTGATACATGCATACATATGTACATATGATTCCATACTTCCTTGAGTGTCATAAAAGTTGAACGAATTCCTTAAGGAAACTGACCTAGTTGAATGGACACCTTAGGTGAACTAAGTCATGCTACAGATTACACTACATTAAGAGGTTCACAATGGGTTCAGGAAAAAGGTGTTTACATGTCTCCAAGGAGTAGGGACAGGTGAGATTCTTCCTCTAGCTTCTTATCTAAGGAATGGTTAGGTTTTAAATAAATTTTCACATCCCTTGTGTTTCTGCCAGCTCAATAACCTCCTAACTAGAAGAAACAGCCCTTTCTCAAATGATAAGAATTTTAAAAAGGAAATAAAAAATTCCATAATAGCAAAAAAAAAAAAATCCCAAGCTCTTTAGGGGAAGAGCAAGGTCTTTAACCTGTATCTCCTGATTTCTAGTCCAGGGCTCTTTCCACCATTATACTACACCATACTTCCCTCATGTGATAAGGATAAAATCCCCCGAAGAAACCATATCATATGGATTCTTTATAAAGTATTTCAGAGAAATAGAGAAAAACAGTTGAAGTTAAAAAGGAAATTTGCTGTCCTACAGGATTGTAAACCACATACCTGTGTAAAGGACATCTGCACAGCCCAGGGGGAGCATCTGTTTGTCTAAGAGGTGGGGCTCTGTTTGAGATTCTCTCCCTAGGAAAAATCTTTGTTCTACTTTGCCTAGTGTGACTGAGAATATCCATGGGTAATGGTGATCTAGGCTTTCTCTAGCATTGCCACCAGTGTCCATCTGCATTGCTATTGGCAAATTCTTTCCTTTGCCTTATCAAGATAGCTATGGAAAGTGACTTCTAGAAGAGTTTCACCCATACTTCAGTATATTTATCCTCCCTCCATTGGTATCAAGGTTCCTTTGTAATGGTCATCAAAAATTTAAGCAGTGGCTGAAAATTCATCGGCTTTCAGTCAAATTGGTGATAGAACTCTGAATAAATAGTCCAATACTAGGCTAATTCTCTAACCCTGTTCAATATAGTAGCACCTGCTGAAGCCTATCTTCCTTTAGCATTACCCTTCAGAATCCAAATCTATATCCGCGAAAGAACACATCAGTTATGCTGTGTATTACTTTATATAGACATAGCGCATATTTAGTGGCTGCAATTGCCTCATCTGGTAGAAAGACAATCCTTGTGGAATCATGACCTAGACATGCTGCCTTTATAGAACTAGCATGCCAGGTAGGTACCGTCTGTCTTAGACTGACCCTCACCTTAAAGGTAAGAGAGAGAATGTGGTCCATTTGGATTTGTCCTTTTTGAGCTTGAGAGCTCATAGTCAAAGTACTGGATTCAAGTCCTGCTTCTTATATCTGCTACTGCTACTACCATACTATTGCTACCACTGCTACTGCTGCTGTTGCAGATACTACTACTACTATTACACTACCACTACTACTACAAATGCTACTTGTAGCAGCAAGCGCCCCAGCATCCCCAGGAGGGCTGCTAGCACAGGTTCTTACAGCTGCTTTTTTTTAAAGGAAGCAACTTAAAGTGGGTGAACAATCTTGCCTTAATCAATCAAACATCAGAGAATAGAAACAAGTTACAAGCATAAGACAGAGACAGATCAGCAGACAGGCTTCCAACTGTCTGACCATTAACATCCATACCTAGTTAGTTACCAGAGAGGGAAGCACAAACATCTGGGTTTTCAAAGCCAACTCAACACTACTGCTGCTGCTACTACTATTACTGCTGCTACCACTACTGTTAGCTGCTGCTGAGTATTTTCCAATTATTTCATTTGATCCTCACAAAAGTCTTATGATGTAGGTGCTCATTTTATCCTCATTTTACACTTGAGAAAACTGATTCTGACCAAATTTGAACTCACATCTTCCAAATTTGAACTCAGGTCTTCCAGGCTCTAGGCCCAGCCTTCTACCCATGTACTACCTAGCTGATTGGCAAGGGATGAATCACTTAAACCTCTCAGACAACTAAATATGTAACTTAATTGTACATCAGTTAACCTCTCTGTAAGGAACGTAGTAGAAAGAGTGCCATAATTGGAATCAGGATAGATTTGAATTCACATCCTGCCTCTGACACTTATAGGAACATAAGGTCATAGATTTAGACACGGAAGAAACCTTAGCTACCAAACAGTTCAACCTCTTCATTTTACAGTAAAGGAAATGAGGCCCAAAGAGGGTATGTGACTTACCCAGGGTCTAAAAACTAGTGTCAGAGGCAGAATTTGAACCCAAATCTTCTTAATTCCAAGTATAGTGTTGTATCCATGACTCTTCCCCATCTTCCTGATTAGCTGTGGGATTGTGGGCAACTCACAACATTTCTGAACCTCAATTTCCTCAGCTATAAAATGATGTTAAATAACAATATATTCTCCTCAGGGCTGTTTCAAGAACAATAGCAATACTTAAATAATACTTTTAAGTATCACAAAGTCCTTTACAAATATTTTCTTGTTTCATCCTCATAACAACCTTGAGGTGCCATTATTATGCCCACTTTACAGATGAGGAAACCGAGGCAGTAATAGGTAAATCAACTTCACCAGGGACATAAAGCTTATAATTATCTGAGGCAGGATTTGAACTCAGGACTTCCAGATTCTTACCTTATCCAGGACTCTATCCACTGGACCATCTAGTTACTTATCACAAAAGGGATTATAAAGGTCACCCTCATTTTACAAAAAGCAAAATTGGAACATATAGAGGTTAAGTGATTTGTCTCAGATGACATAGGAGACAATTAGAATTCAAACCCTGGTCTTCTGACTCCAAATACATTATCTTTTAACCAAACCACACTGACTATGCTATGTAATCTGTATAATAAAAAGCAGTCTGGGAATGTTAAAGTGCTTACATAAATGTCAGTGATTATTAATTCTTCGTGATCCAGTGCAAATCACTGGATCTCAATCGGCCTGAATTTCCCGATCTAGAGACTAGATTAATTGGACACAACTTCCCCAACTACAAAAATTAAAGGAGTAGATTCAATTTCATCCTAGCTAAAATTTTGTGATTCTTTGAAACAGTTCTAGAAAAGCTATTCCCCAATAGAAAAATGATCAAAGGATATGAACAGACAGTTTTCAAAGGAAGAAATCTATCATGAAAAATGTGCTCAAATAACAATAATTAAAGAAATTAAAATTGAAGTAATTTTGAGGTTTCACCTTACACCTCTCAGACTGGCAAAGATGATGAATGACAAATGTTGGAAGGCATATGGGAAGATAAGTACGCTGGTCAAGCATTAATAGGGCTATGGTACCACTATCAGTCAGCCATTCTAGAAAGCAATTCCAACCCAGGTCCAAAAAGTTACCAAACTCTGCACACTTAGAAAAAATCCTAAAGAAATAAAAGAAAGAAGAAAAGGATCTATAAGTACAAAAAGATTTGTAGTAGCACTTTTCATGATAACTACAAATTAGAAATGAAGGAGTGGTCCTTCTATTGGGGCAAATGGTGATATATGAATTTAATTGATAGTATTGTGCCAGAAGAAATGACGAAGTAGATAATTTCATAGGATACTAAGAACACCTTTCTGAATTGGTGTAAAGAATGATTTTGGGGGGCAGCTGGGTGGCACAGTGAATAGAGCACGGGCCCTTGGCTTCAGGAGGATCTGAGTTCAAATCAGGACTCAGACACTTAACACTTACTAGCTATATGACCTTGGGCAAGTCACTTAACCCCAATTGTCCTGCCCTCCCTCCTCCAAAAAAGCAAAAAAAAAAAAAGCCAACAATCTTTACAATGATAGCAACATTATAGATAAAAAATAACTTTCAAAGACTTTAGAACTCTGACCAATGCAATCATAAATCACGGGTTCAAAAGAATGAAGGTGAAATATTCTGCTCATCTCCTGATAGAGAGGTGATGAACTTAAAATTTAGAGACATGAATTTTCAGACGTGGCTAATGTAGGAATTTGTTTTTCCAGACTATGTAGATTTTTTTCAGGTTTTTAAAAAAAATTCCCCAATGTGGGAGGGAAAGTGAATTTTTAAAAAAAATATCTGTTAATAATTTTACTTTTTATTAAATTGTTGTTTTTGTTGAGTCATTTCAGTTGTGTCTGACTCTCTGGGTTTTTCTTGGTAAAGTGGTTAAGTGACTTGCCCACTGTCACACAGCTAATACATGTCTGAGCCCAGATTGGAACCCAGGTCCTTCTGACTCCAGGGCCAGCACTCTATTCACTGTACCCCTACCTGCCCATTTATTAAATTACCAAATTATTCAATAATCTAATATTTATTAAAATATCATTTTATTTATTAAATGTCATTAAATTATTAAATTTAATTTAAATAATTTAACTTGTATTTTTATTACCTTTTTGAAAATAAAATGTGATAAGTGAAAAAAATGAAGAAATAGTTATGAAAGGATAGCGGTGGGAAGCTGTGGGACACAGTGGAGAGAGTACTGGGCCTGGAGTCAGGAAGACTCATCTTCCTGAGTTCAAATCTGGCTTCAGATACTTACTAGCTGTGTGACCCCAGGCAAGTCACTTAACCCTACTTGCCTCAATTTTCTCATCTGCAAATAAACCAGAGAAGGAAATGGCAAGCCATTCCAGTATCTTTGCCAAGAAGACCCCAAAATGGGGTCATGAAGAGTCAGACAGGACTGAACAACTATAAAAAAAGGAAAGGTATTTTCTTCGATTCTGTACCATGATAAAGACCATTATCTTGAGTTTTTTTCTGGATAGGTAGTATGTTACTCCCAATACTATCTCCTCAGAGTAGTCATTGGGTTCCTATCAGTGACCCTAGGTAGTCCCTTCCTTTGTGACCTGGGACCAGAAACCAAGCAAAGCCCTAAATCTTCAGTCAAAAGAACCAAGTTCAAATGCTGCCAGCTCTCATTGTGACCTTGGACGTGTCTCTTTAGCTCTTCAGGTCTAGGATTCTTAGACCCGTAACATGAGGATGTTATACTAAATGGCCAAGGAGATTCCTTCCAACGCTACACCTTGCTCTCTTTGATCCTGAGTTCTCTTATCCAATTATAAACACAGACCAGTCATTAGAATATAAAGAGAACTGCCCCAGGGTTGAAGGTTGCCTGACCAGAAGACAATGTACATTGCACGCATTCCCCAACCTTCCCCTCACCCCCTCCCCGTCCCCCAATGCCTTACCTTGGCTGTTCTGAAATCCTTCTGAGAAGACTAATTAGTAGAAAGCATCTACGTGCTGCAGCAGGGCTGACTTCCCCTGACAACATGAACACCGAACTGAGCCAACAGTAAATAGCTTTACATGTTCAAGGGAATGCTCTTTTGGGTCCTTACCTCCTTCTCTTTCGTCCCCCAACATTCATCAAGGTATCAGGGGAAGTAAGCCCCTCAATAGTCATCCTATGCATTTATTGCGAGAAAACAACAGGCACCAGCAAATCTCCTAAATTGGTCAGAATCTTAACAGGACGAGGAATTCCCTTAACATTCAGTTATGGCATTAACCACCTCCATAAACTAAATCTAAAAACAGCAGAAATAATAATAATAAAAAGATATTTATGGAGGCAATACATGATATGCAATTGTAAAGAGACTCCCTTCCCATCATCAACCCATGAGCTTTGTGATTTTGGAGAACTGGCAGCCTTCCAACAGCATAAAACTAAAGCACACCATGCATTCAAAACTGCAGCCCCTATCCCCTGTTCCTTAAAAAGGTGAGCAGGCATATGCATATACAGCTTAGCAGGTTGTAAAGTCGTAGGCCTTTTAAAGCTGAAAAAAAAAACCCATCACGGTATTGTTAGGAAAAATAATTTTCTCTGCGTGTGTTTTTAAAATTTCTACTTAATTAATGAGAAAAAGTGTCACAGCAGCTAAAGTGATTGCCACAATGCAGTTTGGAAACAACACATCCAGAGACATGGCAAGAAGAAGGCCTGGCCGTGTGGGTGTTGTCAGACAAGTAGTAATACTTGGAGAACAAAGCCCTTGAGAAAGCTCCCTAATAGAGAACAATAGGGCACTGGCAGTAGTGGGAGAGAAATAATAACAATACCTTGTGTTCAAATTACACCTTTTGTCCTGGATTTCAAAGTACCGTACACATAAATTAAATCTCACAATATCTACCTGGGGTTACCCCCACTTCACAGATGAGAAAACAGCTTCAAAGAGGTGAAAGAAGTTGCTCACATGAGAAACAGGGTCAGACTGGAATATTTTTCTCTCCTAGATTTTCTTCCACATATGTGGTTTAAATAATCTGAGACAGGGATCTGAACTAAAGCAAAGTCTACTCAATCAATTCTCCTTAAACAATAGATCTGTGGGATCTGGTGCAGTTTAATACCAAGTGGAGCTTAGGAAGATGCTTAGAGAAACTAAGTTTACCATGTGCCCTTTGTTTACATTGATTATAAGTGTAACTAGGGTGGGATGACCAGGATTTTACCCCAGGGCAGAGCAATATAATAGGAGTCAATAAGACTATGTGTACTCTTTTATTAGATAGAGACATCTGATGGATTGGATGGGTAACCACATCTTAGGAACATGCTTCCTTCCCTGTGTCATGGGATGGCCCTATATCTGTAACATCACTATCTGAATTTCTTTACATTGTAGGAATCTATCACCTCCAACAGTAACCACTGCAGGAGTAGGTCTCTCTTGGGGCCCAGTGGCCAACTCACCACACTGCTGCCATATTCTTACCCCTCATTCATCGTGCCTTCCTTCACCACTGTGCTATCTCCATTTGACTATTGCTTCCTCCCAGCAATTGGGAAGTTAGAATTCTTTACATTCATTGTGAGGTTTAGACCAGACTCACTGGAGGACAAGCCATCATTCTTCTGGGGTGATTGCTCCCAACCACAAATGACTTAGAGGAAGTTGTTGCGGTGGTGGTGGTTGTTTGTCCAGACCAGTGACATCATGGGGTGATGCCTTGCCTTCTGTGAATTGGATTCAAGTGAGGCAGAGCTGCACAAAGTCATCAGCCTCACTCTCTCTTCCTGAGTCATCGAAGTCCATAGGAAAGACAAAAGTCAAGGCAACTGATGATGGGCCAGGATGCTGTGGATTACCTGGGTGTCCTCAATGTTTGACCAAGCCCTAAGCTCTCCATAGCACCTGCTTCGTGGCCTTTACTGGAGTAGATTGTTCTCATCTGCCCATTCTGCCAGGGAAAGTCTTCACATGCTTAGGGTAGGCATCCCCCTAACTCACCAAGAGGTTTGAGTCCTCACAGGAAGTAACCCATGGTGCCATCAAGGGAATAGCTGGGTAAGGGAGAAGGGGTGGGGGAATCCTAGACATGTCCCTCCCCCCACTCCAGGCCACTTCATTATTTGCATCTTTCCTCCAAGGTCTCTCTCTGAGTTCTCCTAAACTCTCTCCTATTCCACTGCGCTTGCCCCAGGTACCAGCATTACCAATTTTATCTTGGCCACTGATCATCTTATGGCAATTCCCGCACAACGGAAGTTCATTTTAGGTTTCTGGCTAAAATTTTCCTCTGCCTAATGACCATGCAGTGCGATGTGAGCTATTTGCGTTCTTAGTTATTATTCTGCTCCTCCTGAAGTGCTCTGATCGGAAGCACATCAAGCATTTCCTATATGTCTGTGATGTGTAAATGATGAAGGGAGAGAACAGAGTAGGGGAATTGTAAGATAGGATCATCAGCCCTAATTTCCTGCCATTGTCAGCACAGTGGGTTACTTGCTTCTATAAAACTTTGGTTTCAGAGGGGACCACTCTATTTAAAAGGGACTTGGCGCTTTCCCATCAGGCTGATGAAATTGACTTCTTTTATGGTGTGATCCCCATAAATTTCAAAATGGGAAAATGTTTGCTTTATTGCTGTTCACATTTTGGCTAAATGCTACCCAAAGTGAGGGGGAAAAAAGAACACCTCTGTCTTGTTCTAGCTCTCTAGGGGGAAAAAATAAAGGAACAGAAAGCAAAGAATGTAATTAGAAATTACTCTCTGGGGTTAGTAATCCTTGTTCATTACCACTTCCCACCTGCTAGGAGATCCTCAGTTGACCATTTAATCAACTAAGGCTCTTAAGCAGGATCTACCACAAATTCAATTGCTGCAGTGTGTGAAAAGAAACAAAAAGATGTTCTACAAAAATGAATCATTGTCATTAAGGCAATCTGGTCCAACGAGCATTCACAATTATCTAAATACTGTAAGTGCATCTACTGACGGGGAAGAGCCTATGGCTAAGGTCTTGGATTGTTCCCAGTCTCATCAGTGTGGTGCCTTTTTACTGTCTGTCTTCTTCCTCTTTTTCTTTCTGTTCTTTCAGATAATGAGGGTAAAGAGAGCAGACAAGGAGTTGTTTTTTTTTTCTGATCTCCTGATTAGATCTTTTCTTTCTCTGCCTACTGTCCCTCATTTTCTTTGTATTCTTGGCCCTCCAATCTTCTCGGTGTCAGTCAGAAATCTTACATGCTTTCCATTGTAGCTGCCAGCCTTCTTCCTTGAATATAACTCAATCCATCAATGTACAGATGTCATACTGTTTCTTAGTATTGGTTGATGTGTCCTAATATTGTTATATCACAACATCAACCCAGCAGGATTTTTAGGTGCAAACAACTGTAGAAGAATATAAGGCAAAAGGGGGAGAAATCGTTTCTTATGCTCAGCGGTCTTCTAATAATGGAGCCACAAACACAAATTCATCTGTGGCAATATCATGAAACTGTGATGCTGTCATTGTTTCTTCTAATCAACCCTAGATAATTCCTACCTTCATTCATTTTCCCAGGCTTCAGAATACCAGCAGAGAAAGTTACAAAACCAAACTGATTGGGTCGACTATAAATTCGGGCCATCTTCACTCAGTTGTGTCCTCACTATTACATGACAAAAATTTTAATAATCTCTTACTGACTCACATCCTCCCTAATAGACATTCCAAATATTTTTCAGTTCTCCACAGTGATCTCATTGTTCCCAATAGACAATCTCACCTCCTCAAAATTAATAAAATATCATCTCTTAACTTACCTCTTCCATTCCTCAAAATGTCATCTCCTGCCTCATCCTTGGCAACTTGCATTCTCATACAGAGAACCCTTCAAACATTCTGGCCTCTCAGTATCTCTCCAACTCCTTTGAATCATTAGGATCTCAGAGACAGAAAGACTCAAACTTTATCCAGTACAACCCATACAAGAAGGTATCCCATCTGATATTCCTTGTGAACAATCACCCAGTGTCCACTTGAAAACAGCCAGTGCTGGAGAGTTCATTACCTTTCAAAGCATTCCCTTCTAATACTAGGCAGATCTAATAGTTAGGAAGTTTCCATCCAACTACAATCTGGCTCCCTGGATTGGGAGGCAGGATGAGATTTTACATACGGATATGCAGCATAACCTGCACTTCTTGGTTTTGGTTTTTCTGTTTTTGTTTCTGTTTGAGGAAGGTTTGCCCATTCATCATTCCCTCTGACCCTTTCTCTGCAGAACAAATGAACAAACAAGAGAAGAGAGTGAAACAGGTCACTACTGTGGCTGCTTGATGCTTGCGGCTACTGGCTCTATGTGTCACTGCATGCCAAAGGCAAAGTTGAACCAGATCCTGGAGGACTGTGGAGTCTAATTACAGGGATCCTGGGAGAGGAAATGGGACCAGAGATTCCAGATGTCAAGATAGATCAGGAAGTAGAAATAGAGACAGAGTGGGACTAAACCAGCCTGGTAAATCACATGATCATTGAAAAGTCAATTGGTTGACAAGGAGAGAAAAATTTCTCAGTGGCATTCTACTTTCCTTTTTTCATGCTCCTAAGTCAATATTCAATTGAGGCCAGCACGTTACCATAAGCCAAGTGACCTTAGGTATGGTGAGACCAGGAATAGTCTAAGAGTTCACAGGATGAATACCATTTGGTAGTAGCAAGGATACTGATGCCTTTTGGAGAGACCACAGACATGTTGAATGCCCACTGAAGAAACCCCTCAACTTGTTAGAGAAATGTAGTAGCCATCTGGTGGCCACATTTCATATTCCACTCTTTTGCAAGTTTAATTTGTTAAAGTGACAGTCTGGTTTTCTGTAGGCTTTCAAAAAGTAGGAAAGAAGACAGGTGTAGGATGCTATTGAATGACTTCAAGTATTACCATGTATATGTGTATATATACATGATATGTATGTTTATATATGTATGTATGTATGTATCTGACCTAAGCCTCTCTCACATTTGTATCTCCTTAAGTACCCAGAAGTGCCTTGTATAAAACAGTCATATAACAAACCTTGGTTGAATTAAATTGCCTTCCAAGTGTTTATAGCTCTAAGAATAAAGGATATGTTACTACTTGGTTCCTCAATGAGCTTTTAAGGAAGACTCAGGATTTAAAGATAGTGTCCATCCACATTTAGGACAGCAATACTCAGACTGGTACACTCAAGTTAAATGTGAGTCTCTGATACAATCTTTGTTTCTTTGAAACTTATAATTTCTATGTTAGGTCATTATAGAGCAGTAGTCTAAAATAGTCATATAGTTCTTCCAACCAATGGTGATTGTGAATGTTGTCCTAGAATCACATGAGCTGGAAATATCTTGGACTTAGAAAATCATTGGTTCACTGTTCAAAATGATACAGTATTGACCATAAGGAGTGAGTATAATTCCTAAAATGTCGAATTCATGGAACATGTAAGTAAGGTATTCATCCTTAAGGAATGTTCAAGGAAAGGAGGAGTTGAAAACATATTACACACATTACAGAGACATACAGGCATGCTCTAGTGGGAAAAAGTACTGTGCTTGAGATAAGACCTAAGTTCAACTCTTAGCTACGTGACCCTATCTATACAAGTCATTTACCTGCTTTGAGATTTATTTTCCTCATATATAAAATAGGAATAATAATACCTGCCTACTGGTATCACACAGTGGTTCTCATATACCTGAAAATATTTTCTAACCACAGAGTGTTATGTAGCAGTAGGTGATTTAAATTGCTGGACTTGAAATAAGCAAGATTTTGATTCAAATCCCACTTCAGACACTGTCATCCTGAATGGTTTCATCTTGTGAAAAATGTGCATGCTAACACCAACAGCTCTTATGTCCCAGGGTAGTTGTCAAAGTCAAATGAGATAATGCATTTAAAGTGCTTTAAAAGCCTTATAACACTATATAGATCTCAGTTATTATTATTGTTAATTATTACTAGCAAATGTTCATTTAGATTAGTTTTTATTATTCTTAGATTATTATTACATAGTCAGAAGATTAGTGACTAATCTATACTAGCATTTAGAATATATTAGGTTGATTCAACCTCATTTATAGCAAGTAGCAATCAGCCTTCCCTTTTAATAGACAAGAAAAGGTTCAACTATAGAACAAAGATGAGAGCAATATATTTTAGTCATTACCCTAACATTGGTAGAGGGTGAAAGGGTACCATGAAGAAAGAGATACTTGGAACAGAATGGAATGGAAAAAAACCTGTGCAGATCCTTGTAATACCAGAGAAATACCAGGAACACCTTGACCATAATGAGACTTGCTAAGAACTAATTAAGTTTAAGTTTGTGATGGAAAGGTCATCCTTAGGTTTCAGCAAATTAGATAATTGTAATGGAAATTATATGGTAAGAGCTTTGCAAACCTAGTTATTGTTAGCTGTTGTGCTATACTGAGGCATGGAGTTCTAAGGACTAATGCCATATAGGTGAGTAAGGGGACTTCACACCATTTAGCATCTGCTGCATTGCCTGGCATGAGATGACCCTCCCGGGATAATCTCATTGCTTCTAAACTCACTACCATACTACAAACTCAAGCCTTGACTGGTGTTACCTCCTTCAACCTCCTCTCTCCTTGTTGTAGGACTGGAAGGTGGCTACCCAACTCCACTCCTCCTTCCTTTATAAAGGTCAGAAACCTTTGCATCTGATGCCCTGCCTTGTTTCAATTCCATGGAACAAGATGATCCCTGGTGTTCCATCCCCCTACCCTCTTACTTGACTCTTTTTATGGGTCATTTCCCCTTAAGACTGTAAGCTCCTTAAGGGCAGGGACAACCCTTCTTTTATTAATTGTATTTCTAGCAATTAGCACAGTGCTGGGCATATGGTTGTTGTGGCTCAGTTGTTTCAGTTGTGTCTGACCATATGACCTCATTTGGGATTTTCTTGGCAAAGATACTGAAGTGATTTGCCATTTCCTGCTACAACTCGTTTTACAGATGAGGAAACTGAGGCAAACAGGATGAAGTGACTTGTCCAGAGTCACAAAACTAGTATATATATGAGGCTGGATTTGAACTCAAATCTTCCTGACTCCAGGTCCGGCAATCTATACACTATGCTGCCTAGCTGCCCATATAGTGTTACTGTTGTTCTTCATTCTCAAAGATGAGCAATGATTTCAAAAGGATAATGTCTTGACTTGAGAGTGGGATTGAATTTAAGTGAGGCAGAACTATGCAAAGTCATTCAGCTTCACTCTGTCCTCCAGAGTCATCCAAGTCCAGTGGCAAGACATAAGTCAAGAGGATTGGTGATGGCCCAGGCCCATACAGTAGGCAGTTGATAAATTTCTATTGGATTAGCTGGATTCATGGGTTTTAAGAAACCATGACCAATTACCACAACATGCTACACTCGGTAATTAGAAAATAATTCTAGCCTTTTTTGGGCAACAGCATGATCTATACCTGCTTCCATCTCGTATATGATAGGACATATTGAGGATAAGCAAGATACAATGTCAGAAAAGGACCTTGAGCATCTAAATTGTTCTGGGGCCCAGAATTTGGAATTCATTAAGTGCATAGGGAGCTCCCAGTGAGGAAATTCCCTTTATCAATACAGACCAATAATTGCTCTGTGATCTACAACTTTACAGGATGGGAGGCGGGGAGCTGTCTGAGAAGCTGAGAAGTTATTACTTGGTCAGGGTCACAGAGCCAGGACTTTAAGCCAGGTTTTTCTGACTAAGTATTTCTCTCCAGAGCACTGTCATACTGTTTTCTCAACACTAGGTGATATGTTATTATAGACCAATCACATCATTTCTTTATTAAAACACTGCACTATCAATAAGCAGAAGGTAAAGGAGTTACCCAATCAGATCAGATGAAAACACTACTAGAAGAATGAGGATAAACCTGAAAAAAAGATGTAATTTACCTAAAAGCAATTTCAGAAGCAAAGAAAAATTACTACAAATCTATGTCAGACTACATTTGGTATTGAGTAGGTACTGATGGGGGAGGAAAAGGGGAGATGGGAAGAGGAGAATGGGAACCGGGGTGACTTTGGTAATCAAACCGATTCTTGTTCAGTTAATTTTCCTTTTTGCATATTGTATGTTTTGCTCTTATCATAAGAACTTGTGGACAAATGAATAATGTGTGTGCCCTAAATTGAACTGAATCTTTTATTCTTGCTGGAGAGATTTAGCATGGGGGAAAAAATCAACAGGGTATGCTTTCTTTGGAAACCTGCCTCTTTCACGAATTGCTGTAAGCCTGAGTTATTAACTTTGTATAAAAAGAGAAATTTGATCATGTTACCCTACATGTCCTTCATGCATTGCATTCAACTGGACTCCAGTGTGCCCCTTGGTAATGATCTTGTTGCTAGGTAACAGACACAGGGACCCCGAAAGCCTGTCTTTGGGACTGCATTTAGACTCCACCTAAACAAAGCTCCTGCTCTTGCAGCCTGGCAATAGTGTTTCCATTATTCATTGTCTCTGCTGCTGTTCCTCCCATTTGTTTTTGCTTACAGAACCCAATTTAACAAATGAGATCATACATTTCATGCCACTAAACAGCTGTGTAAAATCGAGACCCCCCCCATGGTTTTAGTATACTTCAAAGTGCTCCATGTGTAGCTTTCGATTATTAGTTTGTCTCTACTCTTTACAAGAGGAAAAGGGGAAAATAAATAACAAGATGTTATTTTAAAAAACTTTTTGTCATGATAAGAATGTTTTGTTTTGCTTTTTAAAAAAATCAAAATTTTACTTCTTTTTCAATGAGTCTAGTCATGGGAGGGCTTCATACCCTATGGAATGCAGCATAACTTGAGTGTTTATCCATTTACCTTACGCTCATTTAGATAGTTTCACTGTATGTGTGCTACCCACTGATTTATTAAGAAGGGAAGACAATATTTCATGCCTTTATTTATTAAGATGATAAGTAAATTTCACAGTAGTATGGGAGAAATGAGTAAAACTCAAACCACAGTTTATTTTCCTCCTTTAATAATTTATAGTTTTTTTTCCACATGGCAGGTAGTTGGTGTAGTGGATAGAGTTTTGGATTTGGAGTAAGAAAGAACATCTTGCTTTACACTTAACAGCTGTGTGACCCTAAAAAAGTCATTTAACCTCTCAGACTCAGTTTCCTCATGTATAAAGTGAGAGTAAGGATAACAACCACCTCACATGGTTGTTGTGGAGATCAAATGAGACAACATATAAAGCACTTTGTAGACCTTAAAGCATTATATAAATTTTAGCTATTATTACTATTATTCTGTGGGACTCCTTCTACTGATACTTACCCCAACCAGACTACGGCTTAACAGATAGTCTTCAAGATTTGATGTCCTTCTCCCCCTCCCCCTTTGAACTAAAGATCTCATTTCTAGTCACATAACCCAAGGAGGTCAAAGGTGGAATGGTTCTATATGCACTGAAATATTTATGTCAGCACTATTTATATCGGCAAAGAAGTGGAAAGGAGACGTCTATGACTAAACAAATTGTGGTACATAAATACGATGTAATGATACTGCACTGTAAGAAACAAGGGTTATAAAGAACACAGGAAGATACATATGTGTGGATACATATTTGTAAATCTATGTGTGGATGTATACATACACATACACACACACACACACACACACACACACACCAATGCAAAATGGAGTAAGCAGAACCAGGAAAACAATACACAAATAGAATACCTCAATGTATATAGAAAGAACCACTAAAGCAATAACAAAAGATGAAAATAAAAATGTAATTATAATGGCCCCACTTGGATTCACAGAGAGGAGGAGGAGGAGGCACCTCTCTTCTTTGCAGAGGTGGGGGACTATGGGTATGGAATACCATATAGGCAGATACACTGGATAGAGAGATGAATATAGACAGACACAGACAAACACACACATATATTATATGATGCCATATTTGGCTGATGAGTTGGTTAGTTTTCTCTTCTTTTTTATTTCTTGTTTTTTATAAGGGGTGGTTTTTCTGAGTGGGGGAGAAATCAAAAAAGCATAGATTTAGAACTTAAGGAGACTTTATAAGCTATCTTTAGAGGAATATATGAGAAATGAAGGGGATATAAAATCAAATTTACTAATAATTTATTTAAAGTCACAGCATGGCCCAAAAAATGAACACTCTATAGCCAAGCTGGTAATGAGACCCTCCTAACTCAAATATGCTAGTCCTTTGCTAGGCTTATACTTCCCAATTTGAGCTTTACCACAGTAGTCTTTGAGAACCATAGTTTGGGTCATCTAATTAGGAGACAAGAAGCAGCATGGGATAGAAGTCTAATCTTGGAGGCAGAAAGACCTGGGTTCAACCCTGCCTCTAACATATAACAACTGTGTGATTGTGAGCAGATCACTTAACCTCTCACTGTCCTAGGTAAACTCCAAGACTATAAATAATGAATGAGTTGCTGATATGTATTGGAAAAAAGAGATTTCATTCTGGGAATTCCCCACAGGTTAGGACCAAGGTGGGGGGGGGGGGCAAGAAAATGCTCTTTGAACTTCTTTTATCAACTTGTGACTCAAACCATGATTGAAAAAGAAAGAAACAGATGTGGAGGTTGCAATGGTTGAATCTTCCTAAAGGGCTCTGACCATGTCACTTCCCTATTCAGTCAACTCCAATGGCTTCTTAGTACCCATAGGATCAACTATAAAATCCTCTATTTGGGGTTCAAAGCTCTCCACAATCTGATCCTCTCCTACCTTCCCAGTTTTCTTCTACTTTTCCCACTTCCATGTCTTCTGTGTCCTCATAGTTTGCAAACCTGAGGCACCGGCCTCTTCATTGTTCCTCAAAGAATAAGCTCCATCCCCTTCTCCAGACATTTTCATTGGCTGTCTGCCATGCCTAGAATTGTCTCCCTCCCCTTCTCTGCTTCCTGGCTTCCCTGGTTTTCTTCAAGTCCCACCTAAAATGCCACCTTCAAGAAGAAGCTTTCCCCCATCCCTCTCAATGCTAGTGCCTTCCCTCCATTGATAGTCTCCTATATACCCTGTATGTGTCTTGTTTACGCATAGTTGTATTCACATTATCTCTCTCATTAGATTGTAAACCCCTTGGAGAGCAAGGATTATTTTTTTTTACTTTCTTTATATCTCCAGCACTGAGCACCGTGCCCAGCACATAACAAATGCTTGCTGACTGACTGACTGACTGACTGACTTGGTTCTATTTTTTTGTTCATTCGTTTTTTTTCAGTTGTGTCTGACTCTCTATGACCCCATTTGGAGTTTTCTTGGTAAAGATACTGGAGTGGTTTGCCCTTTCCTTCTCCAGTTCACTTTACAGATAAGGAAACTGAGGCAAACAGGGTTAAGTGCCTTATCCAGGGTCACACAGTTAGTAGGTGTCTGAGGCTAGATTTGAAGTCGGTGTCTTCCTTACTCCATGCTTGGAGCTGAGCTACCTAAAGATTGGCCACACATGTTTTCTCAGCATTCTGCTACATGAAGAATCGCTCACTATCTTTCAAAGGAGAACTAGAAAGCCACCCATGAACCTCTCTACACTTGCTCTCCCTCAAACTCCTGATCATCACAACCTCCAAAAGTATGCTTGTAAGGTACATCAAGCACGTTGAATTTCTGACCTCACTCTCCATCATGTCAGTCCCTGCCGCCCTCCTTCCTCTCCTATTAAATCATAAGCTCCTAGATGGAAGAACCTGGGTTGTTGCCAGCTCCTGAGTCTCCAGTCCCTTGCATACAGCGGACTCTTAAGAAATGTTTATTGAATTTAATGGCAGCAGCTACATGAGTCATAATGGCAGGTGTTATTTTATAAAGACATTTACCCATCAACTGTCAATTAACTTTTAACAATATGGGCTCTTCTGATACAATATCTAAGACTACTTACTTTCTCTTTCTCCTTACATTTGTATTTATATTTATGCCATAAACCTCTCCGTGGTCATGGAAACTTCAGCTACCTGGTGAATAGTAATGATGTACTGCCCTTTATACATAAAAATGATCCTATTGACCTGACCTCAACAGAGTGTGCCTTTTAAATTGATTTTCCAGCACTCTCAAAAAGAAGAAAAAAAAGAAAAACCACTTTCCCCATATTATTTAGGCAACCCATGGCTAATAGTCAGCTTTCTTAAGCAATCTGAATAACCATGGAACAGAGCAAAGCTCATTGACCCCAATGGGGCTCTCACTCAAAACCTTGACCTAATTGATACCCTCCTCTAATCAATCAAGCTAATGAGCACAATGCCTAACTAACTAGTATGCAACACAGTGCCCCTCCACCAAGCACAGTGCCTTGCACGTAGTAGGTATGTCATAAATATTCAATAAAGCTAATTGACCCCACATAATAACCGAAGTGTTCCCTGCACATCACCAAATATATTTCTGTTACCAATTTCCAAATAACAAATCATCGTCTGAGCAATATTTATTCACCTCTCAAGGCTGAGCATTTGGCTTTAAGACACCAATTGATTTACCCTGACCCTCATAGATTCATTTAGCTCATCATTTTCTGCATTGTAGGCAACTGTTAGAAGCCAAATTTCTCCCTCTTCTAATTTCTTCCTTTCTGTCAAAAAGAAATCGCATACCAGGAGCGATCTGGAGGGATTGGGGCTTTCATATAAATATATGAAGCTATAACTAGCCTAAACCAAACATTACTTTGCCTCTGGATGCTAGCAGGTGCGAAGGTGCTAACTCCCTGTGAGTACGCACAGTGTACTGTGCAACACCTCCTGCTCTTCTACCATCCTGTGACACCACATGGTTCAACCACCTCTGGCCATCCCACCTTCTGGGTTTCCTTGCCATGGGCTTTCTCTGAATCTCTCTTCCTTCAAAACCCACATGAAGTTGAGAACTAAACTTCTTTTTCCTGGTAGAACTGTCCATTCTTCCTCAGCCACCAATGCCCCCTTCACATAAAGAAACCACTGCATCAGCAACAGTCCCCCCCCCTTACTTGTTTTTATCCCAAGTGAAATAATTACTAGTTATAACTCTGCATTTACAGGCATATTTCCCAAATTCTTTTTCATTCTAGTCACAGGTCTATATTTCCAACCCTTCTCTCCCATGAAGACAGGTCATACTCAAGAAAAAAACAGACTCCAATTGATTACAGCCCTGGTCAGACTTCACTTTTTAACCTTTTTGCCTACGGAAAGAGAATTCATTTGAAAGGACTGTTTTTTGAGTTGGAAGTTATTAGTGTTCACTATAACCAATGTTATTTCCTAGCTCTCCTTCTCCTGGTTATGGGCTGGAGATTAATCATTATTCAGGTGCAGAAATGCTTGATTTATATCACTAATAAGTATGTACTTTGTGTTGCTGCCAGTGTGGATTGTTCAGAATGCATGATGTAGAAGTTGTAAATTGATAAACGTATATTGGTAGACCACAATGAGCTCAGAAAAGGAAGATGGCCGTGTAAAACAGATATTTTACTTAGGGAGTATTCTAATATGCAGATCCCACTTTGGGTGGCAAATGCTGTTTAACAACATCCAAAATTGACCAGCCTATCTCCTGTCTCCACTGTTAGATTCTGTAAGAACACACCAACAGTCTGTCACTGGGTCATGGATCATGTCTATGAATCAAAGCGCTTGCTAAGAGTCTGGGTTTTGCAAATGAAAAATTGTGCCATCATCTGTCTGTTTTTGGTGAAATGGAGGCCTCAGCACATTAAAAGGTAAAATTCAAATGCAGCCATAAGTAAACTGCGTTTGCTTCCAGAAGGGCTCAGATTATTTTCCAGCTGCAGTCCCTTCATAGATCAGCCAGAAGCAACACAACAGACTAGAGTGCACAGCTAAGACCCACCATGCACTGGGAATGCTCCATCTGCCCCTCCTAGTTTCTCCCATGTCCTATATTCTGGAACTAATTAAGTTCTCTCAGAAATAGATTTTACTTGGGCCTAGTTTGTGTTAATCAGCTAAGGAGCAAGGTGGGGGTCACATCAAGCAGGTTCTTTCCCTTAGTCCTTGAAACTGAACAGAGTTTCCACCACTAGTAGAGATATTAATGATGTCAAAATATTTTATTATCCATATTGGAATGTTCAGACACTCTGGAACCATATTCTAATCCTGGCAGTAAATTAATTGAGTGTGGAAACATGTTGGGTTTGGTACACACATGGATGAGGAATGGTCCTGGGAATAATTATAACTGAAGACTTGGTTACTTCAGCTTGGTTGCTAAAGTAGCTCCCACAAGAAAAAAATTTTTAAATGGCATTAAGAATTTTTCCCAGGAACTTGGGGGCATTTGGAAACTTAGTTTTTCTTTTCATGCTGTTCATCCTCTGGAGCAGGTTTTTAAACTAATAAGTTCAGAATTGTTCAAAGTGCAAAATGTTGGAGGGAAAGAAATGATATCAAATAAAGAAGGCAAATAAAAGCATGACACTCCATTGTGTCGATCAACAGAGACCTAAAGCTGATTGTGAGCAAATCTGGCACCAGAGAATTCTGCAATTGAAATGAATTGCCAAAGGCATGTCTTAGTGAGAGAGCATGCCCTTTAGGGTCTATTTTAGAAGGAAATGTAAGCATTACCAAATATGGCACATAAATTGTTTCTCTGGAAAACCACAGCCCATATCTATTTTTCATGGGCAGTAGAAAAATTATAAAGTATATTTTCTATATCTGGGGCTAAGGTATGTGGATCTCCTTTTCTGAAATTCATTTTTTATAAATTGTGCTGTATCGACAACGTATCTATATTAGAAGAAGCTGTACATACAGTGTCTGGCTCTGAATAATGATTGCCAAAAAGATTTTGGAGTTTTTGACCCAGTTTCATCAGTAAGAAAAAGAGCATTGGTAGAGACTGTTATGCTAATGATTTGTTCCTATGGATGAAAATAAAATGGCATATAAAACTCAAATTATTGAATCTCCAGCATCCCAGAATAACAAGTTCCAGCAGAACACACTCTCCTGGAGGATAAGTGACTGTTTTAACTTTTTGTCTGCATTCATAGCACTTATGTGTAAATGTCCTACATACAGCAGGCATTTAATAAATGTTTCTTGTTGAACTGGATTTTGAGTTTACTCAGTACCTTTATTAAGTATCTTTAATATAGCTATGATCTCAGCAGTACAGTTACTCCCTCCAAAAGTTCAGGTCACAATCTATCCATTCTTTCTCATGCACAACTCTTGCCCATGTCATCTCCAAAATCCCTAATGGGGTCCCAGTGTGGTAAGGACTTTCTTTTAGATCTCTTGACGTTGGATATAAACGTAATGTGTGGGCTGACAGTATTTTCACCACATGACCAGCCCACTTTCTTTTGTGGTCCCACATCTCTCTAACATCATTCACACCACTTCTTTGGAGTAGTTCTTCCTTTACAATGTGTTGCAGCCTACTCATGGCCACCATGCGTCACTCCATTGACCTTTTGGTGACTCTCAACTTTTCAGAAACTGTGATATTCCCTGGCTTGGAGCCATGTAGTGTCACTGGAAGAATATTGTTTAAATTGTGGCTCCTTAAAAATACCATGGGTCAAGAGTGGCAGTGTATCCCTATGATCCTAGTTACCAGGGAGGTCAGGGTGTGAATTACTTGAGCTAAGGGAGTTCTGAGCTACAGAAGGCTAAGCCAACCACATGTCCACACTAAGCCCAGGCCACATGAGCACCCATTAATGGAAGACCGCTAGACTGCCTAAGGAGGCATGAACCAGCCCAAGATGTAAACAGAACAAAGATCCCATGGACAAAAACAATAACAACACTGTTCAGTTTTCCAAAGATGATTTAATTCACCCTCTTCCTCCAGTTCAATTATAGGTCCATCTTATCGTCCATGCATAGTGTCGGTCTAAGAGATAAGTACTGATAGATAGGACAACTTTGGGCGTTGTTCCTCCAATTCTATCATAGGCTGGACTAATAAACCTACTTCATCCACTTGCTTTTTTCTAAGTAACTATTTAGGCCCCTTTGAAAGATCATGGAACTCATTTTGGAGACCTTGCCACAATCTCGGGATTGATGCAATCAGAGTGATGTCATCTGCAAACTGGAGCTTCTAGAAGACAACTACAGAGAATCCCATTTCCATGTGGTCTGTTTGTGCACTGGGCACAATGCTAAACACCTGTGACTAGTTTCTATTTCCTTGATTTATGTCTTACTTTATTTGAATAATAAGAGGATAAGAGAACAAAGTTATTTCCACTATGCCCTTCAAGGAATCTTGTAAATACCATTCACCTTTTTGGAGAAGAGTTTTTAAGACAGCATTTTGATCTGCAAAAATAACTTATTTTTAAAACAGATTTGTAAGGCTTACAAACAATAAACAAAGAACATCTCATATCCTCCACACATTTCAGTCAATCCTGTGACAACGAAGATGTGATCTCCTTTACAAAAGTATGCCTGCCAGGTTCTTTATTGTGTCTTCAACAAACACGTTTCAATGTTCCTGTAGATTATTCTTAATAACAATGAAAAATAGTGCTGGGAAAGTACCTATATGAACCAATATTATTCATATTTTCTCAGTTACCATTTTTTCTCATAACAATAATATCTGTCATTCCCTTAGTCCTCTCCTCTAGGTTCTGTTTCTCAGTCTTTAGACATTTCTCCACCATTAACCAGCATCCTTCTCACTAGGAAGCAGATTGAATAGAGCACTGACCCTGAAGTAAGGAAGGCCTGAGTTCAAATCCAGCTTCAGACACACTAGCTTTGTGTCCTTGGGCAAACTACTTTTGTCTGCCTTGGTTTCCTCAACTGTAAAGAGATTCATAATAACACCTACTTCTGAGGATTGTTGTGAGGACCAAAGTGCTTTGTCCAGTGCCTGATGCCTAATAGGTACTTAATAAATATTTATTCCATTCCCTTCCACTGGAAATTTACTTACATTAGCAGCCTTCTTACTGTGGAAGATCAATATGCCTCCATGGCCCATCCTTTGGGTGTTCAATTCCTCCCAGAACCTTCATTTCAAAGAAAGTGCCCACGCTAGGCCTGTTCATTCTTTTTTTTTTTTTTTAAAGCCATTGGGGTTAAGTAACTTGCTCAAGTTTACACGGCCAGTTATTTCTGGGTGTGGTGCTAAGTATCTGAGGCCGTATTTGATCCCAGGTCATCCCAACTCTGGGGCAGGTGCTCTTACTTGCTGTGCTACCTGGCTGCCCCCCTGTTCATTCTTTATTCCTCACTCTGAACTCTACTTTTTTTTTTTTTGCCTTTTTGGAGGGCAGTTGGGCTTAAGCAAGTTGCCCAAAGTTACTCGGCTAATTTGTGTGTGTGTGTGTGTGTGTGTGTGTGTGTGTGTGTGTGTGTGTGTGTGTGTGTATTAAGTGTCTGAGGCCAGATCCAAACTTGGGTCTGACGCTTTACTCACTGCGCCTCCTAGCTGCCCTCTGAACTCTACTCTTCACTCATCAGATACTTCATCTCCATTCACCTCATTTTTTTTCAACCTCTTATTTATTGTCTTCTTCCATCAGAAGGTAAGCACCTTGAGGTCAAGGATAGCTTTTCTTTTTACTTGTATTCCCAGCACTTAGCACAGTGCCTGACATACAGCAAATAATAAATAGTTACTGACTTAGGGGCAGCTAGGTGGTGCAATGAATAGAGCAACAGCCCTGGAGTCAGGAGGACCTGAGTTCAAATCTGATCTCAGACACTTAACACACACACACACACACACACACACACACACACACACAAAACTAGTTGTATGACCTTGAGCAAGACACTTAACTCCAACTGCCCTACCTTCTCCTCTCTCAAAAAAAAAAAGCAAAAAAGAAAAAATTATTGACTTATTATTACCTGTTTCTAAGGCTTTGATTTCCATTTCTCTCTCAGATACCTTAAATATTTATTCTTAATGGTCAGCACAAACCTCCTCTGGTCTACCTGTGCTGATACTCTTGGTTTTCCCATATTCATTTTCTTTAGTGACATTTCTGTTTCCTTTATCTAACAATCCTGGAGCTAAGGAAGCCAAATTGATAGGTTTGATCCCTGTACAGGTAAGTTTTCACAAAGAAAAAACCAAAACCAAAAAAAAAAAAAAACCCTCTCATTCCTAAACTCAGCTCCCTCTCTCACAAATGGTTTGTATTGATTAGTTAGAAGGTAGCTAGTCATCGTTGCAGATGACTCAGGAAGACCAGCCCCATTTTGGGAGATTTTATCCATTTCTCTTATGTCTTTTTAACATTTATTTTATTCTGAACTTAAGAAGTAAAACAAGTGTTTCATTAACATAGTAGAATAGGGAAAAAAAGATGATTGCGTATGAAACTGCAAATCTATTATGTACAATTTGCTGTTCCTTTTAAATATATAAAGCAGGGGGGAGGAGCCAAGATGGCGGAGTAGAAGCACAAGAACTCCCTGCACTCCCCCCATAACCACCTCAAATACCTGTAAAAAATGACTCTAAACAAACTTTAGGGATACAGAACCCATAAAGTGACAGAGAGAAACAAACCTCCTGCTGAAGACAGCCTGGCAAGACAGCAGGAAGGGTCCATTTCAGGGTGCTGGGAGAAGAGGCCAGCCCTGTGTGAGTCCCAGGTTTTATCCCCAGAGCTGCCTGACCAGCCCTGCCTGGAGGGACTTTGGGAGAGTGGATCACCAGCAGCTGTGGCAGTTTCCAGAATTATCAAGCCATAAATGCCAAAGACAAAGTGAGAGGTCAGTGGACTTTGGGAACAGGGGGTCCAGGAGTGCAGTTCAGCCTCTGACACCCCACCCCCCCAGAAGTGGCTGAGGCACTGCAGCCATGCATCCTGTGGCTGCTTCAGAGCTCCTGGCCTGCAGATTGTAGGGGGACCAAGCAACCATTCTGAGGGGTAATCGCTTTTGCTTTAACCTGCTTGGATATGGATTGCTGTCTAGGGTAGAGGTCCTGTAGTGGATGACCAGGTGCTAGAGGCAGTGGAGGCTTTAGAGAGGGCACCCAACTAATAGCTCTGGCAGCTATGAAAACCCCAGTGATTTGGGACAAAACTCTCCTCTCTGGAAGCAGAGTTCTATTGTGGCAAAAAGCTCAAAAGTCAAATAATTGAGTGGCAAAATGATCAAGCAAAGGAAGCAAAGGAATCACAACAATCTGACTTTGTATTACTTTTTTGGGAATGAAAAGGATGAAAACATGGAAGGAAGGAAGAAAATGAAGTCAGAAGGCCTGCACCAAAAGCTTCCAAGAAACATATGAACTGGTTGCAGACCATAGAGGAGCTTAAGAAGGATTTTGAAAACCCAATAAGAGAAGTGGAGGAAAAATTGGAAATAGAAATGAGAATGATGCAAGAAAATCATGAAAAGAGAGTTAACAACGTGACTGAAGAAAATAACACCTTAAAAAACACACTAACTCAAATAGCAAAAGAGGCTCAAAAAGGCAATGAGGAGAAGAATGCCTTAAAAAACAGAATTTGCCAGATGGAAAAAGAATCTCAAAACCTCACTGAGGAGAATCATTCCTTCAGAATTAGATTGGAGCAAATGGAAGCTAGTGAGTTTATGAGAAATCAAGATACTATTAAACAGATCCAAACAAATGAAAAAATAGAAGGCAATGTGAAATATCTCATGGGAAAAATCACTGACCTGGAAAATAGTCCAGGAGAGATAACTTAAAAATTATTGAACTACCTGAAATCCATGATCAAAAAAAGAACCTAGAAATCATCTTTCAAGAAATTCTTAAGGAAAATTGCCCTGATGTTTTAGAACCAGAGGGCAAAACAGAGGTTGAAAGAATCCAATGATCACCTCTCAAAAAAGATCTCAAAAAGAAAACTCCTGGGAATATTATAGCCAGGTTCTGGAGTTCCCAGATCAAGGAGAAAATATTACAAGCAGCCAAGAAGAAACAATTTGAATGTTGTGGAAACACAATCAGGATAACACAGGATCTGCCAGCTTCTACACTGAGGGATCAAAGGGCTTGGAATATGATATTCTGGAGGTCAAAGGAGCTGGGATTAAAACCAAGAGTCACCTACCCAGCAAAACTGAGTATCATGTTTCAGGGGAAAATATGGTAATTCAATGAAATACAGGACTTTGAAGCATTCTTGATGAAAAAACCAGAGTTGAATAGAAAATTCGACATTTGGATACGAGAAGCAAAAGAAGCATGAGAAGGTAAACAAGGAAAAGAAATCATAAGGAACTTACCCAAGTCGAACTATTTATGGAAAAATGATAATTGTAACTTATGAAACTTTTCTCAGCATGAGACAAGTTGAAGGGAATATAAATGTATATATACATATACATACATATGTGTATATAGGAAGGTATATGGGCGTATGAATACATATGTGAATGTGTGTGTATATGTGTGTACAGGTATACATAGACAGAGGGCACAGGACCAATTTAACAGGAAGGGATGATACTTAAAAGGTGAAATTGATAGGTGAGAGAGGAATATAATGAGAGGAGATGGGGAGACAGAATGGGGTAGATTATCCCATATAGAAGAGGCAAGGGGAAACTCTTACAATGGAGGGGAACAACAGGAAGACACAAGGGAATGGGTCAACCTTACTCTCATTGAATTTGGCTTAGGGAGGGAATGACATATATACGAAATAGGGTATCTCACCCTACAGGAGAGTAGTGGGGAAGGGGATGACAGGGGGGATGATGGAGGGGAGGGAAGGTTGGGGGGGAGGGAAGTTGGAAACACACACTTTTGAAAAGGGACAAGGTCAAAGTAGAGAATAGAACAAGTGTGGGGTGGGATAGGATGGAGGGAAATATAGTCAGTCTTTCACAATATATCTACTATGGAAATGTTTTGCGTAGCTACACATGTACAACCTATATTGAATTGCTTATCTTTCCAATAAGGGTTGGTGACAAGGAAAGAAGGGAAAGAAAAAATTCAAAGTTTTAAAGTCAAATGTTTAAAAAATTTTTATTATTTTTTTACATGCAACTGGGAAATAAGATATACACGCACTGGGGTATAGAGATCCATTTTGCCCTACTAGAAAGTTGGAGGGGGTATGGGGAAGGATATAGGAGACAGCAGATTGGGGGAGGGGGCATACAATGGGATTGATGTTTTGGGGTGGTGGGTAGGGGAAAGACAGGGAGAAAATTTTTAACTCAAAATTTTGTGGAAATGAATAATGTAAACTAAAAATAAACATAAAATTTAATTAAAATATATAAAGCTGGTAACTTCTAGTGAATCAGGATGGTCTGCTCTGGTCATGTCCTCCCATGGTGGTTGAGTTATATCATCTTCATATATAAAGAACAATACATGTTTAGTATGGTATTCTTTGAAATAGACTTAAACCAGATTATTCAAAGAATATAAAATTTAGAGCTAGAAGGGACTTTGGTGGTTACAGTGTCCAGTTCCTTTATTTTACTGTTGAGCAAAATGAAGCATGAAGACTTGCCCAGTGTTATTTGGCTATTATATGTCTGAAGTGAGAGTTTAACCAAGGTTTTCCCAATCTCCAGCCCAGTGCCCCTCCACCCCACCATACTTTCTCTTCAACTCACTTCCCAATGAAATGTTGAACTGGTATTTACAACTAACCTGGGAATCCATGCCCAGACATATTGGGCACATGAAGAATTATTTTCTCTCTTCAGACCTGTCTTTGGATTCTTCTTGGTAATTGCCACCCACCATTATGTATCTCTGTAAGACTCACAAAGCCCTTTCCTCACAATAACTGTAAAGGAGACAGCGCTTATATCCTCAGCCAACCAATGACAAAAACGAGACTTTCCCCATTAGTTTATGTGTTCCTTGAGGGCAGGGATGGTCTTTTACCTCTTTTTGTATCGTAGCATTTAATACAGCCATATAACAAATGATTAATAAATGTTTATTGAGTGACTGACTTGGAGATGTTAAGCTCAACTCAATTAATTTTTAATCAACATATTAGTTATGTGCCAATTATGTGAATGCCAGGCCTTCTCACCATCTCTCAGTTGCCAGAATTCAAACTCAGGACCTCTCAATTCTAAGTGTCAGTCTGTTTCTATTATAACACAAGGGAAATTCAGGTGACATTGCCACCTTCTTCACATATGACCCAAGTTTCTCCGGAGGAGAGCAGGGAAGAATGGTAATTCTGAGGAAAATTCTCTTGTGAATACTTCTAGAAAAGGCCAGTATTAATTTAAGGCTGGGTGATTATTATGTTATAGAAAGGATTCCCATACAGGTTGAACTAAATCATCTTTCAGATCACTCCCACATCAAATCCTTTCATTTTGGGGAAAGGGGAAGGTGGCATCAAAGTAATTCTCCAAATGGATGTTTCTATGTGTAATGGATAGGACCTTGGACTTCAAGTCAGAAATCTTAGGTTCAAATTCCACTAGCACTGGTGACCTACATGAATTTCTTAACCTCTCTGTGCCTCAGTTTTCACATCTAAAGGGTTGGGTTTGGTGACTTTTGAGGACCCTTCGAACTAAAAACATCCATGTTCTATGATTTCTGTGTAGGCATAGGGGTACAGCAAGGGGTTCCAGGGCACTGTCTTTCAGCAATGTAGAAACAATACAACTAAACGTTGGCAAGCAAGAAAAATTAGTTAAAACAGTATGGAGAAGACGGCCTGCTTCTTCCCTCATCTCCGGTGAACTCTTACGCAATCCAGCCTCTCCACCAGGGCGGCCTACCCGCAGCAGTCTTTCAGTTTCTTAGGAAAACTTTATATTGGGCTACATTTTTATGCCACTTGCCCCAGGTACATTTCCTGCTGCTCAAAATCCACTTCAGAGCTTTGACTAGTTATTAAGGGAAAACGCAGCAATTGAACAGCATTGTTTTCCCTCAGGATAAAAAAGTTCCAAGACCGTCCTTGGGTTTGCAAATTTTGCTCTTGCTATCCATGACTATGCCCGTTTAATGCCATTGACACCTTTTGCTGAAAAAGGACCCACCATATCTGAAAAAGGCGATAGTGTTATGTTGGCTTGCCTGTTGCTGCTGCTTTCCAGAATTTCACATGGCTTGAAATAGTGCTTACAAAATCAATAATATCTGTCAATTAGGAAACTGCTTCAAGTCTCTAAATCCCCTTAGAAGGGATTTTATTATCCTAAGTTGGTAATTGGGCATTTTTCCCAGTGTTCTTCAGGGTAACTGGGCAGAAAAAAGGATGAAATAACCACCCTCTAGATCTTTTTCTCCCCCCCTCCCCTTCCCACTCCAATCATCTGGTATCATGGGCATTTTTCTTGTCTGCTTCGTGGAAGCTGCCCAATCCACAGCCAGTCACCAGTTCCAAGTGTTGCTTATAAATACTAGATACTGGGATGGATTCATGATTTCATCTGAGAGAGTGCTCTATCACATAAGACTTCTTAGCATGTCACAGGGTAGTCGGTGCTGTGGCAAGAATACAGAATTTGGATTCAGGAGGACTGTTCTGTTACTTTCTAGTGACACAGTGGATAGCTATACCCAAGTCATTTAATGTTTCTAAGTCTTAGTTTATTTATCTACAAAATGGGGACAATAAACCTGACATTCTTTACCTTATGGAGTTGCAATGAGGAAAGTGCTTTGTAAACCATATGATTGGGAGCTATTAGTTTTTGCAAATTCTTCCTATGTCTTCCTGAGGGAAAGCTGTCCTTCCTTGCTATGACCAATCTCCCTCCCTGTTAATGTTTTTTATTTTATTTTTAATTTATGGAATAAAGCAAGCATTTCCATAACATAGTACAATAAAAATAATTTATTTACTCAAAATAGTTCTTAAAACAATATTGCTGTTACTGTATACAATGTTCTCTTGGTTCTACTTATTTTAGACTTCATTATTTCATGCATATTTGTCTTTCCATGATTTTCTAAAATCATTGAGCTAATCATTTCTTCATATGTCCCTTATTTGGGTTTCTATAAGTCAAAATAATTTTTTTATAGAATAATAGTATCCTATCACAATTGTATACCACAACTTGTTCATTCATTCCCCAATTGATGGGCATCCCCACAATTTCCAGTTCTTTGCTACCAAAAGGAGAACTGCTATAAACATTTTAGAATATATAGGTTCTTTTCCTTTTCCCCTAATTATCTCCGGAAATAAAAGAAGTAGTTATATTGCTGGGTCAAAGGATATATAGGTAGTTTAGTAACTCTTTGGGCATAATTTCAGATTGCTCTCCAAAATGATTGGATCAGTTCACAATTCCACCAAAACGAATTAGTGTCTCAATTTTTCCACATCTACTCCAACATTTGTCACTCTCCTCTTCTGTCATTTTAGCTAATCTGGTAGGTAAAATGATACCTTAAGGTTGTTTTTATTTTTATTTCTCTAGTCAATAATGATTTAGAGCATTTTCTCATGTGACTACAAATTGTTTTGATTTCTTCATCAAAAAACTGCCTGTTCATATTCCTTTGACCATTTATCAATCGATGAATGACTCATACTCTTATAGATTTGGCAAAGTTCTTTATATATGTTAGACATGAGACCTTTATCTGAGAAATTATCTATAAAATTTTTCCCCCAATTTTATGCTTTCCTTCTGATTTTGGTTGGCTACAATTGTTTTATTTGTAGAAAACTTTTTAAATTTAGCATAATAAAAATTATCCATTTTACACCTAACTTTGCTTTCTATCTCTTGTTTATTCACAAATTGTTTACCTATCCATAAGTCTGATAAGTAATATATTCCATGTTCTTTCAATTTTCTTGTAAAATCTCTCTTTCTATCTAGATCATGTAACCATTTTGACCTTATCTTAGTAAATAGTTTGAGATACTGGTCTATGCCCAGTTTCCGCCACACTGCTTTCCAGTTTTCCCAGAAATTTTTCTTTTTACCAAATAAAGAATTCTTATCCCAAAACCATATGATTGGTTTTGGGATCTTAAGTCTTTACACTTATCAAGCACGAGGTTATTATGTTTATTTGCTGCTCTAAATTATATGTCTACTCTATTCCATTGATCTACCTTTCTATTTTTTAGTCAATGACAGTTTGATAATTATTGCCTTATGATATAGTTTAAGATCTATTATTGCTAAACCTCCTTCCTTTACACTTTTTCATTATTTCCCTTAATATTCTTGACTATTGTTTTTCCAAATGAATTTTGTTATTATTTTTCTAATAATTCCACCAAAGCAGTTTGGGAAAGGAGAGTGCTAGTGTGTGTGGTGGGCAGTATCAGGAAAGGCTTCATGTAGAATGGAATTATAATCTCCTTCCTTCTAGACACAATATCTCTCCTAATGCAGTCCAAGATTGAACAGGGCTCTGTTGGTTTTTCTTTAATTTTAGCTGTCAAATCATACTATGAACTCTACATTAAGACCATGGTCCACTGAAGCTTGCACATATTTTTCACAATAATGATCCATTGTAACTCAAATTCCCATGCCCATAATTAAGTCCATTTTATTTTCCCCCAAACATTTTTGACAACTATTTGTCAGCGGCAACATCATTCATTTTGTGTCTTATCTCCAAAATCTCGCTACCATTTGTGACTTTTCATTCTCCCCCTTTTGTCTATTTTTTTGTCTATATCTTTTTGCCTATGTCTATTCAGTAAGTAAGACCCATGCAACGTGCCACTCCAAAGACTCTTGCATCATCTCTTCCTTCAACAATCTCATCACCATTCTAGTACAAGCCTTCATGACCACCCACCTGGACAATTGGAATAACCTCCTACCAGGTCTTCCCACCTTCACATTCTCTCCCTCTGTCAGATTTCTTTGGTTTACATCTGGTCATGTCACTCCTGCTCAAAGCACTTTGGTGACAGCCCATTATTGACTGCCAAGTATTATTGCCTGCCAAGTGAATCTCAGATTCTTGGCCTGGCATTCAAGCCCCGCCGCAATCTGGCACCACCTTTTCTCACCAGCTTTATCCCCTCACATGCTCTATGCTCCAGACACACCAGACTATTTGTAATGTCCTGCACTTTCCTACCTCTATATCTTGGCTCATAGTATTCTCATGACTCTTTCTTACCTCCTTGCTACCTACATCATACATCCTTTAAAACATAGTTAAAATATAAAATAAAAACAAAATATAACCTCCTCCAAAAACTGTTTCATATTATCTCTCCCCATGCCCCCATTCAGAAATGACCAAATTCCTTCTTGGATCTCGAATAATATTCTACTTACACATTCATGTATGTCCTAGGTTATTTTGAATCACAGTAAAATGCACAGTATACATCTCTTATTCCCTACTAAAATTTCCCTGGTGTCAGAGACTATCAATATCTTATATAAACATTATCTATCACTCCAACTAACAGGATGTTCTTCACTTAGCAGGAGTTGAATAGATGCTTGCTGAATTGAATAGAATACAGAAAGCCATCACTCTTACCCATGAGTCCAGTGTGATTCTTGCTCACATTTTCACACAAATCCTAGATTTCTAGCTGGAAATGACTTTAAATACTGTCTAGTCCCACCTCCTCATATTATAAATGAGGAAACTGAGGCTGAGAGAGGTTAAATGACTTGTCTGAGGTCACACGGATAGTAAAGTGGCAGAGACAGGTTTTGAACTCCCATTGTCCTTTGACTCCAAAGCTGGTGCTTTTTCTACTGAAACCCTTAAAGGAAGCCCCATCAAAGTCATTACTTATTCTCTTAGCATCTCATACATCAGCTGTGTCTTATTCTAGCTACATGACTGGTCCATTTCCTTTTCTAGTCTTATGTATTTATAGAGAAAGTCTTTTTGAAATTGGTGATATCCTGTAGCCTACTTGTGCCCCTTTCCTCTCCCTTGTACTTTTCTATTACCCCTTAGGCTATTTATAATTTTCATTCTGCTGGGATCATAGTGTGCTATGACTCATGGCCACATACCTTCTCTGGGGGAATAATGTTAAAGAGACAGATTTCTGTAACTGTGTAAGAAGTATTCAGCTGGTGGAGAAGTGGGCTTAGTCTCTGGGGTGGACTCCCCCAAAACAGAGGATTCCATTGACTCTCTTAACTCTAGAGGGACTCAGAGTCAACACACTATATCCCAGGAGCAGGTAGAGCAGAGTGGTAGATTGGGAAGTGTGTTGACTCTGGAATTAGAGAATCTGGGTTCAAATCCTATTTCTGTTACTACTTGTGTGATCTTGGGCAAATCATTTTAACTTCCTTAGTTTATCCTCCAGTTCCCTCATCTGCAGAGTTATAGGGTTGGACCAAATAGTCACTAATATGCCCTTCCAGCTTTGGATCTATGATCTTATCATCCCCTCACAGCCTTGGAGAAAGGCTAAGGGGCATTTTCATCAGTAGAAGGGGGAAAGTGAGGGCTTACTCTTCAGAGTATGAGGCAGACTGATGTAAATGTCAATGAACAGTCACTTATGGAAACTTACCCATTATGAAAATTTCCATCATTTGTGGCTGTAGGACTAACTGGTAAGAGTTGCTATCACCCACCATACAAAGACCTCTAAGTCCAACAATTTTAACAGAGTTTGTGACATTTCTGAGACCTTTTCACTCTGTCATTCATTGTTGAGGCACCACTACAGGCAGTACAAGTTTTGCTTCCATTTTCTGAAAGCCTAGTTGTTCCTGAGGATCTGAAAAGATAGAAGACTAATAGACATGTCATCACTTTTCACCATGAAAGCTACCTTGAGGCTTCTGGAAAGTTCTTATTAGAAAATGCCAAGCACCTTAGAGTTTGAGTGATTTACTATAAATGTAAAATGCTATGGAAATCTTCAGACAAGATCCTTCCCAAAGATTATTTAAAGTTGAGGATAAAAAGCATGCATCTTCCTGGAGAATATAATTTTGAGAGATCTGATAAATAAAATTTGGTTGGTTAATGCGATAGCTCATTTTCTAGTGAGATTTGCTGTGAGCCAAGGTCATTACATGTGTGTATGAATTAAAAGGACTTTGTGATTTGAGCCCACAGTATTCCCTGATTCAGGTCAGGATCAGTTTTTAGTTTCTGAGTTGGGGAAAAAAAAATTTTCTCTCTGGTTAAGCTGAGCAGAATAAATGATGGAGTGCAGAATTTATTGAGACTACTAGTAATAATAATAAGTTCTTTTGTTACTTTGATGGATCTGTGATCTCATCAGGGAGGCTGCATCTTCCACTGGTGCAGAGCCTTCTACACATTCTCACACTTTAAGACTCTTGTCTCTCTCTTTACATAAATCTACCATCAAATATTCACCAAAACACACCAGAGAACCTTCTTCTGATTCTTTTAATATTTATGGGTATCAGTGCAGCTCTTGGGCTGTGGATTTGTTATCCTTCATTTTCACTATATGACTCACCCACCTCACATACGTCCCTTACATCATTTCTTACCCACAAGTCATTGTTGGTAACATGCCTCAGCCTACTTACATCCACAAGGGGCACAATTTCTATTACCCTTTATGTCCCTTGATATTTGGATTCTTTTGAGATCTTGGTATTCTATGATTCACAGCCATGTAGGAGAATAGTGATGTTTTTTCCAAAAAAGATTATCTTTTGCCTCTGGGAACAGCTTGAGATAATTGAAAGTTTTGTGCCATTTCCCAAGTTTGATGTGGCCCAATTCAATTTTGAGCCCAGTTCATTTTCCATCTGCAGCACCTGTCCAAGATAAGTGTATTTATAGACTAAGTTAAGAGGTTGACCATTAAACAACATATTCTAAACCTGGTAATATATGTCTTTCTTGCATCTTGATTTTTCACTGTCATTAGGCTAACGTCTTTCAAATGATGTGGAATTCATTAAGCTTTATATTATTTCTGGGCTCAACAAAGTATCATCTGAAAAAGTAATCACCTAGAGTCTAACATTCTACCAAGGAGTCTCTCTGTACTTAGCTAGGATGACCCTCAGGCAGTTTGTTGTTTAGTCATTTCAGTCCTGTCTAACTCTCTAGGACTCCATTTGGGGTTTTCTTGGCAAAGAAACAGGAGTGGTTTGCCATTTCTTTCTCCAGCTCACTTTACAGATGAAGAACTGAGGCAAATAGGGTTAAGTGACTTGCCCAGGGTCACACAGCTAGTAAGTATCTGAGGCCAGATTTGAACTCATGAAGATTAGTCTTCCTGATTTCCAAGGCCAGTGCTCTATCAATTGTACCACTTAGCTGTGTGAGCCCTCAGGCAGTAGATATAGTCTATTATCAAGACTATAATAGAAGCTTTTCCAGGTTGGTAGAAACTTTTACAATTCATGCTCTCTGGCATATCTTTGACAAAATCAGGTTCATCGCTTCTTTATAGTGAGTCATTACAGTAGGAACTTTTCAGAAGAATGCAGTAAATCATCCATATGTAACGTCTTATAAAGCACTTTCCTCACAAGAAGGAAGCATCCAGCTAAAATGTTGTTGTTCTCTTTTTATTGATGAGGAAATTGAGTTTCTGAGAAATTAAATGATTTGTCTAAGGTCACATAGCTAGTAAGTATCAGAGCCAGCACATAAACCTTGGTCTTCTATTTCCATGTCCAGTGGCCTTTTTGCAATGAGGAGCCTCCTGGATTTTTTTACTTTCTAGTTATACACCCAGTTTGACATAAATATATAAATCATTTGCTCTGAAGCATGATGCCTCTGACACCAAAAGGCAATACAAAACAGATACAAAGGCTTCAGAAAGGTAAGAGCCTCTGGGGGTCCAGAGACTTTGAGGTACAAGATATGGCATGAAATAGCCAGAGTTTGATAAATGTAAGAAATACCTGATTCAGATAAGTAGAGTAGGACTAAAATCAGTTTCAACCTAAAGGGGTCCTACCCACCTAGGCTCGGTGGATAGAGTGCTGATCCTGGAGTCAGGAAGACGAGTTTAAAAGCCTCAGACATTTACTAATTGTGTGACCCTGGGCAAGTCATTAACCTTTGTCTACCTCAGTTTCCTCAACTGTAAAGTAAGGATAATAGAAACATCTGCTCCAAGGGTTATTGTAAGAATCAAGCAAAATATTTGTAAAGCACTTAGTACAGTAGTTCCACATGGTAAAAGCATAAAATGTTTATTTTCTTCTTTCCTTCCTCCCTCTCTTCCTTCCTTTCTTTTCTTCCTCTTTCCTTCTAATAAAAGGTCGGTAGGAAACAGGAAATGAGGAAATGACATGGGAGTTTAGACTAAGGGATATAGAACTAGGTTGACCTGGAGCTACAGAACTAGAAGATGGATTTACAGGTCAGGTCCAAAGTAGCTCTAATTAAATTTGAATTGAAAAAAGGTTGTTGTATTTAGATTCATGCTTAAAGGAAGACTGGAGTCCAGTGAAGTTTGTTGATTCCTTCTAGAGGAAACATAAATCCACGAAATTTTTAATGCTTTTTGACTTTTACTTCATGTATTTTCCAATATAAAAAGAAAATATTAGGAAGAGAAAGATATGATTATACACACTGGAATTTTATAGAAGAATAAGTTTAGAGATGGAGTGACCTTAGAGGTAGAGGAGGAATTTTGACACACCCAAATCCAAAGTGGAATTGATCTGCTCTGTTATTAGTCTAATTGCAAAAGTAAAATACTAATTCCTGATGCTTATCAGGTCTTCAGGGTCATCAAAAGCTTAAGGACTAAAGCCTGTGTACCTTCCTGTCATTTTCCTTACGTGACCTTTGTGCTTCATACTTAGGCTGATTTAACAAACAAGGGCCATCTGGAACCAAGATAGGTCAACTTTGCATCTGCATATACATTTGAGCCATCTGTCTTGGTAGGTGGATTGTTGCTTAAAATATTATTCATAGTGTTTTTAAAGGTCATAACCATTATCTCTGTTTTATTAGAATGTTTTCCAGGTAGTACTTAAGGGAAAACCTAAAATAATCATTGGGTGGGAAGGGTATCGTCATTGGGCATCACTTAGTCTATAAATGGTCTCTCCAACATAATACTTCTATCATTGGACAGTGGTGCCCTGTTCCTAATATAGTTGTCATGAATTTGGCCAGACAATAGGGAAGCAGGTTAGAATAAGCCTTTTATTGGATCGGGAGAATGGGTACTAGTAGCTCTACCATCAGCTACCTGACTGAATTCAGGCTAGTTGCTGATGGGCTGCAGTTTTCCTCACGTAAAATCAGAGTTATGCCAAATGATCTCTAAGGTGCCAAGATTTAAGGTTCTGTGGTGAAATGTCATGACAAAGTGACAAGGTTTAGAGTCAGAGGGCCTGGTTTGAATCTCAGCCCTGCTTTTTGGTACTTGAATGATGCTGGGTAAGTCACTTATTCTCCATAGACCTCAGTTTTCTCATCTTTCAAATGAGGGAGGTTGAACTCGACAATTCCTGTTGTCTCTTCTAGATTTCAGTACTCTGAAGCCATGAAGTATCTAACACAATTACTTCCCACTATAAACCTTTAACAAATGTTTGTTGAACAAATTCTATCTATCTATCTATCTATCTATCTATCTATCTATCTATCTATCTATTTATCTATCTGTCTACCTATCTATCTATCTATCCATCCATCTATCGGCCCGTGATTTTATCCTCAAAACAGCCTAAAATGCTAATATATTAATTATATTCTCAAAATGATGAATCTAAGAGAACATGGTTATATAAACAGCATTTGACATAACATTTTTTCACAAGCATTTTTTTCTCTCTCTCCCATCTCCCCCTCTCTTCCTTTGAGTGAATGAATAAAGCATTAGTTAAGTGTCACTCAGTGCAGAGAACCGTATTGAGTGCTGTGGATATAGATAGAAAAGGAAGACAGTCCCTGATCTCAAGGTGCTCACATTTTAATGAAGGAAGTGACACATGGAGAAGGTTTCAGCTCCAAGGCAGATGGACAGGTCTCATGGTCCTGAGGTTCAGCAGCAAAGTAAATGAGAATATCTCTAATGTCATTTTCACCGATAAAATCATAGCAGTTTCTGATCTTGAATATTTAAATATGCACTGAAAGCATGGCTATTCTCAAGGTTCTTGGGTTCAAGGTACTAAGCTATTTCCATCAGGGGCCAAGGGGAGATTGTGGTCAAAGTATTAGTGGAAGTTTGACCTTATTATATCACACTATTTTCTCTCTTTCTCCTTCGGTTGGCCTTGTTACTTCAGCTACTTCAGCTTCTGGCTCTCTTGCTCTGTGACTGACATTGACTTGACAGCTGGTAGGGATACTTGGTTTCTTCTCCCCAGGAGCCATACCCCTAGATGATGGCTTTGAGGGCTGAACTGGAAGTAGGTCCACTGGTCCTGTGCAATGGAGCTCCCACTCCCAGGGTTTTTATCCCTATGTCCCTTTTGTGGTCTGGGATATAAGGAGTCTGCTGGTTTGGGATCCTCTGCTCATCTCAAGGCTCTTCATTTCAAGGTCCTAGGTTTTTTCCAACAGGGTCTGAAAAGGGTGGTCAAGATGGTACTGGTGGTGGCGGTTCAGCTTTCCTGGAACCTATAGCTTCTTGTCTTTCCATCAGGGTATCCTACTGCTTCAGCTAGGTTGGCTTGTCTTTGAACAAAAAATAAAAATAAAACTCTAGTAACAAATATACATAATCAAGAAAAGCATATTCCTTCATTGACCATGTCAAAAAACATATGCCTCTTTTTTCATTTTGGGTCTATCATCTCTCTGGTAAAAGATTCATCTTTGGTTCTCTGGGATATGTGGTTTGTTACTATATTGATCAAAGTCCTAAAGTCCTTCAAATTGGTATTTTTTTATAATTTTGTTGTTAGTCAATAAACATTTATTAAGTGTCTACACATGCTGGGAGCTGTGCTGAGATACAGAGAATGGCAAAAGATACTTGCTCTCAAGGGGGCCACAGTCTATTGTTCTCCTTGTTCTGCTCATTTCACTCTGCATCCATTCATAGACGTCTTCCAAGTCTCTTATGAAACTGCTCTTACAGTTCAAAATGTTTTATCACATTGATATATTAATTATATTCATATGCCATAATTTATTTAGTCATTCTCTAATGGGTGGTTATAATATTTCATTAATAATGAAAGTTTTTGGTAAATTTTTATCTCCTCAAGGGAGGAAGCAAATGGAGCTGATCTTAGAACTATTCTTGTTTGATAGGACATTTGCTTATGAAAAAATGTTTTAAAATAATTCAGAAGTGAAAGACAATATGCAAGAATGGAGAACAAAAGAGAATGTTACAATCCTTACCTGTAAAAAAAATATCTATAGAGAGTCCTAAAAGTTGTATAGATGACTTAGAATTCCAATACACTATTCTCATCAACAACTCAGTGGTATATTGAATAGAGTACTGATCTTGGAATCAGGAAGACTCATCTTTATGAGTTCAAATCCAGCCTCAGACACTTACTAGCTTGTGAACCTGAACAAATCACCTTGTTTGCCTCAGTTTCCTCCTCTGTACAATGATCTGGAGAAGAAAATGGCAAAACACTATCTTTGACAAGAAAACCCCAAATGGGGTCATGAAGAGTTGGATATGTTCTTGGTTACAGAAAGAACCCTTAGAGATAATCTGATCCAATTCCTTCATTTTTTTTCAGATGAGGATATTGAGGCTCAGACAGGCATGGTTTGTTGAATTTTTATAAATATAAAGAGAGGTAGAAAGATGAGAAATGATGGAAGAAAAGAGACAGACAACTAGGGACATCAGCAAGGAGGCCATAGTTCAAGAAGTGAGTTTTAGGAAGCTAGGGGGAAAAAGGAAAAGACCTAGGTCAGTGGTTATCCAATCAGACTCTTTGCTATTTGGGCAAAGAATTGCTCACTAGACTGCTCCTTTTTGCCTGCTACTGCTTCTGTTTTCTGCAATGTGCAAAGCTCATCCCCTAGGAAAACCTGCTTGTTATTTAAAGTATGGATTGTAGATTTAGGGAAGGGACTAATTAATCTTCATTCTTATTTGCTGCCTGAAATTAAACCCATTTAATGTTTTAAGCCTATAATCCTTTCACTTTGCATCTCAGGAGCAAAGAGATAAAGTCATGCACTAAGAGGGAAGTTTTCTGTTCACTGGCATTTCAGTACCAATATTATGTCTTTTAGCTATACTGACTCTGAGCTTTCCCCCATAGAACCTAACCCAAGATCCGAGAAATAGGATTAGGTTTTAAAGCATTAGATTGAATGAAAATGGGGTACTGCATTTAAACATCCTCCCTAGAGAGTCTAGGAAAGGCAGCTGGAAATGGTGAATTCAGAGATAGAAGTTAATCAGGGGATTTAAGACAGATAACGAAAACTATAGATTTATTATCTGGTATGATGGAGAATAGAAATTTATGGTCTGTCTATATATTTATATATGTTTAGGTACCAGTTCATAGGAGTTGAATCCTTTTCAAAGATTGGTTATTTGTGAGCCAGTAGGGCATCATGTATGAGAACTCACCTCAAAACTGGGAAGACCTGGGTTCAGGTCATGTAGATGACACATATTGGCTGAGTAACCCTGGGCAAATCACTTAATCTCTCCATATTTTATGTAATTCTCTAAGACTATAATTTTCAGAGAAAGATGTTGACCTGCATATGTAGATGATATTTCCTCATGTAGGCATTCTCAATACCAAATAAATCACAGTTCCAGTCCACATCCTAGCAAGTATTTAAAGAACATTTCTCCTTTTCCTCTGGGCCAAAGGAGAGAACTGAAATGAGAGGAAAGAGTAAAGTTAAGGCTTCTCCTTTCCATAACCAGCAAAGAAAGTTACTTATGCCCTGCTGGGCACAAAAGGGAGAGTTCTTTCTTGTAATTCATTTGCCTCAGTTTCCTAATCTGTACAATGATCTGGAGAAGGAAATGGCAAAACACTTTACCTTTGACAAGAAAACCCCAAATGGGGTCACAAAGAGTCAGATACAGACACAGATAATTCATCTCTTCTGTAGAATCTGATGCTTAAAAATATGCTGACAATCAATAATATTCTATTTTCCATCATATATAATATACATATATGCCTTTATTTCTTTGAGAAAATATCTAAAACATTCTATTAATAATTGTGCACACAACCAAGGGTGTGCTGGTGCCAGCTGGAACCAGCCATGAGAGTACATTGTTAAATTTCCAGTGTGAGCATTAGAAATCAGCAATTGGCGCAAATCAGGATTTTATTTATTTTTTGATTGTCTAGACTTTAAAAAGTGTGAATGATAAAAATTAAACTTAAAAGAGATAGGGTGTGTGTGTGTGTGTGTGTGTGTGTGTGTGTGTGTATGTGTGTGTGTGTACATTCCCCTGCACCACCACCCCAGCCTGGTTGTTAAACATTTACCAGAACAGAACACCCCTGTATTGTTTTTTAAACATTGCCTGAGCTCAGCAGAAGCCTAGTAGAAAGCTCTGGGAAGGAAGTCATCACCAGGCAGGAGGCCTGGCAACTGCAGGCTAACAGTGATAAGAACAATCAGAATAATAATAATAACTACCATTTATATGGGACTTTAAGGTTGACAAAGTGCTTTGCATCCATGATCTCATATGAGCCTCACAGCAAACCTCCATGTTGTTGTTCAATCATTTCAGTCATGTCAGATTCTTCATGACCCCATTTGGGGTTTTCTTGGCAAAGGTACTAGAGTAGTCTGCCATTTCCTTCTCCAGTTCCTTTTCTAGATGAGGAATCTGCTAAGTGTCTGAGGTCATATTTGAACTCAGGAAGATAGTCTTCTTGACTTCAGGCCCAGCACTCTGTCCCCTGCACCACCTAGCTACTCCAAAATATTTTTACAACACAAAGAAATAGCATAATAATGCATAGGGGCACTGTGTACAGTGATCAGAGCACTGGCCTTGGAATAGAGAGGCCCTGGGTTCAAGGGCCAATTCTGACATATACTGGCTGTGTGACATTGGGCAAGTGACTTTACCACCCAGGTAACTCTGTAAGACTAAATGGCAGAGCAATTATTGCTTAGCCTTGGTTGACGCAGTGTCCTGCCTAGGAGTTCCATGTACCAAAAAAATAACAGGTCTGGTAAAACACAACATAACAATAATAATTATATTGTGTATCTAAAATATAATAAGAAGTGTAATTTAGTCCTACATATGAAAATTAAATCAGTGGGGTTTCCCAGTCACAGCACACTATCCGCAGGAAGTCAGGCAGCCATGGTTTAGTGCATAGAGAACAAAATTTGGAGTGGGAAAATCCGAATTTGGACCTTGGCTCTGTTACAAATGAATGGTCAAAAGGCAATCAGGGAAACAAAGGGTCAGGATGATCCAAAACTTTCGTTGTAAAGCCAGAACAAGTGAAAATTAATTGTGTGTGGATAAGCATGTCTCAGAAATCCACCACATTTCAGATGACCTCTCCTAGAGAGTAGAAAATTAACAAAGATGCTAAGTTTGATTGCAAAATAAGCCTTGTGTTGATTAAAAGAAGGCAGGGGTGCAGTAACAACACTCTATCATAGCTGAAATCAAATTGAAACCTCTCTTGCAGTCACACCCTTGGCAATTTCAGTTGGAACAAACTATTCTTTAAGGGACAGCTCCCCCCAAATCTGTTTTTTTAACTTTTCTTTCACTGCATACAGATGCTAAGGAAAAAAAATCTGAAAAAATTTTAAGAGATTATCATTGTTGTTTTATTTGGTTTTAAGAAATTTCCTCATGTGAATGTGACCCAACAGGTGTATAGGGAATGGGAGGGCAGTGTTTAATGCATCCAAGACATAAATGTCTCTCCTTAAATCTCTGACTCTAGAATCCCCTGCTCCCTTCCCTAGGTTCGGTGTGACTGTTTTGCATAACAAAATATGCAAATCATAGCCCAAGCTACCATTTGATTCAATTCTTTAATCTTGGGCCTTTGGTTCCCATTTAGCAGCTGAACCTCTTGGGGGTTCAAACAATGGTCAAAGGGGTTGATGTGAAAAATCCCTTAATAGTTCCTTAAGCAGTAAATAATTACCCAATTATGCCACAAATATATTTTTCCTCTGTCATAGAAAGCTCATGCATTTTTAAAGCATTATAGGTTTAATTCGGCACTGATTCAAAAACATCATGAACATGCACACAATGATTTTGGTGCCCATGCAGAGATTACATCAAAATCTGGCCATTCTAAATAAAACACATACTTGCAGTTTCTCAGCCTCTCATCAAATTGTTTCCAAACTTCCACAAGGGTTCTACGTTTAGGTGCAAACTGATTCCCAATGGATTGTCAGGCACCTGCACATACCCTCATTTGCCTTCTATATACCACACCATTCCCTTCTGTGACCCTCTGTTACTACAGCCCCAAATTCCTCAGAAGCCACAGATATTGAAGCTCCAGAAAAAGTTTTTACCATCTGGGTTCTTGGCACTGTTAAATAAGTCAATTTTAGAAAGAGATAAGGTTTTATCAATGGAAATGACATTAAAGAAACTGAATTAATAGATGCAATCTTACTGCCCTATAAGGACCATTAGCTCTTCCCATTTGCCTAGAAGCTGAACCATCTTCTATGTTTTATTTCTCCCTGCCCCCACCCATTAGAATGTGAGCTCCTTGACAAGATGGCTGTTGTTCAGTCATGTCCAATTCTTTGTGAGTTTTCTTAGAAAAGATACTTGAGTGGTTTGCCATTTCCTTATCTAGTTCATTTTACAGATGAGGAATTGAAGGAAATAGGGTTAAGTGACTTGCCCAGGTTCACACAGCTAGCAAGTATCTGAGGTCAGAGTAGAATTCATGGGGATGAATCTTCCTGATTCTACTCTATCCACTATGCCACCTAGCTGTCCTTGAGAAGAAGGACTATCATGCTTTTCTATCTACATTGCCAGCACTTGACACATTTCTTGGTCCACAGCAAAGGCTTAATAAGATATTTTTCATTTATTCATTGGGCAGGCACCAAATTCATCAGAAATTCCATAAGACTGTTGGTCTCAGGAGACATCATGGCATTACTGTTCTTCACATTTCCATTCTATCCTCCATTCTGATCACAGTCCATGACAGGGGTGGGGAACCTGTGGCCTCAAGGCCACTTATGGGTCTTTAGGTCCTCAAGTACAGCCCTTTGACTGAATCTAAACTTCATAGAACAAGTTTGGAATCAGTTAAAGGGCTGCACTTGAGGACCTAGAGGGCCATGTATGGCCTTGAGGAATCAGGTTCCCCAACCAAGTCCATGACATGCCTCTTACTTATTAAAACCTCTTGCCTTATGGAACTGTCATGCTTAATCTGAGTTCTTTCCTGGTGATACCATCACTATGACCAGACATGTCTTCTTTGAAAATGTTGTCCTGGGGGCAGAGCCAAGATGGTGGACTAAAGGCAGGAACCTAACTTGAGCTCATCCCTAATTACCTTAAAGACTTGTAAAAATACTTTAAACACATTTTAGAGCTACAGAACCCACAAAATGACAGAGTGAAATGTGTCTCCAGCTGAGGACAGCTTGGCAAACTGACAGGAAGAATCTATTGCACTAGGCTGAGAGCAGAGCACAGTTTGGCCAGAGAATACCTCAGGGGAATGAATCACTGGCAGCTGTGGTGGTTTCCAGACTTCTCAACCCATAAACGCCAAAGAGAAAGTAAAAGGTCAGTGGGGAAACTGCTGGAACTGGATGAGAGAAGAGTGTGTGGTCCAGCCCCTGTCCCTGGGGCAGCAGAAGTGGTGGCTGCTGTGGCAGCAGTGACTGACTTCAGGGCTCCAGGTCCACAGGAAGTGGGGGAACCAAGGGGCTGACCTGAGTGCAACTGTAAGAATCTCTTTGCTGGCACTGAAGCAGGATTCTCTAGCTTTTCCCTGCTTGGATATGGGTCACAGTCTCAGGTGGCAGTCCTGGGGTGATAAGCACTGTTGTGTCAGAGGTTGTTGAGGTTTTGGATATGACATCCTCCTCACAGTTCTGAGGCAGGTACCTAGAAGAGGCTCTGACAACAGCTGTGCAAAACCCCAGAAATTTGGGACACAGCACTCTCCATTTTGGAAGCAGAGTTCTACTGTGGCAAAGAGTTCAAAATTCAAATAACTGGCTGGCAAGATGAGCAAACAGAGGAAGGGAAATCAAACTATAAAATCACTTTTTGGTGACAAAGACGAACAAACCATGGAACCAGAAGAAATCAATGAATTCAAAACTCCTGGATCAAAAGCCTCCAAGAAAAATATGAATTGGTCATAGGCCATGGAGGAGCTCAAGAAGGATTTTTTAAAATCAAGTAAGGGAAATGGAGGGAAAAAAATAGAGAAGAGAGATGAGAATGATGTAAGAAAATCATGAAAAGTGAGTCAACAGTCTGCTAAAGGAGACCCAAAAAATATTGAAGTAAATAACACCTTAAAAATAGACTAACTCAAATGGCAAAACAGGCCCAAAAAGTCAACAAGGAGAAGAATGCCTTAAAAAACCCAATTGGCCTAATGGAAAATGAATTTCAAAAACTCACTGAAAAGAATAATTCCTTCCAAATGAGATTGGAGCAAATGGAAACTAATGGCTTTATGAGAAATCAAGATACTATAAAACAGATCCAAACATATGAAAAAATAGAAGGCAATGTGAAATATCTCATTGGAAAACCCTGGAAAATTGATCCAGTAGAGATAATTTTAAAATTATTGGACTACCTGAAAGCCATGATCAAAAAAAGAGCCTAGAAATCATCCTTCAAGAAACTGTCAAGGAAAATTGTCCTGATATTCTAGAATCAGAGGGCAAAATAAAAATGGAAAGAATTCACTGATCACCTCTTGAAAAAGATCCCAAAAGGAAAACTCCTAGGAATATTATAGCTAAATTCCAGAGTTCCAGGTAAAGGAGAAAATATTACAAGCAGTCAGGAATAAACAATTTGAGTATTGTGGAAACACAATCAGAATAACACAAGATCTAGCAGCTTCTACCTTAAGGGATCAAAGGGCTTGGAATATGATATTCCAGAAGTCAAAGGAGCTAGGATTAAAACCAAGAATCACCTACCCAGCAAAACTGAGTATAATACTTCAGGGAAAAATATGGATATTCATTGAAATAGAGGATTTTCAAGGATTCTTGATGAAAAACCAGAGCTGAACAGAAAATTTGACTTTGAAATACAAGACTCAAGAGAAACAGGAAAAGATAAACAGGAAGGAAAAATCATAAGGAACTTATTAAAGTTGAACTATTTACATTCTTACATGGAAAGACGATGTTTGTAACTCATGAGGCTTTTCTCATTATTAGGATAGTTGAAGGGAATATATATATATACACACATATATATACACATATATATGTATATATAGGTGGATGCATGTATGTATAGGTGTGTGTACATGCATACATAGAGGGCACAAGGTAAGTTGAAAATGAAGGTGTGATATTTAAAAATAAAATTAGGAGGTGAGAGGAATATATCAGAAGAAGGAAAAAGGGAGAGATAGAATAGAGTAAATTATCTCACATTAAAAAGGCAAGAGAAAGCTATTACAATGGAGGGGAAGTGTGGGGAGGTGAAAGGGAATGAGTCAATCTTACTCTCATTGGATTTGGCCTAAGGAGGGAATAACATACCTACCCAATTGGGTATCGTACTGTATAGGAAAGTAGGGGGGAAGGGGATAAGAGGGGGGATGATAGAAGGGAGGGCAGATTGGGGGAGGGGGTAGTCAGAAGCAAACACTTTTGAAAAGGGACAGGGTCAAAGGCTAAAATAGAATAAATGGGGGATGGGATAGGATGGAGGGAAATAGTTAGTCTTTCACAACATGACTACTATGGAAATGTTTTGTATCACACATGTATAAACTATATTGAATTGTTTGCATTCCCAGTGGAGGTGGGTGAGGAGGGAAGAAAGGAAAGAATCTAGAACTCAAAGTTTTAAAAACAAATGTTAAAATTTGTTGTTACTTACAACCAGGAAATAAGATACACAGGCAATGAGGTATAGAAATCCAACTTGCAAGAAAGTAAGGGGGAAGGGGGCAAAGGGAGAGATGGGGGGAATATATGAGAGGACAGACTGGGGAAAGGAGTAATCAGCATGCTTGCCATCTGGAAGTAGGGGGTAGGGAGAGATGGGGGGAAAATTGGGAGCTCAAAATCTTGTGGAAATAAATGTTGAAACCTAAAAACAAATATTTTTTTTTTACAAAAGAAAATGTAGTCCAAAGAATTTCTCCCAATGAGTGATACATTCTAGATTTCAAGTATTAGCATAAAATTTTGAAGAAATTTAGTAAACGATTTAATCTCTTTGCAGCAGACCCAGAACCTCACATCTCTAGCTGCATATTGGACACATTTACATGTCACCACAGCATCTGGCACACTGCCTCGTACACAGTAGGTGCTCAATTCATGTTTATTGAGTTGAATTGTTCATCCTGATTCTCATGCAAGGTCATAGCTCCCAGAAGTCACTGAATTTTTTTTTCCATTTTATTTCTAGAGATAGCATAATGATTTTGCCTTAGAAATGGAAAGTAGTGTTGGCTTATGTCCTAGATGGGTATAAATCACAGGAGGCCTAAGTATGGGGGGGCGGTAGCAAACACCATGGTAACAGGAGCCACATCACAGTATATATCATTGCAAAGTAACATAACACAATGTTATTAAAATGATAAGGAAGATAAGAAAGAGAAAGCCTGTGCTTAGAACAGCAAGGGAAAGTCCTGATAACATATCCATATAGAGCAGAGTGCAGCCCGCTCCCTTGAGGAGAGGGACTCCTTGCAACAGTGACTTTACTTGGGTCTGCCTCGTTGAGCTAGACTAGAGCGTCACTTTTTATGTAAAACTGAGTTCTTTGTTTGGGAACCAGTTTAGCTGAGACTTTCACAAAAGGTGTTACCCAGTGATTTAGCCTTTAGGTGTAATATAACATAGAAGAAAGTGTAAAGGGAATCCAGGGGCTGGGTTAGCCAAGGATTGCTGTAAGCCCCAAACCAAGGGGGACCTTTTGTTCAGTCTGTCTTTACACAGACAAACTCTTCAGCAGATGCTTCTGGAGGCTACAGCAGAAAAAGAAAAATAAATGACAGGGTTGCTATCCCAGCTTTTGTCCACCTAGAAGCCTTTATCTCCATCTCCTCTTCTCCTTTCCTTTCCTTTTCTATTGACCATTTCCTTGTATCTTTATTTTTAACGAGAGACAAGAAAATGAAATGAAAGAGGCCTTCTCCACATTCTCTGTTCTCAACCACTTCAGACACCGGGACTAGCGCTTAAGCAAACTATAAAGTGAGATTAAATGGCTACAGAAGTATTTGTTGATCAAAAGGGTCTCATCTTTTACTCATATTTTGAAAAATAATAACAGTACCTTACAGTTGCTTACTACTTTTACACAAATATCTAATTTTATCTTGACAATCCTGAATTATCAGAGGGCAAAAAAGATAGTTATTGGATCATGGAATTTCATGGGAAAGGGAAGAAGATTGATACAGGCACTGACTGTGAAGAAAAACACCTATGAATTGTGCTGAGGAGGGCTTAGTGGGGAAGGGGAAGGGTCTTAGTCACCAGCTACTTTTGCGGGGATATAGTGACATTGAGGTGGCACAGAGGATAAAATACTAGACCTAGAATCAGGAAGACCTGGGCTGAAATCCAGCCTCTATAACGCAATAGCTGTGTGACCCTGAGCAAGTCACTTGACCTCTGTCTGCTCAGTTTTACCATCTGTATAATGGGGATAATAATAGCACCTACCTCCCAGGGTTGTTTTGAAGAAAAAATGAGATATTTTTAAAGTGTTTTGCAAACTTTAAATCTCCACAGAAAGGCCAGTTATAATTATTGTTGCTGTCACAGGGCCACTGATGTTTGAAATTAGCCAATGCCATTCTACAGCAGCAAGACAGGAAAGGGAAAAATCTGGTTGAGAAGAAGTAGGAGTAGTCTCTCAGAAAGTCAACTGACATAGCCACAGTGGCCTCAGAGTACCTCTAACAATGAAGAGGTATGAAACCATGGGCAAGGTATCCAAATGAGGTAATATTTGTAAAGTGCATAGCACAGTACTTGGACACTAAAATAAATATGTGTGTGTGTGTGTGTGTGTGTGAGAGAGAGAGACAGACAGACAGACAGACAGAAAAAGAAAGAGAAAAAGGGAGAGGAAGAGAGACAGAGAGAAAGAGAAAGAGACCGAGACAACCTCTCTCTTGGATTCCTATCTCCTTAAATAAGCTTCCTGTTGTTTTCTTTCTTTGAACTTTGGGTACTCTTTCAATGACAGCCTCAGAAACACAGCCTCCAATGTCTGGGAATCAAAAACTCTCTTATAGAAGACAGCAGAGCAGAGGAAACACTTCATCTGAGTTCCCTAACATTCCCCTCCAAACAACTTTAAAATAACAACTCGAGTTGAACTCTGGAGCAGCAGAGCCAGCAGAAGGGGAGGGTGAGGCATGTTTCCAGGCCAAGACAACTTAGGAGGTTGGAAGGAGAGGTCTGTGACACTGGGTTGGGGCTGGCCCAGAGCACACACAGTGGCCACACTGGTTATGGGCCTTGGAGGCAGCTGTAACGGCTTCAGGATTGTAAGGTGATTGGACAACTGACCAGAAGGAGACTACAGGAGACCCTGAGTTGGCACTGGGCACAGGACCAGGAGCCCTTTGGCGACCCCATAACACATAGGCCATTCTAGGTCTCAGGATAGAGAGGACCTCTGGCAGGAGCAGGGGCCCTGGATCAATAGTGTTTTTGGTTACAAGGGAATGGGGCCCTTCTGGGTAAGGACCAAAGTACAGACCAGGATAGTAGTAACCATACCTCTACCCAGATTGTACCACCTAAGAAGCACCAAAAAATATTGTTGTTGTGGGTGGTGGTGGTTGTTAGTTGTTTTTGGCTTGTTCTTGCTGTTTCAGTTATATTCAACTCTTGGTGACCCCATTTGGGGTTTTCTTGGCAAAGATACTGAAAAGGTTTGACATTTCCTTCTCTAATCCATTTTACAGATGAGGAAACTGAGGCAAACAAGGTTAAATGACTTGTCCAGGGTCACACAGCTAGTAAATATCTGAAGCCAAATTTGACTCAGCTCTTCCTGACTTCTGGCCAAGTCCTTTGTTCACTGCACCACTTTCAAAAACTGACAAAACCCAAATCTATGGAAACAGCAGCATAAAAAAAGCTTGAAGCTTGGGACAGTGCTATTCTCCTCTCTCCTGCCTAGCAGAGTCCAACTTTAACCTAAAGTTCAAAGTGAAGAAATAGGCTGGAAAAATGAGCAAACAATAGAAGAATGTGATCATAAAAAGCTACTATGGTGATGTGGAAGATCAAAACACAAATTCAAATGACAACAATATGAAAACAAGCAAAGCCTCAAAGAAAAATTCAGATTTGATACAAAAAAAAAAATTCCTGGAAGAACTAAAGAAAAAGCACAAAAGACTTTAAAAATCAAATAAAATGGTAGAGGGGTAAAGAAATTAGAGTAATGCAAGAAAATTATGAAAAGAAAATTAACAGTTTGGTAAAAGAGGCACAAAAATACTGAAGAAAACAACACCTTAAAAAACAAAATTGACCAAATGGTACAAGAGGTATAAAACCTCACTGAACAAAAGAACTCCTTGGTGAACAAGGTACAAAACTTCATTGATGAAAATAACTCTTAAAAAAAGTAGAATTGACCAAATGGAAAAAGAAGTTAAAAAAAGAGGGGGCAGAGCCAAGATGGTAGAGTAGAAGCATATAAACTTGGCATGGGCTCCCACTCCAATCACTTCCAATACATGCAAAAAACGACTCTAAACAAACTCTAGAGCTACAGAACCCACAAAGTGACATAGAGAAACAAATTTCTCGCTGAAGGAAGCCTGGCAGGCAGACAGGAAGAGTCTATCACACCAAGCTGGGAGCCACTTGGCCCACTTGAGCCCTGCGTATTTTAGCCCCAGGGCGGCCCTGATCAGCAGCAGCCTGAGAAGACTTCAGGAGAGTGAATCCTCAGTAGCTGCAGCGGTTTCCAGACTTTTGAACCCATAAACTCCAAAGACAAAGTAAAAGGTCAGTGCAGAACTCTGCTGGAACAGGAAAGGACTAAAAAAAAAAAAAGAAACCTTCCTACTTCTAGGGTAACATCAAACATAATTTCAAAAATACACAGATGCTCTCAGGCAAAAAAAATACATATCAATGCACCAGGAAAGACATAGTTGCTAGGTCTTGTCATTTCTACCCCGTAACATTTTTTCTTCTTGTCCCTTCTCTCCACTCGTATAGACTAGTTCAGATGTTCACTCTGGTGCAAATCAAGACCCTCCTCCTCTAAAAAGACTTCAAAGGCTCCCTATAATATCCAGGATAAAATTACAGACTCCTAAGCTTAACATAAACTTACAGTTACAATTTTATTCCACTCTACTTTTTATATTTCTTCTCTTTACACCAAATGGGACTACTAGCTGTTGCCAAACCCAACAGACTATCCCCTATCTCCATTCATTAAAATCATCTCTCCCATACCTAAAATGCATTTCTTCCTTATATTTGCAGTTCAGAACACTAATCTTCTTTTGAGTATCAATTCAGGTCTCATTTCTCAAATTTTAGTGTCCTGTCATTTTTCAAAGTATCTTATATTTCTTTATCTGTGGTATGATGCATTCCACAGTAGAAGTAAACTCTTGGAAAAGTGGAGCTATTTCATCTTTTTCTTTGTTCACATCCGTCCCTTGCTCTGGCTTACCTAATCTTGAGTCACTCTTCACAAACAAGTGAATCTATCAAAAAGCTCTACAAAAGTGACTAGTATAAGAACTATCATCATCAGGCAACACTATTCCTTTTCCTTAAATCTCCTCTCTATGTGCTGCACTTGCAGACCCCTAATGAAGCTACCAGGTAGCAGAGGTTTTGAGTGCCATGCTTTCTCTAGCCATGGTACTGAATGAGTTCACTTCCATCATCATTAGATTTGGTGCTGACATGGAATCAATATAACATTTATTAAGTTCCTATTGTGTTCTAGGAGCTGTACTAAGTGCTTGGCATACAAATTCAAAAACTCAGACAATCCTTATCATCAACGAGTTTGTTTTCTACTTGGGAATAGCAAAGGACAAATGTTTACCAATAAATATAGAATTTATACAATAAATACAAAGTTATTTGGGAGAAGGGAGACACTAACATTTGCAGAATCTGGGGAGACTCTTGGCAATGGTTGCAAATGAAATGTGCCAAAAGAAGGTCAGGGACTCTAAAAGGAGGAAGTCATGAGGACAAACATTCCAGGCAAGGTGAGCGGCCTGTACAAAGGCCTTGAATGGAGAAATGAAAGATCATGTGCGGGGAACAGTAAGTAGATCAGTTTGTCTGAAAAGTAGAATGTGTGGGGGAGAAATTTGCAACAAATTTGGAAAGATAGGCAGGAACCAGATTGTGAAAAGCTTTAAATGCCAAACAAAAGTTTGCATTTTATCCTAGAGGCAATGGGGAGTAAGCCAAACTTTTTTGAACAGGAGAGAGTAGTATTTGGTTCTATTTACAGTTTGCTTGCTGCATTTTGAAGAAAAAACTGAAAATTTCAAAATATTACTGTCTGATTTTGACTTCTTTCCCTGCCTATCCCTCTGGAGTTTTTGTGTGTTTGTGTGTGTGTGTGTGTGTGTGTGTGTGTTCGGTTCTGATAGCAGAGTTGCAATAGCTTGAATTAAAGTTAGACTATTGAAAGTAGCTATCTCTAGACTTCAGGACCCTGCCATGTTTTACAAGCAGTTTAGAATCATTATCACTCAACTGAATCATTGAGCAATGTCATGTAATCAGGGATCTGTGGCTTTTCTTTCCCTGTCTTCAGTGAATTTGGTTCTGCTGACTCTATCGATAGTCCCAGGGACCAAAGTCTTCTGTTTGTACTTACAGAAGAATTGCCCGGCTCTCCTCCTCTCTGTCACGACAATGACACCAGGTCCTGACCCAGAGGACCGCCTTAAAGAACAAGAGAATAGATTAACTTCTAAGGCCATTCACTCCTGGGCCCCTATAGTGAGACCAAAGACTAGGAATGTTTTTAAATAACAGACACTTTTCTACCAGGGACTGGACTGAATCAATAGATCAACTATACAATCATAAATAGAAATAACTGATTACAACCATGCCAGTATTTGAAGTTGTGATCTGCAGGTGAAAGACTCTATATCCCATTACTGTTTGTCTCAATCGCCAGTCTCCTATACCAGGACTGGTTGGTTTGCTTTGCTTAAAGGATTGTCCTTACATTAAGATTGTCTTTCCTAAGTTTGTGAACTTTCTCATTTGCAGTAAACTTCATTTATGTAGTGAGAATCAGTGCTGGTGGCAAGGTAAATTAATCCAGAACAAGATTAAAGCTGAGGATCATAATCTACCCTCAGGGTTCTTTTGAGTAATGCCCAGAAACAGAAGCATACAAGCAGGTATGCGCACATAGAGAATTCATGCACCACCAGAAACAATATGAACTCATGTAATAATACTAGCAATAACAATTTGTATTTTGGACATGTTCAATGAATAGAGATTAGAGAAGAAGGATGTATTACAGTTTAACAGCCTATGGCCATTAAAATAAAACATTCCGGCTGAAATTCTCCATTCTTTCTTTTTTATTTTTTTTCCCCTAATGCCAAGAAATCTAGTAAGGTAATTTGGAAAACCCAGGTAAAAAGAACTAGAATTGATTCAAAGCTTCATGAAGTAACTGAAAAGGGAAACATTCACACACTCAAATAGAGGCATAGTTCTATGTACATCATAAGGGATGTTAATTCTTCCCCAAACTGTATATTCAAACATACAGGGGAATCTTTCATTCCATAAAGACACATTCCCCATGGGTGATTTCCAGTGAGGTGTCTAGTTTTCACCAAGAGTCTTTGCTTCCAAAGATAAGGGAAAAGGACCTGAATCTAAAGTGAATCAGTTACATCCGGGAAGCAAAGTAATCCAAATGGACGCAATAGGAACAGAGGAAGAGGAGATTCTGTGATGCACAAAATCCAAGGTTGGCTTCAAACACCAGTTTCTTCAAGAGGCCTTTCCTCATTCCCCCAATCACTGTACCCCATTTCTAAACACTGCGTTTTAAAACTATATCATGCATTTGGATGGGAACATGTCTCCCTCTAATATAACCTCATTGAGGGCATAGGCTGTTCCACTTGTGTATTCGTATGCCTGGTGCCTGACTAGGCACAATCAGTGTCTGACACTTAGTAAGACCTTAATACATGCTTGATGGGTGATGAATAATTTATAACTTGATACCCAGAAAGTTTACCCATCCCCCAGAGGTGAGCGGGGATTTCCAGAGATATACCTAAGTTCTGTCCTGGAATTCTCCCTGTATGAAGTACAGGGAATAATTTCATAGGAATGACTGTGGTCTATTTCAACTGTTTTTTCTCATCTTAACAGTCTATTTTTTTTTTCCTAGAACCAACCGAGATAGCCTTATCTGACACAAATCCTCTAGCACTGATCTTAATTTGAGAGAGAGAAATGTATAATGGAAAGAGTGCTGGGCTTGATGTCAGCACGGACATGGGTTTGAATTTGGTCTCCTATATTTATAGTTCTATGATCAAAGGCAATACATGACCTCTCTGATTCACAGTTTTCTCATGGGTAAATTAAGGATAATAATGCCAGCAGTACTTACTTCACAGGAGAGTTGTAGTGATCAAATTCATTCATTCATTCAATATGCATTTATTAAGCACTCCCTATCTGTCAGGCACTGCATTGATTCTGGAAATTTGAAGACAGAAATAAAATATCCTCTGGCCTCAAGTACTTTACTTTCTATTTAGGGTAGCAATATGTACAAAATAAATACAACATAACATCAGTAGTCAAGAGATAGGGGAAAAACTTCATGAGGGAGGTGACATGAGTTGAGCCTTGAAGACATCTAGGGATTCTGAGAGACAGGTGAACAGAGGGACATTTTAAGCATTGGGGGGGAGGGGTGATTTGTGGCAAATGATGAAAGCAGGAGATGAAATTTTGAGTATGGGAAAGAGCAAAGCAGATTAGTTTGGCTGAAAAGGAGAGGATGTGGATGGGAGTATAGGGAATGAATAAATGGGGAGATATAGATTGGAGTCAGATTTTGAACAATACAAGCCTTAAATGACAAATGGAGGGGTAACTGGCACAGGGAATTGAGTACTGGGCCTGGAGTTAGGAAGATGTGAAGTCAAATCTAGTTTTAGACACTTATTAGAAATGTGACTCTGGGCAAAACACTGTGCCTCATTCTGCCTCAGTTTCCTCAGTGATAAAATGAGGAAAAAAATAGCATCACTTCCCGGACTTTTTGTGAGGACCACATGAGATATTTATAAAAGCACTTAGCGCAGTACCTGGAACATAGTTGTCACTACATAATTGTTGGTTATTATTATCATTATTATTTATTATTACACAAACAATAGTGAGCAAACGGACCTTATTGAACAGGGGAGAGACATGGTCAGAACTCGGTTTTAGGAATTTAAATTTGGTAGCTGTGTGAAGGATGGATTGGAGGATGTTGGAGAACCAATTGAAAGCCTACCATGATAGTACTGGAAAGAGGTGACAAGGACCTGTATTAATACTATTGTTTATAGTAATAATAGCTAACATTTATATACTAATTTAAAATGTGCAAATATTTGTATATGTTATCTCATTTGATCCTGAAGGTACTTATTATTAATAAGTTCATTTGACAGATGAGGACACAGATGACCATTTTTCAGTTTCATTTTATTGAAGATGAGAGGTTAAATGATTTGCCCAGGTTTACACAGCTAATACATGTATATGGAGGGATTTGAATTGAGGTCTTCTTGATTCCAAGTTCAATACTCCTACCTATTGCTGTGGTGTGAATGGAGGGAAGGGGATGGACTGAGGGATGGCATAGTGGTACAACTGAAAAGACCTGGCAATTGATTGGTTGTGGTGTAGGAGAAGGGAATGTGAGTAGGAAATTATTCCAAGGTTGAAAACCTGGATGACTAAAGGAATGGTGGAGGGCTAGGCAGAATAGAAAAACTGGAAAGAAAGGAGACTTTGGGGAAAGCAAATGAATTCCATTTTAGACACGTTGTCTCGTCTACCTTTGGGAAAGCCAACTGGAAATATCTGTAAACCCTAAGGTGCTATATAAATATCTATTATTTTTTGTTTGACTCATTACTTAGTTAAATGTTACCAGATATTCTATTTGGATGAAACAAAGTTTCATTTAAAATTAAAATGCTTCTAGAGAGACTTTAATCTTTTTGCATGAAATAATTTCTCAATTAACTGGAGATCCTTTAAAAACCACATTTAAGAAGAATAGGTAGCAATTGTCCATCTGCATCATAGATCTTTAACCGAAACCATTAGCCTATAGAAACTACAGGGAGGGGTCATCATTATGAATCAAATCTTAGGAAAAAAAACCACTAGTGGTTTATTAAAAATGGAAATGGGCAAGGAATTGGCTGCCTCGGTGAGTGTTAAATGCCCTTTGAAATACCCAGTAAGGCAACCTTATTCAGAACGAATGTTTCTGTGTTTCAGAAAGAAATCCTTCTAAGAGGAAGCCCTACCTCCAACAAAAGAAACAAAATAATAACATTTTTCTTTTCCATTTAAAGTCTTTGGATTCTCACTTCAGCAGTCCTATTTTAATTAAATATTGATAGTTAACATTTATACAGAGCTTACTATGTGTCAGGCACAGTGCTACGCATTTCACAAATATTGTCTCATTTGGTCCTCACAGAAATCCTAGGATGTAGGTGCTGTTGTTGTCTCCATTTCACATAAGAGGAAACTGAAGAAAACAGTTGTTAATTGACGACTTACACTGTTAACAAGTATCTGAGGCTGGATTTCATCTCGGGTCTTCCTAAGCTAGGCCCAGCACTCTGCACACTGGGCCTCCTAGCTGCTCAAATATAAATGCTCTGCCTTGAATTTTTGAATGATAACATGTGGATTCAGCCTTGTTTGTCCTTAAAAAAAAAAGTCTACTCCACAACTCTGTAAAATGGGTATAATGGAAAATTACTTTTATTACAATATTGGGTATTGCTCACATTCATCTCCCTTCTGCTTACTGTGCATATTAATGACACTTATGCCCCTCAAAAAGGCAATTAGTTATTCCTCACAATAGACTAGGATGGGAAATAGGGACTATTATCTCTATTGTTAAATTATGTAACCAAGCGTGGGAGGTCAAGTGCTACCCTACAAATCAGCAGTGAGCTCTTACCTTCTGATGCCTTATTCTGGGTCGAGTTGTAACTCCAGAATGATAATTGGTACCTTTCTTATTGAATTGCTGTTTGGTGCCCATGAGAACAATAAAATAATGTTCAACTGCATAGGTCATTTGCTTGGCTAATTTTTTTCTTAATTGTTTCATAACTGCATTTTGAGGGGTGAAGGAAGAGTTCAGAGTGAATTTTATTAAGAAGAGTTAAAGGCTTTTTTTTTTTAATGACAAAAAAACCCAAACTCATTTTAGAACAAGGATTCTTAACCTGGGATCTACTAGATAGATTTTGGGGAATGTGTGAATTTCCATTTTAAAAATAAACTTTGATAATTATACTTCAATATAACAGGTTTCTTTTGAAACTCTATGTATTTTATTTTATTCATTTAAATACATTATTGTAAGAAGAGGTCATTAGGCTTCATCAGATTGCCAGAGGAGCCCATGACCTAGAAAAAGGTTAAGAACTCTTGGTTTTGAAGAGGCTCCTTGCTCATGCTTTGGAATGAACACAGGAACTCATTACATTTAAAATATGACCCTTTTTTGTCTTACTTTTTTAAAATTTATTATATTTGAAGACTTTCCCTGCTTTGAAAATAAACCCTGTCCCCTAATAGGCTGAATGTAATCACACAGAGCCTGTGGTAGGGGAATTTGCTGAAGGGTGGAGTAGAGCCCACAGGAAGCTGGGAGTCAGAACAGCTAGATGATGGGAGGAGAGAGGATGGTAGGCAAGCAGACAGTGAGTAAATGTTGGTTTGTGGGAAGGATAAAGGATGCTGTGGCTCTCTGTGCTGTTGTGGCTTATTAACTTTTTTGCTACTATGATGGAATCAGCTTGATGGTTTGGGGATTTGGTTTTCTAGTGTCTGAATAAATGTTTTGCTTCTGCCTTCTATATGGAGAGTCAGTTATACTTTATGATTGAGCACCATGTAGGTATATTTATAGTGACCCTGGGTGCTGTGAATATTGCATTGGCACTACATCCTATCACATCAGGTCAAATGTCACAGCCAGAAATTCCCCAGTTAGCAATATTAGACCCAAGGGCTAGGCAATTAAAAAAAAAAGAGTTGAGCTCAATAGGAAGTAAGCTAAAGCCAAGGGGGATCCACACAGAGCAATGTCAAGAGAAGCAGAGGAAGGGGCTCTGTGTTCCAGATACAGATGCTTTAGGCAGCATCCTTTTTAATGGCAGGATAATAAGCACCACTTCCTCTGCCATCCCCTCTTCCAGAAAGCCGAAGGTGACACAGCTTCAGGTAGGTACTTTAGACTTTTGCTACTTCTTATTCCCATTCTAGTCATTAAGAGACTGTGTTCTTCTTTGATTGGCATGTTCAAAAGGGAGTAGGAGGAAAACTTTTTTCCCCTAAAAGTAAAAACCAAAAAAATTTTTTTAATTAATTTGTTTCCTTTTAGTTTACAGGATTCAATTCCACAATTCCTTGAGTTTCACATTTTGTCCCCCTCCCTCCCTTCCCCCTCATAGCGGCATATAGTCCAAAATAATTTTTAAATCCTGCATGAAGGAGTTTCCTTTTTTCCTACAGAAATGATGGCCAGTCAATACAGTGGCATTGCTAATGGACTCTTGCTATTTCCAATTAGAATGCCATCTTCCTGACATTCATTTCTGTCAAGGGAATACTACTGCCGTCAGCAAGCTAGACGTATTGCTCTGTTTGGAGCGGCAAGTCTCCCACAGGAGGGGCTCTCATTTTTTAAGCAAGTCATTTTGAATTCAATTCACATTTTAGAAAGGGTATTGATAAACTGGAGAATGTCCAAAGGAGGGCGACCAGGATTGTAAAGAGCCTCCAGTTTATGTCTTATAAAAGTTGTTGAAGAAACCAGGGATGTTTAGCTTGGAGAAGAGATTCAGGCAGGGACATAATTGCCTTCAAAGATTTGTAAGGGCTGTCAGATATAAGAGAGAGTTGACTTATTCTTGCTTTGCTCCAGAGGACAGACTAGAAAAATGGATGGAAATTTCAAAGAAACCAATTTAGATTTAATATAATGAAAAACTTCCTAGAAATTAGAGTTGCCCCAAAGTGGAATAGACTCACTCAGTAGTTACTATGTTCCTCCTCAGGAGAGGTCTTTAAGCAAAGACATGACTCCTTGCAGGGCATGATCTAATGAGATTCTTATTAGGTATAACACATGCTACCATAGACCCCCACTACCTGAAGGCCAGGTCTATTACAACTCATTCTTTTTCTCCGTTCCACTTCAGTCTGTGGGGGAGGGGAAGGAGATTATAGCTTATCTCAGGTCCTTTAGAACAAAGTCTTGAGTTCCAAATCTAAAACCACACTCAAGCAGAAAGTCCCAGACACCTTAGTTTCTACTGGCTTACCTGCCAAGCTGGGGGGGGGGGGGGGGCCTAGCTGCACCATCCCCCCTGGAATTCTGATGACTATGGCTCAAATTCTTGGGTCCAGTGGTAATCACTGCTGGCATCAGAAATTAAGGACAAAAGAAACAGCACAGAAGCATTACCTCAATCCATGGGGCCTAAAAGTAGAGAAGGGGAAAAAGTATCCCCCCGCCCCTCACTTTCACAATATTTGCACTGTGGTTGAACTGCGTATGATCTTAACCCTCTGGACACAGGAGGTAAAGAGCAAGGGAGACTCTCCCAGTACAACAGTTTTGAATGCCCAACTTGTTCTGGCTACCGAGTCAATGCAAGAAGGTTACTCCCGTTCATGTGGTAGGAGAATGTAAGATGAGAAGGGAACCCCAGCCAAAAACAAAATCCCAGCCTCCATGTTAGGCAATCTGGGCACAGTCAAAACAAGCCTTATTATACAGGTGTATATTCTCCTTCACTGGAGGGCTTCAATCGAAAGTAGGGTGGCTGTTTGTCATCCATGTTGGTAAAGGGGATTCTTCCTCGGGTACATATCAGACTAGACAGTGGCCTTAAAAGTGCTTTCCTCCTCTGACGTGCTACAATTCTGATGACAGAGAGAATGGATGACGTAATAGAATTAAACTTTGACTTTGCTTCCCATAAAAAGACCTAAAAACATTTATGAATTCAGGGAGTAAACAATCACAAATAATCATGATATAAGTCCCCTGACAGACTTCAAGTTGCCTAATGATAATTTCCATCTATTTAATAAAGGAGAAAATGGAAATGTAAAATGAATGTATATGGTCCCTTGGGCAATAAGCAACAAATTCACTAATGCAACCAACCTCAGTATTCATTAGTTCTCTCTGAACACTTGGCAAGATTTTCTCTTATTGGGATTAAAAAAACCAAACAGAAACAGCAATCACCCCATAGATAATCCTTGCTATGTGTTATAATCACTGACAAGACAAATAAACCCATACCTGTGAAATCTCTGGGGCATCCCTATGATCCCACCTTTTTGGAGCCAAATTGCCACATTTGCAGATGCCTGTGGTTTGCTTAATTACATTTTCAGAAACTCCTGCAAGTATGGGAGGGTGTGAGTTGCACTACACATATGGCCTAATGAAATTCTTAGCCCTCCATTATGAACCTCTACCACTTGAATAGTTTGACTGCTAGAAATCGGCATCCTCCTCAACAAACTATACTTTTAAAACTCTAGCTGCCATTAATATGGCATTTTGACAATAATCCTTATAGAAATTCCCCATTCATTCAATTCAATTCAACCAGTGTTCACTGACATTGACTATGTACTTAGTACCATAGAATTTTGCAAACTTTTTCCTTGTTTCTCCCAGCATCACTGTGTGGCTGGTAAATGCCTGACATTATTACCTATCCCTGTAACTTGAATAAATTATAATGGCTTCTAAATGAAAATATTGATTGGTTATTTTGGATGAATTGATTTTCTTTCCCTTCAAATCTCTTAGCCACCATGTGGTTTAGTACTATCTCTTTTAACAAATATTTTACTTTTCTCATCTTGTGTATATATATATCCCAACAGGTGCTCAGCACATTGGGCAGATCCTTTTGTGAATCCCACAGGATGAGAGGGTGCAGATGGACTGAGACATACGATAGTGGAGACAATAGTCACATCAAAGAAATGAACAATCTTGTGAGAAAGAATGGTTTCATAGACTAGGAGTTAGGAAAACCTAACCTCAAACCCTGCCATAGGCAGGAATCCATTACTGTTAGGGTTCCTTAACCTTTCTTTTGTATGTCATGGACCCCTGAGAATAATATTTTTAAATGCATAAAACAAAAAAAATATATAAACACATATATATACATAACATACATATATTCATATATATGGAATTATATATATATATATGATTATATACAAAAGAAACTAATTATATTGAAATAAAGGTGTAATTTTTTTCCCATGCAAGTTTGCTGACCCCTCAACAATTACTTGGAGGTTCATATGTACATAAGGAGGATGTTGTTATCCTTCTTAGAGTTAGTTTCTCAGGATCCATGGTCATGGCAATGTCTAGTTTTCAAGTGTTTGATAATAACTCCCAGAATAGCCCCAAGGATGCTAGATAGTCATTCTTAGAATCATAGTGACAGTCCTACTGAGTCTGTGCCATGAGATATGAGAGTGCCATGATTTATATTTACTATGCTTGGGCAGAATGACGATATTGCTAAAGTTAATCTGTGAGCTTAATGTTGGCAAGATGCTTTCTTTGTCTGTTGCCCTATAACGCAAATGGGCACTGGGGCAGTGACAGGGAAAAACCACGGGGAATCCATGGGGGAATCTGTGTTTGCCTCAATCATCCCCCATTGAGGCTTGGGGAGATTTAGGGGAGTGTACAAGTGTTCCTTTCTCGATTGACCCCATCTAGATGTAGGGGTAGTTGGCTACCCCCTTCTCACTGGCCCCTGTGAGAAGGGCAATTAGGGAATGCTATTGGACCTGGTTCTCCCAGCAACCATCTGAGAAGACTAGACTAGACTAAGAAAGTTTGACTCAATGGCTTCTATATGCATTTTTTCTATCTCTAAATCCATGATCCTATTTATGATCCTAAGCAAATATGTGTGTATTGTCTTCAATATTCCAAGGAAGGCTGATTTAATTGGTCTGAGTACTCCCTCTGACAATGAATTACAATGGATCCTTTTTGTCCCCCTCCCCCCACCCAGAACTTGATAGATGGACTTCAAGGGCTGCTATGGCTGAAAAACCCATCAGCTGATGGCCAGTTTGAGGTGACAAGCATCTTGTCATTGGCCTCAAAACCTAACTTGATGGACTTTCTTGAATCCATGTACTGTTGGTGGAGTTTTGAAAAGCCCAGGGTCCACTCCTGCCCACAGTGATGCACCACAGCAGTATCAGTGCTAGAATTTCGTTTGCTTGTTTAGTTTACATAGAGCCATAATGTCTCATTGAGAATTCAATATCTTGAATTCTCAAAACCTCTACCAGTGGCACACAAGCTATGACAGCTTCAACAATGTTGGAAAGGCTTCACGTACAGCCTCAGTAACAAACTATGTCTGCTCCTGGAGAATCCCCTAGACTAAAGACAGAGAGGTTCAATCAACACCAGTCAGCTGTTGTGTGCCTGAAGTACCTGAAAACTCCTCCTTTCCCAGAAGAACTCCAAAGAATGACTTCAGAAGGTACCCTGAAGTAGACTGCTTTCTGTGAGTAACCCACCACCCTTCTTGCAGCCATTCATTTTATAATCTGTCCCAGCTGGCTAGAGTAAATGGCTAGTTGCTTCACTCTTAATTGGCTCCCTACTGCTATTATCTGACCCAGACTGGTGAAGAATGACCCTCTTTGGTCCCTAAAAAATTCCATTTCATTACCCAGGCCAATCATGTCTTCATTTCCCATCTAACTACATTCCTCTAGACTTTGCCATCATGCCCACTTCCTGGCAACTCCCACTTTTCGGCTTCCTTTTTAACATTATCTTCTTCCATTAGATTTTAAGTTCATTGGGGACAAGAACTATCTCTTTTGCTCTTTTTCTTTTTGTATTCCCCATACTTAGCCCAATGTCTGGAATAGAATAGTCATTTGATACATGATCTGGAGTCCCTCTGGCCAGTGGCTGGTCAGGCCCGCCCTGGGGCTAAAGCCTGGGCATGGGGCTGGGCTTGGCTCCCAGAGTGCTTCACTGGATTCCTGCCAGCCTGCCGGGGTGTCCCCAGCTGGAGGTTAGCTTCTCTGTGTCATTTTGTGGGTTCTGCAGCTCCAAAGTTTGTTTAGAGTCCCCTTTTTACATGGATTGGGGAGGGTGGAAGCCGGACCTGCAGGAAGGTCGTGCTTCTACTCCGCCATCTTGGCTCCGCCCCCCCACCCCCCAGACCTGTTATCTTAAAGCCACTTTTGCAAACGTACCTACATCCCCAGGGAAAGACTGAAACTGAACACATTTCCAGGGAAAGAGAGGAGAGCACAAGGAAGACAGCTATCCCTGGCCCTATTATTTCTTTCTGTCATCTTACCTGATAGTAGGTTCAATAAAAGATAAGACTAAATTTGAAACAGCTTTGCAGCTCTTTTCTGATTCAGAAGTACAGAAATTAGAGCTAGAAGAGGCTTTAGATATCATATGGTACAATCCCTTCATTTTGCCGATAAGGTCAGCAGATAAGACTCAGATAAGTTGTAGATAAGACTCAGAAACACTTAACCAACTTGTCTATGGTCAATAGAATTAGTTTGTAGCAGAGTAAAGACTAGAATTCAGGTCTTCCCACTCCTTATTCAGCATTTATTCCATTTGGGGAAAAAAAGGATAAAACTATAGCCTAAAATAGAGTTTGGGACAATCTATCTATTTTAAATCTTTACTGACCATATCCTCTGTTGTTGTTGAGTTGTGTACAACACTATCTGACTAGACAGACTTTGTCTATGGGATTTTCTCAGCAGAAATACTGGAGTGGTTTGCCATTTCTTTCTCTAGTGCATCCTGATTTTATAGATGAGGAAATGAGGCAAATAGGGGTTATGCGACTTACCCAGGGTCACACAGCTAGTGTCAGAGGTCAAATTCGAACTCATCTTCCTGACTCAAGACCCAGTGCTTTAACCACTGTATCATCTAGCTACTCCAATGTCCTCTATAGGAAAGATAATCAAGAATTGTCTGTAATCATAAAATAAAACATTAGAGGGCATAACTATAAATCATGTGGCTTCCTTCTTGTAAGAGAATTTAAATGCAGATAGGCAAAATGAGGGAAAATGGGTTTTCAGTAGTTTTTCTACTGACTAGCCTACTATACCTCTGACTTGGAGGTTTTTTTGGTTTTGTTTTGTTTTTTGTTTTTTTTGGGTTTTTTTGCTTTTTGGAGGGGGGAAGGCATGGCAACTGGGGTAAGTGACTTGCCTAAGGTTACACAGCTAGTTTTTGTGTTAAGTGCCTGAGGTTGGATTTGAACCCAGGTCCTCCTGACTCCAGGGCCAGTGCTCTATTCACTGCTCCACGTAGCTGCCCTGGAGGTTTTTAAAGCAGGAGCTGATGACCACTTATTGGGACATTGTAGATGAGCTTTATGCTTTGGGTGAGACTGAGATTCGATGTCCTTTTTAAAGTCCTTTTCAATTCTACAAATGAACAGATTCCAAAAGAATATACACTTCTTGAGGGCAGGACATTTTATATTTGCATCTAAATCCCTAAAACTTACCACCTTCTTGCTTTTTAAAAACTTTTATTTATTTTATTCTTAATTTATGGAATAAAACAAGCACTTCCATCACATAGCAAAAAAAAAAAAGATGATTGCACATGAAACTACAAATTTATTGTGTACAACTCACTATTCCTTTTAAATATATAATAAAGTTATCATGTAAATTTTTTCCTTTTTTCTTCCCTTCTCCTCCCTCCCCCCCATGACTACTATTACACACAAGTATGCATTATAGGTGTGTGCATATGTGTATATATGTATGTAAAATCCTTCTATACCTACTTCTATTTGTCAGTTCTTCTTCTGGATGCAGATACTGTCTTCCTTCATATGTCCTTTGTAGTTAATTTGGGTATTTATAATAGTCAAAATGACTTATTTGCTCAAAGTTTTTCTTAAAACAATATTGCTATTACTCTGTAAGATGTTCTCTTGGTTCTGCTCGTTTCGCTCTTCATTATTTCATGCAAGTTTATCCGTATTTTTCTAAGATCATTGAGCTCATCATTTCTTATAGCACATTAGTATTCCATTACAATCATATACTATAGCTTGTTCAGCCAGTCCCCAATTGACAGGCTGTAATGGGAATGCAAATTTGGAAGACCTTCCCTGCCCCTAGGCTAAAGTGCACCTGAAGCCTGGGGTGGGAGGCTTGTTTTTCAGTAGATACTTTTTGATTGGCCAGTGGGTCCAAAAGGTTGTTACATTCTCTGAGCCAGGAGAAGGCTATATAAGCCCTGATGTGTAGCTTTGTTTTGGGACTCACTTTGAGAAGTGTTCTGTGATTTGATCTGAATTCTGGGAAGCCGTTGTTGAGAGTCCCCCGGCTTTGAAAAACCCAGATGTGGAAACCCAGATGTTGACTGGGTATGGATGTAATGGTTGGACAGTTTGGAAATCTGTCTACTTGATCTGTTTCTGTCTTGATAATTCTGCCTGTATACTTTGAAGTTCGGGGTGCTGACCTTTTTCCCCTGAACAAGGTAAACAATATATGTCTGACTGATTAAAGTAAGCTTGTTAACCCATTTTGAGTTGCTTTCCTTTATCAAAGCAGATCCAAGAACCTGTGTGAGCAGCCACCCTAGGGACTCCAGGGTGCTTGCTGCTACACAGGCATCCCTGAAATTTTCAGTTCTTTGCTATCACCACAAAGAGAACTGTTATACCTACTTTAAAACATATAGGTTCTTTTCCTTTTGTTTCCTAATCAACTTTGGAAATAGACCTTGTACTGGTATTGCTAGGTCAAAGGGTAGGCAATTTAATAATTCTGTGGGTTATTCCAAATTGCCCTACAAAATGAATCAGTTCACAATTCCACCAACAATGAATTAGTGGCCCAATTTTTCCACATCTTCTCCATCATTTGTCACTTTCTCAGTCAATCATTTTAACTAATCTGATAGACATAAAGTGAATTCAACCTATGATAGGTATAAAGCAGCAATTCTCAAACATTTTGGGTCTCAGAATGTCTTTATACTCTAAAAATTATTGAGGATTCTGCCCCTCCCCCATGAGTTTTTGTTTTTGTGGATCTGTCTTAAAAGTTAAAACATCTTAATATTGTTATGAAAATAGTTCTGGTCTCAAGGACCCCCTGAAAGCATCTTGGGGAGCCTTGGTCATACTTTGAGAACCACTAGTATAAAGAACTCCCAGAGAAGAAACTCCCTCTACCACTCCATAAATAACTGCTGGGCAATTTATAGTCTTAGAGAATTGTCTGGGGCACTGAGAGGTTTAATGAATCAACCAGGGTCACACAGTCAATGTGTGTAACAAACAGGTCTTAAGCCCAAGTTATCCGGACTCCCGGGTCAGCTCTCCAATCACTAGGTCACACAACCTCTCAACCTTACACAAAATAGGTGATTAATAAATCCTGGTTGGATTGAATTACATCATTATTCCTAATTTATATTCCTTTTAGTAGGAGCATTATTAATCAAAAAGAAAAGAAAAACTTGTTCATTTTTTTTCTTCTCTCTAGGGAGTAGCATCTTCTTCCTATTTGAACTTTTTTTTTGGTAGGGGTGATGTCAGTCAGTCAACAAACATTTACTAAACACCTCCCATGTGCCAGGCACTATGCTAAATGCTGAGGGCATAAAAAAGGCAAAAACCCCACTGTTCCTGTCCTCAAAGAGTGGTCCGCTAATGCTACCCTCTTAATCACTGGAATTTAAAATTTAACAACAGGACGGCTAGGTAGTGCAGTGAGTAAAATGCCAGCCCCAGAGTCAGGAGGATCTGAGTTTGGTTTGGGCCTCAGACAATAACACCCACACAAAAAAAACTATCCGTGTAACCTTGGGCAAGTTACTTAACCCCAACTGCCCTCCAAAAGGCAAAAACAAAAAACAAAAAACTGTTAGGGGCAGCCAGGTGGCTCAGTGAGTAAGAGCACTGGCCCCAGTGTCGGGATGACCTGGGGATCAAATATGGGTTCAGATAGTTAGCACCCACACAGAAACACCTGGCCGTGTAACCTTGAGCAAGTTACTTAACCCCAATTGCTTAAAAAAAAAAAAATTTAACAACTTGCCTTAAATGGTTCAATCTCTCCCTGGTCCTAGAAATAAAGTGCTCTAACCCAATATTTACTCAGTACCTTGTTTCCAGTATTAAGAGCAGGCCCTGAGTGGTTAATCCTGCCTCCACAGCCCCCTTTAGGTGATCCTCCTGCTCAGCACATAGTAGGAGCCTCCCACATAACCTGGCTTCCTTTCCACGTGGTCACTGGAGCTCAAAGGTTCCTGTGTAATCAGTCTATGACCTATGTGTCTCTTCCTTAGCTGAATTACCTCAGGCCTGAGAGAGATATAGTAACAGCTCTTCGGGGAGGTCAGAGGCTCATTAGCTTCCAACAAAGTTCTGCCTCTTGTAACTCTTTTCCCTTTGGCAGGAAAGTAGTGGGGCAACAGGTGAGCCTGATCCTTGGGCCCCGCCCACCCTTCTACCCCCTGCCCCTCCCTGGCCCCCTCCCCATCCTGATTGGAAAGCCTTTCACCTGGCCATACACTTCACTGCCTGATTAGGATCCTAATCCTGTGGATCCTAAAGAGTCACTGTCATGGCCTTTCCAAATCCCAGGATGCACACATTTAGAGAATCCACCCCAAATGTTCCCAGGGACTATTTGTGCCCAACCTGCGGCAGAGCGTTCTGAGCTAGAATTGGTCTGATCAACCACAGCTGGATACTTTGCAACTTAGCACAGTGATGTCACATTGGGCATCTTCGAGGAGAACAAAGGACAATGACCCACCAAACCCCTGGGAATCAATGCTTGTCTTCCTCTAGCCGGGACACACACTCACTCTCTCTTTCTCTCTCTCTCTCTCTCTCTCTCTCTCTCTCTCTCTC
>NW_027186304.1:25857217-25934192 GCF_028583685.1 Petaurus breviceps papuanus | reverse complement strand
CAGCACCACCTCACCCCAACTTACCGACATTTCTATTCCTTGAGGGCAGAGACGGGAGCAAGGGGTTGCTTTTCTTTTTACTCTCACAGGGAATAGTGCCTAGCATACTGTACATGTTCAGTAAATACTCACTGACTGATTGACTCATTGACTGACAGACTCTACTCAGTCTTTCTGGAGCATGCTATGTTCAGGCCCTGCTGAGGAAGGCCTGATGACTGGTCCCCTGGCTCTATTCTCTCTAAAATATAAAAAATCCCGGCCTGGAGCCAGCAGGATGCCTTTGCCTTTTGCCAAGGCCCCAATCTGAAATACTAAAGCTCCCACCAAGGCATTCAAACTTGCTTTCAGAAATGAGCTAAATAAATAAAAGTCTTCCAGCAGTTTCTAGGAGTGAAAGTTAGACCTTTGCAAAGTCAGCTCAGCCATACAATCAGATCAGTTAAAAGCTAACACAAACCAGGTTTGCTATTCCAAGATGTTATAAAAAAACAATCCCAGACCTACTATTTTTCCATTTCTAAACTAATAGAGAGAGGGTCTTTTAGTGAGTGGTTGGCAGTTTTCTACTTTATAAAATGCATAGACTTTTGCTAAGAGTAAAAAGATGAGTGAAGAATTACATTTTCCCTCCAAAGTGGCAGACTCTTTTTGTACTATCATTTTGGTTTTCTGTTCCATGAATATAGCAGAATGTCAGCTACTTGTATTACAATGAAAAACACTCCAAACAGATTTCAGTTGTAAACACGTAATCAATCTCCCACATTGGCATAAGGGGACTGTTCTCCCAAATTGCACCAAACTGCCTCCCCTGTCCTGTCTCTTCCTCTTCCCTTTTCTCCTTTCTCCTTCTCTCTTCCCTTTCTCTCCCCTCTGGCTGTCTTCCCCCTCTATCCTCTTTCCCTCCCTCTATTTCCCTCTCTGTCCTTTCTTCCTTATCTCTCTCACTTTCCTCTCTTTTCCCTTTCTTCTCTCTTCTCTCCTGTTCCCCCTCTCCCTCCACCCCCACCTTTTATCTCTGGAAGGAGGATGTACATGCCCAGAGAAATCTATCGCTCACATTTCCGGCATCTTCTATAACACAAAAAAGGTTCGCATAAGAACATCTAAAAAGCAGAGCATGCTTTAACCAAACATTTTGTGATAAAACTGAGTGATGCTCAGGGGAATCTGCTTCATAAAACCTTGCTTGGGCAGAAAAGTGAAAAGCTATTCATCCGGTGGTTTGTTTTGCTACCACATGTTCTTTTCTATTGCTATGCTTCAATAAGGAAGGAGGCAAAAACCGGATTGCCTTGTACAATCTATGATTTTTGTTTTGAGAAATGAAATCCACAGGCTGATGAACTAAGCTGTTGCAGGTGCATTTCAAATCTGGGAGGGGCTATTGGAGGCCAATTCTGTTTCCTCTTTCAATTATCTGGTTGCAGAAGATTTTGCAGGGGGTGTGAATACTTTTACCACCCAACCTACACCATATCAAAAATCCATTCTATTCTGGATTACAGAATCACGATCAGGTGGGGCATTTTAGTGGATACTGCATTGCCTAAGAACTCAAGTTAAGTGGCAGTGTTAAAGTTCCCTAATATAAACATAGGGAAGAAGAAACATAGCAGTGGTTTGTATCCTTTGATTAAAAACCAATTAAAGCATTTTTCTAAAGCTGTTTTATCATGAATAATATAATATTCTAAAATATTTCCATTTTCTAAATGTATCAAATTTGAAAGAGATGGGGAGTTTATAAGGAAGGGCAGGCTAGACCTATAATTTCATTAATATATGATGCTACCATGTAGAAACTCTCTACCAATGCAGAATGAAACTTATCTACAATGTTTAGCTTTATAGGGTCACTTAGAGCTTAAGTAACTTGCCTGTGGTCATACAGCTATACTAGTAGGTGTCAGAGGAACATGTGACTAGGGTGCCCCACTATCCAACTAGCCCCTACCTTTCTTATTCAATTGGGAAAACTAAAAGTATTAATTAACTGAATGTGTCTAATTTCCTAAATTACACAAACAGGTTAGGGGAAATTTGTTATTATTACAAGAAACAACATGATATATTAGAAAAACTACTGAATTCCACATCAGAAAACCAGGGTGTGAATGCCAGTTCTAATGCCTAGTATTACTTAAATGATCATCATGGGGAAATGACTTAAACCTCAGTTTCCTCATGACTAAAACATGAATAGTAATCTTTAGCCTTTCTCCCTCAGAGGGTTGTTGTGAAGAAAGCAAAATAGATATTACCCAAACTAATTTAATCAGTGCTATTTTTTCCAGCAAATGAAATGTGTAGAGGAATTGAAATTGTTTTCAATGATTTTGATAGAAAAATGCAGAAGTCTCTTGGGAAGTCAGAGTCATCAGAACTTTGTAGAGATGAACCTGTGTTCATTCACCTTTTGGCCTTAGAAATATTACAGTGGAACCCAATTAGCGGCCCAAGTCACAAAGCTCAGTACACAGAGCTGGAAGTACAGAGATGAACAAGTATGCCTGGGTAAACAATGAGAGCTCATCAGCCAGCTGGGGGAAGGGGTTCAGAAAGTCAGTCATGATCAATTTTTAATTTTTATCAAGGGTTAAAGTGGTGTACTGTTTTATTTTTTTAAGTTAGAGAAACTATGGAATAAACTTTCATTTACTCGACTCTCTATATCACCCCTCACCCTTCATTGCCATGCTTCCTGATGCAGTTTAAATCTGCAGTTGTGTCATGAAAAAAAAAAGCAGCCAGGAGTTTTCTTTTTTTAAGTTCTTAATCATTGTATTTTTTTTGACAAGTTAATTCTCCACAAATATTCTGACAGCCAGTTTAGTTCTCTGGCTTCATTTCACAACATGCTTTTAACAGCTATTCACTAGAAATATCACTTTAAAGAGGAAAATAAAAGTGTCTTATTATATAGGAATTCTCTAGCACTCAAAATCATGTTGTCTATTGACAAAGTAAATTAGCTGTCTGTGATGTATGAAATACTATTCAGACTTAAGAAAGTAAAGACTTTTCAACCTTCCAAGACAGAAGACGGTCATGAATTGCTTCTCAAAGCTCAATTTTAGCAACTTAGACCAAATATAAACTGCATGCAACAAGCCAGTGACACCTCTGATTTATTGTAGGTAATCAGGCAAAATGCTTCTGATTATCAGAGCTATTCTGATTCATGCTTCCTCATTTCCTGGATGCTGGACAAGTTGATGGGAGGAAATGGTCACTAGTGAGAGATAGCACTGAGTGATGGGTACTGGTGCTTTCACTCACGGGCTGCTTCCAAAAGCAGCCAGACCCATTTTCCTCATCCTCATTTCCTATGCATTGATTCACACAGTTTTTCTCTAGATCATAAACACCTCACTGTCTTTTACAGAAAAAGCTGTGTTTCCACTTGTGATTAAGAAATTTGAGGCATTTTGCTTGTTTTGCAAAACTTTTTCTCAGTGATTATTTTAAGGCCTGAATGAATCCTAGAAGTCCAGACACTACAACTCCTCTCATGTCTTTGAAGTGTCTATGGGAAAGGCCATTTGAAATGTTCAGTAAGTTGGTTTATGGACCTGGGACTCAGGAGAGAAACTAGGGCTGGATATGTAGATCTGGGAGTCAAGGTCAGGCCTCTGAGAAAGATAGTCTAGAAAGAGAGAGGAGAGCTCACGTGAGAGCATTGGGTAAACCCCAAGTTGGGATATAGGGTGTGTTCAGGGAAGATGGGAATCTCTGCTTTGAGGACTTTTTTCCATATTTGGTGTCCACCTGATCCACCTAACTCTTACTTGTGGCTCTAAGAAGCTACAGCATGCATAGTAGTCACACCCCAATAAACAGTTTCAGCAGATGAGGGTAACCGAGGGGTCTCAAACCTTTTAGTGAAGTGTCTACCTGTAGCATATTTAACTTCCCTTGGTGGAACAGGCTGATGAGAACCATCTGTTCCAATGACCACGAAAGCACCTGAAGCAGGCACTATGGAGCACTCAGAGCTTGGTTAGTCACTGAAGAAGTCAAGGTCATCCCCTGAATCTTGAGCCATCATCAGTCATCTTGACTCTGTCCTGTCACTGGACTCTGATGACTCTGGAAGAGAGAATGAGGCCGATGACTTTGTGCAACTCTGCTTCACTTAAATCCAATTTACACTGAAATAAAGACATATCATCCATATCATTTTACCATTTTTACCTATCTCATAATCCTGTGGTGACAGGCAAGTAATGGAGCAGTAGGTGCAGATAGACCGTGAGCTCCGATCACAACTTCTGTCTGTGTATTCTGAAGTTTGGGGTGCTGACCTTTTTCCCCTGAACTAGGTAAACGATACCATGTTTGACTGATTAAAGTAAGCTTGTTAACCCATTTTGAGTTGCTATCCTTTATCAAAGCAGATCTAAGAACCTGTGTTGGCAGCAAACCCTGAGGACGCTTGGGGTGCTTGCTGCTACATGCCACCATGAGAGATAGAAGGCTGGGCTGGATGGCACCGTTTCCCATACTCTTACAACACAGGTAACTAAGGTCACCAGAGAAGAATCAATCCCTGAAAACATGTGCTTATACAGGCTAGGGTTGGATAAAATGGAAGAAAGCAAGGCCTCTCCTGGAGAGTGGTGAAGATACAACTCAATTCAATTCAAATCGGCAGCCATTAATTAAATGCCGATTATGTTCAAGGCACTACACTAGTGCTAATCAATCAAGTATTTATTTATGTGACAGGCACTGTGCAAGATGTTGGTGTTGTAAATGAAAACAAAATAGCTCCTGCCCTCAGAGAGCTTACATTTTCTCACTGAGGACAAAGACAAAGATGAAAAAATCTATCTTCAAGGAGCTTACGGGGTAAATGGCATACACAGGGATAAGTACAATATACAGGAAATGGAGACTTGGAGAGATCAGGGAAGGCTTCAGTCAATCCATCAAGTAGGCACAGGAAGCCCAGGCCTTAGGGTTTTCTCGCAGGAAGCAGCAATGGGATTTGGCAGCCCCTGGGCGTCTGAGCAGTAAAGGACCACATTGCTCATCTCCTAGTGTCAGGAAGTGTCTAGAAAAGGTTCCCCAAGAATTGTCTGCTTACACAAGCCTGGCCTGATTATCGCTGCAGGCAGGGATCCCACCCTGTGCTGAAAACACACACACACCCACATACACACATATAAAAATACCTTCAGAGATGATTCTACTCACCATTGGTACATGGAATGTGCACACACTTATGGACAACACAAAATCCAGTGGACCTGAAAGACAAACAGCTCCTGTTGAGAGAGAACTCAGCAGGTATATGGCAATGAAGGCCAGTTTACTGAAGTCAGAGCTGGATATATATTTTTCTGGAGTGGCTGCAGTGAAGGGAAGCACTGTGAAGCTGGTATAGGTTTTGCAATCAAAACTAATCTAGTCAACAAATTTAGATGCCCACTAAAAAGAGTGAATGACAGACTCATGAAAATGTGATACTTACAGGAAAATGCTATGCTGCCATTATCTGTTCTTATGCTCCCTCCATGACAAATCCTGATGAGGTCAAAGAAAAATTAGACTGCCTGGACACCCTTATCATCAATGTGCCGAAAGAGTAAAAGCTTATAATTCTGGGAAACTTTAATGCTAGAGTAGGTTTAGACTACCAGACATGGCAGGGAGTCCTTGGGAGGAATAGAGTTAGAAACAGCAACAGCAATGATGGTTTACTACTGAAGACTCATGTATCTCATGACCTTCTCATCACCAACACTTCATTTACCTCAATGTGATACAACTTCATGGATGAACCTTAGTAGCAAATATTGGCATTTAAGAGATTATGTAATAGTGAGAAGAGGTGACAGACAGGATGTGAGAGTAAAGAAATCAATATGTGGCACAGAATGCTGGACTGATCATAGACTCATCCTCTTCAACATAATATTTGCATCCAACAAAAGCAGCAGTCACAAGGCAAACAGACTACCAGAAGAATTAATGCCAACAGATTACAGCTCTTCTCTGAGAGAGAATGGTTTGTTGCTAACTTGGAGGGAAAGTTAAGCCAACACACAGTTAGCAACAGCAGATCAGAAAAGGACTGGGCAGCGTTCAGAGATTTGTTGTATAGTGCTGCATTTGTTCTTCTGGGCCAGAACACTTGCAAACATCAAGACTGGTTTGATGAAAATCATGGGGAAATTTGGAAGCTACTAAATGAAAAACAAGAACTTCACCAGGTTTAGTTTAGCAGGATAGTTCATCCATCTCTAAGAAGGCAGTATTTAATTACATCAAAAGTAAAGTATAAGTGAAGCTTAGAGAGATGCAGAATTCTTGGCTCTGTAAGAGGGCAGATGAAATTTAGTTTTATGCTGATAGTAACAATCCAAAGTGTTTTTAATGATGCCCTGAAGACTATTTATGGGCCAAAAACCTATGATGCATCTCAACTACTTAGTGCTGATGAAGTCCCATTGATTAGTGATAAGGACATAATCCTAGAGAGATGGACTCAACATTTCCATAGTATTCTCAACAGACTGTCATCAAGCAGTGCTGAAGCCACTGACCATTTATCTCAGTTTGAAGTCATTCCCTCCCTAGCTAATGTTCCAACTGAAGAAGAGGTTTTGAATACCATTAGGCTCCTTATGTGTGGCAAAGTACCTGGTTCTGTTTCTATTCCAGCTGAGATTTACAAGGTAGGAGGTCCATTGCTCATACAAAAGCTGACTGAAATCTTCTGGGTTATATGGCGAGAGGAGGTTATCCATCCCCCAGGAGTTCAAGGATGCCTCCATTGTCAATCTCTATAAAGGTAAAGGAAATAGGTTATCCTGGGACAATCATGGGGGAGGGGAGGATGTCTGTCTCTTAGACATTGCTGGCAATGTTCTTGAAAGATTCCTCTTTAATAGAAGATGGTCTTCTACCTGAGAGCCAGTGTGGTTTCAGAAAGGGTGGAGGAATGGTTGATATGGTGTTAGCTGCCCAACAAGTCCAGGAGAAATGCCAGGAGCAGAACAGAGGTCTGTACACAACGTTTGTAGACCTGACAAAGGCCTTTGACATAGTCAGTCATAAGGGCTTGTAGAAAGTTATGTCAGAATTTGGCTGCCTGGAGAAGTTCATCAGTACTGTAGGTCAGTTTCCTGACAGCATGTTTGTCTGGGTTCTGGATAATGGACGATGTTCTTGTACTTTCCCAGTCACCAATGGAGTGAAACAAGGCTGTGCTTGCTCCCATGCAACAGCATCATGTTTTCAAATGCCTTCAGTGAGGACAAACATGGCATCAGGGTCAGCTATTGCACTGATGGTACATTCTTCAACTTGAAAAGGATATAAGCCAACACCAAAGTGAAGGGAGTGTCGGTGCCGATTTTTTGTTTCCAGATGATTGTGTACTCGGTGCGGCTCTGAAGCTGAGATACAACAAAGTATGGATCGATTCTCTGCTGTTTGTGATAATTTTGGTCTAAATTAACACCAAGAAAACACAGGCGTCTCATCTTCCACCACCATCCTCCCCACCACCCATATGTGGAACCATTGGTTACAGCCAATGGAGAAGTTTTGAATGCTGTGGTTAAGTTCATTTATCTTGGCCATATGCTTTCTAGGGATGTACACATTGATAATGAGGTTGACTCAGGCTTTGCCAGAACTACTTCAGTGTTTGGGAGGCAATGAAGGAAAATGTGGGAGAGAAGAGGTACTAGACTGATTACCAAACTGAAGGTCTAAACTGCCATTGTGCTCACCTCACTGTTGTGTATGCCTGTTGAACCTGGACAGTATACCAGCGCCAGGCCAGTCCAGGAAACAGAATCACTTCCATCTGAATTGTCTTAGAAAGATTGTGAAGATCACCTGGCAGGATAATGTAACAGACACCGAGGTCCTTTCTCGGACTAAACTGCTAAGCATTCAAGTTCTATTGCAGAGAGCACAACTCCAATGGGCTGGCCACGTTGTTCAAATGCAAAATGTACACCTGCCTAAAAGACTATTTTATGGAGAACTCACACAAGGCAAGCGTTCACAGGGGGTTCAGAAGAAGCAATGCAAGGACACTCTCAAAGTCTCTGTTAAGAACTTTGGAACTGATTGTGTGACATGGGAGACATTAGCACAGGACCTCTCAGCATGGCGTGCCCACATCAGAGAAGGTAATGTGCTCTACTAGAAAAGCAGAATTGAAACAGCTCACAAGATACGCAAAATGGGCCAATTTAGGGAATCTACCCAAATCTTCACATGGACTTTTTGTGCCCGACCTGTGGTAGAACATTTTGAGCTCATATGTGTCTGATCAGATCCAGTCAGACAGTGTAATGTGACTCTGACATAGTGATGTCATTTTGGTCCTCTTTCAGAACGAAGCAAACACCTGAGTTAGAGTGAGATATGGATAACAACATGTCCTCAGCAAAGGTGACCGAGAAGGACAAGGTTTGCAAAATGTTTTATACGTATTAACTTACTTCTCTGTTTAGGAGCAATCTGTTGCAATTTGAGGTGTTTCACCTTGACTTTTTGTGCCTCAGTCATTCTATTTTCCCTCACTTTCTGACCCACCCCCTCAGGGACTGATTGGGCCTCCCAGGTACCTTGACCCAACTTATTTGCACTAGTCACTGCTACCTCACTTATGAATCCCATTAGTTCTAGTTTTCTTACCGCCACTGCATCCCACATCCCAGGAGTCTAAGTACCCAGATGATTCTCTTCTTGCTTCTTTTTGGAGTGAGGATGTGTAGTCCCCACTGACTCCCCAAAAGCAAATTCCATCTGATTGCCTGTTTTTCTATCAAGAGTATATGTTATAGTTGTCATTGTTCAGTCGTTTCAGTCGTACCCATTTGGGGTTTTCTTGGCAAAGATACTGGAGTGATTTGCTATTTCCTTCTCCAGCTCATTTTACAGATGAGGAAACTGAGATGGTGTTAAGTGACTTGCCCAAGGTCACACAGCTAGTAAATGTCTGATGCCAGATTTGAACTCAGGAAGATGAATCTTTGTGACTCCAGGCCTGACACTATCCACTGCACCACTTGTGGGGGGCAGGTATCTTTAAGTATAAATTCTTCCTTGAGTATATAGATTGGCATATTTATATTGGCAGATTTATAATCTCAGACTGCTGAGGACATTAAGTACTGTCTCCACAATGGAAATATATTTTGACCAGAAATGAATTCCTGTGAATGAAAGTGTCTGATATTACTCTCAAATAGTTTCATTTTCTCTTTTTTTTCCCCACTTGTTGTCCTTTTATTTTGTTAAAGAATAATTTTGTCATTTTCATTTTTTGTTATTTTAAGTTGAATAGTTTCTTTTTTAATATGAGATATTTGTGGTGGTGGCTAGGTGGCACAGTGAATAGAGCATCTGCCTTGGCATCAGGAGGAACTGAGTTCAAATCCACCCTCAGACACTTAATACAAAAACTAGCCATGTGACCTTGGGGAAGTCACAACCCCAAATGCCCTCCAAAAAAAAAAATGTATATATATATATATATATATATATGATCTCTGTGATCAGGGACTATTTTACTTTTTGTTTTGTATCTAACCTCAGTGCCTGGTGCTCAGTAGAAGCGTAAGGAATGTTTATTGATCATTATATTAATTGATTATAACAATCAATTACGTTGATTCTAGGAGATCCCTATTTAATTATACTATTTAATTGGTTGTTAAATAAGGCAGATTTCCACCCTGTCTCCTATTACCATGACTACCCACTGGGAGGGATGTATGTGTATACATATATATACCTGTGTATACCATACTCTGTGTGTGTCTATGTATATATAGTATATATATATATGTGCGTACATATAGCATGTATATAGTTTATATGTGAACATGTGTATATAGTATGTGTGCAAATATATATTTAGTGTCTACAGAGTGTGTGTATATATATATACATAGTGTGTAGATGTGTATGTATATATAACAAATAAATAAACATACATATATACACAGAAAGTCTATTTCAACCACCTACACATATAATATAGCTATGCAGATCTTAAGAATACAGTGCATAAGGAGATGTTTTGGGGATGATGCCTTTGGATAATCTGTTTGCTTGAATGCTCAGTAAGAATTAAAAATTCCTTCAGAGATATGTCAACAACAACAAAAAAACTTACACTTAGATAATAACTACTTGTTTCTTCTCTCCCTCTTTGCCTCAGTACCTGAATGACTCACACTTACTTCTCTTGGCCTGCTTATAGACTTTTTCTTCCTTTTACTTCATGATTCTAACTCCAGGCAGTTTCCTTTCTTCTCATGAGGCAATGTGGTAGAATAGGAAGGGAGCTAAACATGAAACCATGGGACTTGGAATCAAATCCTAACCACTAGGTCACCTGTGTGACCTTGGCCAAGTGGCTTAAACTCTATGGTCTTCAATTTCTTTATCTGTAGCCGGTCAATCAGCATTTATGAAGCCCTATGTGCCAGGCACTGTGCTAATCCTTGAAGATGAAAAGAAAGTCACTACCCTCAAAGAGGGTAGCTTTCTAATGAGGGAGGCAGAGTGTAAATTAAGAAGTACATACAAGATACATACACAGCAGATCAAAGGAAACCTTCAAGGGGAAAGCATTAGAAGCTATAAAGTGAGGTAATCGATCATTCAAGTGACCTCTGAAGTATCTTCTTGCTTTAGACCTATGATTCTCTAATCCTAGCTCAGATAGGGGGTTTGGAATAAATAATATGTAATGTAATATGATTCGAAGGATACTGAAAGTCCCCACTTGTCACACCAATTAAATATTCAACAGTAGGGATAGTCCTTTGGGTTGCAAACAAGGCTATTATAGAAATGATCATATACTCAAAACGTGAAAAAGCAAATATTTTAAAAAGTTGTTTTTAACATGTAATTGGGGAAAATAAAATATATTTTTTTTTGGAGGGGAGAAGGCGGGGCAATTGGGGTTAAGTGACTTGCCCAAGGTCACACAGCTAGTAAGTGTTACGTGTCTGAGACCAGATTTGAACTCAGGTCCTCCTGACTCCAGGGTCTGTGCTCTATTCACTGCACCACCTAGCCACCCCCCAATAGCCACCCCCAAATAAAATATCTTTAAAAAAAGAAGAGAGAACTCAGGGAGACTTTATTAACACATTAGGGCCCTTTAACACAAGTGGGTTTTTTCAGAACAGGTTTTACCCTAGCAAAAATAACTAAATTCTTTTTTTACATAGTCATTCTCCTCAATACCCTTACCCCTTCATCCCTTTATCAATTTCTCATTTCTAATACCACTCATATCTAATTTCACCCCAAACCCACCTCACTGTTGACCAGAATCATCTCTTTTTCTGGAGAAGAGGTGAAATTCTTCTTTTCCTAAGGTTTGACACCCATAGTATTTTGCAACAGATATCTTCTGGAGTTAATTAGATAAGCTGTAAGAGTATTAGTGTCCTCCATTTCTACTGTCCAGAATAAAGGTAAACCATGCCTAATGGAACACCCAAGAGCACATGGACACAGACATGAACAATGTGACAACTCAGAGAGCTGAGATAACAAACCCCCACTTTGTTCAAAATTACCCAGGTAAAAATAGAGGAAGTGATGGTTTGGCTGAGTCTTTCAGCTTCCAATTTTCTCATGGTATTATTTGTCCAGTGAGATAAAATCCTTTTAAAGATGCATTTTCACATGTACAAGAGCAATTTATGTATGGTTTATTTCATAATAATGTCTTAATTACCTAAGTGCTCTGCCACCAGGTAGTAATTTTTCTGTTTCCGGATCTATAAAGCTAGGATCTATAAAACAATATTAGCTATTATCTCAGCCAGTGTGTGTGTGTGTGCACGTGCACGCATATGTGTGTGTGTTTGTGCATGTGTGAGTGTGTAAGCTGATAAGCACCGATAAGGGAGAGCAAAGGATGTATACAATCTGATACATTGATGGCACATGGTACATTTAGACAATGAGGCAAAAACTAAGACTAACGTAAATTGAAGTACATATCGCAACAAATTCACATCCCTATTTTCTTTTCCTTAATGATGTTAGAAAATGTCTTTCTCATCCTTGCCTACCATAATAAGTTCCTTTCTGCAGTAAGCAGACACAGTTTTAGTTAGTCAATGAGCATTTATTATGTGCCTACTATTTGCCAGGCAGTATGAAAAGTGCTGGAGGTATTAAGAAAAGCAACAAACAATCCTGGTCTCAAGATATTCAGTCTTATTTGGGAGACAATGTAAAAACAACTCAATACAAACAAGAGATAGACAGGATGCAATGGAGAAAATCAACAGAGGGAAAACACTACCATTAAGAGGGATCAGGAAAACTTCTTGTAGAAGATGGGATATTAAGTGGAACTTAAGGGAAACCAGGAAAGCCAGGAGGCAATGGGAACAGCAAAAAAAAATGCTCAGAGCCAAGAGATGGAGTATCCCCTGGGGAGAATGGCAAAGAGTCATTGGATCCAATGTCACTGGATTACAGTGTGTCAATAATTGTCAATAAACATTTAGTAACCACCTACTCTATGCCAGGTGCTGTGCTAAGCACAGGGAATACAAATAAGTAAAAGAGACATAGTCTTTGACTTCAATGAACTTACACTGTAATGGGGGAGGACAATACATAAAAGAAAGCTGAAAAGGGGGAGGGGAGCATTATATTCGTGGAGTCCAAACCAAGCCGAGCCACTGATGGAAAAAATGAAAAGTTTAGCTAGAAAATTTTGAGCCTTCTTTGAAGGGAGCATTATTGCTCTGCCTTCAGGTGTGTGCTGGGAAATAGGGATAAGAAGACTGAAAAGGTGGAGGGTAAGTACTCAGTAGCAGTCAAAGTTCCCTGAGATAACATTGTGCATTGTACAGTATTGTTTAATTTTAGTCTGTATTTTGCTAATGATTACATAAATAACTATTATTTTGGGGATGAGGCAGACGAATCTATGATTCCATTAGTATTCAGAACTCTTGGAGAAGAAATTCCCATTACTAATTCAGATGGACAACTATTTGACAGTGTATTAAGGTAGATAGGTACTAGACCTGGTGTCAGGGAAAATTGAATTAAAAACACACTTTAGACATCTAAAAGCTTCATGACCCTGGGTAAATCACAACCTCAGCTTCCTCATCTATAAAATGGGGAAAATAAAAGCACCTACTCACCAGGGTTGTTGGGGGGATAAAATAAGATTATATTTGTAAAGCATTATGTAAATGTTTTTGTTGCTGTTCAGTTGTTTCTAACTCTTTATGACTCAATTTGGGGTTTTCTTGGCAAAGATACTGGAGTGGTTTGCCATTTCCTTCTCCAGCTCATTTTACAGATGAGGAAATGAGGCAAACAGGATTAAGCAACTTGCCTAGGGTCATATAAGTGTCTGAGGTCAGATTTGAACTCAGGAAAATGAATCTTCTGATTTCAGGCCCAGCATTCTATCCACTGTGCCACCTTGCTGCCCTCTACAAATGCTAGCTATTAACATTATACTTTTAGAGAGTTGACTGGAACACTAAGACAGTGATTTGCTCAGGATCACACATTTAGAGTGTATATTAGAGGTAAGAATCAAACCTAGATTTTACTGATTCAGAGGCTACTACTGAATATTGTGTAGTTAACCATTAGTACTTATAAAGTAAGATCCTTCCACAACCTTATCTTCCTTGATTTCTAGAATGACTTAAAATTAAGTTGTTTAAATTATGTTGAATTTTCCATATTTTTTTATTAGAAAACTAGCAAACATACATTTAGAAAAATGGCTGTCAAGAAAGAAAAAAAGAGAAAAAGGGCTGGCTATTATTAATATTATTCATTGATAAAAAGGAATAGATAGATTTTTTTAAAATCTAGTTTATTTTTTCCACTGGAGGCTTTGCCCTTTTTTGTATGCCTATGAGATGAAATTTCCACTTGAAAATTATTGCAGAAATTATATTCAGGGGCAATATTTTTTCTCTTTCTTAATTTATTTTGTTTTAGTTTACAAGATTCAGTTTCACAGTCCCTCGAGTCTCAAATTTTCTCCACCTCCCTCTCCTCCCCCCGCCCCATGTCAGCATGCAATCAAGTATAGGATCTTCAACTGCTTCCATGTTGAACATTAGTCAGGTTATAAAGGAGGATGGTAATGGATGGAATGAACAATGGGAAAGAGGAAACAAAACCAAACGAAAAAAGAAAGAGAGCAGGTAATTTGCTTCAATCTACATTCAAACTCTGTTCTTTCTAGTTCTTATTCAAACTCTGTTCTTTCTAGTTCTTAGGGGCAATATTTTAAATTAATATTTGGAAACAACCAAATGTCCATGATTAGCCTACTGTTGCTATACATTGCTGTCCCATTCATACTGCTGTTCTTATGCATGAGCTTGACTGAAAAGAAAGGCACATCACTATTCAGATAATGCATAAAAAATGCTTTGTGAATCTTAAAATGCTAAATAAATATGAGCTTTCATTGTCATCTTCAATGACTGTTTGGCCTACCCTCTATTGAGCATATTTTTCAGTGCTGGGGCCTCAGGTGCTGGCAGCTGGATGTGGTAGTGGTCTAGTCGTTTATCTGGTGCTGAGCTGGAGCTGGTGGTGGTAGCTGGTGTGTACCTGGTATTAGTGCTTGCCTTCTCTTCTACCCTGGGGCTCAGGATCTCCTACTGGTCCACTGAGATGGGGCTTGCTGCTGCTGGCTTGCTGGGATGCCTCCTGTCCTGTACTGGTCCCCTTCAGCCACAGCAAGAGGGAACTCCTCTAGCCTCTTGAGTTTAAAGACTTCTATACCCCATCTTTCTTCTGGCTCCACTATTCCAGGATTTTTCCTGGGGCTTCCACTATTCTCTGGGTTTTTTGAGGTCAATAAGTTAGGGGGAAGGCTACTGCTGCTTACTTTGCCATCTTGCCTCCCAGCTATTGAACACATTTTTTAAAAAGATCAAAAGATCATTAAGTCCATAGAGTTTCATTTATTCAACTAATTTCAGACTTTTCAGTGAAATGAACTTAGGAGTGGGCATAAAGTTTCCATACCACATAGTTCCTGACCTCATGGAATTTGTAGTCCTGGTTATAAGGACCCAGGTACTCTCTCAGCCCAAATTCATGCACTATCCTTAGTAGCTCCTTGAGTGCTCATTCCTTTTGGAGACTAGTATATGGTTGAAGAATGCTGGCTCAGACAGAAAACTTAAGAATAAATCTGATTAGGAGGAGTCAACAACTGGGATCTCCCTATCCAGAGGTCTTTAACTCTTTTTATGTCGTAGACCCCTTTAGCCATCAGTGAAGCCTATGGACTCCTCAGAATAATGTTTAAATGCATAAAATTAAGTATATAGAATTACAGACCAATTATTTTGAAATATGATTATTAAAATGTATTTTTCAAAGTTCACATACTGCTGGTTAAGAATACTGCTCTAGCAGAATGTGCTATAAATCTTAGCATCCTTATTCATTTGCTACCCAGCAATGCCACAGCAGGAAAGGACTGCTTGCTTTATTCCAACCTAGATCTCAATCTCCATTCACCCCGCACAAAATGGGTCCTGACAACTGGCATTTAGATTACCTACTCCCAGAAAGCGATATATGCCTGTCTCCATAGAACTTTTTCCCCTCCTCTTTGTGGACTATTAATTTATTTCACAAATATGCCACCAATGATCCTCATTGCTCACATTTCTCTCAACTGAATCATAGTCACTCAGGGGGTTAAACCTCAAAAAAACCCACTTCACCGAGGTGACACAGGTGGATCATAACTGCTCCTTTATAGCTATTCCCAGCTGTGTCATTCCAACATAGTTACCTATTTCGCTCTAGATTCCTAATTTTTATATCAGAAGGGGGACAGATGTTGTTGTTCATCTTTTGTTCTTGAAGAGTTCTGTATAGCCAATGCAATACTCATAGCAGCCACTGTGAATATGCAGGCATATTTCCAGGGTTGAATAACAAAATATAACAAACTCTCTTCCTTAGAGATAAAACCAAGATATTTACTCAGACACCAGAAGGCCCAATAAAGAAGTTTATACATATGACCAATGCAGGGAGCACTGACATCCCCAAGCCTTCCCTCCATTAGGCCTCCCCACAAACAAGCTCCCCTAGGCAAAATCCCTTCTTCTCTCACTCATGCTAGCTACCCTGCCTCAGCTCTCTCCCAGCTCTCCTCAGCTCTGCCTCACTCTCCTCTTCCTGCTCCACCCATTCAACAAGCTCCTCCCAGTATAGGTTCCATGTGACTCAAGCTGTGGTCTGGCCCAAAGCTCAAAGTAGGTCACATGGGCCTATTAAGGGGAAGGGAAGCACTTCAAATTCCTTCAACTTTACAAGGAACAATGACATCATGAGGATGATGTCTTGACTTTCGTGTGAATTGGACTTAAGTGAGGCAGAGCTGTGCTAAGTCTTCAGCCTCACTCTCTCCTCCAGAATCATTGGAGTCCAGTGGCAAAACATGAGTCAAGTGACTGTCTGGCCCCAGGAGAAGTAGGGTATGGAATGACATATCCATATCGATATAATGTAAAAATAATGCACGATGAGGACATTTGAGGTCCAAATAATAGATACAGAGTATCTATGATGGAATAAGGTCCTTATATGGTATAAGATCCAAGATGGCAACGGCTGATACTAACTGAGGGCATCAGATTATCAGGTGTCACCATGGAGATGATAGTGTTTGTTGGGTTCAATTTATCGCTTTGGATTTATTGCTGAACATATTCTGGGCCTGGAAATGAGCTAGACTTCCCAGCCTTTTTCCTCACAAGTCTTTATTCTTATACATTTAGATTAGATGTTCTCTTGACATAGCTGCTGGACGGATAGCAAAATCATGGTAGTTATACTGACAACGTGCCATTATCCCCAAACACTTTAAGTTTTGTAAGACAGATAAGTGACTAAACTGAGTTTGAATCCTAACTCAGACTCTTATTCTGTGACTCTGAGGAAGTCACTTAATTTTCCTTAGGTTCAGTTTCCTCATATATAAAATATTAATTATTGTCATGAGGATCAAAGGAGGTGATATACGCAACCTTCATAAACTTTAAGGAAGTGTATATGTTTTAGCCATTATTTTTGTTGTTGCTGTTATCTTTATTATTAAGACCTAGAAGATTCACAGATGTAGGGATAACACATAGCTAGTCCTAAACTTAGGTTACCTAATATAGGATTATTACAACATGGAATAGTGAAAGAGAACTGGATTTGCTATCAAGATCTAGCACAGTGTCTAGCACTAGCACATATTAAGTACTTAATTGATTGATTAGTTGATAATACTCAAATCCTTCCTCTTCTACTTACTAGGCGGAGCAGGTCACTTAACCACTCTGCTTTTCACTTTTTTCCCCTGTAAAATAAGGAAGTTGAAAGCAATGATCTCTAAAGGCTGTTCCAGCTCTAAATTCTATTATCCTATTGTTCAGAAAATGAAAAAAAAAAACATGGATTTACCAGGAGGCCTTATTATTTGGTTTGATATCAAATGAGCATCATACTAAGGTTACATTGAGTATACGCCCCCAAAAAATATACAGACAAAAGTCTAAATTCATCAAAGGAAGTCACAATAAGGACATTGCATCTGAGTATAGAGAAGGTCTGTTTATTTTGCCAGAACAAGAAAAGTAAAATCAGGTAGCAAAGACTTATAGGTTGTATATAGTTAAGAAGGAAAAAATTTAGCCAAAACTATTTTAAGTATATGAAGAAAATGACTGATATCAATAATTATCAATCAATAATAAATAATTGAAAATTCATCATTTCATGATGTATTCAATAAAAAATTGGATGAATCAATCAACATATATGTGTGTGTTTATATATGCATAAAACATATATACACACATGTATAATTATAATAATTATTATATATTATATTATACTAATTATAATATAGTATCCTAACAATACTGGGAAATTACATAGTATATCATATATATATATTTATTTGTAAATGTAATTTGAAATTATAATGGGAAGAGGGAAATATGATTCACTTTGAGGAAATTTATTTTATTATCTCTCTCTTAGAAATAAGCAAAATTAATCCATAAAGGCAAAGTATCTCCCATGAGTGTTATGGGAGAATCTTTGATAAATGCTACCACAGAGAGAACTTTCTTTTTTCAGTGCTTCTCTAGTTATGAATATCAAGCAAATTATAAAACAGGAAAACATCTGCTTGCCAAAAAGGCTCACCATTGTCATGCAGAAAATCTTGTGTAAAATCTAAGGAGGAGAGTAATCCCTCTATGGTGATGGTAAGACCCCTCCCTTCCAATTTCTATTTGATCATGACATTGTGATCATTGCACCACACCTCAGGAAATTGGTGCAGCTTATTAATGAAATCTTTAGATGGGAAGAAGAGATTGGCATAATGGTAAACATGGGAAAAATAGGTATTATTGAGTTTATTTATTAGTACATGTGTTTTAGACAGATACTGAAGATGGAAAAGAAACTGGGCCTAGAATTGAATGGGAGGGGAGTGGGCTAAATCATATTTCTTAAAGAGCGGCATTTTCAAATATCCTGAGCTGCTTCCTGATATTAAAAAAAAACCACCAAAAAACCCCTCACCTTTTAACACCATTACTCTCCCAGTGACTCATTATGACCACAGATCATGGAATACTGTGATTTCTGGATCATAAGAGGCAGCATGGGATAGTAGAATAAGTGGAATCGAATGAAGTCTTCATGTATGTTTTGGTAGATAGACTTCTGAGTATTTTTAAAAATTCTGAAACTTTGCTGAATTTGCTCATTTTAAATGATTCTTAGTTGGCTCATTTGTTCTCTAAATAAACCCTAAGTCACAAAATCATAACATCTGCAAAAAAAAAGAGAGTTTTCTTTCATTTTTGCTATGTTTATTCTCTCAGTTTTTTTTCTCATCTTATTATTGTAGCCTAGTACTATGATAAATAAAAATGGTGATAAAGGACATCTTTGCTTTACTCCTGATCTTTCCAAATAGGCTTCTAACATTTTTACAGTATATAAAAAAGTTTGATCTTATTTATATACATACCATTTACCGTATTAATTAAAAGTACACTTATTTTTATGCTTTTTAGTATTTTTAATAGAGGCAGGCATTGGATTTTGTCAAAAGCCTTTTCAGAATCCATTGATATAATCATGTAGTTTTTATTATTTTTGTTGTTAATATAATCTATTATATTTACAGTTTTTCTTTAGTTGAACCAATCCTATATTTCTAGCCTAAATTCAACCTGACAATGGAATCTTTTTGTGATATGCTGCCATTGTCTCTTTGTTACTGTTTTATTTAATATTTTTGCATCAGTGTTTTTTGTGATTTACCCATACTTTTATTTACCTGATTTATCTCTTCCTTATTTAGGTATCAAGAACATATAAGTATAATTGAAACAGTTTGGAAAGATCCCTTCTTTACTATTTTTGTAAATAGCTTATGCAATATTGAAATTAACTGTTCTTTGAATGGGTAGTAGACTTTGCTTTTAGAATCCTCTGGTCAACCTTATTTTTTCTTTTGGTTTGGGGTTTGATTTATATTTGTCTTGGTATAAAATGTATGTATTGAGAGTGTACCATTTTTATAGTTTTACAGTATATTTCTCTCTATACCTCACTTAACTTTTCCTTTATGAATTTGCTATATCATTCAGTGCATATATGTTTACTGGTTATAATTTATTTTCTATTGTACCTTTCAACATAATATAGTGACTTTTTGTTTATGTCTTTTAACCAAGTTTTCTAAATTTGCTATTGCTTTGCCTAAGATAATGATTACTATCCCTACCTTTTTTTCAGATGATTCATAATAGATTTTGTTTTAGCCCCTTATTCTAACTCTATGTAGATCTTTATAGTTCAAGGGTCTTTTTTGAAAACACACACACGTCTATGTATGCATATGTGTGCATATCCACATACATATAGGTACTGTGTATTTATGTATATATGTATGTGTGGTTCAATTCTGCTTTCTAATCCTTTCTACTATTCTTTTCCATTTTATGGGTGAATTCATCCCATTTACAATTAGAATCTTTAATTGTACATTTATCTTCTATATTGTTCTCTTGTGCTTTCCTTTCTCTTTGCTTCCTTCTTTTTTTCTAACAAAGAAGAAGGAAGTGGTAAATGAGGAAGAATTTACCCAGTACCTGCACTCAAGGTTTAATGTAATCTAGTTCTCATCTCAGCCTCTTCTATTTCCCTCACCCAGAGTCCAATCACATGTTCTTAGTACTTCCTTCTTTCCTTTTAAGCCCTCTTTCAAAATTCCCTCTCTGTGCTTAGACTTCATTTTGCTTGTGACTAATCTTTCCTTTAATCCACATTCCCTATTGCCACCCTCTTATCCTTTCCCTCTTATTTCCTTGTTTAGTAAAATATAGTTCTGAACTTAATTATGTGTTTGTATTATTCTCTTGTTTGACCAGTTTAGATAAAAGTGAGGTTTAAGTGTTGCCCACTTCCCCCACCCCTTTCTCCTTTTGGGAGAGGAGTAGTTTTCTACATGAGCACTCTATGTGAGATAGTTTCCCTCCCTTTTTCCAGAGTGTATTCCCTTTTACCTTTTCTTTTTTCTCTTTTAAGATAATCAAGGTATAATAAAATCACTCATAGCCTCTCTATCTTACGTGACTCCTTCTATGGCCTCCAATGATGTGAGGGGACACATATTATGCCCCAATATTAGAATGTAAGCCCTTTATCCTTGTTTAGTCCATTATAATTGCTTACTTATAATCAACCTTATAGGTTTTAAACTTTTGGAAGAAATTCTGGCCCTTTGCTTGTTCCCATTTTGCATTTTCTTTGATCTTGCTACTGCTTTCTCTGGGTACTGAGTGCTGTGTTCTTCAAGGATGTCAGTGGCAGCTCAAGGTGGGAGTCTGTGAGCTTTTTTTTTTTTTTGGAGGGGGGAAGGCAGGGCAATTGGGTTTAAGTGACTTGTCCAAGGTCACGCAGCTAGTAAGTGTTAAGTATCTGAAGCTGTATTTGAACTCAGGTCCTCCTGACTCCAGGGCCAGAGCTCTATTCACTGTGCCAAGTAACCACCCCATTCTGTGAACTTTTGAAGAAACTGGAAAGGTATAAAACAAAGAAAAGTCTAATAGCTGCCCTCCTGGTCTGAACTTCTCAACCTCATAATCTAAATTTAGATCTAAGCAACAAAACTATGATCTTGACCCTTGTAGGTACACTAATAGATTGCTGTTGACTATTTTCAGCTGAGTAGAAGGTTGCTGCATAGATTCAGAGTGACAGAATGGTAGGCTTCTCCTTGGTTTGAGCTCATTGCCATTGGTATTCCACTGCAAACTTCAGACTGGGCTCAGGGCTGGAGGCTGAAGCCCAGGAAGGCTAAGAAATTACCCACAGTCACACAGAAAATAGTGGGTCACAGAGCCAGGATATGAATCCAGCTGACTCCAAGTGCTATCATCTCTAACTTACAAAGAGGCTCCAGAAAACTTCTCTTGAATTCTAACACATTTGGCACAAAATTATACTTATTCTAATATATCTGGCACACAAATTATAATGATTCTAATATATCTGGCACACAAATTATAATGATTCTAATATATCTGGCACACAAATTATAATGATACTAATATATCTGGCACACAAATCATAATGATTCTTATCATTTCAAAAAAAAAACAATCTTCCTGATAATTAGTTGGAAAGATGGGATGTTAAAAATAGTATTCTTTGGAGACTTTAGTATTCCCTAAATCACAGATGTACAAAATCATTGGAAGAATATTGTTTTTTTTAAAAATAGGCTTTGGTTTCATGAAAATGTTTGGGATCATTAAAGCACTACACAATTTCCTACAGACTGGAATTCCAGCCCATTCTCCCTCTCCTCTTCAACTCCAGGCCCAGATTATCGTCCCTATCTAATATATCTGTGCTGATGAACAGGTGTGCTACAGAATTAATGCTGAGGGTCATCCAAAGGGCATTGTAGAGATGGAGAGGCACATGGTGGGTGTGAGCAGGCTGTTACATGTTACAAATGAAGAGCTGTCCAGGAGAAATGGCTTAAAGGATTTCAGCAGAGATATCTATGACAGAAAAAAGGAAGTCAAATGGTCATGCATTAGGAACTAGGAATGATGAATGGACAGTCCAAATGCTGTATTGCAATCCATGCAATGTCCCTGAGACCCAGAAGGCCCCCAGCAATACAGTGGACCCTTTGTGGAGGATTAATGAGAAGACATAGACAAGAGTGTACAGGGTTGGCAGGTATGGATGAATTCGGATCTCTGTTGTTGGAGAGAATACCCACATTAATGAGATGATAGACTCATGATTCACCAAAGTATAAGGACTGTCATTTGGCAACAGTTGTGAGTCAAGCAAGAATTTTTGAGGAACTGAGCAATGTCTACCAGAAAACTAAGTGATGCTACTCAGAAATCTGAATTCTGAAAAGGGATCCAACCATTACCTTGACTTTGGTTTTATCCAAATATGAGTCCACCATGTGTGATTTGAACGTAATGAAAAGGAAGCTATTCTTCATTGCATAATCAGTTTGCACACATCTTTATCTTTTCAAGCCAGAATATGCCATGCAATTTCAGCTACATTTGAGTGAAATACCCTAGTCATGATTCATGAAAACATTTCATTAACTGATTATAGATCTTGTCTCTTCAGTGGAAGAACTGAGAAGTGCACTTCTGACCTAAAAATCTTACTGTAGCGATTGAGTGACATACTGAGTGTTACAATTCCCTGTTTAATTGCCAGGGAGAAACACTCAGAAAGTGACATTCCTTTCCTACCAGGCATCAGCCACATATTAAATAAGATGATTTCCATAGTTGTGTTGGAGAATACGAGAATTTGTCTGGACTTTTCAATTGGGCTTTTAAAATATGGGCATCTACCAAAACAGCAACCACAACAAACAGTAGTTTATGCTTAACTGGTAACATGCAAAAAAGAGAGATCAGTGTAATTTGGCATTGAAAAGGGCTTTCAACTGAGCTAAATCCTAATAAGAGGAGACATTTCCTTGCCAGAGATCCAAAATGCAAAATAAATTACATAGGCTTTCACATTTGCATGAAAAAGTTAGGTACTATGCTTAGCTGATATAAGCTCAGCTCCATCCTGTTTAAAGGTGACCACATTATGCAAATGTAAAATAGCCCTGGGTTATTGATATAGTCAATACTTGGCTGTGGTGTCAGCAGAAAGACACTATGTTAACACCTCTGGATGAATATGGAATTTTGCCCAGTTTGACTCATAAAAATAAATCATATTTATATAGAACTTTAGAGTTTTAAAACTGTTTCCCTCACAAAAGCTCTGTGAGATAGGTCATAGAAGTAACATTACGATTATGCTCATTTTACAGATGAGGAAACTGAGGCCCAGAGAGATAAGGTGACTTGTTCAGAGTCATATAGCTAGTAATTACAGAATTAGGCCTCACACGCATGGACTGTCATTCACCTTTCTTTGTATTCTCAGTGTTTAGCACAGTGCCTGGTACACAGTAGGCATTTAATAAATGTTTATTGACTGGTTTCCAATCCACTGTTCTTTCTACAGCCCTACTTATGAGAATTGGGTAGAGGCCTCTAGCTTCAAAGTGATCCGATGAACCCATGATAATCCCAATGGAGGAAACATAGTAATATAATATGATAAATATGATAATATATGTAATATTTTATTATATAACATATAAGTAATATAATGATATTATAAGTAAAATAATAGCACCTTTAAAAATTGAGAACAGAGGTTTTATCTTGACTTTAGGAATCATTGCCTTATGTTAATGGTATTAGGCAAAGTATCTCCTTTGCATCAGGTTAACCAATTGATTTTTAGTTTGACCTCTGACCATTCACTCTGTTGCTATGAAGAGGTTTATTTAAACTCTGGATCCCTGCTGACAGGATTAGACATGTTTGCCTTGGGAAATTGAGTTTAGCACCCGGTTTCAATCAATGGTCAGTCAATATTTGAATACCCACTAGAAAAATTGCTGCATTAGATGCCAAGGAAAAACACAAAGAAAGAAGGAGAAAGAAGAGACATGGTCCCTTTCTTCAATAACTTTCTTTCACATAGTTGATATGAAATACATTGGGGGGAATGACAGCCCATATTTTAAAAGCCACCCCCACCCAAATGTAACTGAAAATCCATGCAACTGCTAGCTAATAGAATGTGTCTTTTTCCTATAACACATTGAATTTCCTTTGGCAACTTCATCTGACCTGATGTAGGAAATATCTATTCCTTCAAACCAAACTGTATGCATTCCTTCAAATGTTATTTCATCAATATTTGATTGACTGTGTGTGTCAGTCTTCCAGACACTTCAGAAGGTACAGAGAGGGCATCAAGAGTACATAGCTCCTACCCATAAGAACTTGGAGCATATGCATATGAAAACTGTAATGTAATGACAAAATTATAATAGAGTAAATGTCTTAGGATTTAGAGAGAAAAGAAACCTTATAGCTCAGCAGTTTCTATCTCTTTCGTTGTACAGATCAGAAAAAGAAACCTGGAAAAATGGAATGACTTGCTGGGGGTTTCATACAAGTAATAAGTTGTTGGTGATCCAAGACTCTAAACTAAGATCTTTGGACTTCAGCATTCTTTCAATTATAATTTAATAAAAGATAAAGATCTAAATGGCACATCTAGTTAATAAATGATTTAGAAGTTTCGAGGGACAATAAGCTGAAAGAAAGTAGAAAGAGAATAATGGCTACTCTTGATGATGGCAATGATGAAAAATACTTTATGAAGAAGATGACACTGGCAGCAATATGCATCAGAGATTGGAGGATGAAAAGACAGGGAAGGGAGATCAGCTGGGAGACCACATAGTTGATGGGAAAGGACTTTTTCCTTTTCCTTTGGGCTCTTGCCTATGATCTACAACTATACCCATGTCTCCTCCATTTCATCCTGCCATATCCTCAAGATAGAGTAGTAGATTTCTTTTCCCTTTCTCAAGAAAGAGTCAATTATAAGCATTACTTCTGTTTCTTTACATCTCATTTTGTTTTCAACCCTTTGCAAAACTGCCCACTGAAACTGATGTCTCCAAGACTAATGATGTATATCTCTCTCCTCTTTTTCTCATTCTTCCCTTCTACTCTGTTTCCTTTCTCTTCCTATCATCTCATTTCCTTCTCCTTTCCTCCCTTTCTCTCTCTAGCACATGTTTTATTTGTGTCTTTTGTTTTTATTTCATAGCTATTTCTGGGGACATCTGCTCACCCCAGGATCGAAGCCTACCTTGTAACAACAACACGAAAACCAAACCAAAAATCAATTAAGAAAAAGCACCTGCTACAGTGACTTATCTAACAATATATAAAACATTCTTTCCAACTAGTCCCTTGTCTCCCTGCCAAGATGAGGGAGACATATTCCATTAATTTTATTTTATAACCATTAACGAACAGTCTCTTAACTAGCACTCTCAATGTCCCTTTCTCAGTCTTCATTCTACTGAACATCTCCTCTACTTTTTATATTATCAAACGCCATCCCCTCTTTTTCCTTGTCTTCCATGACACTTTTTTTCTTGATTTCCTGCCTCCCTGTCTATTTACTACTCAACTTCCTTTGCCAGCTCATCATCTCTCTTCCACCTATTAAGTGGAGTTGTCTCCCAAGGATCTTTTGGTGATTGTCTCTTGGTGATCTCATCATTTCCCAAGGTTTCAAATATCAGTCCTATGCAGTTCACTCTCAAGAATCTATATGTCCAACCCTAGTCTTTCTTCTGAATTCCAGGTTTGTATCACCAACTGCCTGCTAAATCTCTACCTAGATATCCACTCAGAATCTCAAACTCAAAATGACCAAAATAAAAGTCACTATTTCACCCCCTCACTCCCAGACCTACCATTCTCTGAACTTTCCAGTTTGTATTGGGAGAGTGTCATCAAGCTTCCAGTCACTGAGGTTCAAAACTTTACAATCCTTCTTTAGTTCTTACCTCTCTCTGACTATCCTCTTACCTAGCTAGAAGCAAATGCAGGCTGTAAGCATTGGCAATTTCCTCTAACCGGCATCTATCACCCAAGACTAGGAATGTACTAACTTCTTGACCTCAGAATGGAAAAACACTAATAAGTAATCCCAATCAAGGGGAGCTCAAGTTAAGTCTTCTTTACATGTGTTGCTTGGTTCAGAATCCCCACTTAGCAACAATACCTAATCCTAAGTAGGTGAATCCCACAGTGTTAGCAAAACTAATAATCTGTATGAAGGAAATTTTCAGTGCCAACCACAGCATCCTCAGAATTCAGAATGTCAGGGGCCAGGGGAACTATGTGGGACCAGCTGGGGATGCTTAGAACTAATTAGGGACTACTAACTTCTCCCTATATTCTTCAATAAAGTCTTTGTAATAAAATCAACTATGAGTATGGCTCATGTGACAGACCACAGTAATCCTTTGAACCCAATTGCTCAGAGTAAGATAATTGAAGGCAACTAGGGCATTTATTCCTTCTGCAAAGATCAGACTTAAGAGTAACATTCCTGTCTACTTGCAATAACTATTTCAAGACTGGAGAAAAGGACAGGAAAAAAAGTTAACTGAAATAACAGTTATATCAGGAAGCATGGACACTTCATTCATTTCCCTCAGGCAGTTAGTGGATTGACTTGGAGTGAGGAAGGCATGAGGTCATAGCCTACATTTAGTAACTATGTGACTGGGTAAGTCTTTGAACCTGATTTCCCTCATCTATAAAATGAGGGGATTGGGTTTGATGGCCTTCACATTTCCTCACAGCTCTAAATATATTTTCCTTTGAGATGCATATTGGAATAAGAAGTAAAGAAGTAGTCTATCACTCTAAATTGTTTTGAATGATGGATAGAGAAAAAAGTCAAGAAGAATGGGACCACTGAGAGAGGTTGTAGAAATTCATCAGTCCCTATAATTTATCCATATTTTCTCTTTTCCTCTTCCTAGGAATTAAGAGCTCTTACCCAGCTTTAGGGTTTGGGGGTGGGGAAGATGGCTGTACAAGGAACTAGGAAGAAAAAAACAAACAAACAGGTTCTTGGCTTTGAGTCTGGGAAAAACCAAGCAGGGAAGGGAGTAATTGTTTCAGGGTCTGAATAGTGCAATGCCAAGAGCCTGAAAACCAATTCTGAATGCAAAAGAGAAAGTCAGAGATAAAAAAAAAAACCTTTCCTCCCTCTCTTAACATTTCTTATCTCTGGGATAAAAGCTATAAAACCCAGGAGGTGAAAGAGTACCTAATAAAACTAGAGTGGAAAAAAGGAAGTTTCGGTGAGAAATTTAGCTAAATGTTCTGGTTAGGATTGCAGTCAGATTTGAACAGAGTAATTTGTTTGTTTTTCCCTGCCTTTTTCTATAGCCTGACTGGTAAGAGAGGTGGAAGATGGGAAAAAAAAAGTCTCATGTTCCTGATATTTGTTGGTGAGTGTAAAAAATTGATGAGTTTGTCAAATATTATAATAGGAGAGAAATTGGACTTTGATGTGCCTATTCATATTTTTTCTCTGTCATGGATTTTTCTGTATGCACCTATCTCAGACAGTTAAATTGAAAACTGGTGTTTAAATATAGCTCCATATCAGTTATATGGGCTGCTGGGAGGTATAATTTTCCCAACCTGAGGGAGAGGCTAAAGGATCACTCTAGGAACAGGGCAATATGGGAATGTGGGAGCTCCATTGAGAGGGGCACAGTGTGTGAATGTATGCCAGCTGCAGGAACTAATTGCAAGTAAAGGATGCTGCGAACATGATTAACTATAATCATGAACAGTTGGAACCTTGCCTGCTTACTGTTCCACTTAAAGAGTGATCTGCCTGGACAGAACTTGCTGTTTGCCTGAATGTGCCAAGCTCATGGCACTTCTGGGACCCAGTGAATTTATCCACTGTTCACTTCCTTCCCCTCTCAATGCCTCAATCCTGTCTGGTAAACTCATATCACTTACCACTTTGGAAGTTCCTTCTTTTCTAAGCCATATGTATTCACTGTTGATATCTACATAATGGATTTGGTCTTCAGATAAATATAAGTTGATTTTGTTATGGAAGAAGAGTAGGTAAAAGGAGGAAATGATAGCTAGTGAAGATTGTTTTTTCAGCCTGTATTGTAGAACACAGAGGCTAGTTTCTGCTCATTAGTTATGGAAGGAAGCAGAGTTCTTCCCTAGTCTGGGGGATCTGAACTTACTGAATTCTATGAATGTCCAGGATAATGGGAAATGAAAGAACACTTTGAGTCCATGAGACTGATTTCCCTAGACTTTAAAAGAAAAAAAATGAGTATTAATGTCTCTAGTGCTTCCTAGGAGCCACATGACTTATTTGGACCTATGTGCATCCAGGATGTGTGCTCTCTTTCTCTCCCCCATCTCTGTCTCTCTGTGTGGGTCTCTTGTCATCTCTCTGGCTCCCTTTGTCTGTCTGTCCATCTGTCCCTGTCTCTCTGCTTTTGCTTTTCTGATTTATTGCTTTGTTATTAATCTATACAATCTTATAGCAAACGCAGAACTAAAATAACTTTGTAATCAGAAAGTGAGCAGTTGTGAGACATAGCATTGAGCCTGTACTACTTATGGAAATATAAATTTAAATGAAATGGCTTTGCGTAAGATGTGAAAATACCATTCCTCTAGTGATTAATAATTTAGAAGGATTTGGAACCCTAGCATTGTGCAAAAACTGTTTTGCTGTTGTTACTGGATTTTTAAAAACTTGAGCTAAAGGAAAATGCTAAATAATAGAGTCAAAGCTATGTCAGGGATTAGATTTATACAACAAGGGGATGACCCAGGAGTCATGACATTTTCCACTGGCCTATAATATCACCCAGGTCTAAGACTATTCCTGGTACTTGATCTCAAAGTGAGAAATGCTTTGCTTAAATCCCTGGGGATCAGGATATGCCCAGAGCCAGAGGAGTCATGTCAGCAGCTATGATTGCTGAAGTCTATCTAAAGACTGCTAAGTTTCCCCTGTCTCTGAGTATGATTAACTAAAACCTATGCAAACAAAATAAACACCAGGACACTATGTGTGTCAGGCCACAGGAATCCTCTGAACTCAGTAACTCAGACCAAGACAACTGGTGTGTATGGTAAAATTACTGGCTCTCTGCCAAGACACTCTTCCAACCTATCAATGGCCAAGTTGTGCCTATTTAGTAGAACATCTTTCACATCCATCTCCTTTTCCCCACTCACATAAACATTAATTTATGTCAGGGCCTGATTGCCTCTCATCTGAACTATTGAAATAGTCTTCTAACTGATCTCCCTCCTTTCAAATCTCTGCCCTCTCCACCTCACCCTCTTCACAAATGCCAAATTAGTATTCCTAAAATACATATCTGAACTTTGATCAAAAGATCCCTAATCCCTCAGGGGCAGTGGATCTTAATAGGAGGTCTATGCACTTGTTTGTTTAATATTTGGGTAACAATTTTGATATATTTAGTTTCTTTTGCAATCTTATGTATTTTATTTTGCGGGCAAAATCATTGTTCTGAGAAGTGGTCCATAGTCTGCCAGATAGCCAAAGGGTTCCATGAGACAAAAGGTTAAGAAAAAAATAAAATAAGAATACTAAAAAAATCAATAAAAATTATATATAATATTATACATATTAAATAAATAAATGAGAAAAAAAGCGTGGCTAGGTGGCGTAGTGAGTAGAGCATGGCCCTGGAGTTAGGAGGACCTGAGTTCAAATCCAGCCTTAGACACTTAACACTTACTAGCCATGTGACCTTGGGCAAGTCACTTAACCCCAACTGCCCAGCCTTCCCCCTGCCAAAAAGCAAAAGAGAGAGACAGAGAGGCAGAGAGAGAGAGAGACAGAGACAGAGTAAGATTAAGAAGTTCTGTTTTAGGATAAAAAACACCACTTAATGCCCCTCATGATATAGATCTCATCTGCCTCTCCGGGCATTCCATAATATTCAATTTTTTGTACTCTATGTTCCAGACAAAATGACCATCTAGATCTTACTTGAGCTTGAAGTTTCATCTCCTGTCTACATGCTTTTAGCCCATCTGCCCTTCAGTTCCTGAAATGCACTTCCTCCTCTCCAACTAAAATCCCACCTTCTACAGGAAGCCTTTCCCAGCCCTTCTTTTCAGCAGGGTGGAAGCAAGATGACAGAAAAAAGGCAGGGATTCACTTGAGCTCTCCCAAACTTCCTCTCCAGACAATTTTAAGTAACACCTCAAAACAAATTTTGGAGTGACAGAACCCACAGAAGGACAGGGTGAAATGATTTTCCAGTCTAAGACAACTGAGGTTAGCAGGAAAGTCTATCACACCAAGGTGAGAGTGGAGTGCAGTCCAGTATAGGCCATGCCAGCACAGCAAACCATCAGTGGGCCTTGGGGACAACTGAATCAGCTGCATCAGTGGCTGCTTCCAGAGCTCTCAGCCCACAGAAAGTAAAGGGGGTCAGACAACTGGTCAGAAGGAGCTTACAGCTTTACTGGAATGGGGGGCAGGACTCTGTTGTATTGCCTATCCTTGGTTCCAGGTCGTAGTAGTAGGTGACAGTCCCAGGGTGAGGAGGAACACTGGCACTCCAGAGTCTTCAACCATAGGGAAGGAGGGACCCTGGTTACAACTCCAGGGCAGAAAAAAGTGTTTGTGACTACCCACATGCCAAAGCATAGACAGGAGAACAGTCACCTCTCCTTAGACTATACCACCTTAGAAGAACAGAAAATTGGGCAGCTAGGTGGCACAGTGAGTAAAGCTCTGGCCCCGGAGTCAGGAGGACCCGAGTTCGGTTCCAGCCTGAGACACTTAACATCCACACAAAAATACTAGCCGTGTAACCTTGGGCAAGTCACTTAACCCCAATTGCCCTCCAAAAGGAAAAAAAAAAGAAGAGCTGAAAATTTACAGGTCCCTAGAACTATTTCTGATAATCCCTGCACAAAAACCCTGAGGCTTGAGATAGTACACTGTCCACCCTGAAAACATAGCCTCACTTTAGCATAGAGTTTAAAGTCAAGAAATAGGCTAGAAAATGAGGGAACAACAGAAAAAAAAATTCTAACTATAGAAAGTTACTATTGTGATGAGGAAGATCAAAACACACTCAGAAGCAGACAACAAAGTCAAAACTGCTACATCCAAAGCCTGAAAAACAATATGAATTGGTCTCAGGCCATGAAAGAACTCAAAAAGAATTTTAAAAATCAAGTAAGAAAGGTAGAGGAAAAATTGGGAAGAGAAATGACAATAATGCAAGAAAATCATGAAAAAAAATCAATAGTTTGGTAAAGGAGGCACAAAAAAGTACTGAAGAAAATAGCACCTTCAAAAACAGACTAGGCCAAATGGTAAAAGAGGTGCAAAAATAAAATGAGGAGAAGAATGTCTTAAAAAGAAGAATTGGCCAAATGGAAAAAGATATTAAAAAATTCACTGACAAGAACTCCTTAAAAATGGAATTGACCTAATGGAAAAGGAGGTAAAAAACTCACTGAAAAACATAATTTCTTAAAAATTAAAATTGGGCAAGTAGAAGCTAATAACTTTATGAGACATTAAGAAAAAATAAAACAAAATCAAAAGAATGAAAAATAGAATATGTTAAATATCTCATTGTAAAAACAGTTGACCTGGAAAATAGATTCAGAAGAGATAATTTAAGAATAATTATATTTTACCAGAAAGCCATTAAAAAAAGAGAATAGATATAATTTTTTAATAAATTAGCAAGAATGGTATCTGAATACAGGTTGAAGCATAGTTTTTTCCCTTTATTTTTCTTGACTTTCTTTTTTCGGTCTATGTTTTCTTTTCCAACATGATTATTATGGAAATGTTTCACATAACTACATATGTATAACATATATCTAATTTCTTGCCTTCTCAACGAGGTGAGGTGGGGAGAAAAGAAAAGAGAGAATTTGGAACTCAAAAGTTTTAAAAATGAATGTTAAAAACTGCTTTTATGTGTAACTGGGAAAAAATAAAATACTAAGACAAAAAAAAAATTCAAGGAAAACTGCCCTGATATTCTAGAACCAGAGGATAAAATAGAAATTGAGAGAATCCACTGATCACCTCCTGAAAGAGATTTCAAATTTAAATTCCCAGGAATATTATAGCATTAGCCAAATTCCAGAGCTCCCAGGTCAAGGAGAAAATATTGCAAGCAGCCAGAAAGAAATATTTCAAATGTTGTGGAGTCACAGTCAGAATAACACAAAATTTAACTATTTCTATATTAAAGGATTGAAGGGCTTGGAATATGACATTCCAGAGGGCAAAAGAGCTAGGATAACAACCAAAAATCACCTACCCAGCAAAATTGAGTATAGTCTTTCTGGGGGAAAATGGATATTCAGTGATATAGAGGACTTTCAAGCATTCCTGATGAAAAGATCAGACCTGAATAGAAATTTTGACTTTCAAATACAAAACTCAAGAGAAGCATAAAAAGGTAAACAGGAAAGAAATCATAAGGGATTCGGTAACGTTAAACTGTTAACATTCATACATGGGTAAATGATAATTGTATCTCCTAAAAACTTCCTCATCATTATTCTTATCATCAGTTAGAAAGAGTATAACATAGAGGGGATGGGTGTGAGTTGAATATGGTAGAATGATTATCTAAAAAAATTTTATAAAGGGGTGAGAAAGAGAAGGCACTGGGAGAAAGGGAAAGGTAGAATGGGGTAAATTATCTCCCACAAAATAGTCACTAAAGAATTTTTACAGTGGAGGGAAAGATGGGGGAGGTAAGTGGAGTGAGTAAACCTTACTCTCATCAGAATTGTCTCAAAGAGAGAATAACATACATGCTCAGTTGCATATAAAAATCTATCTTATATTCCAGGAAAGTAAGAGGGGAATGGGATAAGAGAAGGAAGAGGGTATGTTTAAAGGGAGGATAAATTGGAGCAGGTAAAAGACTGAAGTAAAACACTTTTGAGAATGGACAGGGTGAAAAGAGAGAGTAAGATAAACAGGAGGAAATAGGATGGAAGGAAATGCACAGTAATCATAAGTGAAAAAAAATTACATCAGTTTTCTCAGATAAAGACTTCATTTCTTAAATATATAGAGAACTGAGTAAAATCTATAAAGATAAAAGCCATTCCTTAATTGATAAATTGCCAAAGGATATGAACAGGCAGTTTTCAGACAACGTAATCAAAGCTATCTATAATCATATGAAAAAACATTCTAAATCACTATTGATTAAAGAAATGTAAATTAAAACAACTCTGAGCTACCACCCCACACCTATCAAATTGACTAATATGACAGGGAAAACACAACAAATATGGAAGGATATGTGGGAAAATTGAGACACTAATGCACTGTTGGCGAAGTTGTATATTGATTCAATCATTCTGTAGAGCAATTTGGAACTATGCCCAAAGGGCTATAAAATTATGCATATCCTTTGACCAAGCAATACCACTACTAATTCTGAATCCCAAAGAGATAAAAAACAAAAGGAAAGGATGTGTGTGTGTGTGTGTGTGTATATAAATTTATTTAGAGCAGCTCTTTCAGTGGTGGCAAAGAATTGGAAACTGAGGGGATGTCCATCAATTGAGGAATGGATGAGCACGTTGTTGTATATGGTTGTGATGGAATAATGTTTTGCTATAAGGAATGATGAGTAGGATGCTCTCAGAAAAACATGGAAAGACTTATGTGAACTAATGCAAAGTGAAAGGAGCAACAACATAGTACATGTATAATACATATATGTATAATATGTATATATAATACCATATGATACATAATGACTTAGTTATTCTCAACAATACAAAGATCTAAGATAATTCTGAAGGACTTATAATAAAAAATGCTATATCCAGAGAAAGAACTGATGGAGTCTGAATGCAGATCAAAGCATAATTTTCCTTTGGTCACTTCCTTCCTTCCTTTTTCTTCCTTTCTCTCTTTTTCTAATTGTCTCTGTTCTCTTTCTGAACACAAGTAACAGAATTGTGTTTTGCACAACTGTCTATGTATAACCTATATCAAATTGCTTGCCTTTAGAACTCAAATTTTTCAAAAGTGAATGTTAAAAATTGTTTTTACATATAGTTGGGGAAAAAATAAAGTATTAAATCATCCAACCCCTTGTAATTTTTCAGATTGTTAATTCCTATTTATTCTATTATTTATAACTTATTTTGATGTGTCTGTTTGCTTGTCTCCCCTATTAGATTATGAGCTTCTGTCTTGTTTCCCATTTGAACTTACAACAGTTTGTATCTTCAGAACTTAGCACAGTGCTTAGCACAAAGTAGTTACTTAAAAAAATGTTTGTTATTTAACTGACTTCTCTGCATTTTGACATCTCTAACTTCCTTCAAGGATTATTTCCCATGCGTACACATGGCAAGTTCCTTGATGATAGATGATTAATAAATGACTATTAAATTTAACTGGACAAAGTGGTAGGCATGGGAAATTAAAGGAAGATAGGAGTACAAGTGATATGACAAAGAAAGTATCCAAAGCTATTGGTGGCTGACTGAATATGGAGACTAAGGGACAGGGTGGATGGAGTCAAAGATGCCTCAAAATATGGTAAAGGATTAGTGTTAAAGGAATCAACTAAGATTTGGGGGACCATTTTGTGGAAGGATCATACTAGTCAACTTTCCTTTCCCTCCAGTCTCTGTTCCTGACTTTTGGTACTCAAAAATCATTCCCTTTTGAGTATCTTCATTTGCTCATGCCTTTGCTTTTCAGCTCCCTTTTGGGAGTCTTCCTACATTGGAATGTAAGTTCCTCAAGGACAAAGACTGTCTTCTTTTTATTGTAGTTTGTAATAGTAAGGGAAATTTGAAGATCTTCCCTGCCCCTTAATAAACCTAGGGGAATTGGAAGATCTTCCCTCCTTTGAAGATATACCCTGCCCCCTAATAGGCTGAATGCAATCTCACAGAGGCTGTGGTGGGAGTAGTTTGCTGAAGGGTAGAGCAGAGGCCACAGGAAGCTAGGAGTCAGAGCACTTAGAGATGGAGGGAAGAGAGGATGTACCTGAGGGAGACAGTTAGGCTTGTAAGTAAATATTGGTTTGAGGAAAGGCTAAAGGATGGTGTGGCTTCATGCTGTGTTATGGCTTATTAACTTCTTTACTACTATGATATAATTGGCTTTCTGGTTTGGGGATTCAGTTTTCTGGTGTCTGAATAAATGTTTTGTTTCTGTCTTCTATATGAAGAGTCTGTTATGTTTTGTGATTGAGTACTATGCCAGCATATTTACAGTCACTGTTGGCACTGTGAGTATTGCTTTGGTGTTACATGGTTATATTCCCATTCCTTAGCATAGTACCAAGTATATAGTAATCACTTAATACGTGTATGTTGCCGTTTTGCTTTGCCTAAACAAAAAGAATAACAACAAAAAAGTAATTATTTGTTTTATGAATTAGCTTTAATAACTGAAGTGTATATAGATTAAGAGAGATTCCACTACATTCAGGCAAAGAGAATAATAAAAATGAAATTTCAAAAGCCAAATTAAATCTATTATAACAGTAAATGTGTTCCACATAAATGGTCTGAATTCCTTAATTAAATGAAAAAATAATTACAAAAAGAACCCAGGAACAAAGAAAACCCATCATTATGTTCTTTACAGGAAACACATTTAATTCAAAGAGATATAACTAGATTAAATTAGGTGCAACTCATTTTTCTCTCCACAGTACAAATACTGTGATGTTTTAGCCAGGTTTGTTTGAGGACTTTCCCAATTTTCTTTTTACACTTCTATGGATTCACTCTTGTATGAATCCTTTGATGCTGACAAAAGTTTGAGCTATAACTGAAGACTTTCCTACATTCATTACATTTGTTTTAAATTTTTTAAGTTTCCTTTGGCATTACAGGTGATGAAAAGTGCTGAAGAGTGGAGCAGTTGGGATTGACTAAAGCAGGAATTATGTAAGATATCGGTGCCTACGTGCCTGGCCTACGTTTACTCTAAACTCCATTGGGCCACTCCACTAGCAACGGATAGGTAGGAAAGATCAGCAGGAATCTCATGCAGTCCAGTCAATAAGCCAGCTTCAGCTAAGAGCTAAATTTTTAGGCAGTCTAAGGTAACAAAATGGGGAGTAGAGCTTCTTATAAAATCAGCTGTTATAAATACTTAGAAACTTCATAAGTCCCCTCCACTGTGCAGATCACAATCCCCCACTGTCTTCTTTTCCTCTTCGATTATTGTACAAGTCTCCCACACACTCTCCGTAAGGGATCTGTCCAGCACGCCCAGGGGTAAGTGGGGGGGGGGGGGGGGGGGGGGGGGGGTGCTGGTGCTATAGCTCTTGGTAGTTCATGAATAACAGGGCTACACCTGAGCTTCCTCCCCACCTGGGGCCCCTTACACTTGCTAGCATACCGACCCGTTCTTTTTCTCCTTATTTTAGCCTATACTCATGACTTTATTCATCTGAGGAACTTCAATTAAGGAAACTTCCCTTGCCAACATAGAACTGTGCCTAAATAGCAACTTAGGGTCTCTGCAAGTTGTCTGGGACACTAAGGAGAGAAGTGACTTGCCTAGGGTCACATTGCCAGTACGTGCAAGGAGGAAGTGAAGGGGAAAATTTTAGCCTAGGTCTGCCCATTTTTGAGCCAATTGTCTACCTGTCTGCCCACCCTGCCTCTTTTTGAAATCTGAATTTACTTCTCCTCAGTCACGTCTTTTACACTATTTCTTGTAATACAGCCTGTGTGTGTGTGTGCATATCTAGATATTAGATACACATGTTTGTATACACATGTATACAAACATGCTGTGTGCATCTACATCTTTTTACATGCACATGCATGTGTACATGCATATGTGTACTGTGTATGCATGCACACACACACGATACACACCTGTATATTATTGGAGGCAGCTAGAAGGTTACAGTACATCCAGCCTGGACTCAGGAAGATCTGAGTTCAAATCTAGCTTCAGACTCTTACTAGCTATGTGACCCTGGGCAAGTCACTTAACCCCTATTTGCCTCTGTTCCTCATTTGTAACATGGGGACACTGGAGAAGAAGATGGCAAATCACTTCAGTATCTTTGCCAAGAAAACCCCATGGATAAATTCCATGGGGTCATTTAGAGTTGGGCATGACTGAAAAAGAAAATTGAACAACAAATATGTGTACACACATATGTGTATAATATTTGTGTACATATATATATATATACACATATATATGCATATGTATTCAAGTTCCCAGAATATGGATGGATGGATACATGCATGTATTTGTAAGGAATAAGGGCAGAATGGGCCTCATTTGTGTAGTGAGGCTCTGCACATGCAAGGACAATGTTCTTGTGTTGTTTGAAAGGAGACAGAATAGACATCTGCAGCCACTCCCTCACTTACCTTTCTTCAGGGGAATTTTCACTGCTGTCAAGAAGGGAAGCAGGAGGTTGGGACCAGAGGCCTCCACTCTGTTCTCAGAGAGAGGGGTATGGGACCAGAGGTATACATATCTGCTCCTTTAAATATTTGACATTTAGGGGATACCATCATGCTCCATCTACCTTCTGATCACTTTGTCATTTTTCAGGGGAAGGAGGGCCCCAGACTCTAAATCCATGGCTTGACCCCTTTCCCACCTAATACCAGTCTTACAATGAATACTTATAGCAAATAGCAAAGAAATCCATTTATCCAAGTCCTAGCAAAACAGAAATCAGAGGAAGTTATACACAGGAGGATTACCGTGTTTCCCCAATAATAAGACCTATCCCAGAAATAAGCCCTCCCCTTACTGTGTAAGATTCCTCTAAAATAAGCCCTCCCCCGAAAATAAGCCCTATTGAGATTGCTACTGTAGTGAAGGTGATCCCCTGCGCTACACGCTACATTACGGTACCCTCTGTATGCACCGTCCCCCGCACACCGCGCTCTGAGCTGCATCCAATCAGAGCTGCAGCAGTGAGCGCATCATCCTGTTCTTCCCCAGTGATTTGCTTATTGAATAAAGGTACATTTTTTTGTTCACATTTACCTGTTTATTAAAATTGCTGTCAATGTTCATTAAAATAAGCCCTCCCCTGAAAATAAACCCTCTGGTGTTTTTCTGTCCAAAAAAATAATAAGACGGTGTCTTATTATCGGGGAAACACGGTACCTACCAGCCAATACAGAGTGAAGGAGCTCTCCCACTGGGAGCGAGATAACTCAGCTCCACCAAGAAAGAGTGTCCCAGACTCACCCAAATGGAAATTCCTCAGTCTCTAGAGTAGTAAACTCGGATAGGGACACGATGGAGACCAGCAGCTCCGCTTGTGTCTTCCCAGAATCCTTTCCTTCAGAAATCTGAAGTAGAGTCTCTCAGTGCTAGAAACCAATCCAATGCTTGAAGAATATTCCTTCTTTGAGAGTCCCACAGAGGGACCACTGAATGCTGAAGCTCTCTTGTCTCTCAACAACTCCACCCAACCCTTCCTGTAGGCAGGCCTTCATCTCTACCGATAAGGAGAGAGTCCACTATCAGCGGACTTTGGGACAGGGATTACACAGATACACACACATATATGCATATGTATGTATGCACGTATAGATGAGTGTACATATGCATGTGTATGTGTATAAGCTAAGTTTTCCCTACCCCTGGATATGTGTGTACACATGCACACACAGATACATACAGACAGACAGGAATTCACGTATACGTACATACATTTATGTGTATGCACACATGTATATAATGTATGTTTGTGCCTATGTGCATTTATACACACATGCTATGTATTTTCCTATTCCTTTCAGCTCAAATCCCACCTTCTGCAGGAGGCCTTTTGGGTTCCTCTTCACTGCTAGTATCTTGTATGATTACTTCCTGTTGTATGTTTGCATGCATTCATGCATGTATGTATATGTGCACACACAATATGTATTTTGTTGTTTAGTCATCAGTCTTGCCTGACTCTCTGTGACCCTATATGGTGTTTTCCTGGCAAAGATACTAGTATGCTTTGTCACTTTTCTCTCCAGGGGATTAAGGCGAACTGCAGTTAAGTGACTTACCCAGGGTCAAACAGCTAGTGAGTGTCTATGACTGCATTTGAACTCATGTCCTCCTGATTCTAGGTCCAGCACTCTAACCACAGAGCCACCTAGCTTCCTCTTTTGTGTGTGTGTGTGTGTGTGTGTGTGTGTGTGTATCTAGATATATCTTATGTGAACAGAGTTGTTTGAATATTATCCTATCTCATTATAATATGAGACTTTTGAGGATAGCGACCATATTTCTGCGCTTCAGCAAGTAGCACCATGTGAGAGGCATGTAGTAGATGCTTAGCAAATGCTTGCTGACAAGCTGTTCGCTGACTAGCATTTATTAAGCATTTATTTTAGCCTAGGTCTTCCCATTCTTGAGCCAACTCTCTATCCATTTGACCACCCTGCCTCTTTTTGAAATCTGAATTTACAACTCCTCAGTCAGTCTTTTACACTATTTCTTGTAATACAGCCTGTGTGTGTATGCATATCTGAATATTAGATACACAAGTAAGCATTGAAGTGCTTGATGACTGCCTGACTGGTCTCCTGCCAATTTTACTGCATAACCAGAAAGGGGACCACACATGCCAGAGAGCTGTGATTCATCTGTTCTGTGGGTCAACATTAGCAGATAATTAATTAACTAGTGGCCATTCTGTTGATAATGAGCATCTCCGTCCTTGGGGAGCTTGTTTTCAAACAATAATATGTTTCTAGGACTCTCCTCAAGCCCCCTGGGCTTGGATGAAGCTGCAGTAGTTTTGAGTTTGCCCCTAAGCCTTTGACACTTGGGTGTGACCCACCCAGGAGGAGAGGACACAATAGGGTATACTTTTCCTTTAATGAATAGATAAGAATCAACTGTTATTAGAACATCACAGTCAATAAACATTTATGAAGCACCTACTCTGTGCTAAGGCATTATGGGAAGCACTAGAGGTTTTTAAAGGTAAAAGATAGTCCCTGCTCTTGAGGAGTTCACAAACTAAGGAGGGAGATATACAACAAGTGTATGCATACAACGTGTATATAGGATAAACTGGAAGCGGTCTGCCTCAGAAGGCACTAGAATTAAGAGGGATTGGGAAAGGCTTCCTGTAGAAGATGGGATTCATACAGGAGCGATGGCGATGAAGAGGAAGAACGTTCCCGGGGGATAGCCAGAGATGGCTTTTCTTATTTATGGAACAGCAAGGTCAGTATCACAGAGCACGTGTGTAAAGTGTAAGAACATAGAAAGAAGGCTTTCTTATGTGAAATGAGGCAGGAAGCTCTGAGTAGGAAGGCCTTTGCATCAAACAGAGAATTTTAGATTTGATCCTAGAGGTAATAGGGAACTACTGAAGTGTATTGAGTGGTAGGGTGACATAGTCAGACTTTTGTTTAAGAAAGATCATTTTAACAGATGAGTGGAATATGGACTAGTATAGGCAGAGACTTGTGGCAGGCTGGCTAATCAGCTGACTATTGCAATATTTCATGCTTAAAGTGATGAAAGCCGGCTTGTATCGGGGTGGTGGCTGTGTCAGAGGAGAGAAACGGTATGTGTGAGAGATGTTATGAAGGTAAAATTTATGGACCTTGGCAACAGATTGGATATGTAAGGGGGTGTGGTGACAGTGAAGAATCAAGGATGAAACCCAAGTTGTGAGCCCAAAGAACAGGGAGGATGGCTTTGCCCTCTACAATAACAGGAAGGCAGGAGATGGGGAAAGTTTAGATGGAAAGATAATGAGTTCCATTTTGGACATACTGAGTTTAAGATGTCTACTGAATATATACCCTGAGGTGTCTGAAAGGCAGTTGGAGATGCAAGGTTGGAGGTCAGTAGAGAGGTCAGGGCCGGGTAAGTAGATTTGAGAATCATCGGCATAGAGGTGATAATTGAATCCGTGGGAGCTGAAGAGATCACCAAATGAAATAGTACAGAGGCAGAAAAGAAGAGGGCCCAGGACAGAGCCCTGTGGGACACCCGTGGTTAATGGGCATGACCCAGATGAAGATTTATTAAAAGAATTTTGGAAGGAGCCATTGGACAGAGAGGAGATAACAAGGAGAGGGCAATGTCACAAAAGCTAGAGAGAAGTAACCAGGAAAAAAAGAGTTGTCTATATCAAAAGTTACAGAGAGGTCAAGAAGAATGAAGATGGAGAAAAAGACTATTAAATTTGGCAATTAAGAGATCATCAGTAACTTTAGGCAGGGAAGTTTCCACTGAATGATGAGAACAGAAACCAGACTGTATAGTGTTAAAAGAGTAAAAGGAAGGGGTCACCCCTACTGCAGATGGTCTTCTCAAGGACTTTAGCCAGCAAAGGTAGGAGGCATATGAGACTACAGTTAGCTGGGATGAATATATTTTTGGTAAACTCTCCTGCCAACAGAGATAAGGATACTTGACAAAAGTTTGTTCTCTTACATTTTAAAAGTATTTCTCCAACATTGTTGTTCATCCCTATTAATGTAAAATTTACAGTAACAGTAGTGTGGTACCATGGAAAGGGTCTTAGAACTGGAGCTGGAAGAATTTAAGTTCTGATTCCTCCACATGGCAGCTGGGTGATCTTGAATGTTCCTTAACCTCTTAGAGTCTCAGTTTCTTCATCTGTAAAATAGGAGTAATTTTATCTATTCTGCATATCTCACAATGTTATTACAGGGGTTAAATCAGATGTGTGTGAAAGCTTTTCACAAACTCGAAATCCTTATATTAAAAGTAAAGCATGTCAGTAAAGGGTTTACTTAAGATACTTCATCTGTAGACAACCCCTTATCTTATTTAATTACAAATTTCAGCTTGAGAAGTCCAAGCGAATGAAGTCTTTCTCTACTTTTTTTATTTACAAGGCTGTGAGCTCTGTGAGAGCAGGGATCTATCTTACTATCTATCTTAGTAATATCTCTATATTACCCCTAACACCTAGCACAGTGCTCAGCAAACAATAGACTCTTAGTACACATCTATTGATTTTGATTTATTTATTGAATTACAGAAAGATGGATAGATTGTCAGAATGATATCAGATTTTCACTGATAAATGAAAAAAAAAAAAGACCTCGTGGAAAAAACAGAACTAGGGACCAAATGTGAATCATAACTTATTTGAAGAGCCCAGAAAACTTAAGGGCCAGCAATTAAATATTGAGGCTGGTTATTACATATAATAAATTATTTGGCACAGGCTATTTGCTTTAAAATTCATTCCTCAAGAGCTGTATTTATCACTCCAGAAAGCTTATATCCAGGTCAGGAAGAAATATTGGATAACAGAAAGTAAGTTGTACTAATTGAAATATCTTTCTGATTTGTGATTATTAGGAAATGTTAGACATTATTTTAAAATGTGTTTTTTGTATTAATCAGAAATTCAATAATTATTTTTCAACCTTCATTATTATTATTATTTTGCTTTTTGGAGGACAATTGTGGTTAAGCGATTTGCCCAAGGTCACCCGGCTAGTTTTTTGTGTTAAGTGTCTGAGGCCGGATTTGAACTCAGGTCCTCCTGACTCCAGGGCCGGTGCTCTATTTACTGCGCCATGTAGTCACCCCTCAACATTCATTATTAATAGTAATTCTCTTATAGTAGCATTAATTTTAATTTTTGTTTTTCCTTTGATTTTAGTTCATTTCAAAGGGTTATTCCAGTAGCCACATTTATTTAAGGAGAAATGAAAACAAGCTGATACAAGGCCCAGGGATTGTGGGGAATCCATGTGTACATAGTCCCATGTTGGGGCAGGTGGTGCCTTTAGGAGGCTCTTAGTCTTACCACCTCATCTGACAGCCGGGGGCTGGTGGTAGCCTCAGGGCAGCTTGAAACTATTTTTCAAGTTATCTTGAGTTTCTCTGGGCCTTTCCACTAAATCCAACATACCATATCTCTCCTTTTCAATTCAACAGAATTCAACATTTTATTAAGTGCCTTCTGTGTCCTCTAGAAGGTAGTAGATAGAGCATAGGGCCTAGAGTCAGGAAAACCCATTTTCCTGAGTTTAAATGTGGCCTCAGGCACTTACTAGCTGTATGACCCTGGGCAAGTGACTTGACCCTGTTTGCCTCAGTTCCATTTCTGTAAAATGAACTGGAGAAGGAAGTGGAAAACCATTCCAGTATCTGTGCCAAGAAAACCCCAAATGGGGCCGTGAAGAGTCAAACACAACAGAAAAACAATTAAACGACAATAACAGCAACATTTCCTCTATGCTGGGATCACAAAAATAAAGATGAAAAAATCCCTGCCCCCAAGCAGCTTATATTCAATAGGTGAAGAGAAAATACATAAAAAAGACATGCAAAATATATACTTACATATGTATGTGTGAGCATGCATGCACATGTGTGTGTGCATGTGTGCGTATAATGTGACATTATTTGGGGGGAGGCATTAATGCTGGGGAAATCAGGAAAGATCTCTTATAGGAAGTGTCTTTTGAAAGAAGGCTTACTTTAGTTGATCCTTGAAAGAAGGCAGAGATAAGGGAGAGCATTCTAGGGATGGGAGTCAACCTATACAAAGGTATAGAGAGATGAGAGGTGGAATATCATATATGGAGAACAGCAAATAGGTCAGTTTGACTGGAAAATGAAACGTTTAATCACATTTTAATACACAGATTAATGTGTAATCAGCCTACAAAGATATATTGGAGGCAAATTGTGAAGAGCTACCTGCTAAACAAGATATTTAAATTTATCATAGAAGTAACAGGGAGATGAAATTTCTTAGACAGGGAAATGGCATGATCAGAGCAATGTTTTAGGAATATCAGTTTGGTAGCTACATGGAAGATAATTGGAAGAGAAAGAGGATAAATATGGAGATACCAAGGCAATTAGTGTGATATTCCAGATTAGAAGTGATGAGGACATGAATTAGGGTGATTGTGGTATAAAGGAAGAGAAGTAAATGGATATGAAAGATGTTGTAGAGGTAGACTAGATCAGACTTGGGAACCAATTGGATATGGGTGTCAAATGATAGTAAAGGATCAAGGAGGATTCCTGAGTTTAATTGGACTGATCATTGACTCAGGCTATCAGGACAGTCTATGGCAAATAAATTGTTCTTCAGTGTGGAGTCAAGCTAGTGAACATAACTTTTCCCAATTTTTCTTCTACCTCTCTTATCTGACTTTTAAAATCCTTCTTGAGGGGCAGCCAGGTGGCTCAGTGAGTAAGAGCACCCGCCCCAGTGTCGGGATGACCTGGATCAAATCCAGGCTCAGATACTCAGCACCACACCCAGAAATAACTGGCCGTGTAACCTTGAGCAAGTTACTTAACCCCAATTGCTTAAAATAAAATAAAATCCTTCTTGAGCTCTTTCCAGAAGGCTTTTTGGTCTTGAGACCAGTTCATATTCCTCTTTGAGGTTTTAGATGTGGGTATATTGACAGTGGAGTCTTCTTCTGAACTGGAGCCTCGATCTTCCCTGTTCCCATAATAAGTATCTATGGTCATTGTCCATTTCTGGTTTTTGTTTGTATTTGCCCAGTTCCTGGTTTTTAGAACTGAGCTCTCCTGCTTGGGAGCAGGGGGCACTGTAATGTAATGCCAAGGAAAGGCAACTTCCCAAAGTTCAAAATACTAGCATAGGTGCTCTCCATTTCATTCAGTGACAAACCAAGAACAGAGAAGATCAAAACATGACATCATTCAAAATACAGCATTTACTAAGTGTGATTAAATAATCTCCAAGTACTACTCCACCCCAGGACCTTCCAATCATTCAATCAATTACTAAGTCCCAGGTCTAAATACTTCTCCACCCCTAGGCTATACCTTCATTTAGTCCACCACAAAGCCCCTCTTCTCAAATGGAGATTAGTTTCCAATCATAAGTAAATTCCCTTCATTTGTTCAATCACAGAACACAAAAAGGTCAAAAGTTCCCCACCCCTGGATCACAATTGAATCTAACCCAGAGTTACATCAAGTTTAAGCACAGCACTTAATACCCAAATGGAGGTCTTTTCTTCATCTTGACATGAGGCAAGTTCTCAGCAATCTTAGTTCCTGGGGAGACAAGGCTTATCAAGGCCACAAGATACATTGCCAGTCTCTTCATTAATTCATCCTCTGTCTGTAGAACAGTCCTAGAACCCCTGAAAACATTAGCAAAACCCTCTCCCAGGATTTCTGTAAACATACAACAAGAAAATCCTTCTTCAGGGCTTCTGAACCAACAGAAAGGTTCCCAGACCCCTGCAACAACAGCACTGTCCTTCACCAGTGGACAGTATTCACTCTGTCTGCAGGACAGTCTCCAGACCCCTGCAACAACAGCACTGACCTTTCACCAGTGGACAGTATTCACTCTCTGTCTGCAGGACAGTCTCAGGAGCTCTTAGCCAACAGCCAGGTTCCAGGACTTCTTCAACAAAAGGACTGTCTTTCACCAGTGGACAAATCTGGCAAAACAACATCAAAACAGACAGACAAAGTACCAGCAAAACAGCCATATCTCCTCAGTCCTTGGCAGCTCAGGGGGCAGGTCTCAAAAGTCCAGGGCAATTCAAAGTGGCCCCCAGCAATTCTCTCAGTCTCTCTCTCTGCCTCCATGAGGTGCTGCTTCCAAAAAGGTTCTTCTGCCTCTCTCTTGTCTCTCCAAATCTACGTCACCAGCTCCTCCCAGTTCAGGACTTTCTTTTCACATCAACAAGTCCATCCCACAGGTGGAATTAACAAGCTCTGGGTTTTAACACAATCAATTTGAAAACCAAGCCAATACAGGGGAATCTTTATACTCCATTACTATCACAGGCGCTGACCCAAACTTCTTGTGCTAGGAACCCAAGTTCTGGTCTCTGGCTTTGTGTGCTGGGGCCTCAGGTGCTGGCAGCTGGAGGTTGTAGGGGTCTGGCAGCTTACCTGGTGCTGAGCCAGGGTGAGCAACACTGGAGCTCTCGGAGCAAGGGTGGGGAGTCTGGCCCCGGGGGAATGCCTGCTTACCTGGGCCTTGCACTCAAATGTTTGGCTGCTGTGGAATATCTGCCAGCCTGGAGCTGTGCTTCCTGGAATTGTACTGAAGCACTGGGAAATTGGGCTGCTGGAGAATGCCAGCCCACACAGTGACTTTCCAGTCAGGTGTCCGCTGGTTCCCCTGCTTGTGCTGAGGCACGTGGGCATCCTGCTGTTGGCACTTGCCTACTCTACTACCCTGGGGCTCAGGATCTCCCCCTGGCTTGCTGAGGTGGGGCTTGCCGGGACACCTCCTGTCCTGTCCTCCTCCTCCTCCCCTAGAGCAAGAGAGTTCTTTCCTGTTAATCCCCCAAGGGCTATAAGACTGTTGTACTTGGTCTTTCTGCTGGCTCAGCTGTTCCAGGGTTTTTCATGGGATGATTCTGGGTTTTCAGAGATCAATAAGGGAAGGTGAAAGCAACTTACCTTTTGCTCTACCATCTTGTCTTCAGAAGCAGAACCCTAGTGAATAAAACTTAAGTCAGATGTAATGTTAATGGGATATAAGATCTTCCCCTCCAATTACTAAGACTCACACAGAGCCATTAAGGGAAACTTGCTTAGGGGAGGCTTGCTTATAGGAAGGCTTTCACACCTTTTGCTAATTTCTAATTAGGCACTGAATCACCAGGGTTGTGATGACTTCTGGCTCTAAGAAGTATACACATACTCTGAGTTGGTATTTTGCCTTGGGGGCTCACTTATGAGAAGGATCTTATGATTCCCTGGTCAAAATTCTGAGTGCCAGTGTGTTCAGAGCTCCCCAACTGCTCAGATATAAAGGCTCTCTCGATCCAGGGATATATATATATATATATATATATATATATATATATATATATATATATATGTGTGTGTGTGTGTGTGTGTGTGTGTGTGTGTGCGCATGTTTATGTATATGTATATATGTATATACACACATATATACACATATACATACACAAACACACACACACATAAGTAAAGTGTTTCGTTGATTCGGGCAGTTAGAATCCTGTCTGTTGGTCCTTATTTCTCTGCTTGTATTTTCTCTGAAGTTCAGGTTGCTGACTTTTCCCCTGAACTAGTGAATGTGATTAAAAAGATTGTTGACCCCTTGAACAGCTATCTTTCCTAGTAAAGCAGATCTAGGAACGTGTGCTAGCAGCCATCCTGGGGATGGCAGTGCAGTTGCCACTACACCAGACTTCATAACGTCATCTCCCACCACTTCCATCTACAGGCAGAGTAGAGACTGCCCATAGCTTTAGAAGAATTCTAAGAGATAAAAAGAAAAAGAGAAATTGTTTAGTGATGACTTGTTGATAAACACAAGGGATGTCAAGCCCATTCTTTATCTGTTGTTTGATTCAACTCAATTCAGAACAACTATTAGACATCACACTATTTGGGAAAACAAAACAAAACAAGAACTCTGCTAGGCAGCTGATCAAAATGATAGTACAGATAAAGAAACGGAAGGGACATCAGAGGTCATCTAGTTCAGCCCCCTCATTTTACAGAAGGACAAACTGAGACCCAGGGAGGTCATGTGACTTATACAAGATCACATGGATAGCAGAGATAGGGTTTGAACCCAGAACTGCTGACTCCATAGCACTTTCTGTTATACCATAACATCCCTGCTCTTACAATCTATTTGGGAAAATGCTACAGGGATAAAAATAATTACAGAACAAAGTAAAATATGATTAATATATCATTGCACAGGTACAAGGGCTATAATATGTGAAGAAGGAGAAACTCTTTCTCCTTGGTACCAATGAAGACTTCAAGGAGGAGATACCACCTCATCTGGACCAGGGAGAACAAGAAGGATTTCAACAGGTGAATGTTGTGGGCTGAGGGTAATGAGTGCATGCCACACAGAGGGGACTGACTGAGCAAACATGGAAGAAATTAAGAGAATCCTGTGATCTCTTCTCCCTGCTGCATCTTCTACCTTTACTTGGAACCCAGCAACCATATGAAACTGAGGAGTCAGCAAAACATCCCAATTAAGGCTGAGTTCATTTTCCAGGAGTATACATTTATCAGGAAGTTAAAAGGCACTCATCACTGACTGGGGGTTTTATCTTTAAATTGCAGTGCACGAGCTATGACCATTTAAAGTTCTATTTGTGTTTGATTTCTTAAAAATCAAATGAGATAGAAGAAACTCTAGTCTCTGGGCTGAACTGCATCGAAATAGTCCAAAAACGTGTGGCGGTTTATTCTATTGTTCCTGAAGATTTCCAAAGAAAGAAATTTCCAGACTGCCCCAGTAAGTTATTACTAAACTTAATAACCTTTCTATCAATTGTTATAATTAATACTCACCTTTATATAGAACTTTATGATTTTCTTTTGAAAAAAGTGACTTATGTAGGCATTTTAAAACAATTTTTGAGGCAAATGATTTCTCTCCCTCTCCCTCTCCCTCTCCCTCCCTCCCCCCCCCCCCCCCCCTCTCTTTCTGATGAGGAGTTCAGGTTGAGCAAAGTTATGTACTTGGTCAACAAGTTAATTTTATTTTTATTATATATTATGTGATATAATATATTATATAAATATATAATATTTATTATATTATTAAAATATATTTCATTATATTATTAAATTATTTTATTGAAATATTTATATTATTATAATATAATAATATATTATTATATTAATGATAATATATATTATTAATATTGTTTTTATTATATATTATAATTATATATTATCAATGAGTTTAATTAATTAAACACAGTTAATGTTTATTATCTGGGCACAGCCCAGACTCAAACCCAGGACTTCTGATTTCAAGTTCAATATTCCTTTCCCAATACAACTGTATCTAACTTATAGACTCAGGCTGTTATGGCCATAAAAATACCTTAGAGATCACCTAGTCTTTCCTGAAAAACAAACAAACACAAAATCAGGGTAATGAAGAACTGGATATGACTGAAAAGACCCGCCACCAACAAAAACTCTTACTTTTCTCCCCCCGGTTCCTCAATAACCTATGTTACCTGGATTAGAAACCAAGCCCCCAAAACACTTAACAGTTTTATCCCCAGATCTCCCCTCGTGGGGCCTTGCTATCCCAATTTACCAATCTGTCTCTTGGCTTCAGTCATGGCTCATTTCATTATGCAGGCATGATTTCACTCCCAGCCATGCTTCCACATTAATGTCACCTCATCCCACCCTCCTTCCAGTTCTGGAAACATAATTAAATCAATCCTGTCAGTGTTCCTAGAAAGAGTGTGTCAATCTATTCCACTGAGGCTCCACTGTCCACCCCAGTAACTTCCCAAACCAAAACATTCTTCTCTGGCCCTCACTCCCCTATTTGCATTGCCTCTCCCTATTGGATAAAGCACTTAATTTTTTTTCCTATTCATTCATTCATACGCTGGCACTCTCATTTTAAATTACTAGAATGAGAAAGGGGGAGTTCTTCTAAAAGCAGGTGACAACTACTATTAACATCCCTAAAGGGGGTACCAGACCCTCTCCCGCCTTGAGACTGCCTATAAGCAGCATATAAAGAAGAAAGAGCCCAGGCCTTTGGGTTGGTTTTTGCTAAATTGGCCTGAAAAGCAGATTGTGTTGGAAAGAATCAAAGCAAGGGACTCAAGTGAGATTTCATTTTGGCAGAGCAAAAAGGTCTGAGAAATTGAGTGAACTTGGTAGCTTTCCTTTGTGTTTTTGTTTGCCAGTGTTATAGCTCTAGGGAAGGTCCTATGCATTGGGCTGTGCTATAAGCTGCTGGATATCTTTGGAACATAATACAGGAGAGTGTTGGGTAGTAATGATTCAGCACCAACAGGTAAATGGCAGCTCTCTTCTTGACCGCACGTTCCCCATTCTCTTAGATCTGTCTGTGTCAGAATCCACAGGTTGTAAACAGCATACTAAAAGGGAAGAAACTCTCACCTCCCACCAGCTATGGAATCTGTTGTAAACCCTCCCACCCCACCCTCACCCCCACCCCAGTCTATTAGAAGACAAGACTCATGAAATCTTATAGTACATCTGAAAAACTAGACTCCACAAAACAATCGCCCAATTTAGCAATATAAAAAGATATGTAATGGAGACCATAAAGCATAGTGTATCTGGGATATGGAAGTAGGAGGGATACTTCCTCAAAGAAGCAGTGACAGGGAGATTCTCACCTCTGTGTACTTCTCAAAGGCTTCTCAAAGACCCATGACTCCCTGGGTCAGAACAGCATTTCATTCAGAAAAGATTCACTAAGGTCTGCCTCCAGATCACCAATGAGAAGGTTCATTTATCTGCATTGATTCATCAGGGATTTATTATACCTTTTGGAGCTTCCATAACACTAAGGAATATAATATTTGGGATAGTGAGAAAAGACCTGGACACTCACTCCCCAGGACGAGAGAGATCTGGAATCAAATTCTGTTTCTGCTGCTATGCAACTATGAACACATCACTCTACTTTTCTGTGCCTCAGTTTCCTTAACTGATGCATGGAGATAATAACTTCTACATCACTTTCCTCACAGAATTGTTGTTAGAATCAAATGAAACAAGCTAAATGAAATACTTTGCAAACTGTAAAATACCATATAAGTGTCTGTGATGGTGACAACTGCAATGAAAATAATGATAAACCTTGGGCAAGTGATTTAACGTCATTAAAATTCCATCTTCTAATGTGTAAAATTGGTTTGTTCTAGCTTTTAAATCCTCTGGTTCTACATGCATTCCTAGTGGCTAATTTCTGTTCTGTTACTCAGTGGGAGAGAGCAGTGATATCCAAGAAGCTCTGTGGAAAACAAGAACATTCAGGAAGGACCCAGAGGTTTCTGACCCAGGCTGCATCAGTAATTCTCTGCCTCATGTCCCATTGAAATTATTAAACTGGAGACCTCGAGGTTAGAGGTGCTGGAACAATCATGCTTATTGACATTTTTGTCTTCTGCATTCTGCAAAACTAATTCATAGCTAAAGAAAACTAGATATTATTCTAAATCTATTCTCTGTTTTGATCTTTTGAACAAATTTGAAACCTGGTTATAATATGTCATCTCCAGGTAAGTTGTGTGCATGCGATAGACATTGATATATGCATGCTTAGGCTTTATAGCTGCATAGTCCCACTAATTTAATTGAATCTGACTAAAGTTAGAATGTATTTGTTAAGTGTGAGATTCATGGAGTGCATATGTTCCCAAATTAAAGTGGGTTAAGATCTCAGAAGTTCTAGGTGTAGTCAGACCATAGGCTAAGAACAAGAAAGAGGATGGTTAGCTTCAAAGCCAGTGGTTACAGAAGCTGCCTTCATTCATTCAGCAACTGTTTTGAGTATCTGCCATGTACACTGCGCTGTGCTGGGGGTGCTACAAAGGTAATTGAGACAGAGCCCCTGCCCGCACAGAGCTTACAATTTGGTAGAGATAGACTTAATGTGTTTATGAGTGTGCATTTGTATGTTTATGTATCGGTATATGTTTATATGTGTGGAGGCACACATGTATACATGTGCAATATATACACAATATAGTTCATATTTATATTACACGCATATGCATGCATGTATGCACATATGTGCAAATATAGGTAGGAAATAGCACAAATGTACATTAGAGGGAGATAGACTATGTCTATCTATGGATATGTACATCTCTCTCTATAGATATCTGGATATAGATAGATATCTAGACAGAGATAGATTTATTTGTTCTATCTCCCTCTAACATGTATATATTGTATATATAAATGCGATATATATATTGTATTAATGTGTGTTCTATCTCCCTCCTATCTATACATGCATATACAACCTATATGATTATGTACATATGAGTGCATGTGTATACATACATACATACACACATAAGTGTATTTGTTCTATCTCCCTCTACCAAGATGTACATATATGTATACATGCATGTGTACATTATATATGTGTGTATACACTAGAAATATAAATTTATGTGTATATATGCTAGTTATGTACACATTATACACATACATATTATGTCTATATAAAATATAAATTAGAATATAATTACAAAAGAAGAACATAAAATGCTATGAGATCAAATGAGACAAATAACATAGCTATGGAGATCTAGAAAGGCTTAATGAAAGAAGTGAATTTAGAGTTGGACCTTGGACGATGGCTAAGAGGTACAGAGGCAGAGAAGGGAGCATTCATCTCAGGTTTAGCCAGTAGCCTGAGTAATAGTGCAGAAGTGGGCAACCTCTAAATATTGAAAAGGAATGGTGAGTAATTCAGTATGAAGGAAACAAAGAATGTGCCAAGTATGAAATGAGGCTGAAAAGGAGCATTGGTGTTGCAGCTCAGTGGATGTGGATGGAGTCAGAAGAACTGAGTTTGAATTCTGGCTTTGTTATTAACTGCCCCTGTGACCTTCTGCAAATCCCTTGACTTTTCTGAACCTCGTTTTCTTCAGCTGAAAAATGAAGGGGTGGGACTTAATGATCTCTGCGCTCCCTTCCAGCTTGAAATCTATGATCTAATGAATGGCTTTGAGTTCTAGTTAAAAGAGTTTGGACTTTATTCAGTAGATATTATGTCTAGCTTATGTTCAAACAGCACTTTATGCTTTATAAATGGTATTGTGATTACTGTAATATTTTCAGCTCTTGAAAGGTTTGTAGCAGTGGAGGGCAAACCTGATTATGCCTGCACACCAGGAAGACTTATCTGACAGCATTGTACGAAAAAAATATAATCATAACATATTTACATAGAACCTCACATTTTACAAAGGGCTGCAACTCAAATCCAGGATCCTCGTTCTATATCACTATGAGAAAAGGATCTGAGAAATTTCAGGGTTTTATCCTGTGTAACAATTTTGAAGCTCTTTCTTGCCTGTGCACATCTATTCTCATTGTTCCTTGTAGGCATGGGGCATTTGTTGTATTTGGATACATTGCATATGTGTGACCAGCAGTTCCCATGTGTCTATCCCTATTATTACTGCACAAAATCACATATGTGCAGACAAAACCAGACTCATAGCCCTACAAGATTGGAGACACAGAGTGAATCATAGTCCCTGCAACCCCATGCCCAGCATTGGAGAAGGCCAACATGCATGAGGAGGAGGAGAGAAAATTGTGGCCCTTCCTAGGAAGCAGAAATAACAGCTAGGCAAGGCAACTGAAGGGGAGGCAGTTTGAGGCTATGAGCTATTGAGAAGGCTACATAGACTGGACTATAAAATAATTAGCCAAAAATACAGGACAATTAGATAGTACAGTGGATAGAATGCCAGACTTGGAGTCAGGAGGACCTGAATTCAAATCTAAACTCAGACACTTACTAGATATGTGAGCCTGGTCAAGTCACTTAACCCTGTTTGCCTCAGTTTCCTCATCTGTAAAATGAGCTGGAGAAGGAAAGGCAAACCACTCCTGTGTCTTTGCCAAGGAAACCGTAAATGGGTTGTGAAGAGTCAGACGTGGCTGAGCAACAAAAGTAAAAAATACTGACCAGAAAGGAAAAGTTAGTATAGAAAGGAATTGAGATAGGGGTGTGTGTGTGGGGGGGGGGTGTGCGTGTGCACGCATGCATGTGTGTGTGTGTGCATGTAGACACAAAGCCCCAAAACACATTCACCACATTTATCTATATAATTTGGACCTATGGGATGTAGGTGAATAGAATAACAATATGCTTTTCAGATTCAGCAATGGGTGGTATCTCCTAAGTTGTTTTCTTTTTCTCTTTAAAAGACATTTTTGGTGAAGATAATTTATCTTTATCTGTTTTTTTCTCTTCAAAATAAGCCCCCATTCTTTTTAAGTATTCAAAAAATGTCTAGTGATTGCTTCCTCTGTGCCTGGCATTATGTTTGGTGCTAGGTAGCACAAAAGCGGTGTAAGACTCAGTCCCTGCCATTGGGGAGGTCACAGCTGAGCTGGGGAGTAATGACAGCACACATAAAACATTTAGTGAATGAGACGAATCGTTAAGCAGCCTGCCTTGGTCAGACCCCTTCTGAATCTAGGCACTTTCTTTTAGGATAGACACGAACAAAAAGCGTTCTCGTCTTGAGGAGTGTGACCACGATGGTGAGGTGACTAGAGCGCTTGCCATATACAGATCTATTAAAAGGGCTAGGGATATCTCGCTCAGAGAGGATGTGGTGGGGATAAGGGGTAAGGGGGAATGAGAAATCTTCAGGAATCTGAAGAGCTGTCATGTGCAAGATAGATTAGACTTGTTTTCTTTGGCCCCAGGAGGCAGAACCAGCAATACATAGAAGACAGAAAGAAACAGAATTCAGCTTAATGTATCTTCCAAACAATTGGAGCTTTCCAAAAGGGGGCTGTGCTGTCTCAGGATGCAGTGTGTTTTCTATCATTGGAAGTCTTCAAATGGACACAGGATGATTTTGCTTGTCAGAAACATTGCTGAAAGGATTTATGTTCAAATGGTAGATTGTCTCTGATGTCTCTTCCAATTCTGATATCCTGTGATGCTGTAAAGATAATGTTATTTATGTGTAACACATATATTGTCTTACATATGAGAACATTATAGATTCATGTTATGTAATACCGAGTTATGTACTATAGATAGAGAATAAGCTACTATATGTGTAGGAAGCATGAACAAGGACATAAGTCCCCAGGACATCAGTTCCCAAGATGCTTAGGAGAAATTCCTTGGACATTTTCAAAAATGTTATGTGCCTGGAAATAGGGTAGGATTAATCAAACCTTTCAGACAGAGACCATGCTATAAACCTCAAGTTCACTGTCAGGAAATTCAATCTGAGGGGGCAGAATCAAGATGGTGGAGTAGAGGAAACAATCAGCTAACCTCCCCCAACGTTCCTTTCCAAGCAACTTTAAAATAGTTATTCAATTAAAATTCTGGAGTTAGAGAATCAACAAAAGATCCAAGTGAGACACCCAGCAGTGCCACTACTAGTTCTATATCCTAAAGAGAACAAAGAGAAAGAAAAGGGGCCTATATACACACAAAAATGCTGATAGCAGTTGTTTTTGTGGTGGCAAAGGGTTGGAAATTAAGGGGATGCTCATCAATTGGGGAATGGAAGGACGAATTTTTGGCATACGATTGTGATGGGATACTGTAGTGCTATAAGAAATGTCAATAAGAGTGATTCAAAAAACATGGGAAGACCTTAATGAACTGATGCAAAACAAAGTGAGCAGAACTAGGAGAACATTGTGCAAAATAATAGCAATATGGATGATCCACTATGAAAGACTTAGTTACTCTGATCAAGACAATGATCCACAATAATTCCAAAGGACTCATGATGAAAAATGCTACCCACTTCCAGAGAGAGAACTGATAAATTCTGAGGGCAAATTGAAATATAACTTTCTCACTTTATTTTTCTTGCTTTTTAATGACATGGCTAATATGGAAATATGTTTTGCATGACTTCACATGTGTGATTGATTTCATGTTGTTTGCTTTCTCAGTAGGTGTGTGAGGGGCAGGAGGCAGGGAAAGAATTTGGAACTAGAAATTTTTTGCAAAAGAATATTAAAAAATAAATAAATGTTTTTCTTTAAAGTAAAGAAAAAAAAGAAACACAACCAGGGGATAGAATCTTGCTGTAAAATTTTACCCATACAAAATTTGATGTCCAAGTACAATATATCATTTTTTGAGAACCAGTGCATATGAAATAGTTGAAAGATTAGGCAATATGCTTAGTCTACCAGAATAGTCCCAGAGAATAATAACTAGGGTCCTGAAAAGAGAATATATCTCAATCATCTTTTGACTATAAAAGAGTCAGATTCCTTGGATACCTAAAGGACAAGAGTAATGTAGAATTGGAGAAATTAATTCTGAGAAAGGCCCATCCATCATTTTCAGACAGTTCTCACTAGAGGATGGTCCATATTGAGAGCATCCAGGTCACAATTCATATAATAAGGAAATGGCATGTTAGTACTCTCTTGAGGGCTGAAGATTGCCCAAACAGAATTGAAAGTGTTGTATCCATAGACTACATCTTTCCCACCTAAAAATGCATCTCTGTTGATCCTAAGGAAATGGAAGCTGCCTAAAGAGTCTGATAGCAATGGTTTATCTGGGTCATCCATAGACTCAGGATTGAGATTGGAAACCAGAGTAATTGAGGATACCAAGGCCACATAATTTGTATTGTAGGTTGAAAGAGAAACACTAAGTCGATTTGCTCATTTACAAGACAGAAATATGATTCCCCAGGGGTAATAGATGGTTATATATATACAGCCAGATCATTCCCATTAATGAATTTTACGTAACTTCAACAGGTACTGTTATATATGGCTGTTACGTATGATGTACTTAGGGTAATTATCTTTGACTTCACTATATATAAAAGGTGTTTATGATGTGTGGCTAGAACTGCTCCAGTGTACCAGGAGGGATTTGCAGGGTGTGCATTTTTTTTTCCTGAAAGGAGACTTTGGATTTGCAGGGTGTGCATTTTTTTTTTCCTGAAAGAAGACTTCCTAAAATTTTTGGTCCCATGATACTTGAGGATGACTGAACACAATTCATTAGAACAAATTTCTTGAATAATATTTCTGAAAAAATGCTATATGTTGAAGTCAAAACAAGGCAACAAGCATTTCTTAAGCTCTTACTGTTTACCAAGGACTCTCTCTACTCATGATTGCAGATAAAAATACAAGCAAAAAATAAAGCTAGTTCCTGCCCTAAAGGAGTTTTCATTCTAATGAGAAAAGACAACACAAATTGGACATTTTAAAGAGAATAGTGGGACTTACCTACATGGAGGCATGGTGTACAACCTGGGAAGTCAAAAATAGAGCGAAGGGAATGAAGGTTAGTCATCCTTAGCCCCTTTCCAAAATGGAGGCCTTGGAAGGAACTCAGCAGTGAGAGAAGGGGGCTGGCATGACAGATGGATATTCCAGGGTGAGGAGGACTCAGGTTCAGAGGAATATTCCAGGGATAAGACTGTAAATGAGGCATGGCATTAGTCTGGAAACTCAGAGCAGGGACAGGAGGGAAATGGATGTGTAGCATCACCTGCCAAAATCTCTTATGGGTAGGCAGTATTCTGAAGGGGGACTAGGCTTAAAAATGTGAGTTTATAAGAGGGAGCCATGAGCAGAGGAATGGATATGCTGTCTGTTGTAAATGGAATGAGGATAGAAATGAGCCATTCTGAGCTTAGTGCCAGCCATGGTGGTCCTATACCTAGGATCCTGAATCAAAAGTCAAGAAATCAGCAATTATGTAGCCTGCCCCAAGGGGCTCGCACAGAACTCCAGAAGGCTTTTTACCACACAGCAAGTTCTGAAAAGCCCATATCACCATCCTGGTATGGGGCTGGGGTGTGGGGGTTTGAATCATAATCCCTCTCTAGCCCATAAGGCTGCACTCATTTGTATTTGAGGACAGAAACTGATGCTACTGCCTCTAGGTTCTCTCTTGTTACACACATTCTTTTTGAAGGTTTTAATTAGCTGCTTTTGTTACAAGATTGGTGGCTCCTGTCATCACAGGACAATGTGTTGTGTCAGTACTGGTTCAGGTCATGATTTACATAACTGATTACCCCAAATAGCCAAACTGAATTTGCGAACAATAGCAAAGAGATCCAGAATCAGAGATTCCAGAAACTTAGGGAACAGTTATTAGATAATATTGTGCTAATTGTGTGGTATAGACAATAAGTTCAAAAGGAATAAAAAGACTGATTGACATGGACTGATGTTGGAAAAAAAGGTGTCATCAATGAGGTGGGCCATGAACTGAGGTTTTAAAAGGCTTAAATATGTGGTTGGGAAGTTGGAGAAGGGAGGAAACTGAGGTCAGAAGGAAAGAATATAGACCATATAAAAGCAAGAGAAAGGCACAGAGGCAAGAGAGAAAATGGTCTATATGGAAGTTAAAACCCAACTCAAGTAGAACTTAAATATAGCAAAAAGGTGTTTTCAAAGTAAGTTTTAATCACAATGATATGATGAATTTTTGATGTTTCTCATTATGTAATCAAGCCCCAAAGTATGTGAGTTCCCCTTAAAATGTTTATGAGCAACTTAAAACTCCTAAGGCTTTGATTAGGAGTGTTAGAGGGTGTGTAACTAGATAGGGAGGTGACCAAGGGTTAATTCAAAAACTTCTAAGACCTCTTCAAAAACTAGAACTCTTCTAAAGCAAAAATGTACATAAATATTTCATTTAATCAGATACTCTTGTTGTTTAATCTGCTAGGAAAAATGACAGAAAAGAATTTGCCCTGAAAATATTCCTGAGCCAGAGGAAGCTTCTCACAGATCACCTAAGTCAAAATCCCTTCAAGGAAGGGATATGAGGTTAGAATCTCACCAATAAAGTACTGAATTCCACATGTCTTATTTATCAAAAGAGAGGATTTATCCCTAAAGAGTAGTCGCTTCAATTCAGGCTTCAATAAAATGATCAGTTCTAGAACATCAGGTCTGGGCAAAAGAAAATCTTTAAATATTCTAGAATAGCTTCTACAAAAGTTAATAGAATGATGTTAGGAAATTTCCCACTTTCTTCATATTTTTATTTAATCTTCTAAATTATCAGATAGGAAATAATGATTCATTTTGGTTTCTGAATTTATTCCATGACTCTTTGTGGTTAATTTGGATTTTCTTTTCAAGGACATTATTGTCCTTTGGCGTTCATGAAAGCCCCTGGAAACTTTGTTGATTGTTGTCCTTTGTGCTTGAAGAGGATTTAAATGACATCACCATGTCAGGGTCAAGGTATAGAGTGTCCAACTGTGGCTGATCAAATCAATACAGGCTCAGAAGACTCTACCACAGGTCAGGCACAAATAGTCCATTGAATAAATTTGCAGTGGATATTTCTCTAAATTTGTGTATCTCATTTCTTTTGAGCTGCTGCCATTCTGCTTTGCTCATAGAACATCTATACATATTGAGAAAGCTTCACGATTGTGTTGTGTTGCTTTGTTTTGGTAAGGACCTGATATGTCATCAGGATAGGGAAATCACAGGGTAGAAACTCCGTCCACGATTTCAGAGAAAATAAAAGGGAGAGTGAGGAGGATGAGTGTTGCAGAAATAGGGGATATCAAGTGAAAGAGTACAAAGATGAGAGATGGCGGGTCATGTTGAAGAGCTACAAGTAGACCGGTGCTGCTGTCTCATAGAGGATGCAAAGGAAAGTAAAGGTGAGGAGATTAGAAAGGTAAGAAGGCTCCAGGTTATGAAGAGCACAAGCACCAAAGAGATGAGTTCATATTTGATCCTAGAGATAATACAGTCACCAAACCTATACTTTATGAAAATCGTTCTGGCCACTTAGATAGTGGAGGATAGATCAGGTAGGGAAGGTCAGTCTACCAGGAGGCTCTTAGAAGAAGCCAGGCAAGAGATGATGCTGAGTGCGTGCAGGCGGTGTTTTTGTAAGTGGAGAGGAGACCTGTGTGGGAGATACAAGACACGCTATGAAGGCAGAAGCAGCAGACTTGACAACAGATTAGGTGAAGTTCAAATAAGGAGTTGAGAGCGTTTCTGAGGTTAAAAACCTAAGTAACTGGGAAGGTATTGGTGTCTGCAATAGCAATATGAAATCTAGGGATTAGATAGTGTTGGGGTAGAGGGTTATGGGGCAGAAAATGAGTTCTATTTTGGATGTACTGAGTCTGAATACCTACTGGACATTCAATTCCAAAGGTCCAAAGGCAGATCAGGTGACAAGGGACTGATGCTCAGGAATGGTGTGAGGGCTAGGAATCATCTACATAGAGAAGACTATGGAACCCATGAATACTGAGGAGAAATCACAGAATTTGAGAATGTGAAGGGACCTCTTCATGACCACCTGGTCTAATACATGCACAAAAAGATTTCACACTATTATATACACCCAACAAGTGCTTATCCAGTCTCTGCTTGAAGATCTCCCTAGGACCGAAGCTCTCTATTTCTTGATGAAGGTCATTCCATGTTCGGATGGTTCTAATTGTTGACTGTCATTTTTTTTCCTGACATCAAGCATAAATTTGCCTTTAAAATTTTTTTCATGTAAATAATATTTTATTTTTTCCAATTACATGCAAAGATAGTTTTCAACATTCATTTTTTATAAGATTTGGGTTCCAAATTTTTCTCCCTCTCTTCCGCCCCTCACCTCCTTCCCAAAGCAGCAAGAAATCTGATAGAGGTTATGCACGTGCAATCATGTTAAACATATTTCCACATTAGTCATGTTGGGAAAGAAGAAATGGAACAAAAGGGAAACACACACAATCAAAGATAGTGGATATAATAGGTTTTGATCTCCATTCATACTCCATCAATTCTATCTCTGGATGTGGATAACATTTTCCATCATGAGTCTTTTGGAATTGTCTTGGACCATTGTGCTTCTGAGAAGAGCTAAGTCTATCATTGTTGATCATCACACAATGTTGCTGTTATTGTGTACAGTGTTCTCTTGGTTCCCCTCACTTCACTCAGCATCGGCTCAGGTAAGTCTTTCCAGATTGTTCTGAAATTTGTCTGCTCATCATTGCCTTCTTGTAATTTCCAGCCTCTTCCTCATATGGCTCTGTGAAGTTAAATCGAACAAATGTAATCCCTCCTCCATGTAACATCCTTATAAATAAATGAAGACAACTATCATAGGTACCCCTAATCTTCTATTTTTCAAGCTAAATACACCCTTTTTTAAAAAAATGATCTCTTTATGTCACAAATTCAAGATCCTTCACCATTCTGGTTTGCTCTCCTCTAGACACTGTTAATATTTCTCTTAAATTATGGTGCCCAAAATTGAACACAATACTTGAGAAAAGGGGTGGCAAGGACAGAGTTTAGTAAGATTGTCACTTCCCTATTCTTGGAATCTGAGACAGATAGTAGTACAGTGAATGGAGTGCCTGGCCTAGAGACAGGAAGACCCGAGTTCAAATTTGACCTCAGACACTTACTAGCTGTGTGTCACTGGGCAAGTCACCTACCCCTGTTTGCCTCAGTTCTTCATCTGTAAAATGAGCTGGAGAAGGAAATGGTAAGACCTCTCCAATATTTTTACCAAGAAAATCCAAATGGGGTCACAGAGAATTGGACAAGACTGAAAAATGATTAAACAAAATTCCTGAAATCTGTTTACCTCTTAATTTAACTCAAACATAAGTTTTTTTTTTTACTTCCACATCAACATTGCTAACTCATTTTGAGCTTGTAGTTCACCAAGACCCCTAGATCTTTTTCAGAACAACTACTGTCTAACTATACCTCCACTTATACTTGTGAAGTTGATTTTGTTGTATCCAATTATAAGACTTTACATTTACCTCTATTGAATTTCATCTTTCAAGATTCAACCTAGTGATGCAGCCTACTTGAACTGCTTTTGGATCCTGCTTTTGGATCCTGACTCTATCATCCATTATGTTAGTTATCCTGCCCAACTTTGTGTCATCAGCAACGTTGATCAACATGCCATCTCTGCAAGTACAGATCCCTGGGGTATTCCACTGGTACTTCCCCCATGGTGACGTTGGATCAATCAATAACAACTCTTTGAATATGGCCTTCCACCTACTTCCATATTCTGCTTCTATTATTGTATAATCCATATCTCCCCATCCTCTTAAGGAGAATAGTATGATATCCTTTATCAAAGGCATCATTAAAATCTAGGTAAACTCACTTCGTCTTCTAGCTTAATAACCCTGTCAGAAAAGGAAGGCAATTAGCTTGGCATGATCTGTTATTGATGAAGCCATGGTGTTTCCTTGTAATCACCATTTCCCTTTCTAGATGTTTGACAACACCTGTTTAATGATCTGTTATAGAATATCTCTAGCCATCAGAGTGAGGTTCACGGCCCTATTTTTAGGGTTTCTTAGACTTTATTTTTTTTTTAATCAGGACATGTGCTGTTTTCCAATCATGTGGGACCTTTTCTGTTTTCCATGATCTTTCAAATGTTAGTAACAATGGCTCAGCAATCACAGCTGCCAGCTCTTTTTACTTGAGGATATACTTCTTTTGGGCAGATAACTTGAATTCATCAAAGGCAATTAGGTTCTCTTCTACTCTCTCCTTACTTATTTGGGGTATTAATTCCATTTTAATCGTTTCTGTTCTGTAATTTCCAATGTAAACATATCTCTCCTTTGCAGAAAACATAAAAAGATAAGATGTAAGCAGTTCTGCCTTCTTTCTTTTCAGTTATCATCATTCTATATACCACAAGCAAAGGCTATATCATTTCATTTATCTTCCTTTTTCTCCCACTTTTTTTTTGTTGTTGTTGTCTAGTCAATTAGTTGGATCCAACTCTTCATAAAACCGCATTTGGGGTTTTCTTGGCAAAGATCCTGGAGTGGTTTGCCATTTCCTTCTCCAGTTCATTTTCCAGATGAGGAGACTAAGGCAAACAAGGTGAAGTGACTTGCCCAGGGTCACACAGCTAGGAATCTGAGACCAGATTTGAAATCCTGTCCTCCAGGGCTAACACTATCCACTAGCTACTTCCTTCACTGGCCTCAGGTAGTTCAGAGATATAGCATTCTTATCACTCTACAGGATCCTGACAGATTCTTATATCCATCCTCAGTCATCTGGCCTTATTTCCATTTTCTGTACAATTCTTTCTTTCTTTTCTTTTTTTTTTAAGGTTATTTGTCCTTGAGGTTCCCATCAGTTCTACCCTCAGCAAATTGTTTCTCCTTGTTAGCATGAATTAGACTGAAAATATAATTCCCTCTTGTTGTTTCCTTCACCTTCTGAAGGGTGAAATTTTCATTAAGGGAAGTTAGGGAATTATTAACTATTCTGTTTTTAGCAGAAAACTCCAAAATATTTCTGGATAACTGAAGCTCCTGATCACTGCTACATCATATCTTTCTGCCAGGTCTGTGATTTGTTTCCCAAGCTTCTCATCTATTTTCTCCATCTGTCTGGGTGGTCTGTAGTGTTCTCTGACAAAAAATCATCACTCCTGTTTCTCCCTCCTTTGACCTTCACCCAAATAATGTGCATCATGTTTCCTTTCCCCGATTCCTGGATTTCCTTTCATGTTTATACCTTTTTAATCTGCAGTGCTCCTCACTTTTGCCTTTTCTGTTTCTTTTTATAAGAAATATGCATCAAAAGCCATAGGCCAGTCATAGGATTCATTCCATGAAGCCTTGGTGATGTCTCTGAGGTGTAATTTCCCCTCTGGAATTAAAGCCTTGAATACTTCTTTGTTGTTAGAGCCTAGCACTCTGCTAGGCCTAGGAATACAAAGGAAAGTGAAAGTCACTCCTTCAAGCTGACATTCTTTCATAGATATGCAAATATGCATATCTCGCCATATGCAGATGTAAGTATATACATAGTCAATAAGATATAATTAGTGTAGAGACATTAGCAGTTATGGTGACCACAAAAAGCTCCATGCAAAAAGGTGGTACCCAAGCTCAGTCAAGAGGCAGAGATGAGGAGGCATTTCAGGCGTGTTGGGACATTATCCAGAACAATGATACAGAAGATAAATTATGGGGCATCAGAGGAGAGGGAAAGCAAGACGCCCACTCTGGCCAAAAGATATTGCATGAAGAGTAAGATTGTGATGCCAATGTGGTACTTTTGGCGGAGACACTCGTCAGGCAGTTAAAGATGCAGGTCGGAAACTCGGGAAAGGGTTTAGGGATCCAGATGTCAATGTGCTTGTCATCTGAATAAATATGACCATTGAACCCAAGGGTGTGGGTAACAACTAAAAGAGAGAGGGTAGAGATGAGGGGGTAAAAGACAAGTGGGCACAACAGTCTGAACACAACGCCTATTGTATTTACATAACTTCTGTGAAATAGATCATTGAATCAGACAATCTTAGAACAGTGCAGACTTTGCTACTCACACTATCTCCAAACAAGCATTTGCATTAGAAGAGAACCATGGTGCTAGCAGCTAAATTCCATTTTCAGTGCAGACACCCAGCTCTCATTTCATATAATAAGTGGACATAAACCCCAGGGCTTTCTCCTATACTCTGCTCTGAGTCATGTCATCTCAGAGATATCAGATGAAGAATTGAACTGAAAAATAGGTCTCTGGTCGTAAAACCTGATGATTGCTGTCAGTTATCATGACGAGTCGTTTTAGTTGGGAAGGCTATTAGAATGCTCCTGGGAAATCCTCTGGCTGCCTGCGCGACAGTTTTATTTATTTTGTTTTGGTCAGAGCATTCACTAGTCTAGGAGCAACCATTTCCACTAGTTAGGAAGAAAAGCCATTTATCATTTGAAATAAGATCACAAAATGGTACTCTCTGTTGCTTGAACCACTGGACTAGTTTTTGGGTGGCTGGTAAAAAAACAAACAAACAAGGTTCAGTGTTTAATTTTGTCATCCACAGTATGATTTAAAGAATGAATGTATGAAAATAATTCAGTCAGCAGATGATTAAGAGAGGCAGTCTCTACCTTTCGTCAGTTTGCATTCTAATAAATAGAGACAATACTGATATCTAGGGAAGGGAGTTTTGGTGTGGGAAATCATAGGGTTAGAAAGTTTGCATTCTAATAAATGGAGACAACACATTTAGTGGTGTGGAATTTAGGGAGGAGAATTTTGGCACGGGCAATCGTAGGAATGGTGAGTGAAGCTGCCTAGCAATCCATTGACCCGCTTTTTTTTTTCTTCCAGAAGCAATGTCAGTCTTAATTTGATTACTATTCCCAGAATAAGAGATGAAAAGCAGGGGCTTGGGGGCAGGGTTCTTATGGGTGGCATGACAGAAAGATTTGTATGATGAAGTATAAATGATTAGTTTATGTTTAAACTATGTTTCTATGTTTAAACTGTAGGTGAAGGGCTTAATTGCCCCTTCCATTAAGGAAGAGCACTAACCATTTGCCCTTCCTTCTTTTTTTCCCTTATTGCTGTTTCCAAAAAAGTGGGTTTGCTAATACTTAAAGTCCATCTTTGGAATCAATTTGTAAAAGAAAAAAGCTATAAAGTATAAGAACAAAACAAAGCAAAATAAAAAAAAAAAACCTTCAGTGCCTGCCCATCCCCTCCTAAAAAAGTATGAAACTCTTTCCCTGGAATTTAAGACTCAATCACCTATGTCCTTCATAGTTTCCTTCATGGCTCCCTTAAGCAATTACAAGCTCTTTTTATGCAAGATCTATCTTATTTTGTCTTTGTACCCCCAGCACCTGTTGGGGTGCTTTGCATATAGTCAAGATGCAATTAATAAAAGCATGTCAAATTAAATCAAATGTGTAGAGATATATCAAATGTGTGGAAATGAGATTGGAAGCATTTATTTATATTATACCTTGACTTTGTTACTTTTCCCCATGTTTCTAATAGAGAAAGATTTTTAAAAATAGTGATTTTGTGACACTCATTGGGACCAAACCACATTCCATCATCCTTATTATCAAAGAGTTATGACTTGCCTAGGTATTCAACTTTTAGGACCTAGCAAGCTAAGATGTGGACAAACATAAAAACAACAAGCCAGAGAATCAAGTCAATGAATCAATACTTGAATGCAAATTACTGTACATTATCTATTGAGGCATCTAGATGGCTCAGTTCATAGAGCAGTAGGCCTAGAATAAAGAAGGCCTAAATTCAAATCTGGCCTCAGATACTTATTAGCTGTGTGACCTTGGGCAAGTCACTCAACCTCTGCATAGGTAGAATCTAGGTGGTTCAGTGAATAGAGCACTGGGTCTGGAGTCTGGAAGACCTGAGTTCAAATCTGACCTCAGACATTTATTAGCTGTGTGACTCTGGGTAAGTCATTTAACTTCTGTTTTCCTTAATCCACTGGAGAAGGAAATGGCAAACCACTCAAGTATTGCTGCCAAGACAACCCCATGTACAGTATGGTCCATGGGATCACAAAGAGTCAGATGTGACTGAATGACAGAATGTTGATAAAAATATTATCTATATCATATTCAAATCAAACTGAGAGGCAGTGTGTTATAGAGGATGTCCGGGTCTCCTTCTGGCTCTAACACAGACCAGCTGTACAGACCTGGGAAAGTCACAGCTCTGTAAGACTGGAAGTTCCAGGGCAAAGGAGCAATCTATGAGTAGAGGAAGCTTACTCATGGACACATTTTGTGTTGGAGATCTGTGGGGAAAAAATATTCACATTAATACACTGTTGGTGTAGCTATGAAATGTTCCAATGATACTGCTAAGCAATTTGTAATTATGTTATTAAAGCGATTAAAATGTCCATATCCTTTGACACAGGGCAACCCATTGTTAAGTATACAATATAAGCAGGTTAGACAGAAAGAAAGGCCCCTTATAAACCAAAATATTTATATTGTTGCTCAGTTGTTTCAATTATGGCCAACTCTTTGTGATCCCATTTGGGGTTTTCTTGGCAAAGATACTGGAGCGGTTTGCCATTCCCTTCTCTAGCTCATTTAACAGATGAGGAAACTGAGGCAAACAGGTTCAAATGACTTGCCCAGGTTCATACAGCTAGTTAAGTGTCTGAGGTCAGATTTGAACTCTGGTCTTCCTGACTCCAGGTTCAGAGCCCTATCCACTGCTTCACCTAGCTGTATGGTCAATATGTAAGATCAAACATTAGGAGTTTGTAAAGCACAGCAGAGACCATCTCATTCAACACACTTCATTTTAAAGATAACAAAACTGAAACCACAGAAGTTCAGCAACTTTCCCAGAGTTACAGAGACATAATTGTAGGTGGTGGAAATGTCAATGGGATGTCAATCAATTAAAAAATAAACACTCATTAAGCACCTACTACATGGCAGGCATTGTGCTAAGCTGGGTCCCCTGAATGCAGATACAATATGCTTATGCCACATTGACTTTCATATTCAGCAAGGCTCCATTGTGAGCAAATCTACATAGAAAAACTTTGTGCTATGTGCTAATAAGATAAGAGATATGTGTGAATGATTGAGACAACAGATTAGTGTAGCCTTTTAATCTTTTTTTTAAAAACACCCTTATTAAAAAAATTAACATTAAACAGCTGGATAAAATAGATAATACAATATATTTAGACATAAAATCCCTTTTAGCATGAAAATTCTGAGTGTGATTCTATTAACACTTGATACACACGGATATTATCTTCACTACAAATCCTTAAATTGTCCTTTATTTTTAAAATCTTAATCTTCTTTCAAGCTAGTTTGACTATCCAAGCTTCTCTCCAAAGCTGTAACTAGCAGTTTGAGCAATTCAATTAGTGGAGGGAGTTGACCCTGGGATAAGTCTAAGAAGCTGCTAGAGAGACTGTTGCCCGGGTGCCAGGGAGGTGATTAGTAGGGTGGGATTGGCCTTGGAGCATCTCACCCAAGGTGTAGCACCGCAGGGGGCAGAAGCAACCATCTGGTAGCCTCCCATTTTCAACTAATTAATTATTCTTGATAACCAGAGGCTAAGTTTAGTTGTTTTCAGGCTGCACAAGGAGTGCAAGCATTGCCAGTACCTTCTGAATTCTAGCACCTCAAGGTAAAGTATTTGTTGCCTCATCCTAGTTCAACTTCCGGTCATGGTATCTCTGTTTTAGGCAGAGCAGCCGCTTCGCCATGGCTAGATCACTGAGTTAAGCAAAAAGAAATGTACTAACGTGATTCTCATTCACCCCAAAAGATCTCAATGGTCATGCTTCTCTGCCTTTTTCCCCTTCTTTTCTTTTTTTTAATCTTCCCATGGGAATATAAAACTTTCATCTCTAAACTTGTTCTTTCATTTTCAGTCATGTCTGACTGTGACCCCCTTTGGGGTTTTCTTGGCAGAGATATTAAATGGTTTGCCAGTATTTCTATCTCATTTTACAGATGAGGAAACTGAGGTAAACAGGGCTAAGTAGTTGCTCATGGTCACATAGCTGGTAAAAGTATCTGAGGCCAGATGTGAACTCATGAAGATGAGATTCCAAGCCCAGTGCTCTCTATCCACTGCATCACCTCGTTAAGGAAATATAAAAAACCATAATCCTCTTCCTTCTAACTTTAGGAAGTTTTTTTTACTAATTTACCTGGGAATTTTTATTTATTTATTTAAGAGAAGAACACTCACCTCCTCTTACTCTTTTAGACTGGGACTTTGTTCCTGGTCCTTTTCTTCCCTCTTTCAAATCTTCTTATTTTTAAGTAAACTCCACTGCCCTAATCCTGTCCCCACCCCCCCAACCCCTATCCCCACCCCCACCCCCTAGCTATCCTGCATCAGTTGCTATGTATTCATTCATATTTTCTCTCTCAGACTGGGAACTATCTACTTGATTTGTGGGAAAAGGTAAGGTTACCTATAAACACTTTGTGGTTAATTTTCTTTGGCAACCTCTTTTTCTCTCACATCCTGTGGCTCAGTTTAAGTAAAAGCAGTTTACAGAACAACATTTTGAAAGATGAATTTATTTGGCTACTTTGAACAGAGAATTAAACTTTCATCATAGTCCTGGCTGGATTCACAAAACAAATTAAGGGTGGAGACGGAAGTACCAAAAGTTGTTTTCAGTTAATCAAATCAAATGAGTATTTAAACAAGTCATGCCAAGTTACTTTTACTTCTAGAAAACACAGCACTAGAGAGACAGGATATTGTTCATCTCTACAGGATCTACTGTACTAGATTTGAGCTTAAACAGCCAAAGATGACTCTTAAGTGAAATCTGTAAATGTGCCCAGAGGCAAATACATCACCTCTGTTAGAGCATCCAATAGTAACAGGGCCCTAGGCAATTGCCAGCTCCCAGGGATGTTATATTAATAGGACCAAAATAGTAACACCATCTTTCCACATGGGACTTCACCCCCTCTTTCCCTTCCTCTTCTCAGCCCCCAGCTAAAAATGTAGATTCCAACCTATGGATCAGATTGATTCTCTCACCAAAAAAAAAAAAAAACCCAAATCAAAAATCCTACTTATTCACCTAATTAAGAGCTTAAGGCTCTTCTTCAAAGTGCTTTGCTCTTTAGATCAGAACCCAATATGTACTGGGGGTGTCACTCTTCAATTTTTCTCTCTCTCTTAGGTTACATTTTATTTTTTTTATGTCTTCAGTCCTTTTTCTACTCCACCCATGCCTTGAGGAAGCCTAGTATCATTGAAAAAAAAGGCATGACCAAAAAGAAAATGAACTTAGACTCAAAAGACCAGGATTCAAATTTTGCCTCTGACATTTACCAGTGGCATGACCCAAAGCTAGGTCTCTTCATATCTGTGGGCTTCAATTTCTTCTCAGGGCTAACTTAAATTATAGCTAAGTCGGAAGGGATTTTGGAGACCATGGAGGCAAATACCATCATCTGATATATGAGGAAAATGACCTTAGGGAGGAAACTAACCAAAAGAAGTTAAGTATCTTGTGCAATGTCACACAAGTAGTCAATCAATTAGTCAACAAGCATTTATTAAGTGTTTACTATATGCCAGGTACGCTGCTAGACATGGAGGCTAGAAAGAAAGGTAAAATGAGAGACAAGCAAAAAAAATACGTGTATGCAAGACACATACGGCAAAAAGGGAAGGTCATCTCAGAGGGAGGCACTAACAGGAGACGGGCTTAGGGACGTCAGGAGAGGCCTCCGGGAGAAGATGGGATTTTTCTCAATCAACATTTATTAAGCACCTACTATATGCCAGGCACTGTGCTACCTGAGACTTGAAAGAAATCAGTGGGAAAAAAAATGAGAACTGAAAGCCTTATAAGGCTCTATTGCACTGGAGATAGTCAATAAAAAAATAGAGAGCTGACGACTTAGGGTATCATGTTAGAGGAACTCTTGTTAGGCCAGTGTGGCTACATTGTAAAGCCGTGGTATCAAATGCAAATAGAATAGGATCTGATTAATATTATCTAGATTGTATTTTTTAAAGTTTTATTCTATTTATTTTGCTAAATATTTCCCAGTTGTATCTTAATCTAGTTCTTTTTTTAAAAATAAATTTATTATTAATTTTTTTCATTCACTTAAAAGAGCTTCAGTTCTGAATTTTATGCTCCCACTCCCTCCTCCAAGTATTAAGAAGGCAAGCAATATGACATCAAATATATTTGTGAAATAATGCAGAACATATTTCCATATTAACCATGGTGCAAAAAAAAGTAAGAAAAAGTTACACTTCAACTTGCCTTCAAAGTTCATCAGTAATCTCTCTGGAAGTGGGTAGTATGTTTCATCATTAGTCCCTCAGAATTGCCTTGGCTCATTTTATTGAGCTGTATAGCTAAGTCTTTCACATTTGATCATCCTTATAATATTGCTGTTACTATGTTCTCCTGATTCTGCTTACTTCACCTTGCTTCAGTTCATATAAGTCTTCCCAGGCTTTTCTGAAACAATTCTACTCATCATTTCTTATATCACAATAGTATTCCATCACAATCATATACCACAACTTGTTTAATTATTCCCTAGTTAATGAGAATCCCCTCAATTTACAATATTTTGCTACCAGAAAAAAGAGTGACTATAAATATTTCTGTATATGATATTTGTGTACATAATTTCTTTTCCTTTTCTTTGATCTCTTTGGGACACAAACTTAATAATGGTTTTGTTGGGTCACAGTTTTATAGATCTTTGGGCATTGTTCCAAATTTTCTCCAGAATATTTGGACTAGTTCACAATTCTACCAATAGTACATTGGTGAGCCTGTTTTTCCATATCCCCTTCGACATTTGTAATTTTCCTTTACTATCATGTTAGCTATGAAAAGTGTGAGGTGATACCTCAGAACTGTTTTAATTTGCATTACTCTAATCAATAGTGATTTAGAGCATTTTTATATGACTATGGGCACTTTTGATTTTTTTCCTTCTGAAAACTTCCTGTTCATATCCTTTAACCACTTATCAACTGGGGAATGGCTCTTATTGTTATAAATTTGACTCAGTTCCCTATATATTTGAGAAATGAGGCCTTTATCAGAGGAACCTGATGCAAAATTTTTTCTGAGTTTCCTGTTTTCCTTCTAATTTTGGCTGCATTGGTTTTGTTTATGCAAAAAAACCCACTTAATTTCATGTAATCAACATTATCCATTTTACTTCCCATGACCCTCTCTAATTTTTGCTTGGTCATATTTTCTTCCCTTATCCATATATCTGACAGGTAAAATTTTCTATACTCCCCTCATTTGCTTACAATATCACCCTTTATGTCTAAATTATGTCCCCATTTTATCTTGGTATAGAATGTGAGATGTTGGTCTATGAATAGTTTTGGCCAAACTGCTTTCCAGTTTTCCCAGCAATTTTGATCAAATAGTGAGCATTTGCCCCTAAAGCTTGGATCCTTGGGTTTATCAAACACTAGATTACTGTGGTCATTTAACTCCTCTGTTTTGTGTGCCTAATTTATTTCACTGATCCACCATTCTACTTCTTAGCCAGTACCAAATTATTTTCATGATTACTGTTTTGTAAAATAGCTTGAAATCTGATATTGCTAGGCTACCTTTCTTCACATGTTCTCATTGGTTCCTAGATATTCTTGACCTTTTGTTCTTCCAGATGAATTTTGTTATTATTTTTTCTGACTCAATCAAGTAGTTCTTTGGTATTTTGATTGGTATAGTACTGAATAAATAAGTTAATTTAGGTAGAATTATCATTTTTATTATATTATCTCAGCCTTGCACAAACCATAAATAAGCTCCCTAAGAAAAAAATACCTAGGGCCAGAATTCTACCAAACATTTAAAGACCAATTGATTCCAATACTATATAAACTATTTGAAAAAACAGATAAAGAAAGAGTACTACCAAATTCTCTTTATGACACAAATATGGTTTTGGTACCTAAACCAGGAAGAGCAAAAACAGAAAAGGAAACCATAGAGCAATTTCCCTAAGGAATATTGAAATAAAAAAATTAGATAAAGAACTAGCAAGGAGATTACAGCAATATAATCACCATATACTATGACTAGATGGAATTTAAACCAGGAATGCATGGCTGCTCCAATATTAGGAAAACTATTAGCATAACTAGGCATATCAATAACAGAAACTACAAAAAATATTACAATTATCTCACTAGATGCAGAAAAAAAGCTTTGGACAAAATACAACACTTGTTCCTATTAAAAACACCATGATACATATTTTTTAAAATGGAGCTTTCCTTTAGTCTGATTCTAGAAGCACTTATAACACCACTGTATTATATGGAAGGTAGTAAAGAGTCAGAAGACTGGGAAGCATTCTCCAATTGATAAATGATCAAAGGTTATGAACAGGCAGTTTTCAGATGAAGAAGTTAAAGCTAACTATAGTCATATGAAAAAGTGTTCTAAATCATGATTGCTTAGAGAAATGCAAATCAAAACAACTCTGAGGTACCACATCACACCTGCTAGATTGGCTAACATGAAAAAACAGGAAAATGATAAATGTTGGAGATGTGGGAAAATTGCAAAACCAATGCATTGTTTGTGGAGTTGTGAACTAGTCCAACCATTCTGGAGAGCATTTTAGAACTATGCCTACACTTTGATCCAGCAATGCCACTTCTAGGTCTATATCCCAAAGAGATCATAAAAATGGGAAAAGGACCCACATGTACAAAAATATTTATAGCAGTTCTTTTTGTGATGGTCAAGAATTGGAAATTAAGGGAATGCCCATCAATTGGAGAATTACTAAACAAGTTGGGGTATATGAATGTTATGGAATACAATTGTTCCATAAGAAATGATGAGCAGGTTGACTTCATAAAAACCTGGAAAGACTTACACGAACTGATGTTGAGTAAAGTGAGCAGAACCAGGAGAGCATTGCACACAGTAACAGCAACATTGTGTGATGAACAACTTTGATAGACTTAGCTCTTCTCAGTAATGCAAGGATGTAAGATAGCTCCAGAAGACTCATGTTGGAAAATGCTATCCACATCCAGAGAGAGAACTATGAAGTCTGAATGCAGATTGAAGAATACTGTTTTCTTTTTCTCTTCTTTCTCATAGTTTTTCCCTTTGGTTTTAATTCTTCTTTACAACATGACTAATGTGGAAATATGTTTAATATGATTGCACATGTATAGCCTATATCAGATTGCATGCCATCTTGGGGAGAGGGAAGCAGAGGGAGGGGGAGAAAATTCAGAAGTCAAAATCTTATAGAACTGAATGTTGAAAACTAAAAACAGATAAATAAATTTTTAAAAGAAGAAGATTGGAAAGGTCAGAAGGAACCAGGTTATGAAGGGCTTTAAATCTTAAAATACTTTATATTTAATGCTAGAAGTAATAGGGGACATTGGGGCTTATTGAATAGAACGGTGACATGGTCAGTCCTTCACTTCAGGAAAATCAATTTAGCAGTTGAATGAGGAATGTATCCATGTGGGAAGAGATGTGATATAGGGAGAAAACCAGAAAGCTTTAGGCATGAAGTGGTAAGGGTCTATACCAGGGTGGTTGCTGTGCAGGAAGAAGGAGGCATAGGCTAGACACATTATGGTATAAATAACAAAATTGCATAATAGTTTTGATTTCTAGAATGAGAATGAGGAGTCTAGCATGATCCCAAAACCTGTGTGACTAGGAGAATGGTGATACTTTGACAATAATTGGGAATTTTGAGAAGGAGGGAGAATTTTGGGGAAAGATATTAAGCTCTGTCCTGATCGAGTTGAATTTGAAATGTCTACAAGGCATCCAGTTTGAGAGGTCCAAAAGGCAGTTGGTCATGAGACTGGAGCTTGGGAGAGGAATTAGTACTATATATACATTTCTGGGAATCAATAATTGAACTCTGGGGAGCTGAGATCGCCAGGCAAATTAATATAAAACAGATTCTTGACCTTTTTTTGTGTCATGGATCCCTTTGGCAGTCTGAAAAAGTGTGTGGAGAGCTTCTCAGAATAATGTTTTTAAATATACAAGATAAAATACAAAGGATTACAAAGGAAAAAAAATATGTCAAAAATAGTTTTCAAAATAAATATCCTTTAAAAATTCAGTTAAGAATCCCTTGATTGGGAAAAGATAAGGGAAGGGAAAGGAAGGAAGGGAAGGGTAGGGAGACTAGCATAGAGCCTTAGGTGATCACAATGCTTAGTGGGCACAATCTGCATAAAGAGCTAACAAATGAGACTCAAAGAAATGCTCAGATATATAGGAAAAGAATCAGGAGAGATAAGTTTCTTGAAAACCTAGAGAGAAGTGACTATCTAGGAGAACAGAGTGATTGGCAGAGTTGGAAGCTTCAGAGAGTTCAAGACTGAGAAAAAGGTCATTAGATTTGGTAATTAAGAGACCATTGGTAACTTTGGAAAGAATAGTTTTAGTTGAATAAATAACTAAGAAACAAAATTATAGAAGGTTTAGAAGCAAGTTGGAGGAGAGGTTGTGGAAGCACTGAGAATAAACAGCATTCTCAAGGATTTGGGTCCAAAATAGAAGAGGTGAAGGACAATAATAATTGGGTACTGTCAGATCAAATGAAAGTGTTTTAAGGATGGAGAAGACATAGGCATGTTTATAGGCATCAGGGAATTAACTATTAGGGAGAAATCAAAGATCATTGAGGGAGGGGTATTGAGAGAGGGAAGAAATCTGCCAGAAAAGATAGGAAGGGAGGGGATCCAGGGTGCAGGTCAAGGAAATTGTCCTCAGCTGTGATAGTAGAAGGAAGGGATTCCACCAGCAGCTTGTAAAATAAAAGAAAGGATTTGGAATAGACTAGGGTAAGTATAATAGCAAATGAGGTAGAGAAGTATAAAAGAATGGCCTTGCTGTTAGGGCCCAATTGAGATTATGTAAAAAAATTATTGGAATGAGAACCAGAAGATAAAGGGAGAGAGAAAAGCAAAGACTTAGGATGAAAACAAATTTATTCATCATGGAGCAGGCATTCCAGAGAGCACAGTGGAAAAGGTGGGTAAATCTGGAGTGGAACAGTAGTGGGGTGATAGGGTTGAGTGGGCAGTGGGGAATGGGGTTCATCCTTCTATATTTGGGAATTCAGAATCACAGAGATGGGAAAAGTATGAGGGGATGAATATATGTTAACTGGTAAGAAATGAGTCCAGGTAGAGAATCAATGGACAGGGAGAAGTCCATTGAGGGAGGCAGATGATTAAATAGTTTGAGGTCCCTCTTTGAATTTCAAACTCTGTGCAGATGGGGATGCCATGTTCTATGAGACTCAAAAGGCCCAGCTCATAATAGGCAGGAGCAGGTGAAGTTATGACCTGAAGGTGTCTAGAAAGGAGGGTGGCCATTTGATGTGAGTTTGATCCTAGAATGACTTACAGAGCACTAGAAAAGGCTGTATTTGGGAGCCCAGACACAGATGGCTTGAATTCTGGGGGCAATGGCAAGGCTCCTTTGGGACACTCTGTAAGCCAAGAGGCCAGAGGCAGTTAGCCTGAAACCACCACTGGGGCTGAAAGCTAGAACCCTGAGAAGCTCTGAAGTGGAGACAGAGGCCACAGAAAGAATTTGAACAGAGGTCCTATGATTTTGAGTCAGTGTTCTTTACATTGCGCCAAAAGACCTTATCAAAAAAGTTCAAGTCATATAATCTTTGACCCTTGGTTTCTTTATCAGTAGAAATAAGGATAATGACTCTTTCACTACCCTACACACAAAGTTGCTGGAAGGATAAGCAAAACTTGTGCAAAACTGCAAGTACTCTATTCATGTGAGATTTTATTTCATCAATACTGATAGAGTTGGACTCGGAAGCTCATGCCTGAAAGACTTGTGGACTTTGGGTTGGTTTGCCTGCCACATTGGTATTTCCCATATTATCTGCAACATGATTTTATAGAAACCACAACTACCCAGTCAAAACCACAAGTTAGAAAACATCCAGATGCTGAGCCTGGGTCTCTCAAGTATTGGGAATTCTCTAGTGTTAGGTTTTTCTTTTTCTTCACAGCACTGATCTTTTATTTCCTTGATACCTTGGAACCATAGACTCACAGAGTTGGAAAGAGCCTCAGATGTCATCTACTACAGTGCACTACACTTGTATGATATATAGCCCATCAGCACAAAAATATCTGGAGGGACCAACATTGGTAAATTATGAGAGCTTTCTTCAGGTTTTTTTCTCTTTTATTTATGTATCTCTATGAACAGACACTTGAATCTCCACATCCCAGGTTTGTTATGAAACCTTTAACAGAAGAATGGCTATGATCTATGTGTGTGTGTGTGTGTGTGTGTGTGTTTGTGTGTGTGTGTATGAGAAAGAGACAGAGAGAGACAGAGACAGAGAGGCAGAGACAGAGACAGAGACAGAGAGAATGTATACCTGCAGATTCCCTCAGGTAAAATTCAGGAGTCAAATGATTTTGTTTTTGCTTTCTTCTTACTCCCTTTGGGGCCTTTCCCTTTCTCAAGTAGACTTCCTACAGGTATTTCTAGCAACCAACTAGTTGGACCAAAGGACACTAGAGTGCTCACCTTCTCCCACTATGTGACCACAGCTCTGATCTCATGAAGGTACTGGATTCTTAACAGGAGGAGCCTTTCCCTAAAGAGAGAGGTTGGACTCTTTTTTTTCCCTACCTCTCTGTCTCTATCCACCCCCTCACTCTGGAAAAAAAAAATCACTTAAAACTAAGATACCAGTTATCTGGTAAAAATCTCTTGAAACTAAGATATGGCTCATGTCTAGAGTTGCCCCCCAAAAAAGCAATAAAAGGTATTCTATGTAAAATGTTGATCAGGTGTGAGTTAGTTATTTATTTCTTCTACCCAAGAGGACCCAAAAGACCTATAAGCATGCATTAATGAAGACAAAGCATCATTCAATAATCTATACTCTTTTTTTTTAAGCAAACGGGGTTAAGTAACTTGCTCAAGGTTACACAGCCAGTTATTTTTGGGTGTGGTGCTAAGTATCTGAGCCCGGATTTGATCCCCAGGTCATCCTGACACTGGGACTAGTGCTCTTACTTGCTGAGCCACCTGGCCGCCCCTAAGCAATTGGGG